>NC_137465.1:225653944-226866197 GCF_964235325.1 Thermobia domestica | reverse complement strand
GCGTTCATCTTTGAAAGCGTGACCGACAAAGATGAGTGAGTGGCTCTTAAACTTATTTCATCATTTTAAATATTATAACATAATATAGGTTACTTACTGAGTTATATTTATTTCCTGAAAAGGGAATTCCTTCAATTTGTAACCAAACTGAAATTAATTACCTGACTGGAGGCGTTCGTAATAAGTTTACAGGCTTCTGTCGATAGTTTCCTCTTCTTTCCAGCTGCTTTGAACACAACATCGCATGATTTATTTTTACAACTGATTCCTCTCGTACCATTATACGTTCCACACTTCGGGCACTTCCGTACACCTCGAAGAGTAGCTCTTCCTAAATCTGAGAGTAATGCTTTCAGTCTATCTTCATTTGGCATGATTTACACCTGAAAAGTGAAATACTTTTTAATATATATATATATATATATATAATATATATATATATATATATATATATATATAAAATAGTACACCATCTTAGTTTTGTAAGGATTTTGCAAAAGAGTATTTGAAAATTGAGTTTTTAAATAATTTTAATTTCCAAAATTAACAAAGGATAATAACTACAAAATTTCGCATTGAAAATATACTGTATATATCTATATATTTTTCAGCAAGTTGAGTGCGGGTATTTGGAAAAATGTTTCCATGTAAATAGGACTCATTTTGCGCAGTAGTATTCAAAGAAGATACTTGTTCAAACCTATCAAAATATTTTCTTATCGTTGATAGCGGTATATTTATGTACACTCATGTCCAAAATTGATTGTCGCATATCTATAACTGTCTTCTTGTAAGAATATAATTTGATAATGATTTTGCAGGTATTTTAATACTGATACTATGTGTATATAACCGGGAAATGTATATTTGTGGTACATTTCATAGGGAAAAAATTATAAATACAAAAATTAGAATGAGTAAAACAAAATGTTGCTTAATGGACAACAAAGTTTTATTTTCGTTTTATTGGTCTTATTTACTGCTCTTCTTACATGAAATCTGCCACATACATGTCTTTGCCGATTATACACATACCAACATTATAAGAAATACCGGGCGAAGTCGTTATCAAATTATATTACTACAACAACATATTTATAAACATGCGACAACAATTTTGGACATGAGTGTACATAGTTTTTCTACATCACAAAAGTAGCTAAAACTCAATTTTCAAGAATAAATCTTCATAAAATAAAGATATGAGAAGCTCTACAAGCTACACAAAAATGTACGAGTTTTCGTTAATTCTGGATTCTGATATTTCAAGGAAGAAAGAAAAAAACAACTACAAGAGAGGCGTTCCTTAGAAGGTCTCAGTCTATCAGCGCGTATGAACATATTAGGCTTTGACATCCATTGCAATTTGCACCAACATAAACATATCAGATCGTTTAGAAAAAGTATTGAGCCTCTTGCGTACGAGATAGCGTTAAAGTCTCAAATCTCATGGTATGAGCCGCAGGTGGTCAATCCTAACGTCATTTGAGAGCTGACAGTCCAAGCTAATAAAAATGCAAAAAGTGGTAGAATTCTTACAATCAGGCATATAGGCGTCATAAAGAGAGTGACCATCCCATTGCAATTTTGTTTAAGTAAAGGCTCAAATGCTGCGCAAGCCTTGAGAAAATTTGTGCTATTTATGGGCAAGATATGTTATCGAAACGAAGAGCCAAAAGACGATTCAGTCGCTTTCGTTCCGGAAATTTCGATATTCAAGATGCTTTTCGTTGTGGGGACCAATCTCAGCAAAAGTGAAAAGTTATTCTGGATAAAGTCAAGCAAGACCGGCATGTTAAGCAGTCATGATCACCAAAATGTGTTAAACCATTTAGAATGAGAAAAAAAGAAGCTGGACGTTTGGTTGTCGCATGATCTGACTCAAAAAACATTTATTGGATCGAATTTCTAAGTTTGAATCTCTACTGAAATGTAACGAACTCTTGGTTCATTTCCCAAGCGGCTGATTGTTATACGTCTCCCTCCTTCCAAAATGGAGAAAGAAGACTTGAAATATCTTGGCTGAATTAAGCCACTTTATGTTATGCTCACATTCTCGAAAAAGAAAATTTGTTTTATAAATCCCAAATGGGTAAAGCCACTTTCTGTTATGCACTTAAAAGGAACGAGAGGAAAAAAAAATAGTATGTCAAAGGTTGTTTAACCCAGAACGCAATTAAATTACAAAAAAAAAAAAAAAAATATTTACAGGTTCTTTCTAGAATAGTATACCAGCCGTAAGATCCGTAAAAAAAAAAAAAAAAAAAAAAAAAAAAAAAAAAAAAAACTTTATATTTCTATATTTGCAAATATACTATGTATGTATGTATGTATGTATGCAAGTATGCATTAACTTAATAACAGGCTCATTCGAGATATAAAGTTAATTTAAACAAATTGCTTTTATTGCTTTCAGATAATATTAATGTTACAAGCCATGAACTGTATCACTTCAAACGTTCAAGACAAAGAAGAATGGTAATAACTTCATCAGAAATAATTACAACTGCATTCAGGGGCGGATCCAGGGGGGTGATCGCCCCCCCTTCCCCAGAAGAGGAAACTTTCTTATTTTATATATATAAATAAAATACATCCCAACGTTTGGAGCCCTTAAAAGTAGCAGTATGACAACCCCCCCCGCCAGAAGTCGGTCTTGGATCCGCCCCTGACTGTATTGAAGACTACAGCTCATACATGTCTATGCTCTTATAATATTTCTGTCAATATTTAAATTTTGAATGTATCACTTGATTGGATTAATTACAAATCAATAAATTTAGAAACATTACAATATTTTCCTTTCATTCTTTAGCTAGATCGTTCACATTGGATCTTTTGTTCGTCATAGTATGATAGGTAGCCATCTACGGAATCTTACTAAGACTGATTAAAACACATTACATATATAAACCATGCAATTGATTTGAGCTGACCCAATCCAATGACTCCATAATTATTATAATATGCGTCACAAAATAATGAGTGAATACAACCGAAACGTAACCACTAGTCAAGTATGCATTGAGTGCATTGGAGGTACGCATTGCTACAAACTGCCATCTTTATAAATTACTTTCAAACCAGTAGCACATACTAAGTACCTAGCCATACACTATAACTACTTCTTGATGATGATTTATGAGCTATATACAAATGACATGCAACTAAAAAAAAACCTAAGCGTCTGAATATTGACATAACGCATTTTAGTAACTGCGTATCACTATCTACAGCTAAGAGCCAAAATATTTATATTTTCGATCAGCACCATCAATTAATCTAATCAGAATAACGAGTCAGTTTTATTATACGAAGGGCAGCAAACTGAAGCTGAACTTCCCTTAATTAAATACATAAAGCTACTATTTCGTTAGATGTTTATATAATAAGGACTGTTTCCCAATGTGACGGTAATAAAATTTTATAGTAATCTTAGCTAATAAGAATACTGACAACGAAACAAAATTTGTTTGAAGCTGACATTGTATTAATATCAAGTATTATCAATTTCATTCTTAGAAAAGAATAGCGAAGTGGAGACCTGTATAGGAAATGAATAAGATGTGTGACGCAACACCAATTTAGTTACACATAATATGATACATTCGCAACTACACGTTTTGTACTTATTCAGGGTGTCTACTAAAATTCCAAAATGGAATTTCGTGACTTTTTCGTGACCTTTCTTTACCAAATCATAAAAAATTTCCTAACATTTTCAAGAGCGAATTTGAGTGCGAATTAGGCCGAATTTTCACCCATGCGATAGAAACGTATTTTGCTTGCGATTTGGCAGCAAAGCCGACCATAGACATTTTTGGTGGTGAATTTTGACGTTTTATAGAACAAAATTTTCCAATCTGCACTTGCATTTGTACAGTTTAAAAAAAATCGTGACCCAAAAGCTAAATTTCGTGACTTTCATGTCCATTTTCTGATTTCGTGACCGATAGACACCCTGTTATTAGAAAGGGGGAAATGTGTGAGTCTGTACGTAACGCTAATTCCTAACAGTTAACGGTCGCTCTAATAGGTGTCGCTTCATGTACTACTTGCCTGATGCCAATAGATGGCGCTAGCGTGCAGGCAATTTGCAGATTTAAAACTAATGTAAAGATTTAATTGCAACTTAAAAGTGTATTGTTTTAATTTAATTATTTGGAAATGAATAATGGTGATACTGAACATGAGCATGCCTTTGTTCATTATTACGATACAGCCCGTAACCAAATTTAGAACTCGGTATTAATATTTGTAAAGCAGAAGGTTATCCTGTGGGCAAATTAGTAAGAAAACAGTAGATGTAAGCAATTAGAACTCTTAATCCTTTCGGGATTTATGGTGTATATATATATACCATACGAGTGTATTGTTTTGAAACGCTCATATTACACCTATTACTGCTGGAATTTTTTATTCTTCAGTCGTAAATGTATTGCGAAACAAATTACACTGTTTTGAGGAGTTCGTTAAGTTGGAGGAAGTCATGACGTCATTTGTTTGGCCTTCACGAGAACAACGCGAAAGACTTACTTTGTTCCCTCGCAAATGGTGTCTAAAAGGATTTATGGGATCCAAGAACTCATATAGAGTTATTTGTTTTCGACATGACCATTAGACGGAGTACATGTGTTACGGTTTATTTCCTACTTGTTCTCTCCCATCCCCCTTTACAATTTTCTTATGATTGTTTACTTTGCGTTAAAGAAAACTGGTCTTCTGTTTAAAATCTACTTGTATAAACACAAACTTTTAGAAAGGAAGAAGATTGACCTGACTGTATTTAGAACAAAGCATTTTCTGCTGGTGATAAAATGTACATGATACGGACATGCGAAAGATACCCTTTGGAAGGTTACATTATTCTGAAGAGAATAAAGTACGAACCAAAATCCTATACTCTTTCCAGCCTTAGAAAAAAGTAGATGTAAACAAACCCACCTGACTACCAGTGGGTCGATGACCAGTGATTGGTTGTTGGACTCACTGCACTAGTATCCTACCCTACTATAATCCCTACTAAAATAATAATTTCAAATAAAGATATCTGAATTTATCCTGCATTTTGTGATAATAAACGCAATATATATAATATTTAACAACAGATGTAGGTTTATTTCAACCTCACGCGTATTTGGACATATACTATTTACTGCGCATGCGTATGCGTTCACGCGCCTACCCCACTCATTTAAAATTATAGCTGGAGTGCAGAGTTTCGTGGCGACGATATGTGACAATAATCTATTTTCGTCTCGTGTTATAAATCACAAAAGAGAACACAGGAACAGCGGTAAGCTCGTTTATATAAGGATTTAAGAAAATACATATTTCCAATATAGTGTCAGTGCGTTAATTATTTACCAACCAACTATAGCCTTAACATTGTGGAAATTATGCGACGACAGTAAGCTAGCAGACGATCTTGCTGTTCACGTCTCTGGCTGCCGAAGCACGTGTGAGCCGCGGAGTAATACATTTCGCTTTGTTTATGTCCACTTTGTTCTAAGGCTGGAAAGAGTTTAGAATAATCCGAGACTTCTGGATTATTTCTGTGATATTCATCGGCGCACATTGGTAAATATTTTTCTCCTCCTTAGTTTTCAAGATACCAGATTGATATTTTGCGAATGCATTGCGGACACCACTTAGTATTTTTCAAGTGATTTAGAGATCTGTACGTTAACACAGCGCTGGTCCAGAGGGGCCTAAATTTTTGAAAAAGCATTAAAAAAAAAAATCCTCGAATTCCCCTTTTAAGGTATACGATAACGACATGCGAAATGTAGCGTTCATATGAGCGATTTATTCTAAAGAGAATGAAGTACGAACCATGATCCTAGGGTATATAATGATAATGTAGTAGCTAGTTGAATGAAAATTTAAGATTAACCTCAACAATCCCCACATCTCAAAAGGGCTAGTTAAACACGATTTTAACTTGTAGAGTAGAAGGCTTGGGAAGAAAAACTAGCTTTGCATGATGAATGAAGAGGAATTACTTATTTTATTGTTTTTAGCTTGCTTATATGTTTCCTTCATTCTCTTACAATTTGATTTTTATTACGGTCTACTTCGTATATGATATCCGTAAAATTACACAAGTAGAATGCAGTAGAACATGGCAGATTGGAATAGAATAGAACAGACTATAGTTAATTAACCTGAGTTAGATTACCTGTTTCTACTTATTCTATTTATGGGTTTATTTCTGGATTTCACGTAGACGCCATCACTGATTCACATTTTTCGAAATCTTTCCGATTACAAGAATTTGTTTATTCGAAAGTTCAGGTATTCAAATCACTTATAATTAGATTAATGAATTAAAACATGAACAGTGTTTGCCACGAACTACAGGGTAGCCCAGAAGTAGGTATACACCCCTGCATTGATGAAGTATAACATTCTATTTATGGGTTTACTTGCTTCAGCTGTTCCGTACGGTACTGTATACCTACTTTTGGGCCACCCTGTACATTTTTTCATTCTCTATATTTTAGAATATCAAAACAATCATACAGGCTGCGGAAGATAACGTTCACCGCAACCCCCCCCCCCAAAAAAAAAGGAAGTTTTCAACAACATGCCCACCATTTGACTCAAGTTGATTTTTACAATTACGGCCATCAAATGAGTTTAGGCAAGGTCTATATTCCTTCTCGTGCTTTACTGCTTTACGTCCTTTTCAAATGCATCACTGGATAATCAGAGGTTGAGTGCTCATCAACTGTGACACGGCATTTCTACTGTTTAATGTTACAAAAATAAATAAGTAAATAAATTTTTAAAAATTACAAGTACTTGTTTCAACCATGAGAACAAACTTATATCCTTAGGAAATTTTGAAAGAAAGAAAACTTTCTGTAGGTGCGTATCTACTTTCGCTAACGCGATTGCTCCCTACAGACACAAACCTGCGGAGGACCTGCTGTTTCACCCTGCTCTAACCAAATTAGATTCAATACCAGCTTACAGTGAATATCTAGCACAGGTTGGTACCTAGCTTTTACACACATACCCACACTCGCTAGTGGTCTTCGTGGCCTTATGGTTAGCGTACGCACTTTCAGTGTGGGAGAGCCGCATTCGAGTCTCGCTAGGTGCTTACGTGGTTCGGATCCGATGTTAATCTCCAAATCAACCAACCTACCACAGTTGCTAATACTGCTAAAATAACCGGTTTTACGGCATATTGGTTTGCAAGGATATTAAAAATCTGTACAGTTTGTGGGTAGGTGCTAGCAATGTAGAACACATTAAAATACTATTTCTACGAAAAAGTGTGATGTGTTGTATCTATGTTATTTCGAATTTCTTTGCGCATTATCTTTTAAGTGCAAAATTTTACTCAGTAAACTAATCAATATTTATTTCTAAAGTGTTTCTCAGTGTTGCACAGTTTGTTGTCAAAGTCCTTGGTACTTTGCGGTTAAAATTACTAAGTATACATGAAAAAGGACTATTTAGATGTTAATTTCCGCAGGTGGAGCATTTCTGCATAATGTAAATGTTTACAAGAGTACTTAGTGTAATGAAAGCATTATAAGTGCTAGAAAGTTGGACATTTGTTGAAAATTTTGAACTTTACAGCAGAAAATATGTTGGGTTCCCTCGAGTAGACGTTTCTACCAAATAGAAACTTTAAATAAAATACGATGTGGAACACTTTTCGTGAATAAATCAGATTGTGAATATAAGCAATTATTGTCAGTGCACAGCATATTGAAATAAACTTTGAGTGATAGTGAAAGAATTGTATAAGTGTACTATTCCACTATCCTTGTTTATGCGTATACCCCCGTCGCTGACACGCCTCCTCCCTACTGACACCCCCTCTCGCTATCACTCGCGCACCCTGCCTTGGGATATTATTTAGTTTCTCCTGCAAATCACTTGGCAGTGACTGTGGCTCACTTGGTAGTGATTACAGTGCGTTATTTGTAATTGCGATGAGTGTTATTACAGTATACATGTGGCATAACAACTACAATGCATAGAACACGAGCCATCTTGCGCTAGGATGTCACTAAAAGGCACGAATACTATCTAACCGTCAAGATAGGCGTGTCAGCGATGGTGGGTATACACATAAACGAGGCTACAGACAATGGTTTACTGTAAGTCACAATATCGACCCATCAATGGACTTCGAGGAGATAATGGTAATTGTATACATGAGATCCCCCTGATCTGCGTTTCTTCTGTTTTCTATTACCACTTCTACATGAAATACCATAAATTTTCTACCTAGTGCAATAGTAAGAAGTATCCATGTGCACAAGACATGCGTTAAATTCCCCCACCCACACACACACTGTCATAGATAAAGTACAAGGGCACTACACATGCAGACGTACGTTCTTTTTTATTTTTGTATCAGTCGATAAGTAAATAAAAGTCGCTTTGTTACCCCCTTTATAAGTTCGTACATACTCAATAAATAATCCCTAAAAGTATGAGCGTCCTGCTCCTTCGGGAACCGATGCAGCTTCATGTATACTATATCCGAGATAATTCCATCTTGTCCTGACTCGGTGCAATAGCATCCGTGCTTCTTAGTGGCCACCTAGCACAAGAGTTATGCACTGTAGTTCTTAATGCCATATGTCTACACTATATTCATACTGAGTCCTCCTAACGTCAATCTACAAGTAGTAATGGAGATCCTCATTTAGTGCATGCTCTGCTAAAAGAAATAGAAAGCTCTAATCTGACCTGAAAATTTAAGAATTTGTCACAATTTAGAGGAACAGTCTGCTCGAGTAATGCCAATATACTCTTGTTTCAGTTATTTGGTATGTCATACACTTTAGAAACATTAAGGCACTTGTAAATACAAGATACAGGCGCGATAGAACTGGTGCTTGCAGTGCCGATTTAGCACAGGTTTGTACGTTTCTCGCATAAATAATAGATTTTGCGCACCCTCCGTATGGATGTGCCGCGCGCGAATTCACCATCTTAGCTCTTCGGCCTGCGTGGACGTAGAATACATACAAGTCTTTGCTTGTAGTGGATACCTATTATTAGTTGGTTAGTTTATGCCGAATAAGTGTTTCTATGGCACTCAGTTTGCATGCATATGATCAATCTGTATGCAACTATTTGGGCATGTGCAATTAAAACGAGAGTGTAGAATATCTTACGGAATCGTTCAAAGCCAGAAAAGTGAAGGTATATATATATATTTAATTTGACGAACTATTTTAAATCTGTACGGAATTTATTCTTTAGTAATGGGTAACGAAACCCAAACTCCTTAACTTGAAAGTGCTGAATAATTATGAAGGTTAATTTATTTATTTCCAAAACAGGAAAGAGAAAATAGAATTGGTAAACACCATTAATCTCCATAAGCTTCTGCGTTAGAGAACACCTGTTTAAATGTTTACCTTATGCTACTTCATAAACATCCTTGCACTTCCATAGTATCAACATTGTATCATTATTAGTTTTTGTAGTAATGGTTTTTGCTAGTTGATTGAAAATCTTAAGCACTTTACATTTTTACTTTAAAGCCTTTACATTTGTTTGCATATAAATATATTTCAAGCTACACGGACAATGCCAGTTAGCGTATAGGCCTACTTTAACTAGATATATTTGTAGGTATGATTATTATGCCACTAATTCTAAAGTGCTTTTTCAAAATAGGAAATTAAATACTTATTATGAGAATTGTTTTAAGTTTTGTTTATTTTGAAATTTATGTTTAAACACATATGGGATGAACTGTATTTCACCATTAGAGACAAGATTTCATACAGTTAAGCATTGATACCGACCCTTAGGTAGTCTATACATATTTAATCAAAGTGCATATTGAAAAAAATGCTGCAACACGGCTATAGTTCTCATCATTGTTCCTTTCCTTCTAATAATATCTTACCTTTTTTTCGCTGCTAGAACAGCGCCATAATCTGCTGCCGTCACCTTAATAAGACGCTTCTTGCAATTGGTGGAGACGATTTACGTCATGGTTAACTCATTTTATGCGCAATTTTATTGGCGACTAAAACATTTTTCTGTGTGATTTGAAATACTGTAATCTTGTAAACATAAATTTCAGCATGACAACAAACTACAATTTAGGCAAAAAATTGCATTCATAACCACTAGATTAAATCTAATATATAATTCTAAAATTAAATGTCTGAAAAGTGTGTGGAATGCCACCACTTTGTAATGGGTGTGTGGGAGTTGTCTAAACTGCGTATAACGATATTGCTTCGTAGTGAAATTAAGATTACTTTATAATTACTATCCATATCTATTGATGATGTTCTGTATTATATTTCACTTTGCAATATGCTTTACGAAGGAGACTTCTTTAAATTGCAAAATATTATTTTCAATACCTATTAAACATATTTTAATCTTCCGTTAAAACTATTAAGGGCGTGTCCACAGCGTACATCGATACAAAAACTAAGATATAAGTAAGATATTTAAATCGACAAGTTAAAAGAACTTGTGAATTTTGATTTATAGTCATATTCACCACAAATAGACTAATAAGAACGAAACTATCATTCAAATGTGATCTGAAGTTATCGATTGCTAACTGAAGTACTGATTTCCTAGTAAGATTTGAACTTGGAACCACTCATAATGAAAGCGAGAACGTTAGCCAAGAGACTATGAACGAATCAGGCTCGTAGCCACGGGGGTCTAGGGCGGCCCCCTAAATTTTTAATGCCCCCTAAAATTTTCACAATAGGTTTGAAAATGTACTATATGGTTGGATCGCCCCTTTAACTTCAACCGGGCCCCCTCTACACTTTTGGCCTGGCTACCGGCCTGGACCGAATAACATCTATATCTATATTTAGTTATGTCCTCTAGAATAAAGAAGATGAATAATTAATGAAAGTGAATTACTGCGAAATTATTTTGTGCTCTGCACCGGGAATCGAACTTGGAACCATGTGCAGCCAAGAGAATATACATCAGCGGAGAAGGATATGACCAAGGTTGCCAACCCAAGCATCCAAAATATCCGTTGCAAGCGCTGGTAAATTCGGTCGGTCATAAGTAAATAGCGGTATTTTAAAAATTAATAAAACACTGAACAACCAAATTATAGACATATTAATGTACTTTCTGACAGTGAGCTATTTAATGAGCTGTTTGACATAAAATTCCGAGATATGTAGAGCATTCTAAATTCTAAGCTAAAACCACACACTTTTTTTGTTAGTGCAAAATTTAGATTTGAGATAGTATCAAGAAAGATAAGAGTTTTCTTATTTAGCTCTATTACTACTATCATACTTCTCTCCCACTCATTCTTCATCGTTGCCGCTACTTATTAATCCTTCTTCTCTTCTTTCTGTTTCTCACTGTCATACATGTCAATGTTTGGACATTTTTTCTTATTGAACTACAGTAGTAACTGGAAAAAAGTAACGCCAGGAATTTGAAAACGCCTCTTGGTAAGAAAAAATTATAATTTTTCATGTTTTAGTTTTCAGAAATTGACTACATAAAATACACGCTCCACCGCTGCACTTGAATGAGGAAGGCTTAAAATGCACCAAAAAATTAAATAAAAGAAAAATTATGGCTTCAGAGTCTCAGTAATTTTGTTTCTAACACTATTCCAAAAGTTATGCCCTATTTCAAAAATCTTCCACGTAGCGCATGCACGACCGCATGCATGCATGCACGATTGGTGTGAAAGTGTGATGAACAGTGAAGCCATATCTAGCATCTTGGTGCTAGATCTAGCATAATTCACATGCATTTAGCATCTAGCATCTTGACTTTAGCATCTTGGCCAAATCTAGCATAATTTCATTCTTCCCTCTGATGAACAGAAAAAGAACGAAAATGTAGATGATTCACCGTCGGGAATTATTCTTTTTAGTTGAAATGATGCTTGGAACAATGAGACCAGTCAATATTTCCGCGGTTTTAATTTATTGTTTAATTCAGAGAAATGTTCAAAAATAGCAAAACCTGACTCTACAAAACATATTTACTTACCCATAGTTTTATTACTGTCAACTGAAACCTGAATGTGTGGTTATCTGGGATGTTTCTGACCCTTTCAATTTACAACTTGAGAGAGGAGGGATATGAACGTCAGGGGACAGGTAGCAATACACTAAAAGAAATGCTTCGGGCCTGTGTCGGAAGCGGCATGTTATGTATATATTTCTTAAAATATCATCCATTCATAAAAAATAAATTCGACCTTCCTCCCCTATAATGTGCCATTTACCAATTTATTTCATTATTATTCCTGACAGTGTCATATTAGCTTGGTACATGAATACAGTTGAAACACTTCATTTAAATAATGAAGATAAGTACGGGCGGGTCTTTAAAATTAGTTAGGAAAGATAATTTTGAAAATCTGGCATAATTTACAAAAATTTAGCATAATTCAGACCCGTGTTTGGCATCATCGCTGTTCTCGAGTGTGGCAACCCTGGTGATGAAGTTCAATTTTATCTCAATTGTGAGTCAGAGTTTGGGCTTGACGGTTGTGGTTCTGTTTGCTTTTGCGCGTACCTGTATTGTGACAAATTCAGTGTTAAAATGGAAGGTGAACCCGACTCAGGTCGAATTACACATAGTGACCAGCGTTCGTATATTAAAATCAAAATTCTACGTGGAAAGAATCCAACTGAAATTTGCAATGTTTTGCGAGAGATTTGTGGAGATAGAGTAGTGGATCGTAGCACTGTATCGTGGTGGTCAACTAATTTCCATGAAGGTCATGCAAGCATTGAGGATAAACCAAGAAGTGAAAGACCATCAACTGCAACAGACTACACCTCCGAGACAGGCCTGTAGCCAGAGCAAAAATGTAGGGGGGGGGGGGCTGGGTAAGGGGGACCGATGCAACCATATTATAGTTGATCACCATATTATAGTTCATTTGAAGGTGAAAATTTTAGGGAGGGACCGGCCCCCCCTACACCCCCCATGGATACGAGCCTGCTCCGAGATTATTGTGAACGACATTTTGAGAGAGGATCGGTGAAAACATGTAAGGAAATTGCATATAAGACTAGAATATCTGTGACTTCAGTTTACAGAATCATTACTGGAAAGGTAAAGTTGAGAAAATTTGCTGCCAGATGGGTTTCGCATGATTTGAGTGAAGAGCAGAAAACTTGTTGCAAAAGAACCGCAGAAGAATTGCTTCAACGTTCCCGAGCAGAAGGAGATCAGTTTCTCCGAGGGATTGTTGCAATTGATAAAACCTGGGTTTGAGATTTTGAACTAAAACTGAAGTCTGTCATCATAATGGAAAAGTTTCGACTATCCAAGCCCGAAGAAATTCCGCCGCCAACAATCAAAAGTTAATCATTATGATCTTTGCGTATGACATAAATGGAGTCATAGCTACAAATAGAGTGCCACAGGGAAAGTCTATAACAGGCGCATACTACAATCTGTTTCTGCAAAATGTTTTGCGTTCGAAAATTCGTCAAAGAGGGCCTGGCATGCTTGTAGCTGGTGTCCTCATTTTGCACAATAATGCAAGACCACATACTATTCTACAAGTGAGGCAAGCAGTCGACAATTATGGATGGGAAATACTTCCTCACCCACCATATAGTCCTGATATGAACCCACCAGACTTTGATTTGTTTCCCAAATTGAAGGAACCACTCCGTTGAAAACGTTTCGATACTATTGACGAAGCTTCCAGTGAGGTGACCGGTGTGATCAGACAGCTCAGCAATGGTCTTCTATATTTGGAATACAGATTTTTCCAAAACGTTGGGAAGCTGCCATAAGCAAGAATGGAGATTATATTGAAGGCCTGTAAAGGTATTTTGTACAATATATATTTTTTTCATAATATCTTTTAGTGTTCAGAACTTTGAAATGGTCCTCATATTTTGCAACAATCGCCATTCACTGCCAATCTATTGAAATTGTTCAGATGTAGGGGGACCGCCCACACGGGGTGTCCACCAAGTTCGGACTCCTCTCTCCAACTCCTCCAAACTTGGAACACATTTTACACTTTCTTAATGAAACTACTATTTAGTAAAGAAATGGTTGATGAAGCGTAAATATATGATCTTACACTTCATCTCTACTACCGGTACCTCTTTTCTTATAAAAAACAATCTGGTTCAATCTTTTTTTTTTCTGAAAGTGTAGGGGCCGGTACTTAATTACGTACGTAGAATATCATCAGTTAAATACTGGATAGAAGTAGCATCTTGTAGTATTGGATCCCCCAAACTGTACCCCTCCCAACAATAATTTTTGGGTGCGTGTTCGTGTAGATGTCACTATATGAGGAAATAATATTAAAGGAGGAATAATGAATTTAACGCTTTAACGCGCCATTTTTACCGATCAAACTGATTTGTTTTAATTTAGAGTGTTTTTTGTGTAGGAAACAAGGGATTTTTTAAACAATTAATACAAATAATATGTGGTCTAGGAGATATTTTATGGTGTATGCAAAGTTGCGCATTGACATCTGCAAAGTGCACTGAAACCAGATAGAACCAATAAAATGCGAGGAATGTCAGCACTTGTACTTTTGCACTTATTACACTTCTGTCTAACAGAAAAAATCAACAGTTCAAAACGTGTCCACCTAAACGAGCAAACAAAGCTCAAAGGTGGCAAAATGACAACTCCGCGTGCAGCAAATAATACAAAGAGACCAATTTTGGCTTATTATGACATCTAGCGGGAAATTAAGAACTTCATTAGTGAAAGGGCATCTTAGCTGACACGCAAAGCTGCTTTCCTATGTCCGAATTAGAAACTACATGGTGCAATACAATTTCCAAGTAAACTTTGCATATATGCAAAGCTGCGCGCTAAAGGATTAAATGACTGAACTTTTGTGGGATCTAATATTTCAACATTTCTCATGATACCATTTTCAAAATTAAATCTTTGAAGAATTTCCCTGACAAGTTCTATGATAAAGTCCAAATATCTTGTTCTAAATATGTTGGTATTTTGTATCGAAAGGTTTATTGAGAGTAGAGAAGCATCTACCCTCGTATGATATATCTTTTCTAGAGGCAATAAGTGCTCAGACTTCATGTTGCCTGTTTATTTCAAGAGTGACATAACTCAAAAATCACCCGTATTGACTTATGGGCAGAAAATGAAAGCTAAGCTTGATGTCTATCTCTGGTTAAAAAAAAAAAAAAAAAAAAAAATGTGCTTCCAAAATTGAACGCGAAAGAGGACTTTGTGTCGTTCTTGCGCCCATTTGTTTTCACTGCGTTTCGAAACTTTCAAATGCTTCTTCTGACAAGTTAGAAATTTTGAGTTATATCACTCTTGAAATAAACAGGCGATGTATTAACCAGGAATAGTTCTTAAAGAAGCAGCAATATTTCTGCGTAACATGAAAATCTAGGAATCTTTATCCTGCATCTGCTGTTTAAATTAGAAAATATAGGCAATACAATTTTTTTAAAAAATGTGCGTTCAAAAGAATCAAGATCCGTGGGACTTCCTTTGTAGTTGCTGATATTTATATTTCAATATTTTTTTTTTTTTAAATGGAAGCTACTTGTTTTGAATTTTAACATTGTCCTTTAAATTTGCCGAGTGCTAAGGGGTGTGGCTATGGCTAAGCAGACGAACTACAGCGCGATCAGGTGACAGATGATAGACGTGGATGTGTACAAAATAAACATGGCAATGCCGCTGGGCTCTCATTTGCTAGCAGCATTTAAAGGGAACTAGGAGCGCCGCCTTCAAATGCCTTGGCAAGAATGGCCCAACTCCTGCGTTAGTACTTCCAAGCACTACTACACTATGGACTTACTTGACAAAATCCATCAAAGATACAGATTTACGAATAATCCCACATATGCTACACATTTTGAGAACCGGTATACAGTGCGTTATAGTAATATCAAACGATTGGGCTCACGAAAATGTATACGTAATATAGCAAAGCATGTACCGTATATTAAATACCAAAAATACCTGACGTCATATAGCAACCATGGAGATGGGGCCCCCTATAGAAAATTTTCTTCGAGCGCCCCTGTTCATACACATAGAAAGGAAATTTCATTCTGCAATATCCGACAAGGAGAAAAAATGCGAGATAAGATATGACAACACTGCAATCAAACCGCCAGTTTCCAAAATGTCTACCCACGATTTTTTGACTATTTTTTAAGCATAAACTTCAAATTAGAAAAGAACAGCCGTCAGACAGGTCGTTATGGCTGGAGCCGGGACTATTTATCCTGGACTGGAAAAATTTAATCTTCTGCACACGTCTCCAAACATGGCAATCTCTCCTTGCGTGCGGGGAACACGGTGTCTCACTAGTAGAGCGCTTACCTCTGATATGTGGGGGTCCATGGTTCGATCCCCGCCCAAGTACGTTTGTGGGGGACAACAACGTATCCGTGGGTTTTCTCGGGGTAAGCCCGTTTCCTCCCATATTCTCATTCCGTCAATTTTCCCACCATCATTCACTTCTCTTAATCTTCCGTCTCCCTTAGCGCGAAGGACGTAATTGTGGGATGTTAAACTCAAAGATTTCATTTTATTCATTACAAATCTCTCAAACAAGATTGCATAACATTCCAGGATAGCGTGACACAGAGTGTGAGTCGTTTCTGTTATTTGGATATTTGCCTATCGAAAGTGGCGACAACGGCAAATTGAACGTTGATGAATATAACATGATGTTCACAAGCAATTTGGAACATGAAAATAGTATTTTATGGCGGGGAAGGGAATTAAATCAATGAAAACAAAGCTTAATGAAAATGTGTATTATTGGTTTCGAAATATTGTTTTGTAAGAAAAATATATAGTATATTGACTGTCTCACAACAAATTGCATATACATATCAAACTCAATGGTTTAACATAAAGATAGGAAAACAGTTAACGACGAGGATGGGATTCGAACCCACGCGGGCAGAGCCCATTGGATTAGCAGTCCAACGCCTTAACCACTCGGCCACCTCGTCATGCTGAGTGTGTGCCTTGACGTGTTAGGAACGTCAAAGATTGATCTGGTAGCGCCAACCGTAACTGGTTGATTCCCCTCTAACCGTGTTGTCAGCAGTAGCGACTGATAGGATTTTTATCTCTTGAAAAGCTTGCAAGTGAAGGATCTCCTCAAAGCAGATTAAAACACATAATGATAATTTTCATCACAATTTCTTCCGTGTTTAACATTTTATTGTCTTACAACTGCAATATTTGTTCTAAAAACTACTTACCAAAATTTGTATATGTTGAAATTACCGTAAGATAAGAATATAAGAACGTATCATATTATGGAGGAAAATTAAATAATAATAATAATAATAATAATAATAATAATAATAATAATAATAATAATAATAATAATAATAATAATAATCGTTGAGTTGATTTTAGTTTAGCGTCCCTTTCAGGCTATATGAGACATGGACCTACTGATTAACGTGGAATCCGAACCACATGAGCCCCCGTATTATTATTATTATTATTATTATTATTATTATTATTATTATTATTATTATTATTATTATTATTACAAGATCTTACGAAGGGATTAAATAACCTTGATTTTGTATATTTGTAAAATTAAGTAAACAGGTAATAGTGAATACATAAGCAAAGGCTATAGGACACAGATAATAAGAAAAACAATCTTAATAATTAATCTAACCTAATATAAATAAAATAAATTGTTTGTTTGACTGTGTGTCTGTCTGTTTGTCTGTGTGACGCTTGGGGACCAGGCGAGTGAACCGAGAGTTACCAAATTTTGATCACGGGTACCTTGGTCCAGGCCCCAGACCAAGAAGAAGCGTTTTTTCAAAATGCGAACCAGGGGGTCTTAGGGGGCGTTTACCGGGAGATGTAAAAGTAGTAGAAAATGACCGATATTAGTGTCAAATTCATAGTTTTCGCGGTCGCTGAGATCAATGGTGAAACTCCGATCGCATTAACTTAGAAATTCACCCCATTCTGCTTTATGCTGGGGGTCACTGGGAGGGATACCGAGACCAGGGCCGTAACTTGTGGGGGCAGGAGGAGCAATTGCCCCAGGGAAAATCCCCACCGTCCGAGAGGCCCCACTTTAAGGCAAAATTTTCTTACTCCATATGCGATACGAACATGAAGTTATAAATGAAGTATCAAATATTTTCACTACAATACATAAACAAAACAGCACACTAAAGGAAGATTTAAAAAAATGAGTCGTGGGAACATTTCAGTGAAAATTGTCTACTATTAGGGACCCTAGAAATAATATTTATTCGTATAGCTTTGAGATTTGTCAATTCTGTCCCTTCAGTTAATTTGTCACGCACAGAACGGATCCAGGGGCGTAACTAACGGCCCCGCAAACCCTGACATGCAGGAGGGCCCACAGGCTCCGGGGGCCCCACAAAAAGATAGAGAGAATTGGCCTATTTTCGAATTTTACGGGGGGGCCAAATATTAATGCTTGCCCCCCTCCAGAAAAATTTAAGTTACGGCACTGACCGAGACATTTAAAAATAATCCAAAATGACCGATGATAGTGTCAAATCCATAGGTTTTGCGGTCGCTGAGATAAATGGTGGTACTCCCACAGGCGTTGAGTTCCAAATACAGCCTCCATGCGAAAAATGGGTATTTTCAGCTAGTGTAAGAATAATTCTGGTAAGTGCCTGAGAAGATGAAAGTAGAGATTGTTGATTATAAAGTTACGATCTAAGAATTAAGAAAAAAAGTTAACTAAATGATACAGATGTATGCACGAGGGACGTAATAAAGGGTATACGGAGTATACTGACATTAAATCAGGGATATACTTGAGGGTAATTTATGAGAATGGTTATATGCTATTTTTTTTTAAAAAAACTGTCGAACGTATAGGCTACCTACCAAAAATTCTTGCAATACATCATTGGTGTAAACAGTGGCGTATTTAGGGGGTGGCTATCGGGATCAAGCCACCCACGAAATAAGTTTGTTATACACACAACTTTATTAAAATTTGTCGGCACCCGAAAGGAAAAATATAAGTGCTTATTCACATGTTGTACTTAGCCCTCCCCGAAACAAAATCCTAAATACGCTACTGCATGTGCATCAATTACTGTGAACACAACCACAGACAGGCCCGTAGCCCAGGGCCTAAAATTCAACGAAATCACAGCTCCACACTGGTAAAAATTTTATATAGTATAGAAAAACTAGTTTAGTCAGCATTTGTTTTGACATATCAGTTTTCTGTCCAGTACATCATGTTTACCTGCGTCCTCCACAACAAATTATTATTATTATTATTATTATTATTATTATTATTATTATTATTATTATTATTATTATTATTATTATTATTATTATTATTATTATTATTATTATTATTATTATGTAGGAAAATTTTGGCATCCAGAGCAAACAAAATTAAAGGCACATTAGGATACATATTTAATTGTATTGTATTAAACCATAAAATACAGGAAACAAGCAGGTAAGAAAAATAGTCACACTGGAAGAAAAAAGTAACTTTTTCTTACATAAGAATTTCACTGTCATTTTTTCGTGATCATCACTCTGTCTCAGTCTGTTTTCTGCCGAGGCTAATACACCGTTATACCAGGACTGTTCCTTTGACTTCCTACCAACTTCAAAACACCTTTCCTTTCTGGCCAGCCATTTCATAACAGCAGGGGTTGGGCTAAAATTTTCCAACGGACCCATATTTATATTAACGTGAAGGTAATTTTTCACAGTAGTGGGAGCCAAAGAGAGTCTGTTATCTGTTTTCAATATGTTGTAGTCACTTATAAGTCTTTCAACATCGGAAGAAGATGGTTTCGAAGCAACAACTCGGGCTAGACTTGTTGACAGAGCATGAAATGACTGATTTCCACAGATTTTCATGAGAAGGCTTTTAGCGTCCAGACCTTTCAACATACTGCACGATGATGCCTCTCTATATTGCATTGCGAACTGCAGAAGATCTGTATCAAGACAAATAACTTTGTGGCATTCTCTTAGGGCATCATCAGTTACATCCTCTTGCAAATCACGCAAAGACTCCAAAGCAACAATACTGTCTTCATACAGCAAAGTTAATTATGGAATCCAGGACTTCGTAGCGTACTACAGTAAAATCTCTTTTCTCACTGACATATTTGTTATGGGATTTATTGTGACGTGTGTTACGATGAAGTTGAATACCATGTAATGAGTACTGTATTTCTCCGTTGACGTTCTCTTCCACACGTTCGTTTAAAAGCGTTTCTTCCCACCCGCCTAACAGAGGTTTCTCTTTCATACTCTCCAATTGTGCTACAGTTCTATTTTTATTTGTTATTATGTCCAAAAGAAACATTTCATCACTCTCAAACTGTCATATACTGGCAGTTATATGGAATTGAATAACCCATTGCATAATGAATGTATTGAATCAGTAAGACATAGTTTGACACACTAAACGCGTTTAAAACCATAATCCGAGAAAAGTAAGGTACTCACATTAATACCACTCCACACATTAAGAATTATAGTTCCACACTCCTTCACTACAGTTCCACAAAGTGTGGAGTATTCCACTCAATTTTAGGCCCTGCCGTAGCAAGCCCAAAAATGTAGAGGAGGCCCAGTAGAAGTTAGAGGGAACCCGATCCAACCATAGTATAGTTCATTTGCAAGCCTATCGTGAAAATTTTAGGAGAGCAGTAAAAACTTAGGAGGCCAGCCCCCTAAACCCCCAGGGATACGGGCCTGACTGCAGAAGAATATGAAAATTCTGGGAAAATATACAAAACCATAACTAACTAACTAACTCTATGGCCTATGGAACCCGGAGGTTCAATGCCACGTTCGCAAAAGCTCTCCACTGACTTCTATCCTTAGCTAACTGCATCCAGTTTCTACTCTGTATTCCAATCTCTGCGAGATCCATCTTAATATTGTCCTCCCATTGCACCTAGGTCTTTCTAATGGTCGTTTTCCGATTGGTCTTCCAGTCAAAACTTTGAAAGCGTTTCTACTTTCTTCCATTCTAGCTACATGACCTGCCCATCTAAGCCTCCTAGACTTGACGACCCTAACAATGTTGGGTAAATCATATAACTTATGTAGTTCCTCGTTATGAAGTTTCCGCCATTCCCCATTCCCGTTCCTCTTGGGTCCGAATATTCGTCTCAGGATCTTGTTCTCAAATACTTTCAGTCTATGTTCTTCCCTCAGAGTAAGTGACCATGTTTCGCAGCCATAGTATATAGAACAACAGGCATGATTATCGTTTTGTATATTTTAAGTTTCAAATTCCTCGACAGAATTCGCGACGACAAGAGATTTTGAACCGAATAGTAACACACGGAGAAATTAAATGTCGAGAAATATACAAAACCATAGAAAAAGAAATAGTTTATATTGCAGATTTTAATCTTGATAAAGGGGAAAGACGTGAAGATATAATGTGCTATGGTTTGAGTGGAAGAAATGAATGAGAAAAGGAGAGGGATTGACAGTGGTCGAAGTGGGACTGTATATGGTGCTATTGTCATACCGCCTCTGGTTTTTTGTGATGAAGACATACGGTCACTGGAAAGTGGATGCCATTATTATTATTATTATTATTATTATTATTATTATTATTATTATTATTATTATTATTATTATTATTATTATTATTATTATTATTATTAAGTATTCTGCCTTTTGGCAGTTCCTGGGCCTAATGAGGTTTTTTCTTCTTTTTTTTATTATTTATTTTCTCCTAATTTTCAGTTTGGACCTGGAAATGTTTCTTCCATGTCTCTTGATTTTCATCTTCCTCTTTTAACTCCCAATATTTCCTTCTAATTTCCAAATCATCGATTACTTATGTTCTTCTTCTTCCTATTCCTCGCTTTCCTTCCATCTTTCCTTCTATGCCAATATACCTTTCATAAATCTATTTTACACATAGAATTGACGAATAGCTTTGCAAGTCAAAGATTTTAGGTTGGCAACAGCGACATTTTTGTTATATTTTCCTACCATTTCTTTTTAAAATGAGATATCTCCAAAAAAAAAAAAAAAAAAAAAAAAAAAAAAAGTTCACTCCTTGCTTCTACGCAAGAACTCTTGTTGATTGTGTTGGTTGTAGATAAGGACCACAAATCAGAAAGGAATGAGTCATGGGCCCAATCCAAACAAAAGGTACTGTATTGAAGATGCGGCTCTTTTAAACTAAAATCGGAAAGTATTGTTATGAGTTCGTTGGGACTTTTTTTGTGTCTACAATGATAAAGAAATACGTAACTGAGTCCGTTACGAGAAAAAAAAGTCCCAACGAACTCATAACAATACTTTCCGATTTTTACGAGAAAAAAAAGTATAGATTATGCAATAAAAAATCTGTTGTTTTTGTTTAAGTATTTTATGTAAATCTGTTGTTTTGCTTATTCTTTTATATTAAGCGTTTTGTATTTTGTTGTGCCATATTCAATTGTTTCTTTCATATCTATGTGTATCTTCTTGCCTTAGTGCATATAATTGACATGTTTTGAGCATAGGTGGATTTACATTTTGTCTGCCGTGAGGCAGACCTTCCGGGAATATCGCGAGGGTCTGGAATACCCCTCAGTCGAATGGAGGGTCCGCGAGTTCTCCCGCGGGGAATTGTTTAAAAATTGTTAATCCCTTTCGTTACAGCGTCATCCAGGTGGATGTCATGTCATTTCCCTTTTTCGGTCCGAATGTTCCATAATGCAAATACTTTTTATCAGTAATGTGAATGCTATCCTCGCGCTTGCACAAAACTATGCCATATATAATCATCTAGACCGTCTTTTAACAGCAAATGAAAACCTGATATTACAGCACGCACATAGGAAAATGGCATGGCACCTGGAACACAAGAGATAAATATATAAACTCTGTTTTTGATCATTTTTATGTATAATTCTCTATAATACAACATAAGGGAAATTTTTTAATTTTTCTCAGAAAATTGAGAGTGGGGGGAGTCTCTCCATGCCCTCCTCTCCCCGTAACTAAGGAGAAACTCTTTCATGGTTTGATTTCATTTGATTTGATTTTGAGTTTAACATCCCTTTCTTTAGCGAGGCTATATAAGACGGGACCTACTGATTAACGTGTCATAATGTAAATAAAAATGCGATCTTTTAGGCAACATAGCCTCATTGTATTTCAACATTTAGATATAACGGTATGTCGAGTGATAGGCGCCGACTTGAAGAAAATATTAAGGGGGGATCAAACAATGAATAAATAAATATATCATTATATTCAGTCGTTTTCTATCAACTGCTTGATGAAGGCTCTTCTCACCCCCACCCCACCCGATCTCTTTCCGCTGCATCCGCTCCTCTGGGAAATTCACGACCTAAGTCAAATTTGCCTCAAGGCATTACAACAAATTCAAGTTCAAAATTTGGGGACTTCACTGCAAGTTTGTGCACCACATTTATCTTCGCTTTTCATGTTAGTGCTGCCATACTGTTGGTTGAAGCTTCAGTGCTCTATTAAAATTTTGAAAATGATGTTTTCTATCGATTAAGAAGGCTGTTCCTAATATTGAATTAAAGGCACGACAAAGTTTACGATAGAAATTCTTGCTTCTGTTTGTTAATTTTTCCTCGACTGGATTATATTGGAGAGGGAGGCGAGGACCCCACCTTTAAATATTGAAGGGGCCAAAAGTGTCCTGGCCCCCCCCTCAAATCGGCACATAAGTGTCGAGTCATAATGGTAATACAAGATGCCGCCTCTGCTTTTATTTTTATTTTTATTTTTTATTTCGAACACTGGGGATTGGTGAATTAGAACCTAGAAAAGTTATTCATAACGGAGAACACTTGATTCAACAAGCAGAGGAAAAGAAGATATAAATGGATATCATCAGTAGACTGTCGGAGACATCAAAAGATGTTTAACTCAGGAATGATATCGAAAGAGTTTAGAACAGTAATTACAATAAAAATAAACGAATGAAAATAAAAAGAACACACACACACACACACACACATGATTTGCTTCTTTTTCTAATTCCATGCTTAAACAGCTGGCCATCATAATATACTTGAATCAAAACTTGACTTTTAACTTGAAAATATTTTCCTTAAATCTTTTGGTTACTAACTTCATTCTGCAAGGTAAGAACGTTGAAACCGTGACACTTTTTTTAAAATCCTATTTTATATAGCTCATTTTATATAGCACGGAGTCCAGGCCCTAGTTGATCTAGAGCAGTATTTTCCAGTTGATGGTTCACGAATCCCTATAGGTCCGTGGAACAAACTTAGCGGGTCCGTAGCATATAATTTATAAAAGAAGCAAGTAATCTGTGGATCTCTGTATATACGCACTTTACGTATCCTTACTAATACATAACAGAACGGATGTGTGTCCAATGATAAAGTGCTAATTGACATTGCTATTGATCCCTGTCTGGAACTGATAAATAATATGAAAGAAACTAGTGACGTCGTTGCCTATGCGGATGATGCAATGACAATCGGAGCAAATAGTAGACAAAATTTAGAACTAAAACCAAATAAAGTAATGGAAATCCTAAAAGATTGGTGTGAGTAAAACAAACTTCAATTTTCATTAAACAAATCGAAATATATGTTACTGAATGGAAAATTACAGAGAAATTCTATTATAAAGTATGGTAATAAGAGTATACAAAGTGTAGAAGAATTTAAATATCTTGGAATTATTATAGAGAAACAAAGATAGTTAAATTTACATATCAAAATGGTACCTGGCAAAAAAAAAAAAAAAAAGACACTGCCAATAAAATTCTAACAATGCTCGAAATAGATTCCATATTCCCCTGAAGTAATAATAATATATAGTAATACGAGAGTCACTACGAAAGTTTTGAGATACGCATTGTTATGGCACACTATTTGAATTCCAACAATTGCGTTCCGTAGTGGTATCCAGAGCGAAGAAGCGAAGCAAGTTTCAACTTGTCTCGCTTATCGGCGCGACCGTATCACCTTCACTTGTTTGTCGATGTGAGCAGTATTCGGCTGCCTAGAATGGAGCTCGAAAGGGAACATTTTCGGGCAATGATCCTTTACGATTTCAAAAGTAGTTTGAACAAGACAAAAAGCCTTGACCGTTTGCAGGGGGCATTTGAGGACCTAGCTCCTTCCCGTGCTATAATTTTTCGGTGGTTTGGTGAATTCAGAAGAGGCCGGACATCGTTTAAAGATGAAGAGAGAGCTGGACGTCCGGCAACAGCTGAAAACATTGCCGCTGTGGAACAAATGATTTGAGAAAATCCTCGAACAACTTTCAAGGACATTGAATCTACAGTGAACATTGAAACACAGCCAGCAGTAACAAAAATTCTTCATGATCATTTTCGGCTCAGGAAGGTTTCATCTCGTTGGGTGCCTCACACTTTGACTCAACAGCAGAAGCGCATGCGTGTGGAATGGTGTGAAAAAATGCTTGCAGAATTTGATGGAGGCAATTCTCGACGCGTCTCTGACATTGTTACTGGTGATGAGACTTGGATCTATCAATTTGACCCTGAAAATAAACGTCAGTCTACAGTTTGTATCTTTCTAGACAAAAATCCACCCACGAAAGTGAAGCGACCGCGAAGTGTGGGGAAGAAGATGGTCGCAACTTTCTTCTCCAAATCTGGTCACTTTGCAACTGTTCCACTTGAAGAACAAAGGACTGTTACTGCTCAGTGGTACACCCACCATTGTTTGCCTAACAAAAGTGTTCCAGAAGCTTCGGGAACGGCGGGCAAGAACTGGATTGCGTGGGATCCTGCTTCATCATGACAACGCGTCCGCACACACGGCCAACATCACAATTTTTAGAATCTACGGAGGTCAAACTTATGACTCATCCGCGGTATAGCCCTGACCTAGCCCCGTGTGATTTTTTTCTGTTCTCCAGGATCATAGATCGCATGCATGGGAAGAGATTTTGCTACCCTGAAGAAGCTGTAGTGGCTTACGAGAATGAACTTCTAACACTTGAAGAAAAATACTGGCAACACTGCTTCCAAAAGTGGTTTTCGAGGATGCAAAAGTGTGTACAGTGTAATGGTGAACACTTTGAGAAAATGTAAGTGTTAAATTGATTTTAAGTATGTAAGTTATTTCACATCTCAAAACTTTCGTAGTGAACCTCGTACAATTTTTAATTCAATATTAGGATATAATGCCAGTGTTTGGATATACCGAATGAACTATAAAAAAGCATAAGGAAATAGTGGATGCAGCATAATCCTATGATTAACTGAAGCTTACAGAATATGAACACCTCCACTCTCAGTAATAACAGGAATTATTGCAACCAGCCTAGATATAAGGGAGAAAGCGGCAAGATATTGGAGAAAAATAAGGAATCAGATTCCGGCAGCAGAAATAATTGGTAAAATCGTAAAAGTACAAAGTTTTCTTCTGTAGACACATTAGCGACACATCAGTTAACACCCTTAAGGAACAACTAAAAGAATATCCCAGTAAATAAAATACTAAATAATGAGAAGACTAATGAAAAACTGATCTCTTAACTTCTACAATATCACTCATGGGCGGCGGTTAGGGGGACAAGTTTTTGTATGTATTACTGGTTCATATATAAAAAAAAAATGGTGCCATATAATATTTGCCGTTGCGTGAATACGTATTGGTTGTCTTCTCGTGGAGTTAAGAAAGCTACAAGGAATTGCGTTTGAATTGCCACGGAAAGTAACCCAAAAATTAACCTATTGGAGGTCAACAATTCCAGCGTACTTTCATTTCTTCTTATAAGGATTCGATATGTTAGTCAGCCGCTTTGAAACTAATTGAGAGAACATTTTGAAGAAAAAAAAAAAGTTCACAAGTTATTCTTTAATTGCACAAAAATGGACAGCTCTTAAAATGTCTTTTCTTCTTTCAAATTGAAAGGAATATTGATTAAAAAGAGAGTAATAAGAAACAACTTTTACTTTTTCCATAGTTTTGCAGTGGTGTGTTTAGGGGTTTACGAGTGTATATACAATTAAATTTAGTGAATACAACATAATTCTCGGTTTTAGGATTATTTTTTTATAACTGGACTGTGGAATGTTTCTAAGTGTTGTGTTTTGATGTGTTCCAAGAAAGTGAAAACTGAACCTAATGGCAAAGAACGTGTTTCGGGAAGCTGCAAAAGCAAATATTTCTTTAAATGTCGTAGCATATGCTTGTAGTATTTACTGTCTTTCATTTCCTAAGCATGTATGGAATTAAAAATATAAGTTGTTCATTAATCCCCAATTTCAATGTGATTTCTACAAAACAAGCCTCATTATTCATTACTATGATTAATATTATTCTTTCTATTTATTTGCTTCGCAAATTTGTTATTAAATAATCTGATCACAATTTTACAGAGAGAATTTTTTAACATGTTCATGAGCACAGGAATCAAATCTTTTCTTTCATTTTCGTTGTTTAAGAGTGCAAAGAGCTAATACCTACTTCTGTTGCCCTTGTCAATTTACTTAATAAAATATGAAATATGGTATACGGTATTTTAACCGAAAACGATAGTATCCTATTAGTTATACAACCTTTCGTCAAACAAAGTGTTAGAAACAATTAGGGAAACTAAGATTGATATACAAATATTCACATCATGTCTTGCCCCCTTACTTTTAACGTCCAATCGCCGCCACTGGTATCACTCATAGTGAGGGATAAATACATACAGGAAAGAAGAAGTAACCGGAACTATTTTCTCTTATCCCACCCTTGAAGTCTACCCGAATAGATCTAAAACAGTGAATGGAAGCAACAATAAACAAGGAAAATCCAAGAACCAAATGAGACAGAAACTCTCTGTTGAATGTATGCAGTAATTCCCTTTTTGGGATGCAGAATCTCTGCTACCATGCTCCTGGAATTTCGGAGCAAGGTTGTTTTGAGTCACTCATGAGGTTTAGTATAATGAATAAATGTGTGGTGATAGTTTTATTCGTACTCAAGTTAAAATAAAACAGTATTGTGATGGTGTTTTATTGTATAAAAGTTCACTAAAATATATTTGAAATAAATTTCATCTCGTACGAAGAATAAAGAAATGAATAAAGAAAAGTCTAAATAGTGAGAAAAACATATTTCTGAAAAGAAAGAAAAAATGGTGAAAAACACACTTGTGAAAGAGAAAAAATCAAAAAGAAAAGGAGAAAAATAACTAACTAGAAATTATTTAGAACAAAGCTGTTCCTAAGCTACAATATATATATATATATATATATATATATATATATATATATATATATATATATATATATATATATATATATATATATATATGTCTATGTATGCATATATGAAATATATCAAATTGTAATAATTATAGAGCACTGTAATCTATATAAAAGACAAGATCATGTTTAACCCTATATTGCGCAATTTATTAATTGTTTCGAGAAAAAAATATTTAGATGTTTTTTCTTACTGCATTCGCGTATCTAAACCGAACTAATAATAAATTTTGACTTTCACATTTACCATATGACGTCAGGGGAATTGTGTATTTGAATTAACATTGCGCAATTATGAACCTCATTTGTTTAATTTTTCATCCAATACAGAATTTTTTTAGACGTTACAGACTTTCTTTACACATAGTATTGCGCAGATTTTCATAACATGCTTTAGTAAACAATATGTATACCCTATTCTAAGGCATGCTGAAACATAGTATGTTTAATCTGAAATTACTAACATATCTTTCATGGATCACACCTATTATGTATAGAATGACAGTAAACAATTTTTCTTTGAAGTGAAACACAATGCCGTAAGACATGTTATTAGCAACTTGGCGAATTCTATAGGACGAACTCCAATACAATCTTGTCCTTGGTATGCGAAAATGGACATGAACATTATGGTTCCTAAATATTTCTAATTCTAACTTAGTTAGTTCCAAAGGTTTATTGGGGTCCTTCTGGTTAGAATATAAAATGCTTTCACGAACGATTAAATCCAGAATATCAGCACTAAAAACATTTGGAAATATTCAATTGGAGATCTGATTTCATTTGGAGAAGACAAACGCGATTTCTATTGTGGTGACTGAAGAGGTGGATAATTTCTTGTTATTCGTTTCCATTGGGGCTGACGACTGGCAGCAGTTGTAGCCTGACTGGAATTGGCATTTACTATTTCATCTGAAGAAAGAAAAAAAAAAGCAAACGATTCTTTCAATTTACTATTCTAAAAGTATCTATTTTAATGAAATCAATGTAAAATACTGGAGTACAATAGTTTTGAATATATCTTCTGATCCATTTGAAGTTTCAGATTTAGGACGCCATTCTTCATCGTCTGAATCTAGAACTCCTAACTCTATCGCTTACCTGGAGCTGCTCATCCTCACTGTTGTCAGGAGGTATGTATGGCTGAACGAGTCGTTTTTCCGAAATATATTCTTGCTCATCTGTTAAAGTAATATAAGCTTTTACAGTCTTCAAGAATCTTTATCGGGCAATAAATCGGTAAATAATACTAAAGAGTAACAGAAAGGAAAGAGAGAGAAAGAGTAACTGAGATTTTCAAAATAACACAAAATCGAAAAAAAAAAAAATAGAGAAAGATGTCTGAAATGACGTCCTAAATCTCATTGGTTACGTTTAGTATTTTTTTTTTTTTCGTGTTCAACTTCATATTATTTTTATTCATAAGTTGGTAACACTGAAAGCATACACTGCACGCAACAATGCTTTCCATGAGCCAATAAAAATTCCAACAAAATTCAAAGAAAAGAAGGTACGAAACCAACCTTTTCAAACTTTCCATTAGGCCTATCGAAGAAATGTTTGATTCTTACTAAAAGAGGTTCGTAGTTGCTCAATGTTAATCAGAATATACAAACATATTTCGGACGAACAAACACGAAACGAAATTAGTGTGATAAGTTACAAGCACTTAAAATAAACAACAGACACATACCTTCTAGAAAAATATTTTTTCAAAGAAAAATTTCCCTGTTTTCGACTCCTCTTGCTTCAAAAATAAACAAAGCAATGCATTTCACCAGGCACGTAGCCAAGGGGTGGGTCCGGGGGGTCCGGACCCCCCCCTTCGAGACCAGAAATAAAAAATAAAGAAGGATAAAACAAAAAGAAGCAAGAAATAGGAAGAGTCAGCCTTAAAAATAAAAATAATTTTTCATCATCGCTTCTCTGTAGTATTAAACATGTTATTTCAGAAACCGTTTTCAACTTTTCCTTTAACTTGTCATTTGGTACAGACAGTATTTGACAGATATTAAAAAACAAAAAGTTATGTAGATGAAAGTTCCGTTAATATTTGATTCAATAGAGAAAGGAGCGCAAGTATTGTAAAATATTTTACAAGACATTATTGAATACGTACTTTTTAAAAAGTAGTTGAGGTCATAATGAAAGGAAAATTGTTATATTTGGATGAACAGAAGAAGGAACCTCGATGTTGTAAAATCTTTTTAAGTGTTTTTAATATTCTTTTATTCGACATTTCTTCATAGTTTGTTACTAAAATACTTACTATCATGTCCTCATTTTATTGTCCTAACAAACCAATATGTGTTGCTAGTAAAATAGTGATCAAGCCCCTTGTGTGATAACCACAATATTTCATATCACACTTCCCCCCCCCCCTTCATTACGAAATCCTGACTAAACGAACCAGTAAAATAGTTTAGAATAATCGAACTCTGGAGTGGATAACCCCAGTATTTCATGTCTCGGACCCCCCCTATTACGAAATCCTGGCTACGTGCCTGATTTCACCCACGCTGTATCCGCCCTCGCAACAGAATCTGCTGGAAAACCTCTCCTTCCGAAAGAGATGCAATTATGAGTGTTCATAACAGATGGCACGGCATAAAGGAAACCATCTGAAACAGAAGTGGCACCATCTACGGTATGACTTTCAAAGTGTCACACTCAACATGGTTTGTTAATTTGGATTAACACTGCGCAATATAGGGTTAAATTATTAGATGCAGAACCTACAAAATAATAAAACTTGAAAATATGACCAAAAAAAAAAATATGTGTATCTGTCTGCCATTAGATTTAAGCATAGAAAGCAGTCACCTAGAGCCACCAAATGTTGCACACAGACAAATGTTCACTAGGTCTAATCGCGTAGGAAGCCATTTTTCAATTTTCTATTGAATTGAGGGGGGTCACATGTTCCGGAGATTCAAAATTTCTGTATAGAATGTCTCAGAAGCCCTTCAAGTTATGCAACCCAAAATACTCTACTGTGTTGCAGGTTGAGTAGTGTTCAGTCAGTGCTAGTATAACATAAATAAAGGTGCCCGAACTCATGAACTAGACGTGCATGAGATCGGAACTCACGCACATTCGACCTCACCCTCACGAAGTGAGCGTGAGGTTGAGTGAGAGCGAATTCCATATCATGATCTGAGAATGATGTGGGAATGATGTGAGTATGAGGTTGAGTGAGCGTGATGTCGAAATGATGTTGTGAGTATGAGGTCGAATGAGCGTGATGTCGAAAAGATGTGAGCCTGAGTTTGAGTGAGCGGGAGGGTGCAATAATATCGTGAGCGGACACCTTTGGTCTCAACTATTACTACAACTACGCAGACACCAATATTTAAGAGTTTGGGGTCCGCACCTTACCTTAATTTTTTTTTTTTTTTTTTTTTTAAAAGGGTCTGCAAGCGTCAAGTAATTGCGAGTCACTGGTCTGGGCACATAAAACAAGGACATGATACACAGAACAACACAAAATGTCAAAGAATACATGGGTTATACACATCGAGCGAATCCATGCTTTATGGAAGAGAAGGGGGAAACCTGAAAAACGAACCATACGTTTTTTTTTATCCTGGCCCGCACAGAGTGTTATAAATTGGCCATTACTGGTTTAGAGAATATGAAGGGTCTTCGTAAACCCAACATTTTTTAAAATCATAACCCTGTGCTGGCCGAAGTAGGTAATTCAACTGAAGAGTGCAGCAAGGAGAAAAATACGAAACAAAGTATTCAAAAAAATAAGAATTCGATTCATACGAAAATACGAAGAAAAACATTCAAACATGGAAAAGCAATGTGGATACAGGTACTACCGTGAATTGGGAATAGGTTTGCATGTATTTGCAAAAGAATTAACAGGACACTACAAACCAGAATGTGTAAGAACAGTGTTTCTTCCAGACATGTTTTCTTTTTATTGGGGGGGGAGGGGGCACTGCCGTTCGCAGCTCTGAGAGTGTGCCCCCCGAAGGAGACCAAAATAATACGTCTATAATATGATAATAAATAGAATAGTACTGTGTGAAAATATGTACCCCTCCGAATACTCTGTGTGCTACCCCGGAACATTTTTTCTTAAAGAAACAGTGTGCAAGAAGTCATGTGTTGCGATTTCCCAAAGAAATTTTGCAGAAAATTAGGGAAAGAAAGGTCTATAAACATTATAAATACAGGAAGGCAAAAGTGGATTACAAGTTAAATAACAATTTACAAAGGAAAATAGCAAAAGCTGTGAAAGAATTCTACAAAAAAAAAAAAAAAAAAAGTTCATTTGAAATACTCAGTATTTTTGTCCAGACGAAATAATTTCTTTTAATATTGTTACACAATCTTTTTCATCATTATAAGTTTCAATGAAAATAATATCGCATATTGATAACTCTTGTTTCCACATTTCTAATATCACAGGTTCATGACATTTCTTTCTACACAGTAGGTCTACCTTCTGATTTTACCGGTATGCCTCCAGAATCAATGAACCAGGAAACATTGACCAACCATTGATAACAAAATCAGGGAACACATTGGGACCTAGATGATGCCGGATTTTCACTATGTGAGGTTGTCTGCGTTACCGAGTAATTTCACCGTCCAAATCTTTGCCTAAGCTGGAAAGACAACACCGCAGAAGGGTCTTCTTGCATTTTGGAAATGAGTTTTATCTTTGGTGGAACCTCCATCCAATATTCTTTTGATACTCCTGACTGTTGATAGAATTCATTAATGTCTTGGTTTTGGAAAGAACAACGACAATACTTCCGGCTCGTCATAGCCTCGTCACCTATCTATTCTCATATTGATGAAGAGAACAAGGTTGAAAATCATTGTCATCATAAGTTGGAGGTATTGTGTTAGATTAACCTATCTGGTTATTAAATCATTACCTCTCAACATCACAATCTCCTTTTCTTATTGAAAGTGTTGGATTTAATTTCACAAATGCAACTCAGGTCAGAATCTCAGGACCTAAGTAATTCAGAAAGTTTGTAAACAAAATTCTGAGATGAAAATGTTAACACAAATCCTCATTTTTGTTATTTGTAACCTGAGCTTAACAACCCCATACTGCACAATATGGTTTGCTAGATGGTGCGTGAGAAAATAGTTTGTTATATTTATCACATATGTATTGTCCCTTCTTCCTGTCTGTTTATCTCTCTCACTAGTCTCTTTCTCTTTATCTGTTTTGACATTTTATTACGCTGTCTCTATCTATTTTTTTCATTTTGTTAATTAGTACACACATCATGCATATTTGGGAATGAAGAATAATTGGAAGATATATATACGTTTGTTCTGATAGTTATTACTAGAGTCAATTACCCTCTTCGCTGAGCTAAAATAATAAAAAATTAGTTCGTAATTTGGATTTAAACCTCAGCAGCATATATATAATCGAAAATGACCAATATTCATAGTTTTCGGGGTTGCTGAGGTTTAAATCCAAATTACGAGCTATTTTTTTTTTTTCATTATTTTAGCTCAGCGAAGAGAGTAATTTACTCTAGTAATAACTCTCAGAACAAACGTATATATATCTTCCAATTATTCTTCACTATACAGAGCGCAATATTCCAAACTCAGACGCACTCGCCAATCAAAAAATGATGTTCGCCAGTATATCTCACATACAAATTATAAGAACTCCCCCCCTTCCCCTACAGCCTTTGGTTTGACAAAGAAAGAGATTACATCAGGGCATAACATTTCAAAAGCAAACAATTAGATTCAGGATAATCAGAAGACTTCACATTCCGTGTTTTCTCTCTCAGTGACAATTACGAAACAAACTGCACAGCCCTGTGAATTTAGGTAGAAACTATTCCTACTGAACACTGGTTCCCAGTTCTAAATTTCTATTCGTCAATGGCAACCTGGCGGCGACCGGAAATTTTGCGCCATATATATATATATATATATATATATATATATATATATATATATATATATATATATATATATATATATATATATATATATATATATATATATATATATATATATATATATATCCCTCTCCTCCCTAAGTTGCGGGCATGAGTTTGGATTAAAATGCCATCAGAAGTGTCACTGTTCATCTGTTCATCTCAGCAACCCCGAAAACTATGAATTCGGCACTAATATCGGCCATTTTCGATCATTTTTATATATTCTCTCCCTCCTCTAAGCACAATCAAAATCCCAGGCACAATAAAAGCCACCCCAGGCTCGAACCCCATCTGTGTTGCAAATTTGATCTACATCGGTCGGGTGGTTGTAGAGTTGCGAAGTAACAAAAATAGTCCTTTTATTTTTATTTACTGTGTATATATTAAAATGCTAGGATTATATGTTTGTGGTCAAGAAAAAAATATGTTTATGGTCAATCCTTTCCAGTTTCTATGTTTCTGACCAGTTTCTTTTAACAACGAGATTCGAAAACCACAAGTGCTAGAAACGTGTCGTTTTCACTGGTTGATTCCAAATTTTGTGTAGATTCCCCACTTTTCATTCAGATTTTCGAAAAAACTTGTCTTTATTTTTCTGTTCCACATTTTAGGCGTCATTTTGACCCTATTAGTTTAATATTGCCATTAGGATTTTAAGGTTGATACCCTTGTGAGAGGCAACCAGTAGAGGAGCAACGTATAGCGGGTTGACGACATTTCAGGCGCTTTGCTTTATTCTGAATGACAAAAGCTATTACAAGCTAGCAACTTCGAAGGCTTGTCGCGAGGCGTTTACAAGAAAAAAATATTTGCATTTGGTATCATCTATTACTTACCCAAAATTATCACAAACTCACTCCAACATTCTATATATTAAAATAGTACATTTATATGTTTGTCTTTAGCAATTCACTTAATGTCATTTACTTGTGTTCGTAAAGGGACTTGCACAGATATAGTGAGAACTGGGAAGGAGATTCAGGCTCGTTAGAAATGTGTATTGTGTTAATAGCGAAAGTTCAGCTAGTATACCCGGTATATATATAGATTTTCAATTTACGGGATTATTCTTGTTTATGAAGATGAAATCAGATTTTCTTATAAGTTTCTGTCACTCCCTTCTTCAGCTTCTATCTTCAGTTACTCTAATAGTCATTTCAAACCGAATGGTATGTGACGTCACAGTTGTCTGCATGTAGTCTCAGTGATCCACATAGGAAGAGGATGGGTACCGAGCGTTGATAGAAGAAAGTGAAGACAGTCAATCTTTGCGTAGTTGATGATTTTCCAGATACACTACTCGCGAATTTATGACTACTCCAACACTGCCCTTCTCTTCTTTGCTCAAACCGGTCTCTCTGGCCTGGTTATGATCGTAGAAGCCCGCTTCTATATCATACACCGTCCAGATGGAAATGACCGCTCTAACATATATTTATGTTTAGAATATGTTAGATTAATTGAATAGGGGGACGGTGAAATGATGATCGAAGAATTGATGAAGTAAGTTTGTGGTGGATAACATTGTGCTCGGGATTTTCTCGGGTTACTCCCGTTTCCTCCCACTTTCTCATTCCACCAATTCTTCCATCATCATTCTCTTGCTTTAATCAACGTTTCCCTTAGCCTAAAGGACATAATGGTGAGACGTTAAACTCTAAATTGCTGTTCTTAACACTTGCATAAAATATAAATTAGTTAATAAATATTTATCTCTCAGTGTATGACTTTCAAAATACGATTTTTTTTCCAGCAGACGGATAATTTTTTTTAGTGGCTTTCAAAAATTCGTAGAAAACAACTCAGTTCTGAAAACTTCAAAGCTTGATCTTTCAAAAAATATAGAATTTGTTACATTAAACAATAATTGTTGTAACTTTTTAAAATCTTTTCCGTTAATACTTTTTAGAGAAAAATACATTACATTAGACCGGGTATACACAATAAATATGTTAAAATTAAACATATCTTTCGCTGCATTAGAAAATTATCACTAGCAGAATTCTCGTGAAGAAGTTCCAAAATCTGATCAGCATGTAAATTGCTCGTCGAGTAAGTTTCTCTGTAAAAAAAAAAAAAAAAAAAAAAAAAAAAAAAAAAAAAAAAAAAAAAAAAAAAAAGGTATATGTGCCATCTAGCGGCTCATATTTGAACAAAGTGTGCCAATAAATATAGGTCTACACAGGAAACACGCTGCAGATAGTTCATTCGGAATAAAAACGTAAAGCAAAGGATGGACCATATGCCCGTTGCTCGGCTTACTGCACATTAGTTTCACGACGGTCACAACCTGTCGGTTATCCGCAAAATGTTAATGTGAAAATTTAATGCTAATTTTCCTGTTAACGAAACAAAATTTTCGATTTTTCTGTTGTCATATTAATGTAGCACTATTTCGTTTATTGGAGAACTTATATTTGTTTCATAAACGCAGCAGAGAAGCTCTCAAGGGAAGTTGATAGGGATGGGAGAGGAGGAAAGCTTCTGTGGTGCGGATTGATTTCATTTTATATTATGCTGCCGGAACTAGGGTTGTTTCACGAAATGAGACAAGACAGAGATTTCCCAATAGAAATAGGTACCGTACTTTCCAAGCAGGCCCGTATCCAAGGGGGGCAAGGGGCCCCCCTAAATTTTGTCTGGCCCCCATAAAAGTTCACGGTAGGCTTGCAAATGAACTATAATATGGTGATGAAGTATAATATGATCAGGTCGGGGCCCCCCTAACTTCTACCGCCCCCCCCCCAAATTTTTGGGCTGGCTACGGGCCTGTTTCCAAGATGACACATCACTTTCACGACACCATTTTGAGACGAGACAGTCTTAACTTGCCTTGTAGACAACCATAGCCAGACTAATACGCAACTTCTTCGACGGTTCAGAGATAAAAAAACTGAGCTTGGAACATAAATTTTACAATGCCCCAATATTATCAACCTATACTACGCATTTCACAAGTTTGTATTTTTGTTCGTATTCATATTTATTTAGTTAACTATTTATTTAATTTAATCTGTTAAAAGGTGTTGGCTGGGAGCCAAATCGTCCACATCCGATAAGATATATATTTTTAGAAAGGAGAAGAATTGCTAAATGTTACAACTTTTCTATGACAATATATGTATAATAGTTTAACATGGTCGATGACAAGTTAAAGATATTTTTCATTGTATGAAGCATTTCGTTCTTGAAACGATTTTGAAGGAAAAATAACCGTACATAAGGAACAGCGGCGCAAATCTGTCTTCAACATTGGGGAAGATAAGACCGTTCCCATCACATTTTTTTTTTTTTTTTTTAAGCGATGTTCAAAATATTTATGAAGTTGAAAAACAGTGCTGTGGAGGATCAGGCGATCAGAGTTGTCTTCAACATTGGGAGGTGGGCAGATTTGAGGCTTATTCTGGGGAGACATCAATTTCTTCTCATTTTCATTTCATCATTACATTTCTCCCCAAAAAACACATTTCAAATCGGGTTATTTGGGGGGAAAAGATCCCACTTCCAAGATTGAAGGGGTCATGTTTCCTTCATCCCCCACAAGATTTGCGCCAGTGATAAGGGACAAAACTTCCAAAAAGTAAAGTGTATCTATACATATAATTTCATTGAAGTTTATGTGGTGAAAGTCAATGTAAAAAATGTTTAATCAGATTAACTTGGGAAGCTAGTCTTTTCCGGAATTCATGTTCTACCAAAAGCCAAACACATTCAAACTTACAACAGTTTCTTGATTTGATTTGATTTTCAGTTTAGGGTCCCATTTCAGCAGCCAGACTCTATGAGACTTGGACCTACAGCTAGGGATGCGCACGAGACGAGTCGAGACAGAATTTTTCTGACAAAATTCGAGTCGAGACACAGCTCTTCCAATAGAAAAATATACATTTTTCGAGTCGAGACATCACTTTTACAGCACATTTTCGAGACGAGACAGTCTCAAATCTTGTCTCGTGCGCATCCCTACCTACAGCTTTACGCGAGATCCGAACCACGTAAGCCTCACCAGGAATCGAACTCGGATCTTCCACTCCAAAGGCGCGTACACTAACCACTTAGCCACGAGGGAGACCTATTATAACGGTTACAAAATAATAAATATTTGGAGTGCAGCACGAAAGAAAAATTCAGCATGATATCATTCTTCCTTCTAAATTGTTGTTGTAACGATGTATATTTATCGATGTATAACGATGTATATATATCGATGTACAACGATGTATAACGATGTATATATATCGATGTGTATATATATATAATGTAGCGAAGCCCCCCTTTGAATGTGAATTTCGACTTCTGAAATTGAGTAAACAGCTACAACAATGGGCACTTTATGCAATTATCGATTGTTATTTCTTCAACAATCGATAATATACAATAATCGGCATACAACAATTATCGATTGTTAATATTCTTGAATAACATCAAGGATGGTTTGTTTGACCCTTTCCATTCCATCAGGAGTGATGAAGCATGGTTTCATCTTAACATTGTTTGTCGGCAACCACTCCATCATGAAATAATCGGCGTTTGGTGCGATGTAACAGGAACGCCCATCACTGGACTTTTTTTTTTTTTTTTTTTTTTTTTTTACACTAACTTCAACACAGTTGCATATATGGAAATTTTTGATGCCTTTTGTGCTCAATTCACTGAATATGAAAGACAACACTGCTTCTTCCAGAAAGATGGGGCAACATCACTTCTAAGGTATCTATCCCTGGAACTAGTCCATAATATTTTCTCTAGGGAACGAACTGACAGCAAAGATTTGTGGCCACCACGTTCGCCGGATCTAACAACAACCCCTGGCTCACGAAAATGTATTAAATTTCTTAAGATTTTCTTAATACAAATTTAAAAAATATTAAATTTAATATAGCAATCAAGGACAAGGCCCCACCCTAGAAAATCTTCTTTGGGCGAACATTTTAGAGGTAGTTTGTTACTTTTCGGAATATATATATTTTTTAATGTGAGTTCCCATGCCTCTCACCATCGGGGTGCTTTTTACAGCTAATTCCCATTGCCTCTAACCATCGCAGTGCTTGATAGAGGGGAATCCTCTTGCCTTTCACAATCAGGGTGCTTGTTTTAGGAGTTCTCTTGCCTCTCACAAATCTATTGTTTACTGAAACAAACGTTTGAAATGGTGCCGGTTTTCTGCAATACATATTGCAAGTGTTATACCTACAGCGAAGGTCTAACCACGGACTGAGACGCATGATCGCAGTCCGTTGTTAAAAGATGGCAAAGTGAATGGTAAAAAATGTATCGCAGAAAATGGTCACAATTTCGAACATTTGTCAACAGTGTTCATTCATATTGAGTTTTATCAATTACACCGCAATCTATCATGCAACGAACAAAATGTTCAATACAAAAGTTACGCATTCCCCCCGAAGAATCCGAATCTGCGTAAGAAATGGGAGATCCTGTTTGAGATTTCAAAGTTGACCCTCCTCTCGTTCCCGGGGGGTGGAACAGGGGGTCGAGTGTAGAATGGTCGCATTCTAGACGAACAACTTTTGTTGCAACCTTTTCAAAATCTGATTTGTAGTTTTCCAAATATTTGGAAAAACAATTTTAAACGTCTCACCCGGTGTGTGTGTGTGTTAATTTATAACTTTTGTTTCGAACATTGAACTAATAGAAAAAGTGTTAACTGACTATCTAAAACCACAAGGATATATTTATGTAATAAAATGAAAATGTTCAAAACTACAAAAGAAATGCTGGAGCGATGTAATTAGTGAAGAACTAAGCACAGGTTGGGTGCAGTGATGAGGGGTCACCTCCTGTAAATCTTCATATCTTTGCTCAGAACTATAAGATGCTTAAATTCGCACGAAATTAAAGATTTATGAGATTTCTACATCACAACTAGCTTGTTTTTAATTTAGAGTGCTTTTGGGTATTCCAGATCCAGACACAATTTCAGTTCGTGATGCTTTAGGAGTTATTTCTCCATATTCTTCGGTCTCTGCAGAACAATATTTCAGCAGCCTGCATGATACTTGTTAACCTTTCACTCTTCATCAGATTAGGGGCCGCGGTGGCTCAGTTGTAGAGCGTCCACCTCTGGCGCATGCCATCCCCGGTTCGATCCCAGCTCGCGCCAAGTGAACTTTGTGGTGGACAAACATCGTGTGCGTGGGTTTTCTCGGGATTCTCCCGTTTCCTTCATTTTCTTCATTCCATCATTTCATTCACTTCTCATCATCACCGTCTCCTTTAGCCTTACCGGCATAATCGTGGGACGTAAAACTCGAAGAGTTCATTCCATTTCCTTCATCAGATTAGGAACCACTAATACATTCCAGTAGTCTACTATGTAATTCTCGCAATATAATTTCTTGCTTGTCGCTGGCAACCCTGGCATTCGTCACACTCGTTCCGGCCTTGTAATGGAAGAGAAAAAAATCAACAAGATTAAAGTTCAGTGGCAGACAGGGAAAACACGTTCGTGCCGCGAGAGGTGTTAAGCGTAACATGCATTTTTTTTTCTTTTACTCATTGAAATTGAACAATAGAATAACTGTCAAGAATGTAGTGTTATTTAAAGTGTACTTTTTCGCTACAGAACAGACAGCTATATTGAGATACACCTTTGTTTTCAATAATTAGAAGAAAACTTTCTTTTACCTTGATTGTAATCAATAATAAAAGAAATTCTTTTATTCGTAGAATATCCGCCAGTGAATGACAGCGCTGACTACTAAATCAAATGTTGTGCCAACTGCACTTTCCTTAGTCAGTTTAAGTGTAACGGTGAACTAAGGATGCCGGTTTCTCATGCGAAAGATCCAGGTTTGACCACTGATCGAAGCAAATTAGAACAAATTTGTCGCCGATACGTTCAGGTAAGTCAAATTAAATTTTTAAGACCTGAATTTTGTTTTAATTATCAAGCTGATACTTATATAGTGCTGTGTAGTCATATGGTAATGAAAGTACTAACTCCAAACTAGCTTCGCCGCTCAATTTGTTGTTCTAGTAATAGCAATAAAACCGTGGTATGATGCTGTGACATAACTAGGGTTTTGAGTGCGCTCAATTTGTTGTTCTAATAATAGTAATAAAACCGTGGTATGATGCTGTGACTAGGGTTTTGAGCGCGCTCAATTTATTTTCTAGCAATAGTAATAAAATCGTGATATGATACTGTGACATAACTAGGGTTTTGAGCGCGCTCAATTTATTTTCTAGCAATAGTAATAAAATCGTGATATGATACTGTGACATAACTAGGGTTTTGAGCGCGCTCAATTTATTTTCTAGCAATAGTAATAAAATCGTGATATGATACTGTGACATAACTAGGGTTTTGTGCGTCCAGCTGCAGTTTTGACGTTGCTTCCTCAGTCTCTTACTAGACGTCATCCATGAGGGTCTAAAGCGCCTTTGATAAGCACACATCTCTGATATGCAAGATCACTAGTTCGATCCCACGCCCTGCCGTGTGTGTGAGTTTCGCTCTCTTCTGCTCTCTTTCGTTTTGTCATTTCTTTTCGTGATTGCTCATTTGAGAGAAACTAAAGAAGGGGACTTGAGCTAAAGTCTCAACAGGACCCACTTTTTCAATACAAGTTCGATTTTTAGAAGCACAGTATTATTGTTTTCCATTATTACTAAATAACAATAATAATAGGGAACGGCTGTTCACTCAACTCTGGTATAAGAGATCCTTGATTCGACCCCTGACATATAAATTTGAGGTGGATATAAATGTATTTAGGGGTGCGTGCGAGACGAGTCGAGACAGAAGTTTCCTGACAAAACTCGAGTCGAGACAGCTCTTCCAATAGAAAAGAATATATTTTTCGAGTCGAGACATCACTTTTACAGCTCATTTTCGAGACGAGACAGCCTCAAATCTTGTCTCGTGCGCATCCCTAAATGTATCTGTGGATTTTCTCGGAAAATTTCTCGTTTCCTCCTACGTTCTCACTCCACATTTTATTTTATATTCATTTACCTTCGTTAATTATCCGCCACCTTTAGTTTTCAGATTGCATTATTATTATTATTATTATTATTATTATTATTATTAATAATAATAATAATAATTATTATTATTATTATTATTATTATTAATAATAATAATAATAATAATAATAATAATAATAATAATAATAATAATAATAATAATAATAATAATAATAATAATAATATATTTATTATGAATGATTGCGACCACAGCCTAAGCCATAATGGTCATATATACAAATATATACAATAGAATATTACAAGAAAAAATACAACAAAACAAAGAAATTAAAATACATGAAATCATGACAATCAAGTAGAGAAAAAAAAAAACATTAACATGAGTTGAATTCAAACTAAATTACAAAATAAAATTACAAACATATCCTCAATTCAGTAAAGATTCAATTAAATAGGATATATCACTAAGAATTTACATATGTAGATCATAAAAATAAACAAATTAAAAAAATGTAATAAAACACATGAACAAATATAAACCATATGGATAAAAGAAAGACATGAAAATTCAATAGACAATATACAAAAAAAAAGTTAAATTAAGTATTTTAATTAAATATAACAATCCAAAAACTGTTTTCTAAGCACCAAAAAATTCGAATCGAAGAAATCAATTTTGAGTGACTTTTTGTTTATGTTGTCAACACAAATAAATAATGGCGAACCAATTAAATTGCTATTACACAGTATAGGACGATAAAGCCTAGATTTATACAAGGGAACTTTAATAAACAAGTATTCAATTAAGTTCAGTTTCGCATGTATTATATCATGAATAAATTTAATTTGCCTTAAATTACGTCGAACTTCAAGAGCAAGTAAATCTAATCTAGCGAGAATCTCCCTATTGGGCAGATCGTATAGTTTAAATTTATATTTTAACAAGGCCAGAAAGGAAATCTGGACTGACTCCAAAACTTGAGTAATGCTAATGAGGTTACGGTTCCAAATCAAGCTAGCAAATTCCAAGTGGGAACGTACATATGCACAATATAAAATTTTGCAAGTTGTAATACCCTTAAAATCTCTAGCAGCCCATTTGATGAGTCCCAGATTCCTTCTAGCCTTGGAAACCATGGTTGAAACATGATGGTCAAAAAGTAATTTAGAATCAATCATAACACCTAAATCTTTGTTGATTGAAACAGGTTGTATTCTATACTGATTTATTGAGTAAGAAAAATACGATATATTCGTTTTCCTGGAGAACGCTATACTTTTTATTTTGTTCATGTTTAATGGAAGTGAATTTTGTACAGACCATTGGTAAACTGAGGAAATATCGGCTTGCAATTTAAGGTGATCCTGATTACTAGTTATTTCAGAAAATATCTTCAAATCATCAGCGTACAGTAAAAAAGGACATTTCAAATAATTACCAATATCATTCACATATATTAAAAATAATAATGGACCCAAATTGGATCCTTGAGGAACACCCGGAGAAATCTTGTAAACATAATAATAATAATAATAATAATAATAATAATCTATATATATAAAAGAGAACGTACAAAATTTTGTCCGCTCATCACGCTAATACGGCTGAACCAATTTCTTTCATTTTTGGGGGGTTATTAGGATTTGGACCCTAGATGGTTTTTATCATATCACTTTAATTTTTAATTACCAGTGTCTTGAGATAATTGACCATTCAAGTGTCCATAACGTACAAATCCTTTGTTATTAGTTCATCATAGGTAAAAATAAACGTATTTATATGCAACCCGCATGACCGTGTCACTCGGCGGGTTAACATAAATGACAGGCGATATACAGCGGAAAATAGCTTGAATCTTCTGTTTAAAATTTTTTAATTGATTTGCTTATTTTTACAGACACTTTTACAATATGCCAGCACCGGGATGACCGCAGCGAAGCGGGGCGGGTTAACATAAATGACAGGCGATATAATGTTAAGATTTACTGCAATCTTCTATGGTTTTTATCATATCACTTGAAAGCGAAAAAGTAAAAATTATCTAAGTAACAAAGTTTATTGCGTTCCGGGGTGACCGCAGCGAAGCGGGGTGAACGCTGCTAGTAATAATAATAATAATAATAATAATAATAATAATAATAATAATAATAATAATAATAATAATAATAATAATAATAATAATAATACGCTTGACTGATTAAAATAGTTTAAGAAGTTGTACGATATCCTAAATGTGTTTCATAGTAATTTGTATTTTGTAAATTACCAATATGCTATTCTAATTCTGTAGTATTTTTTATCATTAAATTATTGCTACACCTGTAAGTGTGTAAGACAACAAGAATTTTAGGAATGATTCAAAAAGTGGATCAAAAGATTGCTATCTTGGCCAATAATTAGTTTTTGAATCAGGGGCCACAAAATTTCTGAACGGCCCCTAAATCGAGTTTTCGTATTTTGTACGGAATAAGCACATCACACTAAGTTAAGTGATAGTTAGGGTTTAGCTACACTATATGTAGTTCTCCAGATATAAGGCGTAACAGAAAATTTTTGCCTGAAATATATTGGATCTTTTGATCCAATGATCCAGAAAATATTTTACCGCATTACTTCACTTCTAAATTCGATTTTACTTATACAAATATGAATGTAAAGAGGAGCTACAACAGAAGTTACCAAGTATCATCACAATCTTAATACATTTGAGTTCCATATTTTTTACTTGTTTTAATGTAAAACATCTCGAGCTAAACACTGGGAGAGAAAAAATAAAACCTAGGGAAATGATGCTACGTGTATCATAAGTGAGTAAATTCACATTGCAAACTTACAAACTAAAGTAACTTCTCGTATTTTATGAAATCATTTCTCTTGATTCTGTTGAACTTTGGCAACACGTAGTAGTATTACATAAAGAGGAAAACAAAAACAAATTAAAATCTAGGTAATTTTTTTACAATTAAAGTTACGTGTACTACTTAAATTTTTAGGTCTGGTAAATCTAAATGAGTTATCTGCCAAAACCTCAGATTTTCAAGAAGAGTTGAGCTGAGTTGATTTTGAGTTTAACGCCCCGTTCAGTAGTGAGGTTATTTGAGACGTGGACCTTCTGATTAACGTAGAATCCGAACCACGTGAGCTCCCGTCGGGAATCGAACCCGGGTCTCCCACGCCAAAGGCGCGTATGCTAACAGCTTAGCTCATTTTCAAGATCATAAAGACAAAAAAAGAAGAGAAAAATGGCTTTCTGATATATGTAATCGTATAAATTGTATTTTGCCATTTTAACAGTGAAAATGAGAGAGAGACACAATATGCGTTGACGCTCGTCCACAAATTATTTAGATTGCGAAATCTCAATTTTGACAACTTACGTACTTAACTTAAGACGAGTTCAATTGTTCTCCAATTATCTCGCTCTTCTCAATAAATTTCTCGTAAATTGATTTTCTTTAGGCATCTGTTAATTCGTTGTAATCATATCACTGTACGTTGTTTCTTAAAACGAAAAGAAAACTTCTCAGATAGTCCTCCATTAACATACAAAACTCACTTTTTCGAGACTAAAGGATCATAAAACCACAAAATTTAGAAATTTCGAATTTGACTCTCTTCTTCGTCACCCTTATGCGTCATCAAGGTTATAAATCGGTACACGGATTTGTATCTGAGGCTTTTGTACTCCCAGCAGGTTTAAATTTGGAACAATCGCACTCCAAACATAGCCTGAATTTCCGGATATGTTTTACTTAGACAATTATTCAAAAAAGTAAAAATTAAATGTTAATTAATACTGACCTCCCTCGTGGCTATGTGGTTAGCTATATGCCTTAATACACTATTCGCAAAATAGAGGAGATTAAAACAAACTATATAATCTAAAATTATGAAGTTAAGTTTGTCCCAACAATGAAACAATTATGTATTTGTTAATGATATGATTATATATGTATAATCAGTTACAACGACTGATGAGTTTTATTAATTATCATTTCACTGCTAATTACTGTTGCATCATTGTTATAAACAATTTTCTCAGTCGGGCAAAGTATTCATTTTGACCCATTGTTTTCACAGTTCCTGTTGACTGACTAAGAAGAAATACACATTGTAATAAAACAAATATAACATTTCAAGTTTAGAAAATACAATCTACAGAATCATATATAGTTAGAAAAAAATAATGTGGCTATTTAATGGTTCAGTGTTCAAATAATTTCATTTTGCTTTTAATATTTAGTGTTTATTCTGGGGAGGAGGAAAGGAGGGAAAAGATCAAGAAGAAAGAATCAATTTAATAGCAAAAGTCACCAAATAAAAATGTCAGATAATACGGATCAAGAATATCATTGTTTTATTTGTGCAGACAAATTTGATTAAGCATTCTATGAAGGTTGGATTCAGTGTGGTAATCATAACGCTTGGGCTCATGAAGGATGCGTATCTTATACTGGCATAGGAATTTATTTTTGTGATTAGTGCTAAAAATAAGTAAATGCTAAGAAACGAATTGTGTGTTGTTTGAAACTCATAACGCAACATATGCAAATAGACTAATCAATCGCGTTGATTAATAGTATTAATTAATTGCATTAACTCTAGTAGTAAAAAAATATTGTATTCATTAAAATTTAAAACTTGTGTGCTACATTCAAACATTTTATTGGAATTTTTAGTGTTATCGCATATTTTTATATTGTACACATGTTTTATACAAGAAACTATTATTCGCTTTTCCCGGTTAGTTGGACAACTTTGATAAAACGATATTACTCTGCAATTTAGCAATGGCTTCACACATCAGTACAGATAAGCTGAATGGTGTAGCCTACATATTTCTCGCCTCTGTATAAACAATATCTAATGAAGTGATCTGTGATACAATTTTGGAAAAAAGCATTTGTACATTTTTGGATCAAAAGATCCATTATATTTTACTCAAAAATTTTCTTATACGCTTTATATCTGGAGAACTACATATAATGTAGCCAAACCCAAACTATCACCGGCGCGTCTTCATCCCGGCGAAATTAAAATACCGCTAATTTTACAGTAATTATGTGATATCTTCAAATAGATCAAGATAATTGAAATATGGCACAAGAGCGCCCTAGACAATATTATTTTGCGTGAGGTACCGTTATCACAAGTCATCCAGTGGCTTTCCGTTTTCAGCTGTTTAGTAACGCGAAAATAAATGCCGATTTCAAAATGGCTCGAAATCGAAAGCAGATAAGTGAGTCGTGATAACGGTTTCTTATGTAAAATAATATTGTCTAGGGCGCTCTTGTTCCACATTTCGATTATCTTTTATCTAATATTTGAAGATATCACATAATTACTGTAAAATTAGCGGTATTTTAATTTCGCCGTGACGAAGACTCTTAACTCAGTATGATGTCCTTATTTCGTAAAAAAAAAAAAAAAAAAACGAAAACTCGATTTAGGGTCCGTTCAAAAAATTTATGACTCCTGATCCAAAAACTAATTCTTGGCCAAGATCGCAATCTTTTGATCCATTTTTTGGATCATTCCTAAAATTCTTGGCCAAGATCGCAATCTTTTGATCCATTTTTGAATCACTTCTAAAATTCTTGTTTCATATACTTGACATACAAATACTTGTATTTCTGCTTTTCACACACGATTCGTTTATTTACTAAGTATTAATAAATTAAATATATTCACTTCATACAGGGGTTTTCGAACTGTGCGTACATCCCCGTAGAGAGGCGCCGAAGTTTTTTTTTTTTTTTTTTTTTTAAGAGAAGACCCGAGAACTGAAAAAAATGTTCTAAATATGAAACACATTTGTAAATCAATACGTATACTTAATTCTGCATCTATAAACTTTTATCGAAAGAATTACGTACAGTTCTTAATACTTTATATTAAATTCCTACTGTTAAGTAAAAGCTATTCTGACCGAAAAAAGAAAAAAAAATGAAAAATAAAACAAAGAAGGGAATTGTATATTCAAACATTATTTTAAAGAGATAGTTGGCATATGTTAAATAGTTTATTACGAATATACAAACTTGTTTGATACAAAACAAAGGATTAATGACTCACTTAGCTTTACTAAACATTTTAAATATTAATTTGACAAGAATCCGAGACAAAGAAAAGTTATAATCAGGGCCCGGAAGTTGAGTAAAAATCCTGTTTTTTACGAGTGCCCGAAGACAAGGCTTAACATAATATATGTTCATTTTGGGTCATTGTAGGTCACAAAATGCTGGATTTTATTTGCCCATTTTTGCCTTTTCGGCGTTTATTTTTGTTTATTGGTCTTTTTTAAATCTTTTAATAGGTCTTAACGTCTTTTTATGCCCTTCATCTTTCGACAATAAATTTAATCTTCATAACTCGAACCACCACCACTTCTTAAACATCTTTTCTTTAGTAATGAAAATTCAAAAGATAAGACATTCTTCAACGACTGGACTGATAAGACCAGATCTGCAACAATCACAAGTCAGATAAGAAGTCGTAAGAATGTCCTCCAGCAAGGGGTAGTGAGAGTGGGAAGTTTTCTTATTTTAGTTTGTACTTCAGTTTGTGGAAGAAGGACAGACCGTTAACTTACCAGAAGCTTGTATTTCTTGAGCATTATATCCATTAAATATGTAATTCTAATTAAATTGGGTCTTATTTTTACGTCCTTTTTTTTCCAGTTTTTGCGTCCTTTTAAAAATATTTTTAGGTCATTTTATGGGTCCTTTTTAGGCAATTTTTAGGTCTTCAACTTCCGAACCCTAGTTATAATATTTTCGATCGTATTAAATGGCCATTCCACGACGAGCTTTTTATGTCCATGCGTTAGTATCAAGTAGATATGTACAGTGGCGGCGTAAGGGCGGGGCGAGCGGTGCTCCCGCCCCGGGCCCCACTGTGTAGGGGCCCCCGACGGTAGGTAATAAATAATTACTAAGGAACCTTGTTAGCAGAGACGCATTTGGGCCGCCAAGTTTTATAATTTACACCTTCCCTGAAAGTAAACGAAATTAATTGTCAATCCATATTACCTCAAATAACGGATGAAACAACAGAAATATATGTCTAATAAAGCTAATCAGTGCTGGACTTCCGTATAAGCTAAGCAAGCTATAGCTTTGGGCCTCACTCTCTTGGGGACCCGCAAAGAAATTTAAAGAAAAAAACTGAATGTATATTAAAAATAAATAAAATAAAAGTTTCATTATCGTGGAGGCTCTCAAAGAAATTTAAAGAAAAAAGCTCTGAATGTAGGTGAAAAATAGATAAAGTAAAGTAAACTTTTCACGCTCTTGGGGCCAAAGAAATTTAAAGGAAAAAATGTATGTGGATTAAAATATGAATAAAAGGTTCACTCTGTTCAATAACCTCAGAAATTTAAAGGAAAAAGCTGTGTAGATTAAAATATAATAAAAGAAAGTCATAGTATATTGTGTTGCTTACATTTTAACGTCTTATGATGAAAGTAATGGGGCCCCGTCTGCTAGCCTGCTTCCTAAAATATCACTATTTATTTATTTATTAGTTCAAGAGAAAGGAGGGATCAAAGGCAGAAAGGAGGGATCAATGTACATAATGCTTTATTAGGATATTAGCATTATGTTGCTAACTAAAAGCTCTTTGGTGGAGGCGCTATAGTAGCTGATTCACTTATTTTCATTGTTTTTTCTTTTGTCCTTTACAAGTTGAATTTTCAGCGAGCGAAATCCTTTTGCTTAATTGGTTTCCCCATTTTTGCTCTTGATTTTTGGCTTATGAATTTACATTTCAGCCCAAAAATTTAGAGTAAAAAAGTGTTCAATAAGAAAACAAGTGTTAAAAATTCAAATATTCAAAATACTTCAGCATAATATTTAATTCAATTCCTGGTTGTTCTCATATGGAACAGTTGTGATAAATCATTCGATTTGTTGACATACAGCGTGATTCTGTTCAAGTTCCGGAAGCATTTATTGATTTCATCACTGTCGAAGGAAAAATTGCTGAGAGTATTTCTGCTGAAATGCTGAAGAAACTTCAACGGTGATAGGCGTGATATTCAGAGGCCAGCTTTACGATAAATTAGGCTACAATGGCCAGACAATATTCTGGAGTTCAAATTTTGATAAGGAATATAAGTCCTTTGACCATTTGCGTTTCTTGTAACAAAAATTTATTGAACCTTGTGCCGTACATGCTGCGCACGTTAACGTTCTGGCGGTCACTTTGTTTGGAGCAATGGAATGTTTGTATTCTTCTCTAGATCTACTCACTGATGGAATATGCTGCAAAAGCACGTAAAGATTGATCTGAAACATGAAAGTGACGCCAGATGGAGTTCAAAAGCAGAAGCTGTGAAGGCACTTTGTTGTCAGTTGGATGAAGCAGTTGATTTGTTGGAAGAACTATGTGACACTTCGATTGAAACGCTTGTTACCAGAGGAGACGCTGGTCTTCTTGCAAGCATCCAATCATGTAACTTCATCGCTTTATTGTATTTCTGGTCTGCAGTTCTTTCATATATTGATTGGATCCAAAATTGCCTTCAATCTCAGGATATGAGTTTCAATCAAATCCTTGTTCAGTTACAGAGTCTGGTTGACACCATTGATACCTGAAGACTTTAGCTGGCCGAGGAAATCATATCCGCAGCTGAAGGAAGTTTCAGAGAATGCAACATAACTCTGGGTACACGCAGTAGGAGAAGGAGATGCATGCCTGGAGAAGAAGCAAAGGATGAACCTCTGACTGCACAGACTGAACTGAAGCGCTCTTTCAATGAAATTCTAGATAAGATGAGACAACAAATGTATGATAATTTTACTCAGATGCACGACCTGAACGACAGATTTGGATCCCTGTGTTCTATGGCCAACTTTGTGCAGCAGCTAGACGATGAGAGCAAGGAAAGGCTAAAAAAAAAAATATTTCTCTGATTTGGCTTTGTTCTACCCGAATGATCTGGATGGCGTAGAATTATTTCAGGATTGCAAGGATATAATCCGTTCACTAAGGTGTGCTCAGAAAGCTAAAGAACAACTTGACTTTTCTCCACAATGCATACTGAAATATGTATCTTTAATGGAGCTTGAAGTTTACAAAAGTTTGGCAACCGCTTTTCAGATTTTCATAACACTGCCCGTATATGTCACATCATGTGAGAGGTCTTTCAGCAAAATGAAATTGATAAAATCATACTTGAGCTCCATAATGAGTCAAAAAAGACTCACGAAACTGGTCATTCTTCCTATCGAAAATGAAATATAGTATCCACTTTGGATTTTGATAATATAGTTGAGACTTTCGCTGCTACCAAAGCAAGGAAGGTATCATTCTGAATGTTTGTGGAACACAGACTAATATGGTAGTGGATCTACTGTCGAAAGTAGTTTCATGTTTCAAATTAAGGTAATAAGAATACAAAAGTACCGAAAGAGTAATAAGAAGCCATCAAGATATGTCAATCGACTGGTGATAGGTGTTAATGAAAAGTAGGATGGTATAACCTGTAGTGGAATTCTATGCTCACATATTTAATCTATAATATATCCCCAATTATTCAATATATTCAGGACTTTTTGTTATAATATATTCTAATACTAAGTATGTTAGTAAGTAGTAATGGAAATAGTCATAAGTGACAATATAAACATGACTGAATTATTAAATACAAAACAATATAAAACAAGTGTGAAATCTAGAAACAATAGTAAAAAAGACAAGCAGGAGAGAAATACTCTAGTGCTTAACTATTCACTGATAGTTCGGCAAAAGCAGTGGGACTAAATAGATCGTGTATTATCACTGGAAAATAAGTGAAGACACGCAGGAGAGAAATCTACTCTAGCCATAATTTATTGATAGTTCGGCAAGAAAAAGAAAAAAAAAATGTTTAAGCGTCGTGTATGATATTGGAGAGAAACCAAATGTTAAAGTAGAGCTCCCTCGTGGGTAAGCGGTTAGCGTACGCGCCTTTGGCGCGGGAGACCCGGGTTGGATTCCCGGCGGGAGCTCATGTGATTCGGATTCCACGTTAGTCAGTAGGTCCACGTCTCATATAGCCTCACTGCTGAAAGGGACGATAAACTAAAATCAACTCAACCCGAATGTTAAAGTGAATGGGGCTAATTGTAGGAGAAAAATCTAATCAAATAAAACACATGTAGTGTAAACCCAGACAGATGAGAAACTATGAATAAACTTGACCATATGAGAAATTGAAACAGGAGAAACATCAAATACGAGAACCGAACAAGAAAATTCTAGAAAACATAGAGCTTATAATTTGGAAATAGCATCGGATATATTATTATTTGCAATTTTTTCAATGTCAGCTCATTCTTAAGTTTTGTACGTAAATTTATCTCTAAATGTATTACTAGGAGCATTACTTCCACTATTCCATCTAATTACAGCACGCATTGATACTAGGATAGTATAGGTATAGGATAAATTCTGGATTCTTTGTTGTTACGTTTTCTTTGTTCTTGAGATTATTTTATTTCTGTCGTGGGTTGTATTTCCGTTACACTTGTATCCCTATCCCTTTTCAATCTGTCCTTTGTTTAAAAATAAATGAAAAAAGAGAAAATGCAATGATGGTCCAATTTTATTTTTAGATACCAGACTGAAGGCGTTTCTAAGCGTTAAAAAATAGACAGGGTTGCTGAATGTCACCCCCATTTATTTAATATATCCCAGATTAAGATGATCTAAACAACACCCAACGGGAAAGGAGTAAACAGAAATAATGATTATGTAAATGTATGTCAAAAATAGAAGTGTATAAATCACGATTGATAAAATAGAGGCCCCAACCTACTTCACTGGCCCCGGGCCCCAGTTTGTCTTACGCCGCCACTGGATATGTAACATTGTCAACAAGCAGATCAAATGTTTCACCTGCGGCGGCATTGTTACGTAATACGTACGAGAATAATAAGGACGTGCCGTGTTAATTACATCTGTCGCCAAGAGTAACGAAAGAAAAAGTGGTAGAATCGTAATGGACAAGTTTATAGTAGTTCGGGTAAGAAACGTGAATTGATGGATCAGAGAAATCAAAACAAAGGTGTAGGAAATACGATAAACGGTTTTTGGAGTTTGTTTTCATCTGTGCTATTGTGTGCAATGAAGACAGTGTACTTTGTTTGAAAGTGTTGGCTGCAAAACAGCATGTTTTCCCAAAAACTGAAGCTACACTTAAAACCTGTCAAAACATACAAGGCAAAGACCTAGAATATTTTCCCCGTGAAGAAGTTAAAATAAAACGAAACAAAACGATATTTTCTCAACAAATATTTATTCGGAAAATTCCAACTGACGTCGTACAAAGAAGCATATTGTGTGGGAGAATGCAAGAAGTCCTACAGTATAGCTAAAGCCACATTGTCACGTTAGAAGAACTTGTCATAACAAAAAATCTTGAAACCCTACCATATTTCACCGTGTACACATAGTCCTGAAACGGTCAAAAAATATTTTTTTCATCTTGCAAGGAGTTGAACGATGCTCAACTTTCTGGGACGTCTTGCTTGCTACCTGCTATCGCCCTCCCGCTGACATAAAAGAAAAAACAGTTTCGCCGCTTCCGAAACAACGGATTCTTTTGGACAGGGAGGGGAAGTGCGCCAAAATACACGTTTTTAATGAGGAGGTTCACTGTTTATCCACTAGAGTGCAGTTCTGAATGTGTGGAGAAACCTTTCTTGCCTTCAAGAAGTTGTAAAATGTAAAGAAAAAATAGAAAGATCGGGTTAAAAGTTTTTTTTTTATGACATCTAAAGGATTCATTTAACGTGGCAATGTGGCTTAAGGAACTGATTTTTCCATTAGCAATTGATATGATCTCGACCATGGTTACTGAATCTGCTGCTAAACGATTGAAAACTGTTCCTTTGTCTGAAAGCACAATTTGTCATAAAATAAATGACCTGGCCGGAAAGATGCAAACAGTACCGGATCTATAAACCGCAAAACCCCGCGGTGCGGGGGGAGGGGCGGACCCTAAGGGGCCCAGGGCTTTTAAAGGTCCCCCTGCACCGTGCCTGTAAATACTTTCTTTTTAAACACTTCAAAAATAACGATATTTGCACAATAGTTTAATTACTTGAACAAAGGTATGAACTACCAGAACTGACAACGACGCACGAGATGTCTCTTACTTTCGAGGGGTTTAAAAATAAACATCTGCACATTATGTCTCTTGCAAGAGTTGCAGCACTGCTGTAGTGATTAAGCATTTTATTGTCAAGTCTGGATCGTGTAAACCAAATGGTACATTTCCGAAAAATGAAAACAATATAGGATTTTCCTCTGGTATTACAAAACAACTACAAAAACAATTGCAAGTAAAATGTCTTAATTATTATTCAAAGAAATTGGATTATGCATATTGCTTGCCTTGATTGGTTATTGTCTGGTGGTGAAAGTACAAGTGGATGGGCAACAGGGATCAGAGAGTGGACAAGGATTAGCAAAAATACAATAAAATAAAATACGATCAAAGCAAATCTTAAAATCTCATTTCAGCATGTATGTTTTTTGATAAGTGGAAAATTTATGAAACCGTTGATGATTCACTGTAGAATAAAAGGAAATTTGAAGCAAAGTTCTGGGCCCAGGTTCTGGAGAGAATTTTCGATATTACACTCACATTAGCATAAATCACATTAGCATTTAGAAGCAGTAAAGACCATGATGGAAGCTACGATAGGAAATTGTTTGTCTCTCGTACAGTTGTTAGCTAAATATGATCCTACAATGGCACGGATAATCAGTGTACCCAAAGGCCAGATTAAGTATCTCTGAAGTGATATTCAAAATCAAATCATCCATTGCCTGTCTTCAAACTTAGAAGTTAATTTGTTGAAGAAAATTAAGAGTGACATTTTTCTCATTAATCATTGATACAACTCAAGATTTATCAAAGAAAGATCAAATGAGTTTGATTATTCGCTATGTAAATTTTACAGAAATATACGATAGTTTAGAAAACGAAGTTTCTAGACGGATCGAGATTGAAGAAGATTTAGGATTTTTACATTCTCCGAAAACTTTCACTGACAAGTAAGAAAGCTAACGAGGTATCAGAAGCAGAGCGATTGGCGAAAGTCACGGATTCCTTCAATTTTGTCTTTCTGACTGTGGTACTGTCAAAAATATTTTCACAACTGAATATCGCATCGCAACTTCTCCAAACTGAACGAATTGACCTTGAGAAAGCTTTACGCACTCTTGAAGAGAGCCGAGAGGAATTGAAGAAAATGATTGAAGAATACCATCAAATAAAACAAGAGGCCACAGCTGTTGCTGAGAAGTGGAAAGTCAACCCTGTATTCGTAGAAAAAAAGCAATTCAAAGTGAAATAACATTTCGATGAATTGGTAGAAGATCATCGGTTTTCGGGCACAGAGGCTTGCTCCAGAGTTGATGTTTACAATAGATTTCTAGATTTCACGTATAACGAAATAGAGAAACCGTTTTACATCGTTACATACAAATCTTGATGAATTTTCAATCACACAATTCTCTATGAATTTTCAGTCATATTCCCGAAAGTACTTGTGAACCTTTCAGACGAAGAAATTTTAGTTAAGGCTGAAAACCTAGAAAAGAAGTACCAGCAAGACATTGGTCCGTCGCTACCATTGGAATTAATTTCCCTTTGCACTGGACTTAAGAACCATAATTCAAACATCAACATTGTTCTTGAATTGGCTGTATTACTATACGACGAGTTTAATACTATTGCCCCAAGTTATCCTGAAGCTTTGACTACCCTTGCTTTTATTCCTGACTACCCGTGATTGTGGTTTGCACTGAAAGAGCATTCTCAGTCTTAAAGAAGATCAAGAGCTCTTTAAGATGTTCAATCACACAGGGGAGACTTGGAAATGTTGGCAATCAATGAGGGAACTTTGACCATTGAAAAGAGAGATCTTATACCGAGTTTGCGGACGAAAGGAGGAAGGATTTCTTGTAAAACGCAAGTATTTGAACCTCTATTCCATAGCAAATGGAACACTAGGAATATTTCATTAAAATGCACCATTAAAAAGTATTGAATATAGAGGGGCCTTTCAAATGTTCTTGCGGGGGGAGGCGAAACTTCTAGACCCGGTACTGGATACAAATGAACAATTAATCCAGCAATTTAGTGAGAAGGAATTTCCAACTCAAATGGATGAAGCAGCTGACAGTTATAGTGATGAGAACTTGATCTGCTACGTGAAATTCAAGCCCAAAATAAGAAATTATTTGAAGATGTTTTATTTTGTGAGAATATCGCACTTGGAACAACAGTAACTGAGTTGTTCGAAATTGTGGACAAGTTCACATAAGAAAATCAACTGGAATGGCGAAAATAAATTGTGGGAATCTGCGAGATGACGCTCACTCCATGTCAGGATGATACCAACGATTACAGGCTCTTATATATATAAAAAAAGCCCCCTTGACGCATTCTGGTGGCACTACATTATTAACATACGTATAATTCTTTGCTTCGAAAAAATTCAGTAATGCCTTCAGCGACATACACGGTGTCAATAGTAATACAGTACAACCCCTCAAATCCGAACCCCGGAAATCCGAAAACCCGGCAAATCCGAACACGTTCTCAGGAGAAAAAAAAATAACTACAGCTGGAAAATGAAAAAAAAAATAGATTTAATCACACAAATTTAGTTTTTTTAAGGTTTCAACATTTATGCTTATTCTAAATCATTATCTAATTATATTCTTACAAGAAGACAGTTATAGATATGAGACAATCATTTTGGACATGAGTGTACACCCGCCAGTCAAGGTCACTGCTTTTCGACCACTGGGCCACCCTGTCTAACCTCAGTCGTTGTTTTACCGCCAATTCAGTGACGAAATAAGTACATAATGTTATTTCCCGGGTAATCAGAACCCCCCGAAATCCGAACAGGCTTCAGCCCCAATTAGTTCGGATTTGAGGGGTTGTACTGTAGTAGTTGTGAATTACGTCCAAAGTCGGCACAAAAAGAAACATTTTTTTAAAAGTGTGTTAACATAGTACTTGTCTCTTGTATTATTACAACTCACGTTGGTTGTCCCGCGGCTGTCTGTTTCCGTATTTTGAGCCGAGACAGGAACTGTCTTTATATGAAAATCACCGCAATGTTGAACGTTTAGTTGATTGTTCCTTAAAAAAAAAGAAAAGAAAAAAGAAAAAGAAAAAGAAAGAAAAGAAAGAACATTGTCTTACATTTCTGATATTTTTGAAAAACTAAATCTTTTGAATGTGTCTTTACAAGGAAATGAAACACACATTCTGCAGTTTTCAGATAAGGTGTCAGACTTTAAAAAGAAACTCTTGCTTTGAAAGAAGATGGGAATATTGGTGACTGCGTTTCTATATTAAGCAAGTTTTTAGAAGGAACAGATGAACAGCTTTAGTCCATTTCAAGAAGTACTTTCCGTGGTACACACAACACTAAAAATACATTCTACATTTTCTATATGGTGTCATTGAAGAGTTACCACGAAATCTGTGAAAATTTTGATATTCTTTCTGTCTAGTTTTGTTCAATTGTGGGGGCCGCGGTGGCTCAGTGGTAGAGCGTTCACCTCCGGTGCATGGGGTCCCGGGTTCAAACCCTGCTCCCGCCAAGTGACTTTTGTGGTGGTCAAACACCGTGTGTGTGGGTTTTCTCGGGGTTCTCCCGTTTCCTCCCACTTTCTTCATTCCACAATTTCATTCATTTCTCATAATCACCGTCTCCTTTAGCCTAACTGGCATAACCGTGGGACGTAAAACTCAAAGATTTCATTTCATTTTTTCGTTCAATCGTTCCTAGTTTTTTTGTACATTTTTAATCTTGTTTTTTTCAAAGGGATTAAAATTAATTTAAAATAAAATATCTCTTACAAGTATCTATTTTGTATTAATATAGAACACAATGAGCATTGTGTCTGGGAGGGGAAGGCAAGAAAAAATTAGGGCTGCCTGACCATTTACCTCCTCCTTGGTTGCTGGTGTGACTCAGACCATCGCCCAAATTTCACAGCGGCAGAAGAGGAACAGCTTTACTAATCTTGCTTCAGACCACACATTGAAGACAAAATGTTTTTCTGTGGCATTTCCTGAGTTTTGGTGCTCCGTGAAGGCATCCGGGGTTAAGTAAGAAAGCCTTGCCAGTCCTTCCTTTTGCAACTTTCTATCTGTGTGAAACCAGATTATCAGCCATAGCGGTGATTAAGATCAAATAAAGCCAAGAATAAAATTTCTAGAAAGAAATGCTTCTTGGCGTTTCGAAATATGGACCTAGATTCAATTGTGATTTTAACATAGCTTACGTATTGCAGTGAATTAGCATCTGTTAACAATAAAAACGTGTATAATATAGATCATCTGCATGAATGATACATATTTCCATTAATGATCAATAGGGCAACCCCGTGTACCTCATGAACTTGAGCACTTTCTGTACTTTTTGGTGGCATCTTTTACTTTCCCTTTCTGTATATATGCACTTCTAAGGCGCACACAAGTGATACAAAAATTGACTCGAGTAAAGCATATCTCTTTACAGTGCATTAGTTCATTGAAAGAAACTGGTTGCATAAAATATTAATAAACAGATCAAGATATTTAGAATATTTAATATATAGTAAATATTATACGTACATTATACACGATTAATGTAAAACAATGATTGAAATTAACAATAAAGCATAATTTGGAAAAAAAATAAAGTATAATCAAAAACAAAAAATAAAGTACCGGTATAATGTGGATTGCTCTAATGATCAATAAATGAAACGTAGTTTACCATGATGATAGTCCTTCTTTTAAGGACACATGTATTTTTTGTTGACATATTTCACTTTTGAGGCATGTTCAGATTTTGGCGGTTTAGGGAACCTTCGACAGCAAAAAGTTTGAAAAGCCTTTATGTATAACCGTATTTAACATCGCCCCCTTCCCCCCTAGGCCATAATATAAATGCCGGTCTATCCCTTCCAATCAATAAATACGGGTGTGAAGAAAATTTGAGATAGTGTCTGATCATGACTCCAAGCTGACAGTGATGAGATCAGCCAGGCTCAAGAATAGCAAAACAATTTTTCATTGTAATCAATCAATCAATGATTTTCTTGCGCTGGCGGCTGAGTTGACAAACTTTGGAAACTGAAGGTAATCCTGGAAGTTAATCAACAACGATCAAAGAACACGGTCTCAACAATGAAAGTGAAGAAATAATGATTATAAATTCATAACTACAATATTAATTACAAGTTCTTGTTACTTGGATATTTAAAAATGTTAAAATCCCGTGTTATATGCACAGTCTGAAATTTAACGAATAATAATAATAATAATAATAATAATAATAATAATAATAATAATAATAATAATAATAATAATAATAATAATAATAATAATAAAAACTGGTCCGAAATAATTTGCTACCCCCTGAAACTCATCGCCCTGGGCCATAGCCCATGTTGAGCCATGGATAAATACGTCCCTGTATATTACAATAAATAAGCAAACAATATTCAAAAATGATGACCTTTCTTATGCATATTCTTATATTGAAATGAAATGGGGTCTTTTAGTTTAAAATCTCACGAATATATCCTGTGGCCAAGAGAAGATGGATGATAACTGAGTTATGATGGAAAAATTGGTGAGATGACACGAGTTCTGGGAAGAAACAAAAGAACTTTGAAAAACCTATTATCATTATGTAGGACAAATTCACATTGGCCTAGATCAAAGACAGTTTGAGACGACCGATCTACCACTGAACTACTATTTAAATTTATACATTTAAGCATGCAAATATTGATATAGATTCCTTTCCGCTAACAAGGGAATGTTATTTTTTTAAAAATACAACTCGAAGGTGATATTAAATTGACTTGAACATTTATTAAGAAAAACCGTAACGTATCAACGACAATAATGTACGATTTATTGCACGTGGTACGATCTGACACTCAGAACAAAGGTACTCTTTATAAAATTACATATTAATATAAAATTTACTAGCCATACATTCAAGATAATTCAAGTCAAAGCAGTTAGTAAGCGAGATTTATTCTACGTATTATCTTGCTAAACATCATATTCTTCATATTTTTCATAGCACATTGTAGTGTTATTGTTTTGAGAAGCACATCTGTGACATTTCAATTGTTATAACCACTCTTCTAAAATGTATTTCAATGAATATTGAAGGATAACCCCTATAATCTGATGAACTTACGTATTTTGCGCTGATTTCACTTTTATATATATAGTATATATATATATATATATATATATATATATATATATATATATATATATATATATATATATATATATATATATATATATATATATATATATATATATATGATGTTATCTGGTATATAGCCTTCGATCAACCATATATGTTGGTATTAAGTAATAACACGTACGTTCGTATATATAAAAGCGTTGTACTTTGAGTTTTCACGCTTTCGGTTCAGAGCACGGAAGTCGTCAGAGTTCAAAAAACCACGATTCTATAGCTACTCCTTTCTTATCCGTTATTTACTTAATGTAGGGTTGCCAGCGCCTGGTTTATTGCATTGTCTCTAAAGTATGAACTTACAAAACAAACTCAACCAGCGGATTCTGTTCATCCTACGCCAATTTGATTTAACGGTATTAAAACCTGCACCATCTTCTATTCTTTTCTTCTTTTTGCTCATTGGTTTATATGGGAATATTTGTGGGGGGTTTATTTGAAAAGAATTGGAATTTTGATGGAAAATTAAATATTGTCACATAGGTCTATAATTTTAATATATATATACAGTGTGCGGCATAAGTAACGTTCTTTTTAATTACTCAAATTTGTTACACTAGTTTTAAAGTATAAAATAAAGTACAGTAGTTTCTGAGAAATGAAGTATTGCTCCATGAAAACAATAAAACACCACCCATCGAAATTAAATAATATTTTGAAAATGTTCACTTTCTTGTTCAATACAATGTTGAACAATACCAGCAACATTTCTACAAACTTTTTGACATATTTCCATGTTAATTTAGAAAATTTGTCGGAAATTGCTTGTTTTAACTGACAAATTCTGTTTGGTTTCAGGCTGTAAACAAGATCTTTCAATACACACCACAAGCTAAAGTCATGTGGTGTTAGCTCTGGTGACCTTGATTGCCACTCAATTGCTCCACGTCGTCCTATCCACCTGCTCTCAAAATGAGCACTTAACCATTCCCGTACGTTTAACGGATAGGAGGGCGGTGCATCGTCCTGTTGAAAGTAAATGTCATTCTGATTTTGAACTGGAGGCCAGTATTCAGTTTGTATCATATGTAAATAATTATTCTAATTAACAGTGCTATCAAAGAATATAAGTCGTACTATTTTCATTGAAGAAATGACAACCCAAACTCCTGATAAGTTAACTCTTTTTCCAAAATTACATCTGAGTTAGCATCGCTCCAGTATACACAGTTATGGCGATTGATATGTCCTTTGAACTTGAATGTTGCTTTGTATATCATATCAAGAAAAGTCCTATCTTCATTAACTTTGTTCATGATAATTGTACAAAAGTCTAACCGTCTGTCTTCATCTTCATCATGCAAACTTTGTAGCACACGGGATGAAAGATCTGATCTTAAGTTTCTTTTAGACTCCATGAACACTTCCATCATTAATATCTAACTCTTGAGAATGACATCTACTGGATTTTTGAGGAGTGGTCAACAACTTCTACACACTTTAAGAGGCCCTATCAGGGCGAAATTAAAATACTTTCAATTTTACATTAATCATGTGATATCTTCAAATAGATAAAAGATAATCGAAAAGTGGAACAAGAGCACCCTAGACAATATTATTTTACATGAGATACCGTTATTACGACTCACTTATCTGCTTTCGATTTCCAGCCATTTAGAAAATCGGCATTTATTTTCGCGTTTCTAAATGGCTCCAAGCAGAAAGCTACTAGGTGACTCGTCACAACGGTACCTTATGCAAAATAATATTGTCTAGGGCGCTCTTGTTCCACATTTCGATTATCTTTTAGCTATTTGAAGATATCACATAATTATTGTAAAATTAGCAGTGTTTTAATTTTGCAGTGATAAGGTCTCTTAAACACAGTTGTTGCTGAAACTGGCCTATCAGATCTTGCTGCATCATTTACACTACTTGTTCTTTCAAATATCCTTATTAAACTTGTTTTATTCCGACTCTGCACTTGTTGAATGTTGAATTCTGCGACTAACAAACGTTTTTCTTATTTTCGCAATAAAGTCGAGCCTCTCTCACTCTTTGCTCTTTCGTTAAACGCAAGGCCATATTTATCTCAAATTCCTACTTTATTGTAAAACATTGTACAAGTAAACAAACATAAAAATAAAACAAAAATAATATATAATAGTAATAATAATAATATGTAATAGAAAGCAATGAAAGTTAAGAAGGGCGTTACTTGTGCCACACACACACACACACTCTCTCTCTCTATATATATATATATTGTTCTTGACCATTTATCTTGAAACACCATTGTGACTTTTAAATAATTGATAAATTTTAATGAAAATTTTTGTAGCATGCAAATATCAAGAGGGAAACATTATTCGACATATTCCACAATACCACCTGATTAACAGTGTTGCCAATCCAATACAAAATTATGTTTTGTTAAATGACACTAGTCAATTTATTACCAGTCTTCAATTATTGGTAAAAAAACGTACGAAGGATGTTCAATAAGTTTTCAACAGGTGGCATAATCAAAGGCGCTCATCAGGGGGGCAAGGTGGGGCGCTCGTCCCCCCTAGAGGAAATCGTACTTCGGAATATCGAAAACCCAATTGAATTTTTACATTAGTTACAGCAAAATTTGAACATATATTTGAAATGTCGCGTATACTTGCCTCCGCTTAGAAACTACAATATGGGCGCCCTTGTGTATAATTTTCTGGTTTTAATAGTGCAATATGATGGAATTTTTAATGAACTTACTTTGATCCTTTGGCTTCAAAATCGTAATAATTGATGTTCACAGGTAAACCTCAATAGAGAATGAAGTAGCCATCAGATCAGAACCCGACAACAGTCGGTAATGGAGTTTCTGTTCAAAAGCGGTGATGAATCAGCCACATCAATCTATTTTAATTTGCTTCCGGTTTATGAGGATCACACATTGAACGCACCAATAGCATCCAACGTTGATTGTAGTGGTTTAAAAAAACTAGACTTTCCAGATCAGACCATAAAATTATGGTCTCCTTTTTCTGCGATCAGTGTGGTATCATTTTCATAGGCGTCTTGGAACATGGGTTCACAATTAACAAGGATGTTATTGTTTTCACTGGATAAACGTCCATACCAAGAGATCAGCTGTCATGAAATTCCTAATATTTAAAGCCCCGGCCATGGGCACCCGAAGAAAATTTTCTCGGGTGGAGCACGAATCCCTGGTTGCTATATTACGTTTGGTATTTTTTGTTTCTATTAAGAATTTTTTTTTTAATAATACATTTTCGTGAGCCAGGGAGGTTCGGGCCCCACCCTGTCTTCGAATCCCTGGTTGCTATATTACTTCGGTATTTTTTATTTTTTATTAAGAAAATCTTTTTTTTTTAAATAATACATTTTCTTGAGCCAGGGGGGTTAGGGCCCCACCCTGTCTTCCCCTTCGGGCGCCCTTGGTCCCGGCAGATCCAAGTTGAGATGCGGGTCATTCATCCGAAATCGGGACAGTCCCGACAAAATCGGACGGGTAATAACCCTAAGTATTGGTATGCAATGATGTACCATTTAAGTACCTGTAAGTAGTGATTTGAAAACTGTATGGATATATTCTGTGCGAAATTGTTTCTGGTTCTTGTTTAAATTCAAGTAGTATTAGTGTCTCCTGACAGTTTTGGAAATGTCAGTTTTTACTTGCTGTAAGTCGTGAATTTTCACTGTAGCATTTGCCTTCTCCATTCCCATCTATAATGCGCTTCCCTCATTGTTTTGTGTTGGGTAAATTGTCTTAGCCCTGACATCTCAGGTTGTCTAAAAAGTATTTAGCCTTTAGAGGTCAAAATTGAGAATATGTTTATTGGAATTTAAAATTAAAATTATGAAATCACATATTTATCATTTTGTTTGATCTCCTCCTGCCATTCACCCAATACCATAATCCCAATGCTTTATAGTTTCTGGTTTTGTGGCTTTTGGCCAAAAACTTGTGACACGTGGTTTCCACAGATCTCTTTTAAAACTAACTTAACACCATCTAGTGGGTTCTGGAGAGACGGAAACAAATAACAATCCTTTAGTGCCAGGTCCGAACTATACGGTGGATCCATTAAAGAAACTTCTCAGCCAAGTTCTCGTAATTTCTGATGGGTAGTTAAAAATATATTCGCTCTGTCTTCGTCAGCGTCGTATACAACATCCATTCTGTTGACTAGTTCCGTCTGTTTCGTTTAACTTATTAGGTACACTTGCTGTAATTGTCGACAGTACAGATCCGAGTCTATCTTTCTACCTGGCGGGAGCAGCTCGTGATGCACGATGCCCTTCCAATCCCACGGGGGCGGATCCAGGACGGACTTCAGGGAAGCGGTGGGTTGTAATACTGCTACTTAGAGCTACTTTTAAGAGCTCCAAACTATGGGATAGGTTTAATTTATATATAAAATAAAAAAATCCTCTTCGGGGGTGGGGGGCGATTGCCCCCCTGGATCCGCCACTGCAATCCCACCAAACACATAGCATCACTTTCCTGGGCCTCCGTGTGGGATTTGACAGAGCCTGAAGACTTTCTCCTCGCTTCCATCATGGCCTCTTTCACACATTGTTGAAATGAAATGAAATCTTTGAGTTTTACGTCCCACGGTTATGCCGGTTAGGCTAAAGGAGACGGTGATGATGAGTAATGAATGAAATGGTGGAATGAAGAAAGTGAGAGGAAACGGGAGAACCCCGAGGAAACCCACGCACACGGTATTTGTCCACCACAAAATTCACTTGGCGGAGGCTGAGATCGAACCCAGGACCCCAAGCACCAGAGATGAACGCTCTGCCACTGAGCCACCGCGGCCCCTCACACATTGCTGTTATAGGTTATCCACTTTTTATCATTCGTGACCAATCACTTCACAAATGGCTCGAATTCGCTACATTTCGCAGATGGATTTTCGTCATTCGAATATCCCTTTCCTTCAAAGATCTTGCTAATCACGCTGAGTATGGCTTGAAATTGAATCATTTTAAAAAGTTTGGTATTGGCGAAATTCGAACTCGGGTCTCCTGCCTGGAAGTTCAGCACGGTGGGCACTTACCTAAGCCAATCAGTCATTTAATGTTCCATAAAAAACTGTGATCTAGTTAAAAAAGAAAGAAAAACCTTTTCATATGAGACTAGACAAGATACTGAGGTCCGTAAGATGTTTCTTAATTGAATTACTCATAATGTATTCCTTAGTTGAATTACTCATAATGTATTCCTTAGTTGAATTACTCATAATGTATTCCTTAGTTGAATTACTCATAATGTATTCCTTAGTTGAATTACTCATAATGTATTCCTTAGTTGAATTACTCATAATGTATTCTTTAGTTGAATTACTCATAATGTATTCTTTAGTTGAATTACTCATAATGTATTCCTTAGTTGAATTACTCATAATGTATTCCTTAGTTGAATTACTCATAATGCATTCCTTAGTTGAATTACTCATAATGTATTCCTTAGTTGAATTACTCATAATGTATTCCTTAGTTGAATTACTCATAATGTATTCCTTAGTTGAATTACTCATAATGTATTCCTTAGTTGAATTACTCATAATGTATTCCTTCCACTCAGAAACAGGTTACGTATACCGTCTTCAATGAGGAAAATATCTCAAAACAGTATCAGTTTTGTCTTAATAAATGACGTGGTTATCGTGCAAAATTATTTTTTAGGTACACAAAAATATTCTTCTCGATTTTAAAACTAGACACGAAAGATTAGATTCACTCAAATAATTTTGTTCAGCTCAATGGGATAAATACATAGTTTGGTCAATTTTTTTCGTGTTCAAATGAATGTAAAATTCTCTCTTACTGAGGAAGCATGAGTTAAATTTGCTAAAATTTTGATTTTAAAACCAAATTACTATATGTCTATTTAAAAAATGACTAGATGAATTGTATAGTAGCGATTGTCTTGTCTTTGTAAAATACTTCAATTTTATCAAATGAAAAAACTTAGAACTATAGAGTTTCATGTATGTATGTATATATAAATATGCATGTTTACATAAAGCGAAAGCGATGCTGTACAATGTATATGCAATATGCTAATTAAACAGAGCAATGTCAACTCATTAGTATGACTTCGCGTGTGAAGGCCATCTTCTATCTAACGTGCGTGCACTCAACATAAAATGTCAGCTAATCATCAAATAAAATGAATAGTAAAAACTTCGCTGTTCATTTCATTAACACTTAATTAAATTACTTTTCCTTATTTAAGATTTAAATACACGTAATGACTGACAACATGCGATAATCTTCAGTGCACCCAAGAAAAGTACAGGGTGTCCAATATACAATGCAACCCGGAGTTTGGGAAAAAATATTTTTACATAAGAAATAAAATATTTTTTCGTGTACAGCTATTCCTCAATCACTGTGTATAAAAATGGATTTATTAAAGATATTTAGCATCTACTCTCCCGTGACGGTATGTCTTGATCATTGAAAAACCAGAGGCGGAATGCCTTCATTACTGAAAAACCAGAGGCGGTATGGCATACCACCGCATACCGTCTCACTTCGACCACTGGTGATAAGCAAGGGCTCGAGCCCTGTTGGGCTTGGTCGAATTTTGTGGGAAAAAAATGAAATACAAGCTGAATGAAAAAAAAAAAAAAGAAAAAGAAAATGAAAATGTGAACAATCAAAAATATTTTAAATGTCTATCAAGCACACTTTCTTTTCTGTTTCAGCCGCAACAGAGTGATTTGTTTAGTAATGTGTAAACTGCTTTCAAATTTGTTCTTACCCTCCCATGTACTCAAGTCACGTGTGAGAGGGCATTTTCTAAATTGAAAATTGTTAAAACTAGACTAAGATCTACGATAAATCAAAACCACTTGTCTCCTTTACTTTTTATGTTTACAGAAAAAGATTTATTCCAGAATAAAGACAAAGAAGAAGTAATTGATTTGATTGCTAAGTAACTGAAGTAACTTCACGATTACGTTTGATTGTCTCAGTATTGTTGCAACTTTTTTGCTATCTGTTTTATACTACATACTTATTCCAGTGGTGCCCCCCCTCATATCCATGACACAGCCCCCCCTCAATTGTCTATCCGTAGGTGTTCTTACATGAAAAAAAATCTTTTCGATTAATTTTTACACCCCATCAAACATATTTATATAGATTTTTACCCCCCCCAAATATTTCAATGACGCAGTTTGCGTCATAGCCCCCCTCTGTGGGAACCCCTGCTTATTCAATACATAAAATATGTTTTTGTCACGTATCATGTTTTGCAACTGACGTGTTAAGTTTATAGTCAATATATTATATAGGAAGGGGGGAGAGACTTTAAAGACCCGCGCCAAGGGTCCTTAACTTGGCCAGTTTGATACTGATGATAAGTACATATTTACAATATACTATTCATATATGTGATTATTTTTATAAGTAGAAATAAACATCATTAGCAAAAGAAAGTTAATTGTATTTATCAGATTGAAAAAAGAAAAAAAGAAAATATTTATGTAACTAAAATAAGAAGAATATGTTGCTTAATATCCTGTCTTTCTAATAAAATGCCGAGATCTACGTTCTAAATAAGTAAACGAATTACAAAACACTAATTAATCTTCTTGCATCAGTATTTACATCGGCTGCAACTAGATACAGATTATGTATGTTTTATTTCACTGTCTGTCTGCTTAAAAAAAGTATCAAGTAACGTGTTTCTACACGCGTAGCAGTAAAACAACTTTACATTCTGTATTTCTTTGTTCATTTTTTTTTTTTGTGCGAATGTGAAATAGAAACAAGGATAGGAATACGGAAAGAAGCATATACAAAAAGAAAAATACATTTTCGGAATCTTTGAATAAAGAGTTAAAAAAAAAAAAGTTTCATAAAATATTCTCCTGTACAGCAGTGCACTCTGTTGGTCATAAATATGAACACTACGCAACAGTGACGGAAAAGGACTGGAGATTTTCGAAATGCTGGTGTGGAGAAAAATTGAGAATATTAATTGAGTCGAAGGAAATGAAGAACTGTTATGATTAGTAGGGGAGAAAATAATAATAATAATAATAATAATAATAATAATAATAATAATAATAATAATAATAATAATAATAATAATAATAATAATAATAATAATATAATTAAAGAGGGACTAGTTCGAACTTTTGCTGTGAAGAAACTGTATCATGATCGGCGTGGTGGGAAGAAAAGGAAAAAGAGGAAGGAGTTGAGTTGATTTTAACGTCCCGTTCAGCTGCGAGGCTATATGAGACGTGGATCTACTGATTAACGTGGAATCCGAACCACATGAGCTCCCGCCGGGAATCGAACCCGGGTCTCCCACGCCATAGGCGCGTATGCTAACCGCTTAGCCACGAATGAGCTTCGAAAGAGGAAGGAGTGATAGATCGTATTACTAAACTTATGTTTATATATACGCAATATATTACATAAATATATAATAATACTATATATATATATATATATATATATATATATATATATATATATATATATATATATATATATATATATGAAGTTGGGCCTGGGAGCGTTATTATTTGACTTTGATGGTGCGACTTAAGTTAGGAGGAGGGGGGGATATTTAAAAATGACCGAAATAGACCGATATTAGTGTTGAATTCATAGTTTTCGGAGTCGCTGAGATGAAGAATGACATTTCCGATGCCGTTTAAATCCAAATTCAGTCTACAATGGTAATATTTAATTTTTACTGTTATTTTTACCTAACACATGCCATAAGGAGTTATGCATTTAAAGTTTTTATTTCAACCCAGCGAAGCAGGTAATCAACACTAGTTCACTCATACAAGGCAATTCTGGGAAAGATGCTCTATCGGAAGAAATTTATTGATTGTTCTAACTCATAATCTGAAAGAGTCAATTAGTGATGTGCACGTTATATTTATTTTGGTTGTTCGTTGATTCTCATTTGGGTGAAGTGTGCTCCGTATCAAATCGCTTTTTTCAACATAGTTTAGCAGTGAATTATTTTCACGTATTTAATATTCAGTGCACTCATTTCCTATTGGATACTCTATGACGTCACAGTTTTGTACTCGGATTTTCATTACCACACACACACACATAGGCAATAACGAAATGACAACAAAGCTAGCTTTGATAGAAAGTGTAGTTGATTGTGGTCGATCGCATGGGCGTCTCTGGCGGGGGGACGCGTCCCCCCCAATATTTCGAAATATGATATATTCAATATTTTATTTTAATTTAATTTATTTACTAACAACAGAATAACATATAAATAATAATCATTTCCTTTGATGTCCTCCCCAAATTTTACATGCTAGGGACGCCAATGGTCGATCGTAACAGGTAAACAATCTGTAGTTGATTGTTTTGTAGATGTTCTACTCGCGAATTCATAACTAATCGAACACTGTCAAACACTTGGTTTATTCTAATCCACCTACCTCGTTATTTCTTCTTTGCTTAACATGATCTCTCTCTGTCCTAGCTCTGATGGTGAAAGCCTGATCCTACACCATACTTTGGAGAGTTGGAACTGACTGTTTTAATGACTTATAAGTACTAAATAATTACTTTTCTTAATAATGTGATGTAAGGTAATGAAATTAATAGATTGTTTGGTTGCTGTGGTTCACCGTACTTAATTTTCGGCGGAAGAGGGAGGCAAAGTTGCCAGAATAAATGTCTCATATGATTGGTAGAGATGACAAAAAATGTATATTTCTCGCAAGTTATTTATCTATAGACTTAAATGTGAAGATCTTTTTTTCCTTGTAATTAAATGCACGGTCAGGACATTTCTTTCATTTAAATTATTAAACTAATAAACACATGGTGTTGCTTTATTCTACAGGGGCCGTGGTGGCTCAGTGGTGGAGCGCGCATGCAGTCCCTGGTTCGATTTCAGCAGTGTGTTAAGAGTCTTCATCTCGGCGAAATTAAAATACCACTAATTTTACAGTAATTATGTGATATCTTCAAATAGATAAAAGATAATCGAAATGTGGAACAAGAGCGTCCTAGACAATATTATTTTACATGAGAAACCGTTATCACGACTCACTTATCTGGTTTCGATTTCGAGCCATTTGGAAAATCGTCATTTATTTTCGCGTTTCTAAACAGCTAAAAACGGAAAGCCACTAGGTGACTTGTGATAATGGTACCTCACGCAAAATAATATTGTCTAGGGCACTCTTGTTCCATATTTCAATTATCTTTTATCTATTTGAAGATATCACATAATTACTGTAAAATTAGCGGTATTTTAATTTTGCCGGAATGAAGACTCTTGAGTGGGTTTTGTGATGGACAAACACCGTATGCGGGTGCTTTCTCGGGGTCCTTACTCCTCTCACTTCCTCTCTCTCCTTTATTCCTTTCACTTCCTTTATTCCACAATTACATTCATTAATATAATCACTGCCTACTTTAGCCTCAGTGCACAAACATGGAATGTTAAACATTTTGTGTAGTAAGTAACTCCTCGAGGAACTACCTGACGGAGTGCGTAATTCTAATTAGTAATAGTAGTGGTAAGATGAATTATAAGATTGTACTACCTTGTCTAAATAATACCCTCTCCTTTTTTTTAAAAGTATTTTTATTCATAACTAACAATTGAACTCTCGGAATACGAAAATATCTAATAACATCAGAAATTGTAACCTCGATGAAGTCCGAAGTTAGCTGCAAATGGTAGGATGCAATTAAGAATTTAGGGAAAGGAATCACTATATCTCTCAAACATTTACTTTGTATAATTTGTGGTGGACAAACACCATCTGCGTGGGTTTTTTCAGAGTTCTCAGTTTCTTCTCACTTTCTTCATTCTACTGTTATATTAATTTTCATTATCACCGTCTTGTTTCACACCATAACTATGGGGTGTAAAACTAAAATATTTACTTTTTTTAAATTCATTTTAATTTACTGAAGCAGGTGAAAATTTTGAGGACGTGTGTCCTCTATGAATTCTATCCTGCGGGCCTGTCCCTGATCTGCTGTCTCAGACCTATTCCGTAACTTTCGATGTCAGTGTGTAGGTGAAATTATTTTGCGCCCATTTTGCCTCTTCGTATCAATGATACTGTAATATTTCACAATGAGTGCACTTCGCGACAACAGAGTACAGTCTTTTAAATGCCTTAGAAAATGATGGTTCACCTTCTCTGCTGTGCGTGAAGTCTGGGTCAACTCTGCCACTTGCTCCACCCATGAGATGGCTTTTGTTGCTTGTCGAAGTTTTTTTCTTTCTATATATATAATAAGAAACCTGCCGATATTATTATTATTGTTATTGTGAGTAGTGTTGTTATTATCGGATCACCTACAGGGTATGATCTTGAAACAGTAAAATATTATGCAATACAATAACATATGATACAAGCTGCATCTTTTAACACTGAGTGATGCCAACCTGAAATGTTATAAAATCCCATCTCGATGGGCAGAACTTCCCATTTTGGTCTTGAATTTCCCACGCTATACTTAATTACAAAATGTTACGTTGCTGCTTGTAGATATTAAAAGCGGGATTTTTCTAATTGTAAACATATACGAAGAGAGTTACATTAACGATCACATAACGTTTAATTAACACGTTGGCCGCCATGTGCATAATTCTGATGCACAAATAGTGGGGTCCAAAATACCCCCAAAATTTGGCTTGGCGGACTAATTAATTGAACAAATTTCCAGATACAGCATAATTTTACCATTTTATACACGGAAATGTTAACAAACAGGGAAAAAATAGAAATCAAGTATCAACAGAAATAACAACAGCAATGTCCACAAAGAATGCAAAAGGAATATATTTGGCCAACACACGTTTAATTACTCTGCAAACACCGAGTAGTTCGAAACAAATGTCCATCTCAGTTGTCAGATGATTATAGTAGTTCGGTATGTAATGAGAAAGAGACCTCTGTATAATTGTCAACCTGGGGCGGGCAAGATGGGATAGGTGGGTATTTCGGTTTTGCGGGAATGAACAGTTGTTGAAGTAGGGTTTCCAATCTTAAGTTCCCATTAACTATCTTATGAAGAAATTCCAGGCCAGAGTTATTTCTGCGTACTCCCGGGATCTGGATATTGAGATATGGCAAGAGTTCCTCCTTAGGTAATATTTGAAGTGCAGGAACACGAAAGCGTACTATAGCGATAAAGAAATTGAGAATTGAATCAAGTCTAGAGAGATATGTAGGGCTGCCATGGACCATATGGGAGAGCAGTATTCGATCTTGGGCGCTATTAGAGTTTTATAGAATGTTGCTAATGAGGTCACAGTGCGTAGTTCAGTAAATCGTGAAAGAAGCCGCAACAAATGCATTGATTTCTTAATTGTTGAGGAGATATGGTCAGAGAATGTGAGTTTCGAGTCAAAGATGACACCAAGATCATCATGACTAGAAGAATGTGTGGTAGGGGAACAGTTAATATCAGTGTTGGAAGTGGAAAAAAAAGCAGAGGCGGTATGTTTTCTTATGATTTTAACTCGACATACCGGCTATCTAAATGTTGAGATATAGTGAGGGTATGTTGCCTAAATCATTTCATTTCTATTTACATAATGACTGAAAACCACCGGAGAGCTTCTCTTTAGTTACAGTGGTGGTGGGGGGGTCATGCAGAGAATTTGATCTCTCGCCAACTTTCTGAAAAAAATATATATATCCCCTCATGTTGTATCATGTTGTACCATACACGAAAAATGGTCAAAAATCGAATTTTTATATTAACAATTTCCTGCGGGAAGGCTCCTGGACCACCCACTCGACTGAGGAGTATTCCAAATCCCCGGAAGAATCACTCCCACAGCAAGCATCCCCTAAATCCGCTCATGCTTAAAACACGACATTTATATGAATTAAAACAAGAAGACACACTCATACTTACGAAGAAAACAATTCAATGTGGCACATCAAAGTATAAACTAGGCGAACTTCTTTGAAGACACCTCATTTTAAAAACAAAAGGTAGGAAAGAGATAACAAATATTTTGATGCTGTCAACTTAAAAAATTATTTCTACATAAGAAATAAAATATTTTTACGTGCTAAACCATTCATCAGTTACATAGGCGCAAATCTGTCTTCAACATTGGGGGGGACGGATAAGACGTTCCCATATATATATATATATATATATATATAAAAGCGATGTTCAAAATATTTATGAAGTTGAAAAACAATGCTGTGAAGGATCATGGGAGAAGAATTGTCTTCAGTGACGTATTTAGGAGGCTATCGGGCTCATTCTCCCCTCGAAATAATTTGTTAGTTTTACGCATTCCACGTACAACAATAATCCTTCTTATCATTTCTAAGAATGTCATTGACTTTCCCTTTTCTTATGCTTTTTGTTCAGAAATAATACTGTATTTGTCAAATTTCATTCAATGTAAGAACTGCGTCCTTAATTGTTCTTTCTGTCATCCTTTCTATTTTTCTGTTTCTTTTTCTTGACGTTACTACTTTCATTTCGCCTATCATACTTTATCGACCGTTGTCAGTTGTGATTGAAGTTGGCCGTCATCAGTAACACCAAAACTAAGAGGAGTTGATAAGCGAAACTAGTGTTCCACACCAAAATGCGCGGATATCAACATGACAGGACTTTAGTTATTATAACAAAGGAACAATTATATCGCTTAGTTATTTTTAAAAGAAGGAAATGTTTGAATTAAAGAAAATCAAAACGGGGGAATAATTAGCCCGGGAAATTAGGACGACCAAGGGGATGCTTTCTTTTTCTTGTATGAATAGAATAAAGGGTTAGATTCACTTCTAAATTTTTGTATCATATCATATAGAATTTATCGATAATTCTTGTCATTATAACTTCATTTTATGCATAAATTAAAATATATTTAATTCTCAAACTCAGGTGGGCAATTGCCCACTTCCTTCCTTGTGTTGGGCATAGCCCTCAAAAGAAAATCCTAAATACGCCATTGGTTGTCTTCAACATTGGAAGGTGGGCAGATTTGAGGCTTATTCTAGATAAGGGAGATGAAACTCATATTACGGTAGATGAATCTGATCAACTGTTGTAGAGTATATCATATATTAGGTGATGTAGATGAAGTAGTAGTACATATCAGTATTACAAATCACTGCCGTGAAAACATTCTGAAATCTGAATACATGCATATTTATAATTGGTATGTTTCTAATTAGGCATCCACAAAGATCCACGTTAAAATTGTTTTATAGTAATATAATAATATAAATGACGACTTCCCCGAAACTATGAAGAAAGAATATCAATTATGTATGACGCAGCAATACTCTTTGAGCAAAATGATTATAATCTCAATAACATTACAGGAATCGTTTCAGAAATCTGATGCATGTCATACTCTTTACTTAACAGATTTAACCTTAAGATTATAGAGAAAAATATTTCAGCAATTGAATTCTTTTCTTTGCTTATGAAACATCCTCTCTCAAAAGAAAAATTGGGACACGCGGAAATACGTAGGAACAAACCATGGTTCGAACTAGCAGAGAAGAGAAAACAGGCAAAATTACGTTGGCTACAAAATCCGAATGAAATAACTACACAAAATTTCGTAGACATCAGGCGAGGAACTTCCAAAACTTTTAGAACAAAGAAACGCGATATTTTGAAAGCTAAAATTTAGGAACTTGAAGATAATAGTAAAAATAAAAACATTCGGGACATGTATAAAGGGATCAACGAATTTAAGAAAGACTATCAACCTCGTTCTTATATATGAAAGAAAGCAGATGGAACAGTTCTCACTGATACAGATAGCATTTTAAATAGATGGAAAGGTTTCTTTGACGATTTGCTTAACATGCAGCCAAAAACTAATGGAGAAAGGAAGATACACACCTCAGAACCATATATTCCAGAACCCAATCGAATAGAAGTAAAAATTGCTATAAAGAAATTAAAGAAACCCAAATCTCGGGTGTAAACGAAATTCCGGCTGAGCTAATTTTAGCTGGAGGCAAAAAATTGTGGAACAAGATACACAAACTCATTCACCTTATCTACAACAAGGAAGAATTGCCACAAGAGTGGGAAGAATCAATCATTGTTCCAATCCACAAGAAAGGCGACAAAACTGACTGTAATAATTATCGAGGCATCTCTCTTCTGTTAACATCCTATAAAATCCTTTCAAACATTCTATTAGCAAGATTGACCCCATACGCAGATGACATTTTTGGAGATTATCAGTGTGGATTTACACGAAATCGATCAACTATCGACCAAATATTTACCATTCGCCAAATACTCGAAAACAAGCGGGAATACAGTAGTCCGGTATATCAACTATTTATTCATTTTAGAAAGGCTTATAACTCGGTTAGGAGAGAAACATTGTACAACGTTCTTACAGAATTTGGAATACCGAAAAAGCTAATTAGATCAATTAAGGCATGTTTAAATGAATCCCAAAGTAAAGTCCGGGTAGGAAAATTTTTGGCCACGAGCTTTGACGTTAAGAATGGCCTGAAACAAGAAGATGCGTTGTCGCCATTATTATTCAACTTTGTCCTGGAATACGCTATAAGGAAAATCAAAGATAGCAACCAGGGCTTAGAGCTGAACGGTGTTCACCAGGTTATGCGTACGCTGATTATGTAAATTTAGTAGGGGATGATAGGAGAAAAATAGAAAGAAATGCAGAGGTCTTATTAGACGCGCTTGCATGGACATGGGTTTAGAAGTAAATGCAGAGAAAACTAAATACATGGAAGTGCGTCGGGACCGTAATACGGCAAATTATGTATGTGTTAAAATATTAAATAATACTTTTGATAAAGTGGATACTTTCAAATATCTAGGATCAATATTAACAGACGAAAATCATATTCACGAAGAAATTAAATGTCAACTAAAAACAGGGAATTCGTGTTATTATTCAGTTCAAAACCTCTTCTCGTCGCGAATTCTGTCGAGGAATTTGAAGCTTAAAGTGTATAAAACGATAATCATACTTGTTATTCTGTATGGTTTCGAAACATGGTCGCTTACTGAGTGCAGAGCATAGACTGAAAGTATTTGAGAACAAGATCCCGAGAGAAATATTCGGACCAAGAGGAACGGGAATGGGGAATGATGGGAACTTCATAACGACGAACTACGTAAATTATACGGCTTACCAAACATTGTTAAGATCATCAACTCTAGGAGGCTTAGGTGGGCAGGACATGTAGCCAGGATGGAAGAAAGTAGGAACGCTTTCAAAGTGTTAGCGATAAGACCAATCGGAAAACGACTAACCTAGGCGCAGATAGGAAGACAATATTAAGATGGATCTCGCAGAGATAGGAATACAAAGTAGAAACTGGATCCAGTTGGCTAAGAATAGAAGTCAGTGGAGAGCTTTTGTGAACGCGGCATTGAACCTCCGGGTTCCATAGGCTATAGAGTTTGTTAGCTTACGAAGCATGAGTAGATGTCTAGGCTGATACTACAAATAGATTAAATGCGCATTTACTGAAAAGATGGGTTCTACTGACATTGGATAGTCTAGATACTCTTCGTGTGCTAGAGCCTAGGGGAGAAAAGGAGATAATATTTCATATCAGGTTACGTCACGCACAGTCGCATGCGTTCATTTTCATTAAAAATGGAAAAACCAAGAGAAACAAATTTCATCTCACTTTCCTTTGTGGCAGTCGGACACAAATCATCACACTTATCTGCAAAAAGCAGTTTTCAAATCGGATTATTGGGAGAGCCTCCAGTTTCAATGTTGGGGGGGACATGTCTCCCTATTTCCCCGAAATTTGTGCCCGTACCTACAGCTGAGACAACTTTCCAGCATGAGGAGAGGGGCATATCCGCCTGTGACATTTATTGCAATTTGTGCCCAAATAGCGGAAGTGGAATTAATACATATTGATGAGACTACTAAACTCACTACAGCACGAAGTTCAGTTTGAAATACTACAGAATACGATTCTTTTTTTAAAAAAATGGAAAAGCCAAGAGAAATCAATTTCATCTTACATTCCTTTGGGGCAGTCGGACACAAATCATGACACTTATCCGAAAAAGCACTTTTTAAATCAGATTATTGGGGGGGACAGTCCCCCCCAGGTCCAAGATTGGGGGGGACATGTCCCCCTCGTCCCCCCCGGGATTTGCGCCAATGATCAGTTACTATCTATAAAAATGGATGTATTAAAGTATTTACCATCTACTCTCCCGTGACGGTATGTCTTGGTCGCTACAAAACCAGAGGCGGTATGCCTTCATCACTGAAAGACCATACCACCGCATACCGTCTCACTTCGACCACTGGTTAATATGTATTCAGAGAGAACAGGAAACTTTTTCAGAGTAATAGTAACACTGTCGCATTTCATGTTATTAAGTTTCAATTGCCATATTTCACCAGCCTATAAGGTAATTTATGTCTTCCTGTAGGGCCATCTTGTCATGAAAAAACGATATTTCTCTGTATAAGTGTGAATAGAGGTTGTCCATATACAGAACAAATAGCAGAGGCCCGAGTATGTTTAATGTTTAATGCTATTGCACGCGAAGTGTATCCTATTCTTAAATGCTAATAGTCAAAGATTAACAAGTCAGGCTGTGTGTCACGTTAGTTTCTAATTACACATACGATAGTTTCACGTTTGTTTCTAATAATCTATATATTAAAATTCTAGGTTTATATGTTTGTCTCCAAAGAAAAGTTTATGTTTGTCTCCAATCCTTTCGACAATCAGATCTCCAATACCACAAATGCTAGAAACGTGCTGTTTCACTGGTCGATTCCAAATTTTATGTAGATTGTCCAGTTCTAACTGAATATTTTTTAAAAAATATATATAGTCGTTATTTCTTTATTACATTTTTAAGGGTACACTGGCAGTGTTGACATTTTTTAAAAGTAGTGCATCATATCCTACGAGTCATACATTCCAACACCACATAGTTGTGTATAGGGATTGTATATCTCTCAGTAGTGTTGTAAAAAAAAACGGTTTTTTTCTGTAAAGTTTTTTTCAATAAAAAACATCGTTCTTTTTCATGTTTTTTTTCAAATGTCTGTTTTTTTTTCTGGCAGCTATTATTTATTGATTTATGATGAAGATTATTAAAATAATCAATAGAACTTGAGTCGAAGCCCTCGTAACTTACAAATCGTTTGTTTCCTTGTACCTATAAGAGCAAAATCGTGTGATTATTCCTTTCGGACCCAGATCATTTTTGGCGTTTTCCTACTTTGTCAGTTAGTGACTTATTGCTCAAAAACCATTTACCCTATTGATATGGTTAAGACCTTGTTTTTTAGAAAAGGAATGTGGCTATTTTTTGGTGTATGTTACATTGCAGTGTTGCGAACGGGTGGTAAATTACTGAGGAAAACGTAGGAGTAAAAATTTACAAAAACTCCCTAACCGAATTTCAATTTTTTTTGTATCTAGCACCACTGTTGTCATATGGGTCTAAGTCACCTAAAAAAATTCTTTGGTACGTTGACAAGGTACAGTGAAAACCTGAAGTAGCTGGCTTCCATTCAAAGAGAGAAAAAAAATCTCTATTTCCATACACATGCAATTTTGACACTTTTTACACCTCAGAAGCAAAAATCAACAGATATGCCGGAGCTACAGCTTCTCTAATTATCCTATTGAATCTTTTTATGGTGCGTTCTGTAGGCTAAAGAGAAGTCTTTCAGGTAGTGGTACATTTGTTCCAACGTAGCGAGCAAGAGTGAAATAATAGAGGGGAAAGGGAAATTTGCCGAATTTTTCACTTAAAACCGGGAATTAATTGTTTTGGCTGGAAACACTGCCATAAAACAGACGTAAACTATCTGAAAGTAAACATTGGTACCCTAAGAATATATCCTACAAGTATCATGGCGATATCTAACAAAGTAAGCATGATTTTTTTTTAAAAAAATCTCATTCTAACTCAGAAATGCACAATTTTCTCACCATTTACAGAACATGGTTTATTATAAGCCTCAACTGTACTTCCCCTAATTATTCTACCGAAACTTTTTTTGGTGTGCTGTGTAGGCTAAGGACGATGCTTTCAGACAGTGGTACGTTTGTTCGAATGTAGCCAAAAAGAGGGAAATAATAGAGACAAAAAGGGAATCTTTCCAAAATTTCCCCCTAAAATCGGAAATTAAAATTTTCTGTACCTGGCAACAATGTTAGCAGACACACACAAACTATCTTAAAAGAAGCTTTGGTATACCTATAATCAGGGTTGGCAAAAACCATGGTTTTTATTAAAAAAACCAAAAAAACCGGTTTTTTTGGTTTAAACCAGGTTTTTTTGGTTTAAACCAGGTTTTTATGGTTTAAATGATTTGCTCTATATATCCATATCATATATGGACAGAAATAAGTTTGTTTCGCCTTGATGTTATTATGCAACAACCGGGTTATGCTGGAAGTGGTCACATAAGCTTAAAGCGGAATAAAAACCGCTTCTCGAGTTACATCCGAGAGAAATTGTCCTCCATTTGAACTCGGAACCAGGACTAATTGGCCACAAATGCGATACGTCTGCCGACTCACTGACGAAGGAATCCTGATAAAAAAAAAAATACGTTGTACTTATCTTTACATGCTTCTTAATATAACTGTCAAGAGTCATTTCAGAAGGACAAAAAGATGAACAGTTGCACAAGTGAAACCATTACACAGAATTAATTACATATGAACAATTTCAAAGTACGACGGAGTACAGAAGAACTAATCTCGTTCAAGTTAGTTAACAACGAATTTTATTGGTCCAAATTAAAGAAATACACCGACTTAATCTGCATATCAATAAGAAAAGGGAATAAAGATACGAATTATTTGAGTCCACTTTGGCTCAGACTCATTTACACATAAATAGATACCAAAGATACTTATTTCACTAAATGCCTCTCGTGGGGTCTGTATGACACCCCCCCCCCACACACACAAAGTACGGCATTTTCGATGTATTTTATCAATAGTAAACATTGAAACGAAACAATATTTAGAATTTTTCTCCGATTGCAATTACATAACAATAATAACAACTACAAAAAAATCACAAAATAAACATTTATAAACTTGTAAAAAAAAGTTGCTTTTGTAGTATAATCTTTTTGAGTAATGAATGGGGAGTTTAGGTCTGAATATAATACGAATAATATACGGGAGTGAAACGTGATAACCCACAAATGTGTGTTCATCAAGGTTTTACAAACACTTACACTTTTACGAACATTCTTTTGTTTTTTGTTTTAAACCAGTTGGTTTTTTTGAAAAAACCAGCTGGTTTAAACCACCTTGGTTTAAACCAGCCAACCCTGCCTATAATATACCCTACAAGTATTGTGACGATATCTAATAAAGTAAGCAGGTCATTAAAAATATTTCAGTCTACCTAAAAAAATCACAGTTATCTTTCCACTTAGAGAACAAGGTCTACTGTAAACTTCAACTGTACTTCCCCTAACTATCCTATTAAAACTTTCTATAGTGCATTGTGAAGGGCAAAGACAAGACTTTCAGATACTTGTACTTTTCTTCCTATGTAGCCAACAAGAGAGATATAATAGACAAAACACGTAATTTTCACCTAACATCTTGAATTAAAATTTTCCGTTGCTGGCAACACTGCTACCAGATAGACGAAAACTATCTTAAAATAAACACTGGTACATTACTAATATACCATACAAGTATCATGGCGATATTTAAGAAACAATGCTTCTAATTACCAAAAATATATTTCGATAAACAGAAAAGTAGGGGAAAATCAAGAGTTAGAACCTAAATCCGAATTTTTCGTGCGTCCCCTAATTACCCTACTGTAACAATATGTACCCGAGTTTGTTCAGTAAGGACAAATGTTCGACTGGCGTAAGTTGACTTGCATTCGGACGTATAGGTACGGTTTATAACAAAAATTTCGAATTTTTTTACCCAAATTTAAGGAGATTTTAATTTCCGTAGTTGGCAACACTGCGCGCAAGCCCGTCCAATTGATGTGAACAATTAGGTCTCCATCCGACGTATCTTCCTGACAAGTCTTAAGGAGGTCTCTCTACAACGAATGAAGTTACAGGGGAAAAGTAATAAAGAAAATTCGAAAATTCTCGAATTTTTGACTGGGGTGAAATTTGAGAAGGAAATTCGACACACAGAAGAAAAAGAAACTAAAATGATAAACTATGGACCAACCATATTTGGCAAAAAAAAAAAACAAAATATATATATATATATATATATATATATATATATATATATATATATATATATATATATATATATATCGATATATTAATTAGTGACCATACAGGAGAGGGTTAAAAAAAGTGACACCCGTATGTGCAACTTTGGCCACCTGGGTCCGAAAGGGTTACGAGTGTACATTTATAGTCTTGACTAATAATAATATCGTTGTTGTAAACAATCACAATCTCTCCTTTTTACATCTTAGTTCCAATACTGATGCTGAGAAATGCAGAGTGTTTCAAAATGAATATCGGGGAATGAAGTCTTCGTAGTACTTTTTACATTTTACGCACAGTTATAAACAATACATCAAGTAGAAGAACACCTCAAACAGTTTTTGCTTCAAGTGTTCGATGTGAGCTTCATTCGTCACATGGCACACATTGAGTCAATAGGTGAGAAAGGCTCATAAACTTTCCGCCATATGGCACAAAACATTCAATTCACACAGACGGTTGCACTGTAACTACAGATTCAGTCTTTGCAAAATTATAACACACAAAGCTTTCTGGTCTCTAGTCTCCATCTTTGCTACTTGCTCTTTCTAACGTAGCACTCATGTCCAAAATTATTGTCGCATGTCTATAAATATGTTGTTGTAGGAATATAATTTGATAACGAATCCGCCTGGTATTTCTTATAATGTTAGTATGTGTATAATGGGCAAAGACATGTATGTGGCAAATTTAATGTCAAAACAGCAGTAAATAAGAACAATAAAACGAAAATAAAACTTTCTTGTCCATTTAGCAACATTTTCGTATTTATAATTCTTTTCCTTTGAAATTTACTACAAATATACATTTTCCGATTATACACACAGCATCAGTATTAAAAGTACCCTGCAAAATCATTATCAAATTATATTCTTACAAGAAGACAGTTATAGATATACGACAGTCATTTTGGACATGAGTGTACATATCATCGGGCCGGCCCTAGGCCATTTTGTCGCCCGTGCAATGACGTAATTTGCCGCCTCCCTCTTTCTCCAGAAAGAACAAATCTTAAAAGTCACGATTTTAAGTATGCTACTCCAGCAAGAACAACGAAAGGGAGGGAAACTACACTCGCACTCAGAAAGGCTTAAATACTTACTACAAATACAATATTGTTGTGTCTGTTTTTTCTTTAAATATTAATCTATTATGTTAGTGAAAGATAAAGCAAATACATCTGAAAGATGGTAATCCTTTTTATAGAATTCAATATCGAGTTTCAATCTCAACCTATCAGTTTGCAATTATAGTGCAACTAGCTCTTTTACCTTTATTTCTTGATTTTCCTTCTACATCTGTTATTTTTTTTTAAAGTGTTTCCACCTTCAGTGATAACGATTTTATTTGCGACAAAGACAAGAGAAGCTTTCATATCAGAACTCTGATAACTAACCAAAGGAGTCAGGCATTCGAGAATTGAGTTCCTGTATTTGACAACAATCAAGCAATTTATTCTGGGATTTATTTTACCATTTGCTTTAGCACTGATCATGTGACTTAAACTAATGAGACCTAAACATAATTTATGAATGTAGTATTCAAATAGAAGATCAGCTTAGTAAATTTGGCTACCATGATCATGAAGTCTGTCTCCTACAAGAAATATTTATTTTAAATAAGATACTTATGACAGATAATGCAGCCCCGTGCAAATGCACGTGTTGCACATATGGTAGAGCCAGCAATGCATATCATATATCTAGTCGACAAATTATTTATATATGATATTCAGAAAAATACTAGTAGGCAAATTAGTGTTAGTTATTACCTTTAGACAAGTTATTTGCATTTTATACTGTTCGTGATATTATTTTCGTACTTATTAAAGGCCTACTTTCACGAAACACACAAATGTTCATTTATACTTTTATTTCTTCGTTGATATTAATGAAACAGTACAGAAACCCGGATTATTAGTAGGTACGCTACTCATATAAATTGTAAAATATTTGTACCGTATCAATATCTAGTGTTTAATTTATGTTGCATTTTATGGTAATTACACCTACATAAAAATACTTCAGACTTAAATGACGTAAGATACATTACAAATGACTATTAAAAAAAAACGAAATTTAGAAAAAAAAACGAGAGGCAATGTTTTTTTTCTAAAAAAAACGTACATTTCTGAAAAAATACGAACGGTTTTTTTTTCTATTTACAACACTATCTCTCAGGCGTTTGTTTCATGGGCAAATGATAATGAAAACCGAAGGATAACCATTTCTCCAGGCTAAGATGAATCTTTATTGTTCGGAGTGTTTTGCCCAATGAACACAATATATCACTGACATTATAATTAATTATATGTGTGATGTATTTGCTTATTACATACTGCATGCAGGAAGAAAGGAAACACTGGTCACTGAATTAGAAACTCCAACCGGAAGTAAGTTCAAATCTTGCAAACAGTGCGAGATATCGAAAAAATAATGGAAAAAAAATCTCCCCTTTATGTTATCCTTTGCCGATTTTTATCAAGATGTCTTTCACTTGTGTCTGTAAAGGGACATGTACAGATGTGAAAAATGAGCGCTGTGTACTGTAGAGAGCGCACTCGCACTGTTTGGTCTTCTCGCCTCTTCACAGGCTGGCGCGTCCCCAAGTTGGGAGCCGCTGGTTTAAATCAACACATTATTGTGTATAACGAACTTCTAGATTAATTGCATATATACAATATGTAGATTTTGGTGGGGGGGTAGCTGATAGGCAATTTAAAAAGTCGTTAACAATTAGATCTTTTAATTAAGCACGGTTTTAATTAAGACCTGTAGTCTACGGCGGACCAAAGGCTTAAGGGATAACAACTAATAATTATAATTTAGAAAATAATACGATATTGTTCTTTAACAAAGAATAAATGATATTCTTAAGATATGAGTTTTTAATTTGTTAGAAAGCGCTGTGAGGACTTTGACCTTGAAATACACGATATTCATTTTGCTTTCACGAATGCCATTTTCCTTTGAATTGAAATTAGCAAACACTAGCCTATACAGTTGTGGAAACACAAAGGAAATATTAAGCATATACTTTATTTTCAGTAACAGAAAGGAAACAAATCATATTAATTTTGTACGTGTTCTTCAAAGGAATTCCTCTTCAAGTTTTGATTTAGTTTTTCTTTCTTTCTTTTTGTGAAAGTTTCTTATGTTTCCTGCGTCGTCGTCTTTTGTTTTTGCACGATTAATGTTTTAACACGTACTTTGTACTTACAGAACACAATGCAAGACCGATATGTGTGCACGCTGCCTGTGGAAGCTCGCAGATATGCGCGGGAAAGTTTACACGAGGAAGAATACAGACGGGAAGATTGTATAGAAAATATTCGACAATGGCTTCTAGGAGAATCGTCTTTAAAAGCCAGAACAGGTTGGTAATTTCCCTTTCAGTCCTTAATTAAGAATAGTATTTTGTGTAAATTCATTATCAATATATTTATAATTATTTCTGCAATTTCCTTGTTATTTTTTTTACCACACAAAAAACATTGATAAGTGTCCAATTTACGTCTAATGAATGACAAGTGATTCATTTCTTATTATGAAACAACACTGGCACAAAAGTAAGAACAAAATGTACGTAGGCTGCATAGAAGTGGTGTTATTCGTAATTTCCTATGACCAGTTCCAATTTTATGATTTATATTTTTAAAGTAGGTTTTTAGCAATAGAAATCTTGATACATCGACTAGGTGTTTCATCGATGCCCTGCAGTGTCATTTCAGATTTACTTGTTGGGAGGGTGAGCAAAACTCTTGTACAAGCCAGTAGATTTTACGGTTTTTCATTGATATATTATTATCTTATGGATTAAACTTAGGAAGAGCATTTGTCTTTCCTGGAGTTCTAAATGGCGCTCCTGTCCAAGGAGCGTCATTTCAGATTTTGCTTCGGGGGGCAAGATCCCTTGATTTAAGTAAAATTTCTCGTTTTTCACTGATTTACTACTATTCTTTTGATAAAACCTTTATAAATCTCAAACTCAGAGGGGGGGCAATTGCCCCTCCCTGCCCCCCTAAATGACGCCCCTGTGTCGATGCCCATTACACAACGTGTCGTGCCGCACCTATATATTAAAATGCTAGGTTTATATATTTGTGGTCAAGAAAAGTTTATATGTTTGTGGCCAATCCTTTCGTCAATGAGATCTCGAAAACCACAAGTGCTAGAAACGTGTAGTTTTCACTGGTTGATTTCAAATTTTGTGTAGATTTGCCAATTATCATTCAAATTTTCAAACAAAACTTCTCTTTATTTTTTTGTTCCACATTTTAGGCGTCGTTTTGACCCTATTAGTTTAATATTTCCACTAGGACGTTAAGTTTGATACCCTTGTGAAAGGCAACCAGTAGAGGAGCTGCGTATAGCGGGTTGATGGACATTTCAGGCGCTTGGCTTTAATCTGAATGACAAAACCTATTGCAAGCTGGCAACTTCGAAGGCCTTGTGGATCCACAATGAGACGTCCTCGGATATGGAATTATAAGAAAAAAATATTTGCATTGGTATCATCTATCACTTTTCCAAGTTCGCAACAAACTCACCCCAACATTATATATATTAAAATGCTACATTTATATGTTTTTCTGTAGCAATCCACTCCTTTTGAGTCTTCCTGTCCTTTACTTGTGTTCGTAAAAGGACCTGCACAGATATAGTGAGAAGTGGGAAGGAGATTCACGCTCATGTTAGAACTGTGCGCTATGTAAATAGCTCAGGTTCAGTTAGTATATTCGTAAATTCGAAATAAAGATCTTTTACACCTACAAAAGCTAGTAATATAATATGATTAGTAGAAGGTATATTCCAATGGTAAATGTGATTGTGGTAGGGTTTACATTGTTTTGAAGTGTATTTAAAATTTATTATATAACAGAGTGATTAAAAGTCGAATCATTGTTCATTATTTGAACAATTGTAAGTTTATTCGAATAAATTATTCGTGCAATTTTGTTCAAATAACAGAAGATTAGGATTTTAACATTTGTCTCCACAAGAGAATCAAATATCAGTTTTTTAGAAGGTTATATTTGCAACTTTGCAATTCACTTTTTTTTTTTTTAAAAAAAAAAACGTATTTTGCACTTGAAATTTGTTTGAAAAAAACTAAAACCGGAAATTTTAACACTGAACCATTTTTCAAGTTTTCTTCATGTGGGCCGTAAATATTTAAACGCGAACGTGTCAAGCCTTGAATATCACATTCTTATTTTCGGCGTGTATGATACTGAAGACTCGAGAATATTATTACAATACCTTGTAATTTTTCTGTGAATCTACTTGAATTATTTTATTATTAATGAACAAAAGTGTAGCTCAACACTATCTTAACAAAAATTTTAGGAATGATCCAAAAAATGGACCAAAAGATTGCGATCTTGACTAAGAATTTTAGAAATGATCCAAAAATGTATCCAAAGATTGCGATCTTGGCCAATAATTAGTTATTTCATCAGGGACCCCAAAGTTTTTGAACGGCCCCTAAATTGAGTTTTCGTATTTTTTACGGAATAAGCACATCGTACTGAGTTAAGTGATAGTTTGGATTCGACTACACTATATGTAGTTCTTCAAATATAAGGCCTGCAAGAAAATTTTTGATTGAAATGTATTGGATCTTTTGATTCATTTTTGGATCAAGGACAACAAAATTTTTGAACGGCCCCTAAATCAAGTTTTCGTATTTTTTTTTTTTTAATGAAATAAGCACATCACACTGAGTTAAGTGATAGTTTTGGGTTTGACTACATTCCATGTAGTTCTTCAGATATAAGGCCTACAATATTTCTTTGACTGAAATATATTGGATCTTTTGATCCAAAAATAATCGTGACTTTTCATTACTATAATGATTCAATCACACGCTGGATCACAGCAATGATGGACAGGATCTTACCGGAGCAACAAAACGGCACTGTTTTTTTTTTTTTTTTTTAATGGTTCGGTCCGAGTTGTTTAAATACAAATGATTGGATACCATTCTCGTAATTTGAGCCAATAGTTATTGACGTAAGATGATTGAAATATAAATTTTAGTTTTCAATTATATACAAACATTTAGGAAGACAAAATAGGCCTGCTATATGTTTAGAAACTCAACTGGTTCGAGAACAAATGCTGTCCAATATTTTCCTTGCCATATACAGAGTGTTTCAAAACAACACCGACAACATTTGGGAGGTGATTCCTGACATCAAGGTAAGTCATAAAGTATAGAAAAACCTCCTTTCGGAGTTATAGGCTGCCGAAAACATGAAAAACTGAACTTTAAAGCCTCATAGCTTCAAAACTATGGGACCTACCGTAGTCGGGTTAAGACTTCACTTAAGAACTATTATGTACTCTATCCAAATATCCAGGTTTCAGAATCCTGCGGTACTTCCGTAACAATGTTTATAGAGGCAGTTTGGCTACGTGCATATAATTTGAAGTACTCACCAACTAAAAATTGTTGCGAAAGTACCGCATGATCCTGAAACTTCAATATTTTGGTAGAGCACATAATAGTTCCTAAGTGGAGTTGTAACCCGACTACACGAGGTTCTATAGTATTGGAGCTATGGATCTTTAGTGTTCACTTTTTCATGTTTTCTGCAGCCTATAACTCTGAAAGGAAGCATTTGTGCACCCAGGTTGGCATATACTTTTTGTCTGGTTTTGGTGTCAGAAATCACCTCTGAAACATTGTCAGTGTTGTTTTGAAACAAGCTGTATAGGGCTGAATTAACTATTATGCAAAATAATCACGTATTTAGGACATCAAGGGAAGGGCATCATAGAAATTTTCCATTGCCGAATTTAACAGGATCCATGAGCCATATGGTATTATATTGCAAATGGTGCAATTAAACCAAGATCCGCAAAAGAAGAAACAGAATTAAATGAAACAATTACATATAAAAGAAGCCATTCTGAGTTAGTGAGTGATCAACAGCCAGGCCAAACCGCTTGAGCTGAAATTTCAAGTTTGGACAGTGCAACGACTGAGGAAAGATTTTTGGACATTCTGCATATCCTCTATACGGGAAAAAGAGAGTGGGGAGTAAAAGATAAAAAAAAAAGGAATAGTACAATTGTTCTAATAACATGGTCATATCTTGAAATCCCTTAAGGTTAGAGACGTGAAAGTTGGTATTTAGCCTTTTAATTTTTAAATAATTTAAGACGTTTTTCAGCGTTTGCTGGCATTTCCCTTAGAAGGAAAGAAAAAAGAGTGGAGATTCCAATTATTATAACAAAATTACCATACTGAAAAAAAAAAATTGAAATTAAATTGCCAAACATCAATGTAAAATCATTTACCCTTCATTTTGTAAGTTGATATACATTTCCTTAGATTAAATTACAAAATTTGTCGTTTTTTTTTACAAATTTACAGTAAATTTATAAGAAAGTATGATACTTTTATTCATAAAAATGTAATTTTACACCATTTTATATTAGTAATTTTACTTTATAGGTGTAAATCGATATACGTAGAGGTTTGGCAAACAGATTGCCACCGTTTTTTGTAAATTTACCTATGAAATTTTTTACAGTGCATATCTAGATATCCCTTAAGATTAGAGACAGTAAGGGATATGAATTTGGTATACAAACTCTTTATTCAAAAACAAATGGGCATATGCAATAGTATTTCCGGAAATTCTACTCTTAACGGAGAAGGGGTCAATTTGTATTTTTTAAAAAATATATAAAAGTAACTTCCAGGTTGTCAGTCTCATCATCAGAGGAAAACGGGTGAACTATTGAAAATTAATGTTTCAACACAGATTATACTTGGGCCAACATGCTTCTTTTTTGTCCTTACACTTTGATTGAAATTCGTTTAAATTTTTCGCAATGAATAATACCATAAACTCAATCTCCCCGTGCGATGAACGGAAACAAAGTCTGAAATATGAGGTGCGAGGCCGTAGGACCATCAAATACAGGGGTCTGGGGGTCCCTAGCTAGCCGAAAAATAGTAACAAGTAACAAGAGCACTCAGAAACTACAGACATTTGCCAAGGATCACGAAATTAAAGGGGACCTTCCCACAAAATCAGTGGTAGCTAAACTTTTGAAGCTTCTGAGCTACTGTGAGCTACCTACTCTGAGCTACCAACCAAAAGAACTACCAACTTTTTTAAAAAGAGAATCTTGATTTGTTTATTGCTTATAAACTTACATTTCTAGTTAATGTGAAATCAAACTATCCAAGTTAGCAAATATCTAATATACACACGAAAAACATATCCCGCCTTATGTAGTCATTTTGACGTATGATTAGTGTCATACTAACGGTCTGACTACTGCAGGAAACATATGTTAGTCGAATTCTCTAGTATGACACTAATCACGCGTCGGAACGACTCTGCACAAGGCCCATCGTGTACAACCGCAGTGACTACCGGTTGCTATTTAGTACCAAAATGTTCACCATCCTCTTAGGTATTGATCGGGTCTAGGTCAAAACCCCCACAGCCAAAACCCCCACACTCAAGAAATGTCAAAACCCCCACACAAACGGTCATAACCCCCACACAAATGGACAAATCTCCCAAACGCACGAACGGTCAAAACCCCCACAGCCAAAACCCCCACACTCAAGAAATGTCAAAACACCCACACAAACGGTCATAACCCCCACACAAAATAACAAATCTCCCAAACGCACGAACGGTCAAAACCCCCACAGCCAAAACCCCCACACTCAAGAAATGTCAAAACGCCCACACGATCGGTCATAACCCCCACACAAATGGACAAATCTCCCAAACGCACGAACGGTCAAAACCCCCACAGCCAAAACCCCCACACTCAAAAAATGTCAAAACGCCCACACAATCGGTCATAACCCCCACACAAATGGACAAAACAGCCACACATAGCAACGGTCATAATCCCCACATAAATGGACAAAACTCTCACAAAATCGGACAAATCCCCCACACTCTGAAATGATCGTCATTTCACGTATTTGTTGCAGCTCTTTATGACGCCCAAGAAGAATAGTTGCAACATCAGTTTAAGTGGAATAAAAAATGTTATTAAAAAGTACAAGGGCAATACATGCAACCAGGATCATTTCAGAGTGTGGGGGTTTTGTCTATTTGTGTGGGGTTTTTGTCCATTTATGTGGGGATTGTGACCGTTGCTATGTGTGGCTGTTTTGTCCATTTGTGTGGGAGTTATGACCGTTGGAGGTTATGACCGACTACCAGTGTGGGGGTTTTGGCTGTGGGGGTTATGACCGTTCGTGTATTTGGGAGTTTTGTCCATTTGTGTGGGGGTTATGACCGATCGTGTGGGCGTTTTGACATTTCTTGAGTGTGGGAGTTTTGGCTGTGGGGGTTTTGACCGTTCGTGCGTTTGGGAGATTTGTCCATTTGTGTGGGGGTTATGACCGTTTGTGTGGGCGTTTTGACATTTCTTGAGTGTGGGGGTTTTGGCTGTGGGGGTTTTGACCGGTTCCCTATTGATCAACTCCAATATGATTTCTGTATGACTTACGGCTTCCGAGATATGGCTCGTTAAATCTCCCGAAATCGGCCATTTTTTGGCCAATATCTCGGGAATGGTAACAGTGACGCATAAAATTCCGTCATTTCTTTAGATAGGTTTTAATGCTGTATCGAATGAAGGGCTCAAAATTGAAAAATTCGCAAATAACGGACAAATACAAACACACACACGCACACACGCGCGCGGCCATAGAGAATTCAATAACAAACTTTTCAAGTTCGTTGAATATTCTTCAGTGTGTACTGTACAACCAAATGGATAGTTCGCGTGCCTTTGATGAGCGTGATCCTGGGTTCGATTTCAGTGGGACAAGGATTTTATGATGTTAACCACAAGTTGTAAGGTTATTGGGAAGATGCTTCAGTTATCAGGTAGAGAATTCCGATCCAAAAGCTAAAAGTAAGGGCAATTTAAACCGATCAGCAGGCAATACTTATGTATAAGTTAGACATTTATGTGATTGGCCGACCATAGACATTTATGGATTGTAAGATTAGGTAGTTTACTTCAGACTTTATCTAAAGCGTTTAAGAACGTGAAGGATTATTATAAATAAATTTTTAATGAATGTGTCACACATTATGTTTTTACATCTTTTGCAGACGATTTATCCATTCTTCGGTTTTTGAGAGGTTGTAAGTTTGACCAGGAGAAAACAAAATGCAAGATCAGGAATTATTACGAAATGCGTCGTCAAGTGCCAGAGTGGTTTACCAAAAGAGATCCCACATTACCTGAACTTCAAGAGCTTCTTGACCTTGGGTAAGTCAAGATGGCAACTCTTCAATATTAACGATAAGCGAATTTTCATATACGGATATTGACCAGTGTTGCAAGAAACAGTCATATATGTAAATGTATAAAAGAAGATTGTCGGATTTTTTTTTTTTTTTTATTGTAGCCAAATTTGTAATTCGCTATTCACAGATGCTCTGTCAAAGAGGTCAGGCCAATAGCAGTGTCAAAGACGCCGACATGTTTGAAAAGAAGGAAAAAAAGAGAAAGTCAATCAATGCTTAAAAATTAGTGGAGATTCTCGGACAAAATATGTGCTGCTGTATATTAATGTTAGATCATTGAATGAGGTGTTCGTGAAAACTAAACTAAATACAAGGCTTTTCATTTAACTCCAAGGTTGATGCTGTAGTGTAAACAATCATAGGGATGACTTATCACTCGCGTTTATACCCTTTAAATTATTTTCCTATTCCATCTATACACAGATTCACATGTGTTATCGCCAATGCTGGAAGCAAGGATTAAAAGTGCGGGGAAACGCCGTCCCTTCACCTCGAAAAAATATGTACGGCGTCCTCCCAGTTCCTAAAAAAAAAAAAAAAAAAAAATACAATGGGCAAAGATAGGCAGGGGAAACGGCATTATGCCGCTACCTACCGTCCCTCTACCTTTTCAGATCCACTTTCATCCCTGGCTGGAAGTAGTCATGGACTGTCTGTTGTGGAGTGCTCCGTAGTTCACTCACATGCCATTCCGGATTTCCTGGATGGGTTGTCAAATTATTTCTCTTTTAAGAGGCTTAATCACTGTGAAATTAAAATATCGCTAATTTTACAGTAATTATGTGATGTCTTTAAATAGATAAAAGATAATCGAAATGTGGAACAAGAGCGCGCTAGGTAATATTATTTTGCATGAGGTACCGGTATCACGAGCCTCTTAGTGGCTTTCCGTTTGCAGCCATTTAGAGACGCGAAATTAAATGCCGATTTTCTAAATGGCTGGAAATCGAAAGCAGATAAGTGAGTCATGATAACGGTATCTTATGTAAAATAATATTGTCTAGCGAGCTCTTGTTCCATTTTTTAATTATCTTTTATCTATTTGAAGATATCACGTAACTACTGGAAAATTAACGGTATTTTAATTTCACTGTGATGGGGCCTCTTAAGGTGGATTTCTATGTAGGGAACAGGAAAAAAACAGGTGGGTATAGGGGGGAGGGAATGGTGTATGGCAGAATTTTTGTTGTTTTTGGCCAAGAAGTCGGACACCTTTCCTGAAGTGTAACACTGAACATTGTCATGGTGAAAACGCCATTGTTCATGCTCACTTGTCACAACACATTCCTAATGCAAGACCCAAACACACACACACACAAACTCACAATTCATCCTCTGTGATACTAGGTAGGAATGTCGAATTGTTGGCAGCTGTTTCCTCCAGTTCCCTACTGACTATATAAGAGCGTCCTTCTGGTCCTGTGTGAGAATACTTAGCACGAATTTCGCCGAACCACACACTTCCCTACATCTTCGTGTCAGGTTTGAAGACATGAGCCTATGGAAACGTTTAACCATCCCATAATTTCATGGACAGTTAGTCGACGATCGGACATTAACTTTTTTCTTATTTTGATATCAGAAATCACCTCTTGCAGTTTGTCGGTATAGTTCATTAACACCCTGTATATCACGCATGTCCTGAAAGCATATGAGATTGAGAGTTTGTGCCCTTGCTTGATGAAGTTCTACCACTGACCGTGATATCGCAATGCTAAAAATGAAATGCAAATTATGTTTGCATGTTTCTAACTCTGTTGTTTGAGCATGTCTGCATTTTTATATGTATGTATGAATATGAACGTTGAAATTATTTTTTATTCATTGATCTTGCCAGAGTTAGTTTTATATAAGCGGCTATAACGATGTACTTTGAAGACAAAAACTTAATTACTGGTTAGTATGTTCATGATTACTTGTATTTGATAATTCATATCCACGAAAACCAAGCGACTCATTCAACTTATTGTATGGATTTAGGTTGAAAGTTTTGGCAAAATCTCAACACAACTACCGTCTGATTTTTTATTCAGTGATTCTGATGTTGATTTTTTCTTTAAGATGTTCTTAAAATAGCGATACAGACAAAGACTCGTTTATTTTTATTTCAAAATGTCAACTATAGTGTTTGTACAATAGTGTGATCCCTGTATTTACAATCCTTGTATTTACAGGTACACTGTGCAACATTTATGTTCGAAAGCTCTACACAGATCACAATTCTGCAAATTAAAGAAATTTGAGTTGTTTCTAAATGCAGTAGGTCGAAACATCAAACATAAATTAGGCTCTTGGATACAAGCTACACTTTGATCCTTGTGTCTACAATCACGGGCGCCCGAAGGTGGGGGCAGGGGCCCGGGCTCTCCCCTGGCTCACGAAAACAACTTAAATTTCTTAAGATTTTCTTAATACAAATAAAAAGTATCAAACGTAATATAGCAACGAGGGAGATGCCCCCCTTAGAAAATTTTCTGCGTGCGCCCACGTCTACAATCACTATATAGTTTAGCATTTGTGTTAGTATTTTCCACATACGTATGTCACAGGTCTTCTGTGAATTCAAGTAAATGTGAATCGTTTCCTAAATGTAGTGTATGATGTTTGGATGGAAACAAAAATAAATTTAGTCCTTGAATTCAAACTACAGTTTGGTCTTTGTGTCTACAATCATTACTCAGTTATTCGAGGACCAGACTAAAGCCGATTAAACCGATTGCTTCCAATTGGGTACCGCACCTAAAAAAAGGCCCCCGCACTCTGCACTTGTCAAATAGACACCAGAACACATAACGATATACCATCTTTTAGGCAAGCTCAGTAATTGTGACATCTGGAGAAAGGAAAATGAAATCTGTAAGTTTTACGTCCCACGGTTATGCCGGTTAGGTTAAGAAGACGGTGATAATGAGAGATGAGTGAAATGGTGGAATGAAGAAAGTGGGAGGAAACGGGAGTACCCCGAGAAAACCCACGAGCACGGTGTTTGTCCACCACAAAGTTCACTTGGCGGGGGCTGGGATCGAACCCGGGACCTCAAGCACCAGAGGTGAACGCTCTACCACTGAGCCACCGCGCCCCCCATCTGGAAAAAGGAGTATTTCCAAGTTGAAGCTGATCAAAAGTTAGCTGAGATAATCAATTCAAGAAGAACGTTTAAACACTTTGGCAATGTTGTCTGTTGAATTTGAAATTAGCAGGAGTTTGAACTTGAACAAAGTTCTAAAAGAATTTGCAGAGAATAAAGGAAGGAACACAATTTCGTTATAATAAAAAGAAATAATAAAATTACACATTTATGGTTTAGGAGTGTTAAGTGGATTTTTTAAGTTAAGAAAATATAATTTATTTCTAACAGCACACTTAATTCTTTTTTGGGAAGGGGCCGCGGTGGCACAGTGGTCACTTGTGGTCGTGGTATTCGTGGTTAGATCCCAGCTTGCATCAAAGTGGACAAACACCGTGTGCATGGGTTTTCTCACAGTTCTCCCATTTTCTTCATTCCACCATTTCATTCATTCTCATCATCACCATATTCTTTAGCTTACAAGGTATAGTGTGACGTAATGAACAAATAAATAAATAAAATAATTTCAGTCACTAAAATAAGTGGATTGAGACTATGTATTTTCTAGAGGGGATATGCAAATATTGTTAGTTACTTACAGACTTACATGTTTGCAGTTTTATATTAAAATGTTGATTACACGTGCTTGATCTATGAACTCCCATACAATTTTCAAGCGCACATTTTGATTGCTTTTCATTCTATAAAATCCATAATATGGTTAATGATGCGAATATCGCCACTAATTCGGAATATTGAAATAATTCACTGATTTTCAAGGAAAAGAAGGAAATAATACATAAACTACCTAGAACCTTGTTCTAAAATGACCACCAGCTGAATGTTCAATGTTAGAAACCAGGTGTAATTTATTGATGTTTTACGATAAGTAAAACTGCGATATTACAAACATCTGAAGATAATATCAGCACTTACAAGTTCAGGATTTACAAATAGAAACATACATTTAAGTGACAAGTTTTTAACCCAATATTATAAGAGAACTTAATCGGACACAGAATAAAGAAGTCTGCAGCAAGTAAAAATACACAACGAGCCATTAACTTTAACAAATATACCTTCTCTGTAGATTTACCTAATGCACGTGTACTTTAGACAAGGGTGCCCAAGTTGTGGTTTCCAGGGGGAAGGGGCAAGTATAAGCAACATTTCAAATGTAGTTTCAAATTTTGCTGTAACTATTCTTAAAAAATCTATTGGGTTTTCGATCTTCCGAAGTACAATTCCCTCTAGAGAGGGGCAAGCGCCCCACCTTGCCCCCCTGATGGGCGCCCTTGACTGCAGAAAACTATTCATCGTTCAACAATGTACAGCCGTCTTCATATTACTAGTAGAGTCCAGCTACTGACACACACTTCCCAGACTGTTTTCATGAAGCCACATTTTGCACTCCACACATTGAATCCTCGATCTTATTTCCTTTTGCTGGTAGTAATAAAACACTTCACAATCACCACAAAATTGTTTTTATGACGGTTCTTCTTCTCTGTAGCTGACAAACACCTCTTTCGAATTGTCTGGATAGTCCACTGCTGTATTTAATTTCATCTTTATTCCATCTTTCTGATTTTCTTTGAAGTATGTGAATCACCTGTAGAAGATCCTTCTGAATTCTACCAGTAATTCTTGCTTCAGAATAACTGTTTTGTTGTTAAATGATTTTCTGCGTACCTGTAACCACTGAATCTATGGTTAACAAAATCTCAGCCTCACTATTTGATTCAAAAAGCTACCCTTGGGAGTTTGTAATGATCTCTGATGTTCAACATGATGTATACGATTCTGAGCTGGGTACCCATTTATCGGAGCTGGATTTTTATTTTCTGTAAAGTTGTGTCTGTAAGTTCTTTATCAGTTACAGGCTTGTGGACATCTTTCAATTTCTCGGAGATTAAACTAGGAGCAAACGTGGTTTCTGGGAACACGTTTGGATCATACGAACTGACTACTGTTACCTTAAACCCTGACAGCGTTTTGAGGAGTAGCGACCCTGTACCATGCTAAAAATTTCCCAAGATACATTCGTCGAAATGTATCTGTTGCTCCAGACTTCTTCCAGGATACTTCGAGAGATTTGAAGCAGCTCGTATCAAACATAAATAAATCACGTCTTGAAATAAAACTTTATCCCCCACCTCCTATTAATTTCATCAAAATACTCTCAATTATTTGTGCACAAAACAATTTATTCAAAAACTAATTTGGGAATCTGTCTAAGCGGCATCCTCCCCCTGCCGATTGGCTTCAAAATGGTCTCAGTGGTTAGTGCATCGTTTGTGCACACAAAATTTTCGTTTGTACACAACAGAAAGCGTGAGATATTAGGGTATCTCGTTTATGCATCAACTTCTCCACCAACACCGATTGGCACCAAAGTGGTCTCAATCGTTAGTGCATCATTTATGCACGTTTGTGCACACAAAGTTTTCATTTGTACACAATAAGAAGTGTGAGATATTTATATGTCAACCCCTCCACTAACAACAATTGGCCAGATTAGTTTTTGAATACCTTAAAATTGCCGACTTTAGTTTTCCGTACACAAACATTGCATAAACTTATTAGATTATTTTGGTGAAATACGGAAGAGATGGGGGAAGATGTCTAAACGGACGTGTTTTGGGTGTGTGTATAAAACCACTACACAGTTCAATTTTTCCAGATGTCACAACTCTTCTGTGAATTCAAAAATATCTGAAGTGTTTTCTAAATATAGTTTATGATGTTTAGATCGAAACAAAAATAAATTAAAATTCCAGACATTCCACAATTCCTTGGTGAATTAAAGGACGGCAAAGAGAAGACAATTACTATTTATGGAGGATATTAAGAAAAGCTATTCTTACATCCAGAACGAACAGATCAGTGGACGATCGTAATGCATGAAAAAAAATTCTAATTTGCAACAAGTTTCTCGCTAGTGTTGGCAAAACATGCTACTGATGATACTAAATATTCATTTCAGCACTTTCATCCCACTTCCAGACAGAGATCCAGAGGGTCGTCGTGTCGTCGTTATACGAGTTGCAGTTCATAATCCACGGCAACATAAGCAGAACGATGTATTTAAAATAGGAAAAATGATCATGGATCTTCTGATAGAAGAGGATGAACTTTGCTCGATTTATGGAGTGGTTGCAATTTTTGACCTTTCTGGAGTCACGTTAAGCCATGCTTTGCAATTAACACCAGGAATGATCAAAAAAGCTGTCCATGCTTGGCAGGTAATTAGTAGAAAATTTGTTTTAAGGGTTTAACATTTAGAAAGTGATGTAATATAGTTAAGTCTAATAGTATATATGTTCATTATAATAAATATAAATAGCTATAAACCCCTATATGTTTTCTTAAGTAACATGTATTAAAGCATTATTAATTCTGCACTATACCTTAAAACAATTTAATTTCTTTATTTATTTTCGTTTTCTACATTTTTTTGTTTATGGCATTTGTTGCCGAAACATTTTAAAGTGTTTTGTTGCCAAAATAAAAAAAAATCATAGTAATATTTTATATACTGTATGAATATGTAAAATTATGTAAAAAGAGAAGGCAAAACTTAGTTTATATCATCCTTTCATTAACTTTTTTGTGGTTATTTTCGGTTTTACATTGTGTGTTTCACTGTGCAGAATTCAAGTAAATTGTGTAATTATACACGTAGTTAGTTCTTTTAGGAAAAAAGAGTTTTTGAGCAAAGGATATTTCTATTGCAAACTTTTGCTGTAACGTGCGTTAAATATTGACATTCAAATACCGCAACATCACTGGCCGATGAGGATTGATTTATCCCCCTCGTCATTAAATATTCTGTCAGTATTAATATAATAATAATAATAGCTAGGAATAGTCGAACTTTTCAATATATATATATATATATATATATATATATATATATATATATATATATATATATATAAGTCCAAAATTTCATGTAGATATGACCCTATTATTAAGAACTTTTAGTAAGGTTAAATTAGAAAGCAAATTTCTAAATAATTCTATTTTATTATAAATCTTTCTCAAAAAATTGCATCAAATAGCAAATGACAAGGGAACGAACATACCTTTCTCGCTTTAAATTCTCTAATTATAAACTATATCTTCAGAGATTAATGGCATTCAAATCGTTTAGCTTTTAACTGACCAAAGTTAAGCAAGGCCTATTAGAATACAAGTTCAATCATGAATTCAGGAATCAACATACATTCCTTTAAATAACATATTAAACCACTTATTTCAAGAAAAATATATAAGTATTAAAACTCCCAGAATATAATTTGTATCTTGCATCTACCACATTATCAAATAGTTGCCTTTTTTATACTCCAGAAACAATTCCTTCAATGTAGTTGCCTTATAAAAAATTTTGAATATACTTTTCACTAACTAAATATTACATTTTTCTCCGACCACTTCGATTTCAGCTTTATAACTGAAGCATATAACGCGTGACGAAAAATTCGAATAGCTGTAGTTCCATATATTGCCACTATGGCGCTGTAGTCAGACTATTTCCATGTCATCTGTACAGTTCTATTCGCTTACTTTTTTAAAAATAATTACATTGAAAAACCATTACATTGTGTAATTATGTTAGCATCTCTCTTATTTTTCTTACAGGACTGTTACCCTGTACGAACAAGGAGCATGGACTTCATTCACTCACCTCCACATGTTAATGTTGTTCTCAATATTTTCAGACGGTTTATGAAAGAAAAACTAAGAAAGCGGGTAAGTGTAGGGCGAGGTCGTTAGTCGTACTTCATATGTTGTCTTTTAACTTCCGAAATCAACTGAAAGTGATCTCTTTAGAGAAGAAGTAGATTTTTTTTTTTTTTTTTAAATGCGAAGTGGTAGTTTTTCCTAGAATGCTTTGTTTATCCTTAGAGTTCCATGATTCCGAGCCAAGTTGAAATTGTGGTCAGTGTGATTATTTCACATATGATCTTTTATTTTCCAATTGAACTATATAACTCCAAGTGTTTTACTCACAACAATTAATTATCAAATATACCGCACCTACCTTATAGAAAATTACATTTTTACGTTTTTTCAGATACTTTCCATGTGTATGTGAGCTTTCCTTTTTCTTTCTCTCTTTTCCAGATAAATTCTGCACAGACGTGAGTGTTGATTTTGACTGTGACATTGTAGCTAGCTCAAATAATTTCAATCGCCATGAAGGGTTGGTTAGCTAAACTTCAACCATTCAACGTAGAGACGTTAAAAAAGTCAATGATTGTTACTCAGCGTCCATTTCGCCTACACTTTAACATTAATCGGAATCACAGTGTTCTAAGGTGCAACTGATTAACTGAATACTGTTGTGGATTACGAACTTTCGGAAAACAGCTTAGGAAAACTGTGATCGTGGTATTTAATATTTTGACGAAGTTCATGTTCCTGAAGGAATGAATGAATGCATGACCTACGTGTTACACTTATTTTTTCATGACACTATTATTGCTATTTTCAGGGCAAAGGAAACATTTTTTTTTAAATGTTTGAAACAAATGTTTCTTAGTTTCATACGTAGCTCAAAATGTCGATTTTTTTTAAATGGCAGATTTTATTTAAAAATTCGACTCCTTGGCGGATTTGGAAGTTGAAATTACAACATATATGTACACAATACTATATTCTTTTCTTCTTTTTTCAGAACAATCGTATATCTAAAATTTAAGGTCGGAATGTATTACACTGTTACAACGAATGTTACTATTCGTTTTATTATTATTATTATTATTATTATTATTATTATTATTATTATTATTATTATTATTATTATTATTATTATTATTATTATTATTATTATTATTATTATTATTATCATTATTTAATTTGATCGATTGAAGTTTAGAAATACAAACCTTTCTTTACAAGGAGAAAGATAAGATAGAAGTTTGCAACGTAAATCGTAAATTAGAGAAGGGTTACGTAGAATTTTAGATTGCTAAAATATACAGGCATACATATATATTGTAAATGTATAGTTAAGTTTAACAGAAGAGTCATAGTTTAATTCCTTGCTCTTAGACATAGATATGGGTGCCAAGGACAGAGTCTGCTGTTTAGTTGAAAGGATCTAGTAGGCAGATGAACATAGTACTTTGCAATGATAATTTAAACCTAGCTCTGATGATGAAGTCGTATGTGTGATCTACTCATCTTCACAAAATCTGTTCAATGATGGAAGTTGCTTGTAAGATGGAAGTTGACTTACGTACTTTCAGATTTAATTAATAATAAGTTTTTAAAATTAAATAAAGCTTGTTAAAATATGTTTGAAAGATATTAGGGAAATGCAACAAAATCTACTTCTTAGATTTAAGATAGTTTTTGTACTTTTGTGAAGAAGTAAATTATAATTGCAGAGAATTTTGGCTAATGAGAAAGTTGTTTTTAAAAATGGAACTATTTTAACCAAGGCAGTATACAAGGGGGATATTAAGGCCAGAACTCCTCTCTCACGAAATTCTCAAGTTTGTATTGGATAATGTTGCTTATTTCCAATAAATTTATTTTAAAGGCAAGCAATTATCTTTTCTTTCTGAGTACGACTTGACCTTAACAGAAGGCGTAAAGATTTCAAGGAACCTTCACAAATTTTAAAGTTTTGAATATTTTATTCACTTTTCTTCGGAATAATTAAACATTTTTTTCTTTCTCTAGGTACATGTGTATGGTAAGAATATAACTTCTTTACATCAGAAAGTTCCCATAGAAGTACTTCCAGAGGAATATGGTGGAACAAATGGAAAATTACAAGATTTTATAAGTAAGTATGCAAACATGTTTAAGACAATTAACAAAAATTCGTATATTTTACAAGCCAGGTATACAATTTTCTTCTTTTAGGATGAAAATCCTTTTGATTGGTCGATTTGGAGTTTAGCGACCCGTTTAGCACCGAGCCTATATGAGACGTGGACCTACAGTTTAACGTGGGAACTGAACCACATGGGCTCCCACCGCGAATCCTTTTGGATCTGAACAGGGCTTGTGTATGTCAATTCAAGTCTTTCTATGTTTTTTTGTATAGTGCTAATATTATTTAACCGTAATAAGCTTTTTTAAAATTATATGGTAAGATCATTTCACTGAACAAAGAAAAGACGTGTTTCTACTAATCGTTTGAACGACATTACACAGCGTCATTAGTTAGGGTAAACAAAACAACGAAATTAGATTGAAAATGACAAATTAGAATTCTATAAAAAAATCACTAAGATAACCGTAATAAAATACATTGAATTGCAAGACAGCACCAACAAGAACAAATGTGTATCATGGCAGGAAGAAAGACGTACCAACTTAGGCCTGTATTACATTACACAATCATGGTATTTAGTATGTCTCAACAACGCCCCGTTTCATCGGTTACGTGCAATTCAACATGATAAATGGCATTTGGTTTTATTTATTTATTTATTCTAAATAGAACAAGTGCTATTTAAAAGTAAATTGATGCAATTTTAGAACATCAGATCTCTAACGACGTGTCCTAGACGTCTACCTTCCACATAGTTTAACACAAGCAACTGGATCTGTTCCGTGATGACGGTACTGATATTTCTCAGTAGTTATCAATAAGATTATCCCAGTATTTGTTAAAGAAAACTAGATCAATGTTTAGTGTGCTACTTGGTTGTTTTAATTATGATAAACTGGTTTCTTTTTTATTTTACATTTTGATAGGAATAGTAATTTCTGATTAATTCTCATTTCTTATCCTTTAAGCTTCATAATGACAGCTGTAAGAATTGAAAGAGACATTTCCTTATTTTGTTCAATGGAACTGTGTCTTTTGGTGTTGATTACAGGTATTTTAATTTACAATAACATGAGAAATGTCTCAAACGTTATGTTAAGTAAATATTTAAAGTATTTTATTAGTTTCTGGTATGACATTATTATTACTTATTACTTGCATGATTTATCTTCCTTTAGGTTATTGGAAGAAGCGAGTTACAGATAAACGAGATTGGTTTCTAGAGGATGAAAATTATAAAGCTCTTCCTGAGTGACATCAGGCAGAAGACAATCGAAATAAAGATGACAATGGGACAAGGGTTGCACGAAATATTCAGCATTGTGTTAACACGCATAGTAACATCATCAAAATCATTGTTCACTGTTTAAGTTTGAGAACAAATTAAGATTAGACTTTATATTAGTTTATCATTCTGTTCTGTACAAAGTACATCATTTTAATAAATTATATATATTGTAGTAAAACGTAGCATATATGTTTTTCCGTTTCTTCGTGATGATCAAATTTTGTGTCTAACTTAGCTATTTGTCACTAAAAACAAAAATGCTCGGTTAAACATGGATATATTTCTAGAAAATATATTTTTTCTATAAAACAAGACCTATTCTTATTGTGACTATGACAAAATAATTAACATGCAATAATATCAGACTTACCTCCATATTCCCAGGTGAGACTCATCCCATATTCTGTATTCAGATTTGAGATACAAAGTGATATTTTAGGAAGAACTATGCGTAGTTAACGATGCTTAACTCTCACACACTTCTGGAAAGATCTGTAGCCAGTGGATTGTTTAGGATTTTGTTTCGGGGGGGGGGGAGAGGGAAGGGGTATGCACAATACGTGAAGAAGCACTCATGATTTGACTTGACTTGACTTGATTTTGAGTGCAACCTCCCATTCAGCAGCGAGACTATATGAGACGTGGACCTACTTATTAACGTGAAATCCGAACCACATAAGCTCTCGCCGGGAATCGAACCCGGGCCTCTCACGCCAAAGGCGCGTACGCTAACCGCTTAGACACGGAGGAGCTCAATAAGCATTCATATTTTTCCTTTTGGGTGGCAACAAAGTTTAATGAAGTTTTGCATATAATAAATTTATTTCGGGGGTGGGGGGGGGCTTAAGCTCGATATCCACCCCCTAAACACGCCACTGTCTGTAGCATATGTTCATACAAAGAAAAGCGTTATACCATGAAATGGTACGAGGGGTGATCAGAAAGTAAGATTACAAAGCCTGCAGTGAAATGTGTACATATAATTTCATACAACCAATACAGCCAACAGATAATATATATATATATATATATACATTACGTTATACCGGTTTCCATACCGGTTAAGGCACTTGTCGCATCGTGGGATGAGTTTGAAGATTCCCCTCTGGTAAAAATCCTGTCCTTGCGTGTTTAGCCATATTGTCACGAAGTATTTAACCTCTTTCCGGTACTGCAGAACTTCGTGCTCAATGTGACGAACTACTTCCGAACGACATTCCCAATTCTACCATCAGCCACCATAACGTGATCCTTCTGTTGTCCTGAATCATCTCCTGCACACGAGCTGGTTTCAAATCTGTTGATGTCGGCTGGGTTGGCCACTGCCCTCCTCATCTCTGACGTCTTCTCTACCGGCCGAAAACTTTCTACACCATTCTGCGACATGCTGACATTATAATCTTTCCGTAAACCTCTACCAGCTGCCGATGAATTTCAGGCGCGGTTACATACAGGGTGGCCCAAAAGTAGGTATACAGCCCTGCATTGATCAAGTATAACATTCTAGTTTATGGGTTTATTTGCTTCGGTTCTTCCGAGCTTAAGATGCAAGTAAAAACACATTAAGAACAAATAATAAACTAAGTTTATCTGATGGATGACAATAAGAAATGATATAGGATGCAATAAGCTGATCAGTACGGTACTGTATACCTACTTTTGGGCTATCCTGTATTTCGCCCACAGAAATCGAATAACTGAGCAGACTTCTTCGCGAGACCAGTTTTCCAAACTAGTCGCCATTTGTGTTTACCTACAACTAACGCTGTAGGTGGCGGGTGACTGAAACTCTGCACAGTTGCCAACTCCATGTATAAAAAATTACCGCACACTACTTATTCCTCTATAACACATGAGACTCCAGAATTATCGGCTTGTAACCTTGGTTTATGATCCTCTCTCGTAAATAAAGCGATTGTATCCAAACTGCATTTACTGAGTCAGTTAATTGTATGTGGCTGGATTGCTGCTGCATACCACAAGGATACAAGGAAGACATCGAACAATATGGAATCCAGATTACTTATTGATGTTGAAATAAGCAGATCCTCTGTATCGGCGTATAAAATGACATTTATCAGACATTATTCAATATATTCAATTGTTACGAAGACCAGACTTGATCTCTAGTATTCCTTTCAACATTCTGATGACAAGTAGTTAGTGTCGAAAGTACTTAGTGTGTTTTTGTCGCTATCATGAAAGAACCTTTTATATATATAAAATATGATATGAACAAAAAATACACTGAAAGAACTAAGTAAAGACACTTAGCTTTCAATATGAAAATCTCGTCATCAGAATATGGAAAAGTTTGAAGAAAAGAAAACAAAGTTCCAATCTATATTCAACTGAACGTTTCGGTTAAAAAATAACATTGCATCCTCAGTACAGATTCCTTAACAAAACTAACGTTTCTTGTAGAACTACATCTCTTTTTGATTCCATTCTGAATATCATAACTCATGTAATTTCTGTAGTCTTTCAACGAAACTTTCCTTGCACCCGTATACCTTTCTTTCTGTGCATCAACTGGTATCATATAAAAGGTGATTAATAATTAATTAAACATTACTTTGAATATGGTTTTTACCTGCGTTGCATTTGACTTCACTAGTAAACGTAAACTATCGAACAAAAATGGTGGAATTTGAACTCTAGTTTGACCTTGGTATTTTCTTATCTACAAATTTAAAATCTGTGCCATTATTTCATTACTAAACACATTTAAGCTGAGAAAACTTTGAACTGTGTCTTACAATCCCTTTTGTAAGCAGCCAACAAAATTTGAATCTATGTTTTTAATTTTCTGGATCTCACTATACCTTCAGATTGTGGAAAACAATTCTGTTCCTTATTGGACACATAGAACATGTTTTTCTCAAATTAAGTCCGACAAGTTTTTAAAGTGTGTGTCAAATGCATTTTTTTTTTACCGAAATGTTCACAGTTGAATTCCAATTTCAGTGTTTCATTGTAAGTGTAGTTTTAATAAATACTGAGTATGCATCCTATTAAATTAAATAGCAAAAATACTGGAATTCTCTCTATATAGAAACTTACATACTTATTTTACCAGTTGCACGCCACTAATATTTGACAAATTCTTTCATTTCTAAACTTACTAGACTCAATATAGCAGCCTTTTAAAATTTTTCTCAGTTTTTGGCACACTAACACTATAATTTCAAATTTTACAGCATACGTTAGTAAAAATAATAATAAGAAGAAAACTTTTTTGTGCATACCTAATGTCAAATTTCTTCGTATTTTTGATCATAAAAAATACGTATAAAACTGCCTAATGTCTTATCATAGTAATATAAACTAACTTACAACAAAGTATTTTTATAAAACATTTTTGTAGCCTTTCAATTCTATTTGTGTGTGTCTGTGTTAAGCTGTTTCAAATAATTGATGCGTATTCTAATTTAGATCTAACTAACAGTTTGTATTAAAGTATATATCCATCTAGTTGAGAAAAAGCGGGCCATTGATTGAACAGAAACCATTTTCTTCGCTTCGTTACATATATTCTGTAACGTTACATATATTCTGTATTCATTAAAACATAAGGAACTGTCAAACATTACTTCTAGATCTCTTATATTATCAACTTTTTGCAAAATTTTAGCTTCAACCTCATATTGACTAACAACAATATGTGGGTTCCAATTTTAATTTGATACGTTCTATCAATCAATATTTATTATTATTATTATTATTATTATTATTATTATTATTATTATTATTATTATTATTATTATTATTATTATTATTATTATTATTATTATTATTATTATTATTATTATTAATTACAATGAAGCATGCATTATATTCCGTAATGTCCTAATTTTCTCTCGTCAGTATGTCGTGGCATAGCATTTAAAAGTGGTTGGAATAAAGTGACGTACAGATAGAATTTTTATATAGGTGAGTTTTTCATATATGCCTATTTCATTATGCATATATTCATGTACTGCAATGTTTTTTATTTAGGCATTTTATAAATATTATGAAGAAAGCAATGCTAATTATATTGACAGACTTAATACACGATAATAAAATACAGAGAATGGAAGTTAATATCCATACTTTATTTTAATAATAATGATACTGCAAAGAAAAAAGATGAACGTCCAGGCGATTGGAATGACCAGTCCTTCCCAGACACCATTTTGTGATAAATTCCATCCTCGCACCATAATATTACGCATACTGGTAATGGCATAGGTAACGGGTAAAGTATTACTAAAATATCTCATACCGTCATTCATTGCTGTTAAAGGCCAAAGCACGCCTGCAAAAGAAAATGGTAAGTGTATTGACATTTATTATGTAATCAAGATGCATGAATGCTTACATCTAGTCGCACTTTGTAGTAATACACGTCAATTAAAATTATTGCTGCAATTACAGTATATCGTTTTTTTTCCTTATTAATGTATAGTAGTAGTTAATACATCAATAGAAAGAACACTTCCAATTATATATCACGTTTGTTAGAAGTCATCTTTGAAGTTTCAATTATGAATGAAAGTAGAGTAAATAAAAATTGTAATCGAGCAATCAGTGATATGATACTCTGGCGTGTATTTTTCATTCTTTGTTTCAATTCCTAAAGCAGCCGCTAAAGGCACTTCAATCGGTCTAACCCGAAATAACCTCTATAAATATATACACTTTTTTTTTTTTTTTACTTTAAAATATTATTAATCAATATAACATCACTGAATCTGCTACTGTAGAGAAATAAATTTGACAAAATGTGAACCAGTCTGTGATCTAGTTTCATATACAGGGTTTTACAAAAAAGTGTTACAATGTTCTGGGAACTGATTACTCACATCAAAATAAGAAAAAAAAAAAAGTTCATTTGGATCTGTGCTCAAAAATGGATAGTTTAAGAGTTATAGGGCGCCGCAAACGTGAAAACAAGTAAACTTTAAAAGAACATAGCTTCAATACTATGGGACCTATCGTAGTAGGGACAAGACATTACTGAAGAACTGGTATGTAAACTATCCAAATATAACTGTTTAAAAATGCTCCAGTACTTGCAGACCAATTTTTAGAGGTGGCTAGAGACTGATCAAGTATTACCAAACAGCCTCTCTAAAACTGATTGTGCAAGTGCCAGAGGTTCTGAAAGATGGATATTTGGATAGTGTACGTACTAGTTCCTTAGTGATGTCTTGACCCAATTATGATCGATCCTATTGTAGTGGAACTCTGGACTTTTGAAGTTCATTTTTCCCTATAACTAAAAAACTATGCACTTCCGACCAGAGGTCTATATGAACCTTTTTCTTATTTTGATGTGAGGAATCTAAAATATAGTGACAAATTTTTGTAACGCCCTGTATAATCAATGATTTTCTTTGAAATTTAGTTTTCTAAGTATGATCAGTAGTAACAATACGATTCAATTTCATTAACAGTATGTTTTTTTTTTTTTAAAGGAAGCACTTTTATCCTTAGAGAAAATATGTTATTTTCTTTTTATGTTTTCACAAATTAACAATAAGGACACATTTTCAGTCTGGTAATTAACGCCGAACACAATAAGGAAGCAAATACACTAAACTTCGTTCGAATTATAATGAACTTACAAGTTATGATTTCATAATGTTCCTTCTTAGACATAACAAAACGCAATATTACGCGCATGGCTCTTCTTAGGTTTACGAAACTTGAATTCTTCTTTGACTTTTAGTAAGGATTACTAGCTCTTCGAGCACTGCCCGAAGTGCCTAGGTTTTGAATACATTCTATGGGACTACGCACCTATGAACTAAATCTACGGTTTTAAGCACTAAATTATCCCTTTAATTAAACATTACTAGTTTTTATTATAATCAATTTTATTAAAATTGATATGCAGTACTAATTACTGTATTGGTATAAATGGTTCTCAGAAATCAATTTATAAACGTTCTTCTTTTGACTTCCAACACAAAAAACCATGACCGAGTCAAGAAATAGTAAATTGGCTCAACAATGGTTACTAAACTGGCTCCTAAGAAGAGTGACGTCACGTCTCCAAGGATGTTTCATTCAAATTTATATTTATTAACAGTTTTCTTCTTCATCTTCGTATTATTATTATTATTATTATTATTATTATTATTATTATTATTATTATTATTATTATTATTATTATTATTATTATTATTATTATTATTAATGTTATTTGAAGAAAATTTTCTCACGAATAGTTCATAAATTGCCTACAAAAGGAAGATCTTTTCTAATTCTTTTCCGGTTGGCAAAGTTCCCAAAATAGCTGACACATTTCCTCATTGAATGGCTATACTAATGCGTTGTATGAGAAATGCTCTAGCTCGGGTATCTCCTGATTTTAGCGACGTGCGTTGCCCAACTTTACCGATAAAATTAAACCTCTCTTGGCCCCATGAACCACTTGATTCAATTCCTATTGTAACAAACCAATTATCTATATTTATCTATAATTACTATATACATTAAATTATATATAATTAATTAGCTATGCCATTTATACCATTGTTGGCTATTCAGAAATATTATATTTTAATTGTTAGATTTAAATTCTTTTCATTGTTGTGCCTGTATTATCGCGTAGCATCTTTTCATTTAATAATTTGACGGAAATAGAAATGAAACTTGTTATTAGTTTCGATGGAAATGAGTTGTACAGCGGGGGACACTTCTAAATGGTACACCTTAGCCGTAAATCTCCATATGGCTGTACCATTTAGAAGTGTCCACCGCTGTACAATGAATTCTCTGTTTGAAATCTCTAATATCATTACTTGATATGAAGGATAATAATTATTACAAATTACGGAGTGTGTTTCTCGAGAAAGCAGATGTAACGAACTTAATCAAATTATGCAATATATTTTCGCTATACCAGCCAGTAATTCAGATGTCGAAAGTTAAATGAGAGCTTTATGATCGCGTGATAGAAACAGAATGCCAATAGACCTTGTGATAGTCCAAATTCGTTTCCGGTAAACTTGAAAATCATCTGTCAAGATCTCTATGAAACAGATCTGGAAGACTTCTTTTCAGCAGCGACAAACTTCAAAAAATATGAGTAATAAGGCAGACATCTGTAATCACTAATGTTTTGTGGTATTTTCATTTAGTGTCGTACAGTGAACTACATGTTAGATTGGTAGTAAAAGTAGTGATAATGGCTTTCAGTGTTAGGCGTACCAGTAGTAAACAGAAGAAGAATCAGTTTTATATTTGTCCTCCGAATCACATAAATGCCACTGGTCTTCAGTCTTGCCTTATACTACTGGCCTTGTCCATTTCAATTCAGGCAGATTTTAGAAAATCTGTCAGGGTGATGTCACAGATATCCATTATACTGTAATATAATGTTCTAGATACAAAATGATGAGACCCATATTTTTTTGTTTCGGAGAAAAAAAATGTTGAGCTGACTTATTTTGCTTCAAAGTTCGAGGGCCATTTTGTCATAAGTTTTGGCGCCAAAAATATAAATGCCTGTTTCTCAGGAACTATGAAAGATATTTTAGTCGGGTTTTTTGTATTTGAAAGGTAATGAAAAGGCCTTTCAAATGCATGTACAACAAACCTCATATGCAGCGTTTGAGATGTGCTGTTAATGAAAATACAGAAAAATAGCCCCCTTTTGGAGCCCCAAAATCTCGAAAAGGCCACCCTCAAAAATTATGTAATTTGCAGGACAGTTACAGCAATACCTCACGTTGAACATCTATAAATTTCAGAGGGTGTATATTCCTGGTTTCAATTTTACAAATGATCTGCGTAAGCAAATTTACAAGCTGAAAACGTGATCCTCACATTTGATGTGCAAGATAGACAATATGAACTAGCAGTATCGGTATTTCATATGTGTGTTCTGTGCATGAAAGCTTCCTCTACACTGGCTGTTTCAGTATCACGGATAGCATGAAGTCTTCCAGATTGTCCAAAAGGATGTGGTGGAGAAAGAACTTGCAGAATATTTCGCAAAGTATGACGCACCGATGTTCATGTTGCTGAATTCTACGAGGGTCACTACGAAAGTTTTGAGATACGCATTGTTGTGGCACAGTATTTGAATTCCAACAATTGCGTTCGGTAGTGGTATCCAGAGCGAAGAAGCAAAGCAAGTTTCAACTCGCCTCGCTTATCGGCGTGGCCGTATCTCCTTCACTTGTTTTGTTGATGTGAGCAATAATCGGCTGTCTAGAATGGAGCTCGAAAGGGAACATTTTCGGGCATTGATCCTTTACGGTTTCAAAAGTGGAACACAAAGCCTTGACCATTTACAGAGGGCATTTGGGGAACTTGCTCCTTCCCGTGCTACAATTTTTCGGTGGTTTTGTGAATTCAGAAGAGGCCGGGCATCGCTTAAATATGAAGAGTGAGCTGGACGTCCGGCAACAGCTGTGTCAGATGAAAACATTGCCGCTGTGGAACAAATGATTCCAGAAAATCCTCGAACAACTTTCAAGGACATTGAATCTACGGTGAACATTGGATCGCCAGCAGTAACAAAAATTCTTCATGATCATCTTCGGCTCAGAAAGGTTTCACTCGTTGGGTGCTTCACACTTTGACTGAACAGCAGAAGCGCATGCGTGTGGAATGGTGTGAAGAAATACTTGCAATATTTGATGGAGGCAATTCTCGACGCATCTCTGACATTGTTACTGGTGATGAGACTTGGATCTATTAATTTGACCCTGAAAATAAACGCCAGTTTACAGTTTGGATCTTTCCAGACGAAAATCCACCCACGAAAGTGAAGCGACGGCGAAGTGTGGGAAAGAAGATGGTCGCAACTTTCTTCTCCAAATCTGGCCATGTTTTACTTGAAGAACAAAGGACGGTTACTACTCAGTGGTACACCACTGTTTGCCTAACAAAAGTGTTCCAGAAGCTTCGGGAACGGCGTCCAAGAACTGGATTGCGTGGGATCCTGCTTCACAATGACAACGCGTCCGCACACACGGCTAACATCACAATTCAGTTTTTAGAATCTACGGAGGTCAAACTTATGGCTCATCCGCCGTATAGCCCTGACCTGGCCCCGTGTGATTTTTTCTGTTCTCTAGGATCAAAGATCGCATGCGTGGCAAGAGATTTTGCAGCCCTGAAGAAGCTGTACTGGCTTACGAGAATGAACTTTTAACACTTGAAGAAAAAGACTGGCAACACTGCTTCCAAAAGTGGTTTTCAGGATGCAAAAGTGTGTACAATATAATGGTGAATACTTTGAGAAATGTAAGTGTTAAATTGATTTTAAGTATGTAAGTTATTTCACATCTCCAAACTTTCGTTGTGATCCTCGTATCAGGAAATTTATAGCCCTTTGCGGGTCCATGTGGAAGCATAAAATTTACATGCACTTCCTGTGTCTCGAAGTAAATTGCATTTGCTTTTGCAACCCACCAGCAGTCGTCATAAATAACAGCCAGAAACGTTCCCACCTTTATGTCGCGAAGTCGACAGTGCCGCACAACACGAGTGCTCTTGCCAATAGTAATTTTCACCTGTTGTTTCTCATGATGGGCAGTTCTTGCAACGGAAACCACATCATTATTGTCAGTTTCCTCTGCATGCCATACATGACTTTTTTTTAAATCATTTTCACCGGCGGAACATGTTCCCACTCTATGTGTTTTTCGTCACAGAATGTTTGAATCTCTGCAAATGGAATGTAGAGCAGTGTAATACCTGATGTATATGTCTGAACAACAGTCTGAAATTCTGCTGCAGTCTGAATGCACTTCATATGCCCAGTTGATAAATTGTGTCGTGTACCAAGGTGTTTAACTTTACCGCCAACACCGTCACATGCTGATTTTCCATGCCCAGTGGCTGTGAAAATCCATTTCCTGATTGGAATGTTGAATGTTCCAAGTTCATGGAGTTGGTAACGATTTTTAAAGTGACTTGCAGCTCCATCTGATATAACCGTTAGTGCTGCAATTGCACCTCCATTCTCAGTAATGCAACTAATGATTTTCTTAATAGCCAGAAGAGCATGCGCAGAGTCATGGGTGCTGTCATCACTGACAATAGCAAAACTTTTTGTACAGTCTCCCTTATATGCTACTGCAGTGAATATAGACACCTGGTCGGTTTTCCAGTGGTAGCTTTGATTGTCATTTTGTAGGAGAACTGCCCAGTTTTCAGCGAAATCAACATGAAGCACTACGTGTTGACTGTCTCTCTTTGCTCTGTTTTTTTTTTCCTTCTGTCACTGCTTTTCTTTGAATATATTTCACATGCAAGTGTGGAATAGCTTTGACTGTCCATTTAGCAATGTCGCGAATGAACAGACCTACTGGAACTGTCTTTTTGATTAGGTCCCCATTCTCCCAGATTGCAAACGATATATCTTCACTGTCCTCTTCATCAGGTAATCCAAAAGATTCTAACGTGATTGCAGCACTCCTGGGACATTCGCCACATTCACCAAGAAACCACAATTATTTTTCCACCAACTAGCATGTTACATAAGCATCTATGATTGTTTTTTCGTTATGGGTTCTTATAATCTATATAATGCTGTTCTTTATGTTTTGTTTGGTTTGAATTTACACTTCGGGTATTGTTTATCCATTAACAATCTGCTGCAATCGCGTGCTGACAAATTGTGATTCTGTTTACGTTTCAGCTTGTAAATTTGCTTACGCAGATCATTTGTAAAATTGAAACCAGGAATATACACCCTCTGAAATTTATAGATGTTCAACGTGAGGTATTGCTGTAACTGTCCTGCAAATTACATAATTTTTGAGGGTGGCCTTTTCGAGATTTTGGGGCTCCAAAAGGGGGCTATTTTTCTGTATTTTCATTAACAGAACATCCCAAACGCTGCATATGAGGTTTGTTGTACATGCATTTGAAAGGCCTTTTCATTACCTTTCAAATACAAAAAACCCGACTAAAATATCTTTCATAGTTCCTGAGAAACAGGCATTTATATTTTTGGCGCCAAAACTTATGACAAAATGACCCTCGAACTTTGAAGCAGAATAAGTCGGCTCAACATTTTTTTTCTCCGAAACAAAAAAATATGGGTCTCATCATTTTGTATCTAGAACATTATATTTCAGTATGATGGATATTTGTGACATCATCTTGACACCCCCTGCCTGTCTGCATTTGGAATCCACCTACTGTATAATAATCCTACCATACACTGTTATAACTCTACTTATAATAATTATTTAAATTATGTTAAAGCAATAAAGAAATGAAAAAGAAAGCATACCACTTAAGAGTAATATTGGATAATAACTACCCAAAGCTCCTTGGATAGCTTCTCGTTCTGTCTCAAAACATGCAGACATGACGTAACCTTAAATAAAAATAATAATAATAAACTAAGCAATAATCATAATTTAGTTAAAGTAAATCTACACTTATAGAAAATCAGAGTAGTAACTGCTATACTTTAATATGTTCCCTTCCTTTCTTTTTTATCACCATATTTTTAAAGATAAACGTTGTTATATATTATTCTTTTTAGGCGTATTGCTTTTGGTTCCTTCAAAATTAAGTTCAAACAAGCAGAGTACTCACTTCACTCTTGAAGAATATTATGACAGAAGCAGTGTAATAGCTAGCTTTCATTGTCATGAAAAGTAAAACGGAAATATTATGATCTTGTATTATTAAAATCGTTTGTGATGCAGAATCAGTCTGAAAATCTTAAACTATAGTATCTGTGGTCAATCACTCTACTTATGAAATTAACGGGAAAGCTCCTGTTTCCATGCTTTAAGTACGGGACAAGGGAACCAATACTGAGTCTTCGGTTGATCATGGAACAGCACATCAGAATAAACAAACCAATTATGATAGCATTTGTAGATATAGAAAAAGCTTTTGACAACGTAGATTGAGATATCATGTTCAGAGCGTTGAAGAATCTGAAGGTCGATTACAAAGACAGAAAAATAATATAGGCCTACCAACTACACAGGAACCAGACAGCTGTTATAAGAAAAGATCAGAAGGAAGAAGAATAAGTAAAGGACTAAGACAAGGATGTGGACTTTCACCTCTCCTGTTTAGTGTCTATAGAAGAGGCTATGAAAGAATTCTTGGATAAATACAAGAAAAGTGTAAAAATAAATGGCCAGGTTTTCAGCACGATAAAGTTTGCTGATGACTTATATAGCGGAGAAGAAAATGATTTGCAGGAAGCACTTTCAAACTTGAACGACCTACTGGAAAAAAACATGCAAAATGAAGATAAATAATAAGAAAACCGAAGTGATGAAGTGCACAAGAGCAGGGCAGGAAGGGGATGGCTAGAGGAGGATAATATCGAAGACGTTAAGACGTTCCCCTATTTAGGAAGTCTAATATCCTTGGAAGGAAGAAGTGAAAAAGACGTAAGTTCAGGAATAGTGCAGACTAATCAAGCAATCAATAGCAAAAGACGACTGCTAACATCAAGAAATGTGTCGTTGGACGTTCGTAAACTATTTGTTAAGATACTGGTATGGAGCATGGCGCATTACGGATCAGAGACGTGGGTATTGAGAAAAGCTGAAATATCCAAGCAGGAAGCATTCGGAATGTGGTGTTGGCATAGAGTGCTGCGCATATCATGGACCGAAAGGAAAAGAAATAGGACCATCAATTTTAATACTTACTAAAAGAAGCTAATGCAGGACGACAGATCACGAAGATAATAGGAAAAAGAAGAAACAGCATACTTGGCCATCATATTCGGTACTCCGATTGGATCACCGTGTGGATAGAGGGAAAGGCAGGAGGAAACCAGGAAGAGGAAGACCAAGGATAGAATATCTAGATGCAGTTACGAAGAATAAAACTTATCAAAGTATAAAACAGCTCTCCCAAGGGAGGAAAAAGTTTTAAAATTTCCATGTTGCCCACCAACCTATGGTTGATGTGAAAAAGAAGAAGTATCTGCTCAGGGTGGCGAGAAACCTGAAAACCGGGAAAAGTCAGGGAATGTGAGAAGACCGGAAATTGACTAGGAAAACTAAAGAAATTTCGATTTGCTACGAATGAGATTTTAAAATAATTTGAAATGAAAGTTTTAAGACGATTTCAGATGTAGTTGTGTGATTTTTTTTTTTTTTTTTTAATTGGCAACTTCAAATATACAAACTTATCTGTGTTCTTCACCAACAATGTGTAACAAACTTACACTCTTAGTTGTACATAGTATCTTTTGCTTTTGCTTGTGAAGTGGAACAACATATTGATGAATCATCCACAAATTGCACCTGGATCAACGATCCAATGATAAATTCATTTTCGACACCTCATAATTTCAAGCTTTTTTGTTTTTCTTTCCCACTAGTTCCGATTTTATTGGAATTCCCTGTTCTGCCTTAGGTGAAAGTAGCTAACCACACAAATGAAAGGATTTTGGAGTACGAGTACTCTGTATTTGATGTTCTGTATTTTCAATATAATGAATGTAATGTATTTTAATTTGCAAAGAAATTTATTTGGGAAGTACTTGTGAATTTACAAAAATTGCTGATAAAGTTGCACATCAGCGTATGCATTGGGGCAATACTCAATGAATAAGTGGACTAATTTCATTAGACACTTGAGCCTTAAATATGTAATACACCTATAGATACCAAAGTATATTTTCCCCTGTATGCTTACAATGCAATCTTTATTAATGTTATACATTTATAGATATATATATATATATATATATATTTAATAATTTTTTGTCAATAGTTATACATTTGTAATGATAAGTTTAAAAAATTTAAAAGTTGAAAAAGAAATGTTTACACTCATTTTAAAATTATTCTGACATTTAAAATGATACAGCAATTTTCGAACAATATTTATGGTACATGAGATTCAAATAAAGTTTCATTCTCTCTCTGTTAGTCATTCTTTGAGCCAAATTTTTATATGCTTTATCAATGCCAATACAAAGTATTCAAAATTTTATACAACAAGATTTATTCAGATAAGACTTGTAAAAGGTATTTTGTAACTGCAATGTAGCTATTTAAAGGGGACTTCAACTATTCTGGGGGATTGAGATACCCCTGCTATCAGTTCTTTCCAAGAATTCGTAACAAAGACTGAATTTCTGTATTTAGTAATTTTTAGTGAAATGAAAAGAAAAAAAAGGGACGATCAGATTTTCGATCCAGATTATCGTAAAATAAAATTCATTTGTTACTAGTACCCTGAGGAAATAATGATGTTTCATGATGTGTAATTCCTATTTTAATGTTGACATTTTCATATCTTTACTGTAAGGAAAATTCGTTAGAATCTCCATCATATTCCTATATTGTTGTATATTTTGTTTCCTTTTTGCTGACGGTTCATTATCACGTGTTACATTGATTGAAGGAAATTGATCAAAGCAATCGATCATATTCCAGATTGCGGCTTAAAAATATTGTGCATGTTGATACTAACTCAAACAGAAATTCGGGGCCGCGGTGGTTCAGTGGTAGAGCGTTCACCTCTGGTGCATGGGGTCCTTAGTTTGATCCCAGCTCGCGCCAAGTGAACTTTGTGGTGGACTACAGCGTGTGCGTGGGTTTTCTCGAGGTTCTCCCGTTTCCTACCACTTTCTTCATTCCACCATTTCATTCATTTTTCATCATCGTCTCCTTTAGCCTAGCCGGCTTAACTGTGGGACGTAGAACTTAAAGATTTCATTTCAAATAGAAATTCGGTGACGTAGTCGGTGGAGCGTTCATTTCTGGAACCAATGTTCCTGCACTCAAACTATGGTGAACGATATGGGATTTTGGTAAATAAACACCGAATGGGCGGGTTTTCTCGGAGTTTTTCCGTTTTCCCCCTGGATTCTACGATGAAAGTGAGTACTAGGTCGGGCACGAAACAAAGTAGTTTACAGAGATTCTTAGTAAAAGATATCATTATGAAAGCAGAATCATTATAGCGTATTCAAAGTGTAATGACATATATCAATGCGCACTGCTGCTAAAAATGTGGAAGTGTCAGTTATGTATTCAGACAGTGAGATTGCTGGGGAATGTAGCTTCAACTTGGCAAAATAGCATACACCTTAGTTTAAGGTTATCATGAATGGTCATTAAATTTCAATGGATGACACTAATTTAAATTTTACATTTCTGCATAAGACATTATCAAATGATCCAGTATAGGATCCTGTGGGGTTACTTACTTTGCATGGAGCATTTAAGACTGCAACTGAGGTAACGAATTGGAGAATCGTTGAATTTCTAAGAGCTTATTTAAGGATATTCCAGCACGTCATGTCAGGTACATTCCTATACAGGCTCAGAAAATTTTTCAGTGAAGTTTTATTGTGTTGGGACTTGAAAATAGTAGTGTTGCCCAACGAGTCACTGACATTTATTCATATCTTTTGTTGTATATTCACCGTGACAGGAAGGATAAGAAAGTTCCCAGCTCTTTGAGCTATGAAACGTGTCAAGTATGTTGGAATAAGGGAAAATGCTTGGTCCTAAACTTACATATTTTAAAGCATTTGCTTCAAAAGTAAAACCTTTCTTGACTGAATTTCAGACTCTCTCCTCGCAGTCCACTTCTTTACAACACTTTATCAGAGTGACTCATTGTACACAAAATGATCATACTCAAGAAGAGGAAAAGAAACAAAAAGAAGCAGAAGATAGCAAAAGAAAGTTAAGAAGTCTAAAATAATGAAAGGTAAGCGCAATATTGACGATGAAAGAAAGCATTTAGAGAAGTGAAATGAATTACATAGTACTATATATTTTTTTTCTAAAGATACGTTAATATACTACAGCCAGTTTTATATATATACATCCTTTTGATGAATGTCTCACTTCCTGTCTTCCTAGCGTCTATTTTACAATTTGGATTTTGTTGAGTGACTTTTTCCTTTCACATGGGACGATTTTTTTTATCAGGTGACTAAAGCTACAGACTCAAGTTTCAAGGAAGATGTTTGATTTCTTGCTTTGTGCAGGAATTTTTATTATAAAAGTGTTCTGTAATTTCAAAATAAAATATGTTGTATTTACTTTATATTATTTATTTTTCTAATTGATTAGGAGAAAATATGAATTCGTTATCATGTTTTCTTGGTCTTGTCTTCCCATCGACATAGGAAAGTCTGTATGTCTGTATGATTAATTGCATATCAGGGAAAATAATAATAATAATAAAAAAAAGATATCTTGGAAACATGGGAAAAGTTAGGGAATTCTTTCCTGTGATTTTTATCGCCACCCTGTCTGTTACATATTACTTCTACATTGTTTGATTATCGTTGGCTTGGTTTGACAGTCCATTATATCATTGACAGACTCTGTTTTATTGCAATATTCACATATAAATATAAATTAGAATAAAATATAATACATATCTTATTGTCATTACGCTATACAAGCAATAGACAACTTGTAATGTCTATATATAATGTCTGATGATAGTGGACACTCAACACTAGTCTTCGATGTAAACACAGTTTTTGTGAACTAGGGGTGGATCCGGAAGGGGGGCGATCGGGGCGATTGCCTTCTCCCCCAGAAGAGGGAACTTTCTTATTTTATATATATAAATAAAGCCCATCCCAGAGTTTGCAGCACTTAAAAGTAGCTCTAAGTAGCAGTGTTATAACCAACCGCCCCCCCAGAAGTCCGTCCTGGATCCGCCCCGTGAACCGCACACAACGTTGCCGTTGGGGGGTATCATAATGGCATAAAAATCCGCGTCAAGTTTTTGTAGCCACCGTGAGGCAGCGGTTTTGACATAATTACATGCCAAATAATGGCCGTAGTCGTAATTAGGCTGTAGAAGGGGTGCTGTACTCGTTCCAAGCGTAACGTCAGCGGTTGAAGTACTGGGTCTACCGCTGTGTCCAGGTTTGTAATAACAATATTGGTCCGTCTTTCTTTGAAGGCACGACACGTCTTCCCTACATGTTGTTTTGAAATTTAGCTCTCCCCATACACCTCATCAATCTTCCTATGAATGTCAGCAGGTATAGTGTTCTTGTACCAAAAAGACATATACCAATTGATAGGACTGATAAGACTTATTGACCTAAACAAAATGACATGCCTGATATGATATGCTCATGCGTAGTTTTCGAGAAAACCAACGAAAATGATTTCTTTGGATACTTAGAAGTCGATACTGTACTAGAACCATGCCACGTACTGAGATGAAACTAATATTGAATTATACCATCATTCAGTTCTTCATCGTAACAATAGCACATCGAGAATACATATTACAGTTAATGAGATACAGCTTAAAAATATAATTAACTATCAAATGTTAACTTCAGACAATGTTGTTACATACCCGCCAGAGAGGACGAAGAAAAGAAAGTTATTAAGTGTTTAAAACATTTTTAAAAAAATAATTGATGACTAAAGATTACATTTAAAAAATGGCAATAAACGGTGATAGACTGGTAATAAACAAAAACCAGAATGGAACTGAATTTAACCTGACCCCGCATGCTAACACTCAACCTTTAGATAAATAACTATTAAAGTGACTTTTAACTACTAGATAAAAAACTAAATAACAAGATAAACTGTGAAATAAAAAAAGATGGGTGGAAGCAGCGAGGATCATCACTTTCACTTACAACAATCAAGCCTACTAACTTACAGGTCTGACAATCTCTGAAGGATGGGACTGGAGTTTACTATGTAAGTCATTTTTTTTCCTTACTGGCCTATTTTTGGATAGAGTAGTGAAAATTGGTATCCCGTGAGGGGATAATATGTTCCACTTGTATCCATTATACTATTTATTAATTTTGTAACTGCAACCATCAATAAATCATATTTTGTTTAAATTAAATTTATCATTCAATAGCCAAAGTTAAGTTGTATCTCAAAAATTGTTTAAAAAAAAAAAAAAAAGTTCGAAGCAATGTAAACCCACGCTCAGGAATTCTAACTGTCATTCAACTTACAGATTTCTGTAATTCCTGAATTTTCTTTAAAGTTCCAAATTTTCGACTCTTCCCTGAAGTCTTGGTCACGGAGAATAAAAACGGATTTCCGTACTTGACGTGTTTCCGTACAATACAGCTCTTTCCTTTGAAAGTCCGTTTCTTTTTATTTCTTGATGTTTCCATTCTTTTTCTTCCTGTTTTTATCTTTCGTGACCAAGACTTCAAGGGAGAGCCGAAAGATCGGAAATTTGAAAGAAAATTCGGTAAGTAAAGAAATCTGTAAGTAAAATGATATTAATTTTTTTACTTCTGTTTAATTGAAATATTGTGTAAAGATGAGATATAGTCGAACTCAACAAAATAACATGCTTATGAGTGATGCAATGAAATTATAAGGACAGTGAAAAAAATTTAATATTTTATATAAGATATATTAACAATTTTTAATCCAATGTGAAAAGGAGATTCAAGTGAATAATATTGCATTGTCTTGAAAATGGACAAAAGGGAATTGTTCAAGTACAAAAAATATTTTGTAGATTTGGTTATGGCTATCCTAATGACGAGAAAATGAATTTTAAAATATCATATTTAGATAAATAGATTAAATGTGTTTATAGTCAATTACTTTTCAGTCAGAAGCTTGAAGATGGTCACCTATTTTCTTGAGACATTAGAGTAAAAAAAAAAAAAAAAAAAAAAAAAAAAGCAAGGTAATTACAGAACCTCAGGGTTCAAAATAGTGCAAATTGTTTCGTTTAAATAGTTAGGTAACAGACCAAGGATTCCAAGGATTCATTTGGTTTCGGATTCTGATCATGGCTCGGACAGCATAAAATAACATGGGTGGAAACTATAAAGTTGTTGGTGTCGTAAGACAGCCTTTTAACCATATGTAAGTTGTATTTTACTTTTTTATGTATACTAAAGGCTGTCACTGTTGAATTCAACGGTAGACGTTTGGTCTTCCACGTAATTGCACAGAAAGCTGACTTTCATTTTCACTTGTCTTTTATTTCTCTGTAACATTATTTGTTTCATAAACTGGATTCTATAATTTTGTGTAAATAAAGCTCTATATTTTATCGGAAAGAAAAGGACTTGTTCATAGAAACATTTGTTCTTTACTTTAAATTTCCCCCCAACATTCTTATGATTTAAGGACAAGCAGAGATATTTGTGTCCTCTATATTCTGGCTTCTCTAATTAATAATATACAGATTCAAAGTTAAAAACACATTATTTAAATAGTAAATTCTCGATTCTCAGGCGCATTTTTCGAGAAAATCGAAAAAGGAACTTTCGTGGTGTTGAACAGTATGTCATTCGTTACCAATAATACTGTTTCTAATTTGTTGGAAGAAATGATTTATTCAACTTCTGTAAATGTACTAAAATACAGCGTTAACTCAAATTGTATATACCGGTATATATATATTGTTCTTTGCCCTTTGCTAATAGTGATACACCCACTCCTTTGCGCCTACAGTACTTGTAATATAAGTAAAATAACACACTCCACACAGTTACTTTACATTTAACGAACTCTTGTATCGAATAAAATAGGTTTGCTATGAACTAGTAAAAATTACTATGTAACCATACATTCATTACACCACTTTCGGTTTTGATTAATTTCTATTTTGTGACTAAAGCTTCGAAAAGTAGCGTAATATCACACTGAATATGGAGAAGGATGCGTAATCTTCAAATATGGTCGCTACGAGGAAAACCAGTTACTATACCTCAACATTAATAGTAGGATAGAAATTTTGTAAAGTACTACTCGAGACTAGCAACAAATTTAAATTGAACAAATAGTATATTCAACTTTTCAATATTTTCTCAACAAGAATTATATACGACAATTTAACAAACTGATGTAGTTAGTTATAAAAACAATTAATTAACAATTTTGACCCGGATATATTTTTCAGATTTTTAACCAATCAAAGGTATTTACTGTTCTGCCCCGTAAACAGCTATCTTGTTCTAAACCGATACGCCATACTTGGTAATATGGCAGAATATTAATCTTGAAAAAGCTCCCGGCAATTACAGAAAATATTTTAAACAAATACGAACATGACTAGCATTATAGAAAAAGAATGCACTCACACTCGAAATTCCCGCCAGATGGCATAAGTATAGACGTCAGAAAATTACGATAATCGAAAAAGCTTTTTCGATGCAAAACCATATATTCAAAATATTCATTCAAATATTATTAAACCAGTAACTACCAATCCATAGATTATATGTTACAACTATGAAGTTTAAAACTTTGTCTACAAAGAAATTTCTAGGTTGTACTGAAATTTTAAGATCTGCCTCTAGTAAAAGTAGATGAGTAAATAATAATAATAAAAAAAGAATAAAATATAATAATTAAATTATACGTACCACAGCTAATTCCACAGAGACCCACTATCATCAGCAGCAAAATTATCTCACCAAAATTTCCCAAATTAGTGACTTTGAAAACCAGAAACATAAACACGAGCGAAACTATAATCTGTCCCAATACCACAATCATAAACACAGTTACATGAGACAAAACAATTTCTAAATTGTTCACACCTATAAAAGAATATGCATACATAGAAAACATTTTAATGAAAAACGAAGAAACTCAGAAGTATATTACACTAATAAATAAATAAATAAATAAATAAATAAAATAAAAAAGTAAAAATGTAAACGAAACAATACAATGAGTGATGAGATAGTAAGGTTACAAAGCCTGCAGTGAAAGGTGTAGTATTTCATACAACCAATACAGCCAACAGATAATATATACATTAGGTTATTTTTCGACATAGTCTCCATGTCGATTGAGGCACGTGTCGCATCGTGAGATAAGCTTGAAGATTCCCTCCTGGTAAAAATATTCTCCTTGCATATTCAGCCACGTTGTAACAAAGTGTTTCAACTCCTCGTCTGAAGTGAAGCGACGGCCCCCTAGGAGCTCCTTCAAGAGCGAGAACAGGTGAAAGTTGCTTAGAGCGAGATGCAGACTGCAGGGAGGGTGATTGATGATGTCAAATCTGTTGATGCCGTGCTGTGTTGGCCACTGTATACTAGGGATGGCCGGTTCCGAAGATCCGGATCTCAGATCTGGATTCGGATCTCGGATCTGGGTTCGAAATTCGGATCTGCATCCGAAATCCGGATCTCAGATCTTGATTCTTATCCAAACCCACATCCCCCCCAAATTGTGATAAACTTGAATATCAAAAATTCACCAAAAGTAATTTCACGAAGCCCTGACAGCGAAAAAGAAAACAGAAAATTAAGACGGATATTGACAAGTCTATTTGTCTCTCCTTCATTCTACACTAAAGATCAAATGCTTGCCTTACTAAAAAATAATCTGATTTGACCCGAATGAGAATTCGATTGTCGGATCTAGGTCCATCCGGTTGCAGGACCGAGATGAAATACACACATATTTATATTTGAAACCGGAATACAAAACTTGAATATTTAATATTCCTCAATACACCTATTTCTTTGACAGTTAAGAAAACAAACAGTTAAGACAAGTATTGACTAGTTTTTACGTATATTTATCTTGCTCAGTCTGCTCTAAATATCAAATGTATACTTTACAATTAGATTTAATAATTATTTAGTAAATCACAATATGAGCACCGAGAATAAACTATGAATTTTGGTGCCCCTTATCTAGATTTGAAATTTCGGATTCATACATAGAATCAGGTTGAAAGATAAATATTTGAGATCTGGACACCGAAACAAGTGCTAGTACCAAGATCGTAGCCGTTTTACCTAGGTAATGCGAGCGGAAGGCGAGCACTAATTCCGCATGTACCGGTACTTTGGGGAATACGAGAAACTAAAAACAGATAAATATTCTTTTTCAGGGGCAAGTTGCGCTTTAACATGACTTTTCATAAGTGTTGTGTTCAAATACAAAAACTGTAATGGCGACTTGTTTGAAATAAATGCCTTTTCTTTTCTGTCAATAAAGTTAGGTACTTTCACATTGAATAAAAATTAGCAAAGCACATTTCACTGATTAGAGTGCTGGTTCTTATGGAAGCTTTCACACTGAACCGAAGATTTCCTCATGTGGGTATCGGATTGCCACAATTCACCTTGCTGAAAGACGTGGTTTATCAGGAGGTCGGCCAAGATTCTTTTGGACTTAGCCTGTAGACTGCTTCTGGTCTCACTTATTCCCATATAACAAGACTAACCATATATAAAGTTGGTTCGAAATGATTTAAAATATCACTAATTGACCGTAAGGGGATAATCGCGATTTAAATATTCGTAAATCAGAAGAGATGTAAAAGTTAAGCGTTAAAATAAATCCGATAATTCCTAATGCAACCTAATGATAGCAATAAAACTCCTTATGTAACGTTTTCAAAGCTAAGATTAACAGTTTTGTTCCTGAAGAGGGTTTATGGCAACATAGAATATTATAAATCCAATTATCATAAGTAGTACCTCTGACAGCCCCGCATTTCACATCACCATCGCCCTTCATTCTGACAAGTGGGCAATTCACTTACTCACAATGACTTTTCAGGCATTCCAGTGACATCAATATCTCAGTTTGGGTTTGGGATCATGCTTTGGTGAACCTTGACTATCACCATCAGCAGCTATTAGAGAATCAGAACTTATTTCTGTATTAGACAATGTGGGTAACTATAGCTTTTCGTCTATAGAAGACAGAGAGCGTGCCTTAGGTGCCCGTGATCATGGGTTCAATTCCCGGAGAGGCACTCAACAATTTCGATGTTGACCCAGCATCGTGAGGACAATTGGGGAGTTATCTTTAAGAAGTAGCCGACTGCAGTCTAGAAAGCCGGCAATAGGGACTTCGGGTGTCGATGCTTTGACTACACATCCCCACTTTCAACGTAAGCCCGCTGGTAGGAACCAAAGGACTGTCGTGCCAAGAATTTAGTTTGTTTTAGTTATCATAAATGGCTTCTTTATTATTAAATTTTATCCAATATTTTCTTTTCAACTAGTTTGGGAAACTCAGAGCTAGCTACTTGTTTTCTTTTTAATTCATGTTCATAGTTAGCACAACTAATCACTAAGGAAAAACAATCTTTTCAATAAAATTCGCCTCGCGTCTTTCGTAGCTCTAAGTTTAGTTATTTTTAGTTTTCTTTTTTTTCAAGTTGAAGGGCGGTTTATCATTTTCCCCTCGCTTACCCTATTCTTTTTTCTAGTTTTACCTATGTTTCTTTGCACGGACATTGCGCCTATACGCACGTGCTTAGTGTGTTCGTTTACAAAAGCGGGCCATTTTCCTGCCACTATAGAAATTAAGAGTGCGCTGTATCAGAGAAATATTAATTGACGTATGTACGTGAATATATCTGTGACGAAGTCATAATTACTCAGTTTTTGCATCGTATATAGTTTCCTCATCCTTATTAATCTCTTCACCCCCGCTTCCTGAATTCCAGTTCTAGTATTCTTTCTTAATGGGGGACTGATGTCTCATGTAGGCTTATTAACTATAACATCAGCAATAAAGAAAGTACGGTTTAATTTGCACTAATTTTAAAACATTACGTTAATTAAATAATAATAATAATACGGAGCGAGCTCAGGCTACTTGTTAGGATTCTTGCTTCACAATTGGATAATACCGGGTTGGAATTCGGAGACCAGCCATCCTGACTGAGGATTTTCCAGGGTTGTTCCTCAGTTATACTGGGCAAATGCTAGATTATGCTATACAGCTATAACTTATACTAGCTATACTGCTATTACTTTTGCTATTAAAATAACTACTTCCAAACTAAGGTACTCTTTATTTACGGACACGGGTACATGCACACAAACTTCAAAAGTACTTTACTAAATTTTATCCCCATGCTACTAAATAATATTCTTCACAGTACTTCTAACAAGCCCACTTGCATACTCCAACTTCATTCTTGCTCCCACGAACTCTTTGACTCATGCCAAAGCCGGCCATCCTCATGCTCATCACAGACTATTGACAGTAGTGTCACACTCTTCACAGACTATTTGCTATACCACATTCTCCACAGATTACTCACTATTTAACTCTTCCACATTCTTCACAGATTATTCACTATTACACTCTTCCCCCGTTTTTTTTTTTTTTTTTTACAATGACAATCTATTAGGTGGTCTCCTGATCCTTCCGGATCTTCTTGGTAGCTGCCAATCTTGCTGCTCTGCTGATGTTCTGCCATCTCCTGGATATCTTGTTGGTAGCTGCCTATCTGGGTCTCGTACTGGTGTTCTGCCATCTTCTGGATGTTGTCTTGGTAGGTGTTGATCTTGCTCTCTGACTGATGTTCTGTCACTTTCTGAATTTATGTTTGGACTTCTAGGCAGTTGTATGTCTTGTCTATCTTCCACTGCTGCGTCTGCGAGCGGGTTCTTTCGGCAAAGAAACCATATATCTTCCTGACATTTTCTTGGCATCTTATCTTCTTGGTCTCCCTTTGCTTGCGGAAAAATTATTTGATGTCGATGGCACTTCCGTATTTTTCCTTGTGTTCTTACCAAAAACACGACTGGACTCATCTGCCTGACCAGTTCGGCTTTGATAAACTTAGGAAAACTATCGCGATAGTTCTTCACCCAGACCACTTTATTCTTTTCTTGTTGCTCCACTTCTTTCCTGTCTTTCTTGCCGCGTTCAAACACTCCCTTCTGTACAACATTAAACATTGTGCGTGGTTGGAAATTTAACATCAATTCCGCTGGTGGTTTCCCTGTTGCCTTACTCGGTGTGAATCGAAGCATATATAATATTTCTTTCAGCTTATGCTCTCTTAATCTACGGTTCCATGCATATTTATTGTCTAAAAACTGTTTTCTTAAAAGCTGCTTTACTGTCTGCACGGCTTTTTCAGCGATTCCATTGCTTTCTGGGTTGTATGGTGGAGTTAGCACTGCCTTGATGTCTCTTTCCTTTAGGTATGTCGTGAACTCAAATGATGTGAAAGGAGGTCCGTTATCTGATACTAAAGTCTTTGGATACCCGAAAATTTGAAAAAACTCGTCTAACTTTTGTTTAGTTTCAGATGCTGTCGTTGAATTTACATTCCACACTTGGATCCATTTTGAATAACTGTCCACTAACAGCAAAAATTTAGATCCCACACAATCAAAGTGATCTACATGCACTCTTCCCATCGGTTGTGCTTCTGCTTTCCAACTACTATATTGATTTTTCGAGTTATTCCTATTCATGCTATTACACGTTTCACAAAATTCGCTCATTTTTTTGATATCACGGTCTAAACCTGGCCACCAAACTGCTTCCTTAGCTATAGCCAGCATTCTCCAAGCACCTAGGTGATTCCTGTGTAACTGTTCCAGATACTTCTTCCTTAACTTATGTGGGAGTACAGTTTTGCCTTCCATAATCACACATTTGTTCACAACTGAAAGTCTTTGCTTGTTGTTAAAGAATGTTCTTAACTCTGTAGTATTATGTTCTTCCTTCAACTTCCTGGGCCAGCCTTTTATTATCCATTCTCTCACCTGACATAATAGTCGGTCTTCTTCCGATGCCTCCATGACTTCTTGGAGCGTTAATGGTGCCAACATTATTTGGCTTATGAACTCTTTTTCGTCTATTTTTACATCCACTGGTGGCTCATTAATCGGTAGTCTGGATAGGAAATCTGCTACTTCCACTTGCTTACTATAAAGAATTTTGAAGTCGTACGAAGACAAGAACAACATCCATCGTTGGAGTCTTGGTGAAGCTGCGTCTGGAATAGCCTTTTCTCCGAATATGATCTTGACTGGCATAGAATCTGTAATAATTGTAAAACGTCTACCGAACAAATATTTATGAAATTTCTTTACTCCGTGTATTATCGCTAATGCTTCTCTTTCGAACTGGGCATAGTTACGTTCTGCATTGCTCAATGTTGCTGACGTACACGCTACCGTCTTCAACTTGTTATTCACTTTGTTACACAGCATAGCGCCGATTCCATCCTGTGATGCATCCGTAACGAGTACCACCTCTTCCTTCTCATCAAATGGGTGTAGTATTTCCGCCTTCTTCAGCAGTTCTTTCGCTTGTGTAAATTCTTGTGCATGTCGTTCATCCCAACACCATATGGCTCCTTTTCTTAGTAATGCATACAACGACGGAATTTTTGACGCTAAGCCAGGTAGTTGTCTATGGTAAAATGAAAGCATGCCTAGGAAGGCCTTCAGTTGCGTTACATTCGTCGGTTCGGGACATTTTATGATCGCTTCCACCTTATCTTCCATTGGTTTAATTCCTTCTGGACTAATATGATGTCCCAAATACTCTATTTCCTGTTTGAAGAAAACACACTTGTCTCCCCGCAGTCTGATATTCAGATCCTTGAACTTTTGTAGGAGTATCCGTGTCTTTTGGTAACAATCATACGTATCGTTTCCCCATATTATCACATCATCCAAGAAACATGCAACCCACGGTAAATCTTGTAACACTGACTCCATAAACTTTTGAAAAATTTGTGCTGCACAGCTCAACCCAAATGCTAGTCTTTTGTGTTGGTACAAACCCCAAGGTGTGTTCAGCGTCATGTATTTTAATGAATTTTCATGGATCAACAATTGTTGGTACGCCTGCTTTAAATCACACAATACGAAACAATGGGCACCCTTCAACTTGTTCATTAAGTCTTCAATGCGTGGTAGTGGGTACGATACTTTTTCCAGAACTTTGTTTACCGTCACGCGAAAGTCCCAGCATAACCTGATGCTTCCATCTTTTTTTCTCGCTAATACCAATGGCGTCGCCCAATCGGAATAATCCACTTGCGTCAAAATTCCTTGTTGCACTAACTTGTCTAACTCATCTTTCACTTGTGGTTTCAAACTTACCGGTATTTCGTATGCCTTCTTGAAAATTGGTACCGCTTCTTCTTTCACTGGTAATACCACTTTGTACCCTTTAACTGGTGTGTTTAAGTCTCCCTCAAACACTTCTTTGAACTCATCTTTGATTTTACTTGCTAAGTTGTCAGCTACAGTTTCGTCATCTGTTCCTATCGAAGCAATATTACTACTAAACTGTTCTTTCCAACAAGGCCAAAGTATATTGATCCATGAGCGTCCCACAATTGGTTGGTTTAGTTTAGCATCCAGTACATATAATGGTAACTGCCACTTACTGCTTTTCCACTGCACTTCCACCATTATTTTACCTTTAGTGTCTAACGGTCTACCATCGGCATTGCATAATTTAATGGCATCCGATACTACTGGTTTGTTGGGGAAATGTTCGTTGCATGCATCTCTACTGATTACTGACACTGCGGCACCGGTATCTAGTTCAAAAAACACTGTCTTACCGTCACATTTTAGCGGTATGTTACATAAGTCCTTGCGTTTACCGTCTGGTACGTCCATTGCCAATAATTCAACGATCTTATCTAAGTTTTCTTCCTGTATTACTGACGTTTCTGGGGTGGTCACTTTAATTTCTTTCACTTTTTCTGTTACGTCTTCTGCGTCAATAGTCCCTTGTACTTCATGTCTTTTAAAACACATTTTCTGAAAATGGCCTTGCACACCACAAAAATTACACTTCACATATTTCGCAGGACAGGAGTATTTGTTATGTTGTTTCCCGCACTTACCACACACAAATTTACCCTTGTACCGTTCTGCTTTATTACTATTTTCACTGTTACTACTGTACCTTACCTGTGTTTGATTTTGCTTATTGGCTTACCTTGATAATGACTCAACACATTCACCTGACCAACCTCTTCGAATTCTTTCTTTCTCATGATTGCCATGTCGTTACCAATAGTTTCCGCTTGCACTGCCATTTGAACAGCTACTGTGAAGGTCATATTGTCTTCTGCTAACAATCTCTTACGCACATTATCGTCATTGATGCCATATATAAACTGATCCCGTAATGCTTCTTCTAAAAATGTGCCGAATTTACACAATGCTGCTTGCTGTCTCAACGTGGCTACAAATTCGGTAACGGACTGACCTTGTGACTGTTGAATAAATCTGAATTTGTACCGTTCTGAAATTGTGTTGAGTTTTGGTCGGAAGTTTAACACTAACTTGTCTTTGATTTTTGCGTAGGTCAGATCTTGTATCTTTTCCGGTTCACAAATGTCTCTCAATAGTTTGTATGTTTTTGCACCGATAGACGCGATCAATGTAGGCACTTTCTTTGCGGCCGGTAACTCCATGGCTATGCAGAATTGATCAAACCTGTCCAAATAATCACTTATTTCCTGGTCTTCCACCCCAAATGCTTCAAAAAGTTTGGAACCTGCCATATTGTAAATCCTTTTACCTCGTCGCCACTGCTATACAGCTATAACTTATACTAGCTATACTGCTATTACTTTTACTATTAAAATAACTACTTCCAAACTAAGGTACTCTTTATTTACGGACACGGGTACATGCACACAAACTTCAAAAGTACTTTACTAAATTTTATCCCCATGCTACTAAATAATATTCTTCACAGTACTTCTAACAAGCCCACTTGCATACTCCAACTTCATTCTTGCTCCCACGAACTCTTTGACTCATGCCAAAGCCGGCCATCCTCATGCTCATCACAGACTATTGACAGTAGTGTCACACTCTTCACAGACTATTTGCTATACCACATTCTCCACAGATTACTCACTATTTAACTCTTCCACATTCTTCACAGATTATTCACTATTACAGATTAGTACCTTGGTCTAAGGCTCTGGCAACCTTCCTTTCATTCCTTTTCCAATGTTTTCATCTGTTGATTACTACAATTTTAAAATGGTCTCTGAGGATGTATCTGGTAGCTTATACTAAATAAACAATAACGACGTAATGTATCTTCACGAAACGTGTGGGTTAATTTAACTACAGCCTTACAGTCCCAATAGATAGCTAAAGTTTTAATATCAATTTCCTGACTTTTATATACTATTGTCATATTGTTTCAGGTTTCAATTTTCTCATGTATGTTCCCACCGAGAATTGAACCAGAAATCACATGAACAAATGCGAATATGTTAAATATTTTTGAACACTTTAATACAAAACACAAAACGCTTCAATGATACGATGCATGGATATGTTTTGGTTATGTCCTGCAATGTATGATTAAAGAAGCCAGGAGGGTGAAGAAAAAATAACAGAAATCTCTTTTATATTTACTTCTTCAACAAACTCCCGACCTCAGAAGGGCAAGCCATAAGTTAGGTAACAAAGTCATACAACGAACACAACCATATCGCTCTCCTGAAATTTTCGTGTGTATGTTTAAAAATCTACTGTTGTTCCACGCCAACCAGTCTATATTTTTTGTTGTATATACCTTCGAAGTGAAAGATATTCATTATTACATTTGTTAGTGGTTGGACTCGTGAGTCAGAAACTACTATTAATAAAGAGTTTGTTTTGTCTACTATCCCTGCGATTAGAAGGGCCTTATCTAAAAATATTTCATTTGTATATGAGAAAAGAAGAAAGTTTATTTTCTAAGAATAAAATAAATATTTTCAATGTGAAGCTAACATTAAGTTTCGAAGAGGAGCTAAACAGAAGAATTTGTTACCATTTACATCAGTTTTCAGACAGTTCACTATATTCTGAAATGGGAAGAAATCAAACTGGGAAACATTTTACTAAAGAGACTTCGACAGAAAGTGCAACATGTAAATATTGCAAGGTTAAAATAAAATAAAGAACAAATGTAACACAAACGTGTTATGGAAACATTTAAAAGCACAACAACCTACTATATCAGCGAATCCTAAAAAAAAGTTTTAACGAATTTTAGATATTCAATTTTATCATCACAATTTCAGATGCAGGTTTGGATACGAATCAAGATCTGAGATTCGAATTTCGGATCCAGATCCGAGATCCGGATCTGGATCTCACTGGATCCGGGATATCCGGATCCGAAAATTTTTGGCCATCCCTACTGTATACCTAGCGGTGACATTTTCTCTACCAGTCGCAAACCTTCAATACCATTCTGCGAAATGCTGACGATACCGTAGATCTGTACCAGCTGCCAGTGAATTTCAGCGGCGGTTCCATGTTCCGCCCACAGAAATCGAATAACTGAGCGGATTTCTTCGCGAGACTAGTTTTCCAAATGAGTAGCAATTTGTGTTTACCTACAACTAGCGCCGCAGGTGGCGGGTGGATGAAATTCTGCAGAGTTGCCAACTCCATGTATTAAAGTTACCACACACTTCTCATTCCTCTACAACAGACACAACTCCAGAAATATCCTCCTGGTAACCTTAGTTTCTGATCCTTCCTCGTAAAAAGATAATTTGTTCCAAAAATATTTTTCTCCACAAATTACATTAATTTTGAGTTTATCAGTTGCTTTTTCTTGTACATCACATGGACGGGCTAAAGTTATAGAGGTGTAAGTCACCTTTTCGAAAAGAAAACTTCGACACAGAAACTAGATCTAGTTAAGTCGACCTGCTAACAGAAAACAGAAGTAAGAGCTTCGTTCAATTGCAAACAGATGGTACTGAAAGTTTTAGTGCTATAAGAAGCAGTTATTTTATTGCCGATTTTGTGACAATATCTTTTGCGTTAATTTCTTGAAAACAAAGAAAAATGTGTTTTACAGCACTGTAACTTTAATTTGTCCATATAATATTTATCCATAAATATGATGCTCGAAATGAAAGATAGTTAAAAGTAAAAGAAATCTACGAGACATTTGAGAGTCTTATATAAATCCTGTTGCTTGTAGATATAAATTTACAATAGTTGAATGGTTTGTCTACATTTGTTAATTTCTACAATTATGGAAGTTAGAGAATAAATATTTAGAGAGCTTCGAAAAATGTATTAGAAGAAGATGGAGAAGATAAAATGGATGTAGAAAGTAACAAACAAAGGTGTTTTGAAACCAGTAAGGGGAGAAGAAAAGAGGACACTCTTAACTAGCATTCTTCGTAGGAAAATCAACTGGATTTGACACATTTTGCGAAGAAGTCTTCTCCATACCGCCATAAGGGAAAAGATGGAAGGAAAGCGAGGTATAGGAAGAAGAACACAATTGATCGATGATTTTAAAAAGCAGAAGACATGGTTCCCACAGATTTTTGTAGACTGTTTTCCCCGACTTTCCCTAATTTTTCCTGACAAAGATTTACCCATTTCTCTGACAAAAGTTTGTTTAATTCTTCCACTTTCTCGTAACCCTCTAGTTTAGTTAGATGCCTAACTAAAAGTAGGCCACTAACTTTCTAAAAAGTGGGTCGGCCTACGAAACATACATGACCCTATATATATATATATATATATATATATATATATATAGGGTCATGCATGAGTCATGTATATTTGGTCATGCATGAGTCATGTATATATATACATCTTAGTTAGTCTATGCGATACGGGGAATTACACGTGAATATACATACGATATTAAGGCTATCAGCTATTGAGAAGTTTCACCATCCAACTCAAAAGACTCATTAGATCCTGATAAAATTTATATTGAACCTGCAATAAAAAATACTTTAAAAATAGAAGTCAAAATCGGTACATCTGTGTTGTAGTTATGCTTAAGCAGGCACACAATGTAGTCAGCTAAGTACGATAGTAACCCTATCAACCGTTGAGAAGTTTCACTTTCTAGCTCCAATGGCAATCAGATTCTGATGAAATTTATATGAAACCACAGCAAGAACATATTTTTTCAAACGAAAAAGTTAATCGACAAAATTGGTACACCTATGTCGAAATTATGCGTGATCATACACGCAATTATGGTATACACATTATCAGTTATTGAAAGTTACACGATCTAGCTCCGAAGACTATTGTTAGAGTTTCATGAAATTTATGTGCAACCACGGGAAACAATACTCTTAAAAATAAAATAAAATAAAATGAAAAATAAAATTAAAAATTAAAATCGCCTGTGTTGAAGACTTACAGTTGAATATACGCTCAAAGTATATGTAAACGGTAAACGAGTCGAACTGATTATTATTATTATTATTATTATTTTTTTTTTTTTTTTTTTTTTAAGTTGCTTACAAAGAGGTATGTATCTCAGCTCAGAAGGTCAGAGATGCCACACTTCAAGATGCTGGAGCTCAATTTATTTCAGAGTTAAGAACCTAATTATAAATCATGACCTAGCACACCTTCATATGACTTAATGCATCTGTAACCTATTATTCTATATTGTTATATTGATTGATCTCTAAATCCCAAATAACATTATTTCAAAGTTGTTTTCATTATCGAGAATAACTACTTTGTTTCCTTGACATAAAAGAACTTTTCAATAATTTCCTTAATTTTAACGAAATTTTCAATGATTTCCCTGATTCTCCCTGACAGCAAGAAAATTCCGTGACTTTCCATGATTTTCCAGGTCTGTGGAAACCTTGGAAGAAAATATTGGAAGTTAAAGGAAAAACTGAAGATCGAGAAACGTGAAAGAAACATTTTCAGATCTTAACGTAAGGAGGGATAGGATCTCCTGTTAGTTTCAAGACCCGCCAACAGTACTACTACTACTACTACTACTACTACTATTAATAATAATAATAATAATAATAATAATAATAATAATAATAATAATAATAATAATAATAATAATAATAATAATAATAATATAAGGAATGGAAATATGGGATGTACTTTCAAATGAAATACTGCTATGTGTCTAGTGAGTCACTGCATATGTTTTGTAGCGTCCTTACATGCTAGTAATTAGTGAGAAAAACTACCACGCAAAGTAATTCGTTTCGATACTGGAAAGAACGTATTGAAATTCTGTAGAGAATAAAAATTAACAGTAGATATATTCTTGTTAATGCTTTTTAAAATATTCTTTAACGTTTAAAGTGTCTTTCTAAAATAGGACAGTTATTTGTATGTAAATAGCTATCTGGAGTGTTTAATGTTTGATCCCATATTATGCAGTTTTACATATTCAACTTAAAACAACTTAAGGGCCACGGTGGCTCAGTGGTAGAGCATTGAACTCCGATGCATGTGGTCCTTGGTTTCATCCCAGCTTGCGCTAACTGAGCTTGTGGCGGAGAAACACCGTGTGCGTGGGTTTTCTTGAGTTCCCCCAATTTCCTCCCACTTCCTTTGTTCCACCATTTCATTCATTTCTCATCATCACCGTCTCATTTAGCCTAGCCGGCGTAATCGTGGGACGTCAAAATTAACAATTTCATTTAACTTCTTTTCAAAACGACTTAAATTGTGTTCTCACGCTAACTTAGCTAGTGTCAACTTATCCTGTTTGTTTCTTGAACAATTTATTCACAGCCAACTAAAAAAGTAGCAACTCTAACAACACCATCATACGACTGACGTCACATATAAATAACAAAATTACACAGTCATGTGGATAATTATCTTGCCACAATCAGTTCACAATCTTTCCGTTTGCATAAATATATCAAACAGATATTCGACGAGAACTGAAGCAGAGAATTGAAATGTTTATTTTAAATATTTGTTAATTCGTTCATTTAAATTAGAAATAGAAAGAGAAAGGAAATCTTATTTTAGAATTTGAAATTTTAGCCTAATTAGAGATAAGCCAACAAAGATTGACGATTGGTAAATATCATACTGATAATTATTTTACCTTTGAAAGACAAACGTAAATTCAAGTGTATATATATAAACTTACCAGCTACATATAAGCGATTCAGCAGGCCTTGGTTCTTTTCTATTATAAATGCCAATGCCGTAATACCAACCGCTAAGAAGTACACTATACTGAAATTAAAAGAAAATCAAAGGAACCATAAATCAAATAAACCTTTACTTTCTAAGACTATAGAAATAATTATGACCCTTTCTGTATATTATTTTTTAAACTATTTTTTATTAACATTCATCCAGTAGTAAATATAGTTTTAGTTGCTACACTACAGTTCATACTATCAATAAATCAAAATGAAACTTTCAAATTTGTAATAAATAATTTCTGGCATATTCAAATAATAAACCCGCAATGAAAATAATGCAAAAGCTTAACACGGTTTCACATTACGACCGCCTTTTCATGACATCCTCTTACCAGTGACGGCCATAAATAATTTCCGGTTTGTAATAATATTTTAGAATATTATTACTTATCGTTTATATTGTATATATGTGTAAGCCTTACACACACATATACGGTGCAACTCCACAACAACAATAACAAAGGATCCAGAACAAAACCAATACCTTTCCAATTACCGAGCAAATATTCTCTCTATTGTTGATTTACCAGCAAACACGATACAGTTATTACGAAATTACGACCAGAAACTGGTTGTCAGTTGAGAATAACTTGATAATGTACGTCACGAAAATTGAACCGGGCATTGGTGAACTATTGTGCTGCCAAAATGTCTTGAGCCGTGGCAAAAATGCGAACTAAAGCTCACACCCTCACACACCCACCCGTTGAGCAAATAAGGGTTCAGATGTTGCTAAGCGAGAGAAAGCGAGTGGAATTCCTTAAGCCGATAGCAGCGCTTGCAACGGAAGACTAGGGATCAAGTCAATGTGGTATATCTTTAGTGAAATCCTACCAGGCTTAGGTTTCATACTTGCCTTCATTTTGAATTGTACTTCAATCTACAGTTTTTGTTATATTTATATTTTTCATATATATCACTTTTCAGTAATTTCCCTGACACTAAAGAACTTTTCAATAATTTGCCTGATTTTTCGTCACGGAACATAAGGGAAATTATTGAAAAATTCTTTAGTGTCAGGGAAACTATTAAAAAGTGAAATACATGAAAAATACAAATATAAACATTGGGCATATGCAATGTGATCTTTTTCTTTACCAGTTTCATTTGTTTTTCATTCGAATATTGTTTCAAACAACTCTTTAATTATTAAAATTTTGTTTAACATTCTTGGCTCAATTTGAAAATAGTATGGAAATAAAAATATGATTATTAAAAGAAATTCAAAATAATCTTTTAAAAATATATATATTTTCCGATACTACTGTAGATCCGAATCACGTTCATTTCTTTTTCACTTCTCTTCGTGTCTCCCAGGGCCGGATTGAGGGAGGGGCTTAGAGAGGCTGTAGTCTGCGGGCCTCCACTCTGATCAAAATTTCAGCTGGCTGTCTAAAAAGAATCATACAAGATACAATCATCATCATAAGATAAAATATACCAAAAATATGAAACATAGTCCCTTAACTTTGCTACTGTACTTTCACAGAAATATATTAGGCGAAGTCAGCAGGGCCCAGATATTTTTTCTAGCCCCGGGCCTTCAGATGGGCTAATCCGGCCCTGGTGTCACCCCTAAGCTGTCTTGACAATCAGGTTAAGAATCCTGACTTAAGATATATTCCATTAAAGTAATGTATTTGTTAAAAATTACTCCACATTTCTTTTATAAGGTTTGAACTTGTATCTATCAGTGGCATTACTACAGATTTCCAATTCCAAACGTTTTCTTCTTTATTTCGTTACGGTCATATTTAATAATTCAATGTTATTAGATTACGAATATAGAAAACCATATTTTATTTAAGGTTTTCATAAACAAATCGATTTTTTACGCCTGTTTAGGATGTAACATTTTGATTACAAAATGTCCAATAGCTTTACACTGATAGAAGAGTATTAACTGACTTGAGCATGGGATCATTATTATTCAATTATTGTGAACATGCTACTCCTTATTTTATAATTTTAAATTCCTTAATTCCCATCTTCTATAGCTTCTCCATCTTTTTCTTACTATATTGGCTTAGTAGTCCCTCGTAACTATCCTATGTAAATGGCCTAAAACTTAAGTTCGAGTAGAATCCTTAAGCATATACATACAACGAATTCTTAAACTAGTTCATTTTATTCGTTCCAGCTTTTTTGCCACTCTATAATAAATAAATATACGAATATATGCTCCTCTTATAACAAAATATGTATCGAACACAAAGAAATTGACATATGTAATATGAACTATATGTTTAAGAAAACTATTGTAAATGTATTATGTAATGCACCAACACTATAATTGGGCTTATGCCTGTTGTGTTGATGACAAATAAATAAATAAATAAATAAATAAATAAATTGAGTTATTGTAGTTAAAATCAAACAAAACTTACCTAATCATAACACCAGGTGCTACGAAGTCAGTGTATGATAAAGTAACATTTTGAACAGCGTTTACGAACTTGAAAAAAAGTAACAATGGTTAATATAATATAATAACATAGTAGTGATTGATATAATAATTATTAATATATATTATCAACATTTTCTGTAAATGACTAACGCTCAATTGCGAAGTTTATTGACATGATTAAACTTACTAAAGTTAGTGTAGTCATTGATAAAATAAATATAAGCCTGGTATTGTATAATCCTGGTCCGAATGAAATGTTAACTTTGACTTCTGTGGGAAATTCCCCTCAGGGAAACAGTATACGAATAGACTAAGATCACGCGTCTAACGTCACAAACTTATTACACTTCCAGCAAACTGGTTGGAGTCCCAGACAGTCAGCGGCATTATTGAACAGGGTTGTGTGAAAGTTCATCATGAAGAATACACAATTTTGAGTAATTTTTCTGTATAAGTTCAAACTGAAACATTCTGCACAACACGTCACAAAAAATATAAAAATACATTTGGGCCAGGAATGGTTATTGAACGCGTTATTCGTTGTTCATTTGTGAATTTCATTCTGAGGACAGAGTATTGGAAAATGAGCGTCTGTGGGTATCGATCAACATGATGTTCGGATGAACTCCTGAACAACACCGTGGAAATAGACCCTCGGAAAAGTATTCGTGCCATTGCAGATGAGCTAGACATACACCATACCAGACGTTCGGTGGGTCCGTGTAACCAGTAAGGAGAAAAAGCTGGACTTCTGAGTGCCATATGAGTTAACATCGGCCAACAAGAATAGCAGTCCGGAAGTGTGCAGTTCTTTGAGTGTATGGAATAACATGAAATATTTCCTCATTAGATTGTGACTTCTGACAAAATATGGACAAGATATGAACAAAAAGCAAAACTATAAAATTAATGAAAGTAATCATTCATAAGCCCATTTATAATAAAAAGCACCCAGTCATAACAAATGTTTCTGTTTATTTGTACATAAGTCAATTTTCTTGTTCTTCTGAGCAGCAAACTTGTTTATAATTCTTTTTTAAGTCTAGATTATTCTTTATCATTTTTTATTGGCATCACAGACTATGCACTGAGACAAATCTGAGTTATGGCATTTTTAATGATTCTATACTAGTTAATATAATAAAGCGTTTTTCAGTGTCTGAAGTGGAGATCAGAATAGTTACTATGATTTTCAAGAGCTTTGTATTCGCCAGTAGATTCATAAAGCCCCAATATATTTCTACGGATTTACCATGCACATCACGACAATGCATTAATGGCATCTGTATTGAACTGCCATATATGTTGCTTTTAAATTCCCTGTGCAATATGTTAACAATTTACATGTAACATGATATGCAGTAAGTTATGAAAGCTGCAGAAATGCTTTAATTACAGACGCTTTGTCCATATGGCCTTGCATTGCTGTGTTAAGATATTTCATGATTGTTTATTTTGTATTTACGTCCATTGTCAGCAGTTAGACAGCATGAGACCTACAATTTCAAAGTGAGTTCTAAACTAATGAAGTGTGTTCGATACTCGAATCAAACCCGGGACCTCGTGCATCAAAGTGACACACTAGGAACTAGACTATCGAGAAGAGCAAGATATTTAATGAAGTCAACCAAACCACGGAAATCACTAGAGTTATCTAAATCTTCACACTCATAATGGGAAGATAGAGCAAGTTCAAATGCGTCCAGAATTTGATGCAATCAATCGAAAAACGAATGTAACTTTATTACAATCGGGTTGTGATAAGATACTTGGAGTACTCACGCTATTTATATTTAACGTAGTGTTAATGTGTTTATTTCAGTTCTCATAGCGAATGTATTCTTTTACTTTTTCAATCAAATGCGTTTGCACTTGTTCAGATCCACTGTAAATAATCTCAAAATAACAGATAAGGGAAACAAAAGAATTAGTTTTATAATCTGTCAGCATTAAGTGCCTTCGTAAAATCAGCTTTAAGATTTAGATGATATGTACTCCTTTCAAGATAACAGTGAACTTCGGCTAATGAGGTTCTAACTTCTTTCTAATCTTTCACATTCCGTCAATACTATAAATGATATACAGTACTTTGCAATTGCTCAACAGAATTAATGATTACAGCTTCTGTAAGATTCACTAGTATTGAGAGAATATTTTAGTAAAAGCTAACACTACGAATCTATGTAAAAAAATATAATAAATACTAATAAATACATATTTATAAATCAACCAATATACCAGTATACAACAGTTTTTCACATTTGCCACTTTGAAACGCATTGAGAGAATCATGTTTCAATGCATCAAACATAATCTTTGAGCTGAAGTAGGTTACATCACAAAACGCTTATTTTCAAAAATGTTACATATGAACTTACGTTACTCTAAATGACAATATGCGCCCTGTTTTGCATGTGTTAACTCGGCTGTTGAAATAGGAAAATCAGTTCTGACATTTCGTTCAGGTTCACCTAAGATTTTACCTTTGTAACAATGTTATACAAAGTACAATACTACTTTCATAGCTGTTCATTTTTCTTACAAATATTCATTTTTTTCTTTTTTGCACAAGGAAACCATACCCAAAAGAAAAATCTTTTTCTATTCATATTATTTAAAAAAAATATATACTTGAAAATAAATTGAAATGCCATCTGATCCTGCGTTAACTTAAGAATCTCGGAGGAAGAGGTTTTCAAGTAAGGTGGTGCAAACACTTACCTCTAAACCTCCGCCTTTTCTCCCCCTTCCCCTCCCCTTCGGTACAACCTAGAAAAGCAATCACTTGGTTTGTCTTGTTAGTTTCTTTTTATTATAATAAATTGAGACAATAAGAAATTCAGATAATTGATTGAGAAAATGAGTTGCAGTAATTATATACTATTATATTATTCTATATTTGATTTGACTTGAGTTTAGCGTCCCGTTCAGCAGTGAGGCTATGTGAGACGTGGACCTGCAGCTTAATGTAGAATACGAATCTCATGAGCTCCCGCCGGGAATCGAACCCGTGTCTTCCGCGCTAAAAAACTATTATATTTTTGGTTGCAAACAAAGTCTATTTTTTGATTCTGTTTAAAGCGTCACATTTTGGGAAATCAGTCAACAACAGTTGTCAACACTACACGTTCAAATCCTCTTTCGAACGTCGGAAGACCACAGTTCCCTAGACTCGCTGTCCTTCTAGACTACACACAGAATAGGCCGTCATGTTCGTAGCTATGTTGTAAACGTAGTATGATGGAAAGTATTAAATCAAAGACGTGAAGCAAGCGGAGAGTGTACGTAACTACGATTTAAAGAAAAGTTCTGGTATATGTTTACGTAATATTTACGTAATGTTTACCTAATATATTAGAGAAAAAAATAATAACAGGAGGAAAAGAAACAATATGATAATATAACCCTAAGTATTATTATATTTCTTAAGGAACAATAAACAACGCATAATATTTGGTGGTTCACGTAATTTTATGAACTGTACAAGGCGACACCACTGTCTACAATATGCTAATTTCTTTCGTTACGAACTATATGAAGCTAATGTCTATGTAATATAAATTTTGTGTTGCCTTGAAATATGTTTCCGAAGTAAATTGTCCTATGTACATATCACAAAGTAATATTTGACAAATACACAATAAATGTACCAAACATTAGTTTTAATTTTTTCCTTTTACTCTTTAAATTTGTCGACTAAAAAGTTATGTTTTGAAGTAACAAAACTGCTTGTTCCTTTATGAAAGTTATTCATGATTACATCCAGTTGTGATTCTGTACAACGTAAAATATTTACTGAATAACTATAAAACGTAAAATTTTCACTAAATTGTAAATTCTGTCACTAATTGTTGTATAGACGAACTTTACATAAATTTTATAAATAAAGGCAGATATTATTTATACTAAAGTATCGCTTCAGTATTACAGATTATTAAGACAGTCTGGGTCAAAAATGTATTATTTGATATCAGGGGCGTCATATCAGACTTTGCTTGAGGGGGGCAAGAGTACCACCAACATAAGACTTACATTTTGTACTAGTTAGTAGACAATCAATTATAGTAGACAATCAATTAAAGTATATGTATTCCTCAAGCTCTTCGGGGGGAGGGGGGATTGCACACTCCTGCCCCCCTCTAAATGACGCCCCTGTTTGACATACAGAATGAAGTAATATTTAAAGCTCTTAAATGATACATCGGCATCTCTGAACTTAGCTAAATTGTTAACATATTAAATAAGAAAAATAAATAAATAAATAAATAAATAAAACGTAGAAAGAAATGAATAAGCTAACCTGGATAGGCACAGAATCTGTCAGAAATGTTTCATCAATTCCTATACTCTTTGCAAATTCCTTTAGAAAGTCATTGTAGGATTCCATTACAATCCATTTTACGTAATACTCAGTTTGTTTATCTGCAAAGAAAGTTATCACTATAGAAATAATAATGTACAGTTAACTAGCCGTCAGACTACTAACGGGGAGGAGTGGGGGGTACTTTGTGCCCACTTCAGTATATTTTTTTGTAATTAACCTTCTAATTGTTTCTTTAAAAAAAGAAAGTTATTGCTCATCATGTTTAGCTAAAGCATATAGTCTACCTTTCGGTTTTTCAAATTGAACGTTAGTGTGTCTTATAAAATTTGCTATTTTAAGTTGGTGGACACAAAGTACCCTCCGTTGATAGGAGATGTGACTGACATTTAAAAGTGTCACTTCTAGATGGCAGTATAATAAATAATAGTATCCCACTTTTTTCTGAATTTGGCGGTTTTGCTATTTTAAGTTGATGGGCACCAAGTACCCCCTCCCCGTTGGTAGGAAATTTGATTGACATTTAGAAGTGTCACTACTAGATGGCAGCATAATCAATAGTTGTTAGTTTTATCTTGTGTCGTGCTCACTTCAGTCCTTGTAGATTTTTGTGAGAGTTACTAATTTGTTTCTTCTGCGACAAATACATGCTTTTGTTTCCTTTGCTACAAAATGACCCCTCAGATAGTCCGCGTTCAAAAAATACCTAGTACGAGGGTTAAGAAACAAAATCATGTATTTATACTACCAGAAAACTATTAATATATGTATACTAGATAGTATATACATGCTTTATATATAGTCCAATATTTAATATACTGCTAGTACACAATGCATCATGTTTATTAAGTGTATTAATGATATTAAGAAACATAAAACGAAAGTATTTGATTTACTTATGAGAAAGACATTATGCAACTAGTAAGTATGCACACTAGTATGGAAAACAATAGCTTAATTCTTTCATTTGTAGGTGTAACAACTTATAAATTCTGCGTTTTACGTTTACGTAAAAAAAAAAAAAAAAAAAAAATGGACGAGAAATAAATAATAACACTGTTTTAAGGTTAATAATTCCTTCTTAGCATTGAGCTATTTAGATATCGATCTACAGAAAACGTTGGACTAAAACTACACCTATTCCAATGGGGAAACCGACCTTGGAACTTCCACACCGGAGGCGAGAACTCTGATCGTTTGGTTACCGATGGTATTTACTACTACTACTACTACTACTACTACTACTACTACTACTACTACTACTACTACTACTACTACTACTACTACTACTACTACTGCTGCTGCTGCTGCTACTACTACTACTACTACTACTACTACTACTACTACTACTACTACTACTACTACTGCTGCTGCTGCTGCTGCTGCTGCTACTACTACTACTACTACTACTACTACTACTACTACTACTACTACTACTACTGCTGCTGCTGCTGCTGCTGCTACTACTACTACTACTACTACTAATAATAATAATAATATGTAAATCCAAAATTAAAATCCTGAAGCCGACCCTGGTATTTACATGGCAACACTGTGAAAAAAGACCACACATAAGTTGAAAATCATTACATCCCTCCGTACTTTTAGTGCAAATTGGAAATTGTGTCTTGAGTAATGATCAGACTGCAACCATTTCTTTCAGTTTGCGGTTCGTTTGTATGTAGAAAAATTTAAACAAAATCTTGATCAAGGTTAGGCAATCAAATTTTGGGTTAAACTTAGTGAAAATTCAACACAAATTTACGTAAAATTTCAAACACACAAACAAGAAGCACTGAATGTATGCTACATCGAAAATATTATCTTTCAAAGAATATAAAATATTCTCAACTGGCCGGAAAATGTGGAAGACGAACAGTGTTCTGAAAGACATTGGAAGGGGAAAACAGAAGAAAATATTCTAAGAAATTAGAACTCTGGGCAGTTCATATTCACTTTTAACATTTGAAATGGTCAGTTGTAAATTGAAATGCGAACTAATTTATAGCTCAAGAAATTTTGACCAAAGAGTTGGGTATGTGAAAGTGAATGCGATTTTTTTTTTTCTTTTTAAAATCGCACCATAGAGCCAAGGGAACAGAACGAGTATATTCTAAGATTCTCCTGAACAATTCAGAACGAAGAATTTGTGATATTTATTTATACAATATGAGTTTTACTACTACAAAGTTTACGGCTTTGATTCCCGGCGGGAGCTCATGTGGTTCATACATCTTATTAAGCTGTAAGTCCACGTTTTATATAGGCTCGGTACTAAACGGGGTGCAAAACTTCATTTCAGTCAACCAACAAAGTACTGATAAATGCTAAGTTTATGTATTTATTCAGTGGCACCGTAGTGAATCTACAGTTTTTTTTTTGTTTTTTTAAAGAAATTATATAGACTCGTACTTTGTTAAATCTTTTTCGCAGATTTTGTTAGATTTCACGTTTTGTGTGTCATTTATGTTATTATCATTCATTCATTTATTTCGTCTTTTTAGTCATACATATTGCACGATTACGTGCGTATGAATAAGACTCGTCAAAGGTACAAATATATAAAATACGTAGTAATGACAAATACATACGTATTGAATTAAACTACTATGCTACATCTACGATATAAAAAGCAGTACATAACAATATATATATTTCCAAAACTATCAATAGACAATTGAATTAAACTACTATGCTACCCAAAACTATCAATAGACAAATTCACTTACATATCTAAAAATTCGTTTACAGAATAAAAGCAGTGCTGCAACAGATAAGTTTTCATTAACCTCTTGAACTCTCCTTTTTGTTCTGTCCTTCGAATATTCTGAGGAAGTTTATTGTACAATATAGTACCCATAAACCTTGGATTCCTTGTATCAATAGTACTCCTTGCATATTTGGGTCCCCAAGCAGTGATCGCCTAGTAGCTCGTACTGGACTAATAGCTCGCGAGGACATTTTCGGTAGATCGCGTTAACGTTCCATTTGGCGTCCTTCACTGAGGTAACGCTAACGACAGGGGGCGCTGATGACAGCAACTGCTTGTTTATCCTACGCAACTGCAATTGTCAGCCTCATCTCATAGTTTATTGTATACGCGTGAGGGTGTGCTAGTTATGTTTTTCGTGTGTATATTAGACATTTGCTAAATGTTATGTTTTTCGTGTGTATATTAGACATTTGCTAAACGTTATGTTTTTCGTGTGTATATTAGACATTTGCTAAACGTTATGTTTTTCGTGTGTATATTAGACATTTGCTAAACGTTATGTTTTTCGTGTGTATATTAGACATTTGCTAAATGTTATGTTTTTCATGTGTATATTAGACATTTGCTAACTTGGATAGTTTCATTTTATATTTACTAGAAATGTAAGTTAATAGGCAAAAAACAAATGTGATTTCTTTTTAAAAAAAAGTTGATAGTTTTTCTGATTGGTAGGCCACAGTAGATAGCTCAGAAGCTTCATAACTTTAGCGACCACTGTGGTAAAGTATAGTATTATCTTTTGGAATTCGTAAATTCACTTTTTTTTTTTTTTTTTGTATTGTCGTGGTCCATGTCATATTACTTTTCAATTTTGGTTTGAGATTGTTTCAAGCGGAGGCCGATAAGTACGGTTATGTATACCCTTGGCAGAAACGGAAATGAAAGCTCACTGGGAGTGTTTGGCACAATGATCTGCATTCGACCATTTTTACATAACAAAAATCGTTAAAATATTTAGGTGACATTAAAATAGTTATTAGAAATATATAATATGAAAATGAATTATATACTGCCGAGATTTATAATACAAAATATTAAATATATAATGTATGATATAAGCTTATTAAGAAGATATAAAAAGCAATAGGAAAAAGTTAGTAATACATTAGGTGTATGTAATCTCAATAGGACAGTGTACTTAATTCATAGATTATTGTAATACCTTAAATTTCGTAATCTATTCTTATTTGGTACTCTAATGAATATTACAGTTTTAGCTATTGAAATTACTAACAAAGATTTGAAATTTAGAAGCGGAGAGGCATCGATGCAAATCTGTCTTCAACATTGGGGGAGCGGGGGATGTAAGACCGTTTTCATAATTTGTTTTAAGCGATGTTCAAAATATTTATGAAATTGAAAAACAGTATTGTGGAGGATCAGGGGAGCAGAATTGTCTTCAACATTGGGAGGCGGGCAGATTTGAGGCTTATTCGGAGGAAAGGGAAGGAGAGACATGAGACTCACAACGGTTGATGAATCTGATTTCAGAGGTGAACCTATTATATATTACACAGGAAGGAATATCAATTTCATCTCTTTCCTTTGTGGCAGTCGGACACAAATCATCACATTTCTCCTTTTTTTTTTTTTTTTAAAAAAAAAAAGGGACAATCTCTCCAGTATGTTCCCTCATCCCCCTGGACTTTGCGCCAGTGCGGAGACGTTAGTTATTTCTACTAAGTAAAATTTCTTGCGTTTTATTATTAGGTATTCACCTGTATTATCAACTGCTACTGTGACTTTTATGTTTCCTAGTAAGGCAAGAAAATCCATTGGAAAAGTGCTTGGTTTGGTTATTATATCACGAAAGAAATTGCTAAACCCTTCTGGTATACAAACAGCTCCAGCTGCTTTCGATTGCTCCACTTCTTCCAAGGCCAAAGAAAAATTAATATCTGTTTTCTGAAATGCAATAATAGAAAAAGAACAAACATAAGATAGTAAGTTCCAATGACAAACTTTCACAGTGTAGCCTGCCTGTTTTTCTCGCTTTAGCACCATTAAAATCTGGCCAACGTAAAAAAACATACAATCAAATAATAATAATAATAATAATAATAATAATAATAATAATAATAATAATAATAATAATAATAATAATAATAATAATAATAATAATAATAATAAGCAATAACCTTACTTAAGAAGATTATAAAGACTCTATAAAAGTGATAAATAATTTTCATTATAGAAATAATATAATAATATGCGCGATAACATGATGGTTTGAATTTTCTCAAATCCACTTTTATTACTACAAGAATTAAATATATATATATATTTGGAAACAATACGATAAAACCAACATTTTATGGTTAAGTAAGTGTTCAAATTCAGTTTTTTTTTTTTTTTTTTGAATGATAGCTCCATGAGAACTGCAAAGAATCAGTTGATATCTGGGACTCCTTCATTAGCAAACACCAATCTGTTCTTTGGCCTTCCGATGGCAAACATAAAAAAAAGTGCATGACTTCCTGTATTTTTAGAAAAGTTGTTTTGACTTCCTATTTGCAAGTCACCTTTATATGTATTTTGATCTTTTGAGGAACAGTAGATATTTTGAGAATGCTCTTCTTCATGTTTAAGAGGCACGTAGGCAGGGGGTAGGGAGGCACGATGGCTCATCTAGAGCGCTCACATCTTGTGCGAAGGTTCCTAGTTCGATCACATCACGTGTAAGATTGTGGTGGACAATATCGTGTCCATTTTTTCAAGGTTCTCCTGTTTCGTCCCTATACTCATTCCATCAATTTCTTTTATTATCGTTCCCTTCCATTAATCTTCCGCCTAACTTAGCTTAGAAACCATATTCGTGGGTCATATTTTATTTTATTTCCGTTTTCCTTCATGGTTCAAAGCAAGAGAGAGAAGGCGCTAATCAAACACATAGTCTCATACAAGAAATTTACAATAAGTTATTTCAAATGATCAAATTCCAAAGGTAAATTTGATACTGGAATAATAGAAATAAAGGTGATAGAATATGACAAAGTTCCACAGTAGACAGGAAGCCAACATAACACCGTAATTAATAAAAAAAATATTTCAGAAAGCTTTCACGATTTACAAAAATAGGATCAAGTTAGACAGATGGTCAGCTTAACAGATTTTCGCAGTATAACAATTCAATGCATACAAAAATAATACGCGTTGCACATATATATTTAGAGAAATACTATCCATGATAGGGTTAAAATATATCAGGATTTATGCGGACATATCCGCATTCTGAGAGTAAAAATTTCTGTTCACATACATGTTTTGAAATGCCCTGATTTGTCCACATTTTTAAAGCCCAAGTGTATTGTCAATTCAATTTAAGACATCTCACATGTAAAGATACGTTTGGCTACTTGCATACGATGGAGAAATTATTAACAAAGGATCTACTAAAAATGATGCTTATAAATATGTAAAGGAGCGTGTCTACTAAAATTTTGAAATGAAAAAAATAAAAATGAAATCTTTGAGTTTTACGTCCCACGGTTATGCCGGTTAGGCTAAAGGAGACGGTGATAATGAGTAATGAATGAAATGGTGGAATGAAGAAAGTGGGAGGAAACGGGAGAACCCCGAGAAAACCCACGCACACGGTGTTTGTCCACCACAAAGTTCACTTGGCGGGAGCAGGGTTTGAACCCGAGACCAAATTTTGAAATGAAATTTCGTGACTTTTTGGTGATTTTTTCTTTTATTTAACCATAAAATTCTTTAACATCCAAAAACTAACAACAGTATCTAATATTGTTTAGCACTTATCTTTATCTTATCTCTACTTTCAAAGGCTATTCCTTGGAGCGATAGAAATTTGGTATCCTCACAGTTGAATAAACTGCTTAGAAGCGTAGGTGGTTTCGGTGATGCGATGCGAGTTGCATCACCACTGCTCAATGATGCCAGCTGGAGATCAATCTCAAGGGTGAATTTATGTGCGAATTAGGCCGACTTTTCACCCATGCGGTAGAAGCGTTCTTTGCTTGCAATTTGGTAGCGTCTTAAGCCGACCATAGACGGTGAATTTTGATGATTTATAGAACAAAATTTTAGTTATATATAAGGTAAAGAAATCGTGACTTGAAAGCTAAATTTCGTGACTTTTCCTTGACTTTAATGACCGTTTTCTGATTTCGTGACCGATAGATACCGTGTAAAGTCAACATGATGATAATGTGTAAGTTCTTTTGTGTAATTATTTTCATATATTTTAATACCTTTTCCAAAAATTTTAAAAGTTTTCCAAGTAAAAGATAAAATTTATCATTCTTTTGTCGGAAGTTAATGTTTATATATCGAGTTAGCCAGACGGAAGTGTGTCCGCATTTTTGCATTTCAGAATATGGTATAAGCTAAAATATTTATTTGTTGCTGGTAAAATAATTAATAAAAAACACTTGACACATACACAGCTTGAAAACTTATCAACGCAAATTCGAATTCCTGGAACTTTCAAGATCTTTATCTTCTTTCAAAATTGCCTTTAAAAGGAAACTTTCTAAAGTCATGAATGCTTATATCGAAAACCGATAGATTTACTTCATTTAATGGAAAATGTTAGATAACCAAACGAACGAAACGGAGAGAAAATGTGGCAATTCAATTTTTCACAAATTCTTTACGCTATTGGCCAGCTCCCTGGATTTTAATAGTAATAATAGATATAGGTAGCCTATAACAATTCTGATATTTCAGCAGACATTAGTGAAAACTTTACTAAAATTAGTTCAGTTGATATTGGTCTGAATAAAGTTAAACATACTGTATATATTTAAAAAAAATAATAAAAAAAATAAAAAAAAACTAACTCTGAATGTGTCTTACTTTTTGAAATCTCCATACTGTTTCAACAAGTTCGCTTGTCTTCCTCAGCCGCTTTAAAATTCTTACTGTAAATTTACATCTTATGACGGAAAATCACATGTTATTTTAAGGGAATGCGTATTTAATTTGATATTACAAGAAGCGATAGTATACATAAACAGTTAGGAAGCATAACTTGAAATCTTCAATTAAACGATGCAGCTCTATTCTTCATGTGAGCAATATCAGCAAATAGTACAAAGTGTCATTGTTCTGTCATATGATCTATAAGTTCACAGTAGAAATTTCGAAGCTGCCGAGAAAGATAAGAGGACTTGTTGAAATTGTACGAGTAAGACAGAGTTAAGGTCTTCTAAATATTATATATATATATATATATATATATATATATATATATATATATATATATATATATATATATATATATATATAAAGATAGCCTTTAATGTCTAGCTTTTGTTTCTGCGCCAATGAACCTTGGAACTCTTAATAGACAGATTTAGTTATAGCACAATTCTGAAAGGATTAACACCGTGGTGGCTCAGTGGTGCTTGCCTCTGATGCTACAAGTCCCTGGTTCGATCCCACCCTAAGTGAGTTTATGGTGACCAACATCGTATTGCGCAGGTTTTCGCAGGGTTCTCCTGTACCTTCCAATATTTTCATACCACCACTCACTTTCATTAACACATTGGCTGCCATGTGTATCAAATTGATAAACAAGGTAACATCCCTGGCAGACCATGTGCATAAAATTGATACACATATTTCATACAGTTTTGTATACCTGAAAAAGGCCTGGTACATAACCTTGGGGGATTCATGTCCGGCAGGCAATATGTTAATCATCCTTCTTCTTAGCGTTAAAGATTTCATTCCATATTTCATTTAAAGAATTAATATTATCTTTTAGACACTGGTTTCACTCATTCTTATGAGCACACTAGTGTGCTATTATTGGATATACTAATTTGCTTCTTTTAGGAAGATAAAAATTTGACAGTTACGTCTCAAATGGACACTTTTACTTTCGACAAGTTACGAGAGTAATCGAATCTATTTTATCATTGTCAAAGATTAAACTAGAAAATAGTATAAAATAAATGCAATTGAAGTTAAGACCCGAATTTAATGTGCTGCCGCCGAAAATCAATATGGAGTCTCCACAATAAAGGCAAATTTGAGTCTACAATTAATAAAAGTATCTACTGATTACTTTACAGTCTTCCATATTCTATATCACATAATAAAAATACACTTGTTCAGTGTCTTACGGCATATGATGTTTATCTCACCTAGGGCCGTGCCGTGGAAAATCAGCGCCCGGGTCGAGAGTATACAACGGCGCCCTATATATATATATATATTCCAAGCAATTTTTCTTTTCTTTTTTCTTTTTTCTCCCGAATTTTCGCCCCCTTACTTGGGTGCCCGGGGCCGTCGCCCCGCTCGCCCCCCTACGGCACGGCCCTGATCTCACCTTTGTAAGAACTGCCTGAGTATATACTTACTGTTCTTTCATGCCTTTGTTTAATAAAACCAGAATACCAACAACTGTATTGATAGCTTCTTCTTTCCTCACAGACAGTTTCGTTCGCATCATCATTTACAAGCAGAAGCGTAGCGTATTTGGGTTCTCCACCAATAGCAACGCAGAAAAGTGTTACTTGAATTGCAGGAAGAACAAGCGAAAACAAAAAGAATCTAGAATTTGGAAAGAAAAGCGTATCTCTCAAAAACTCAAAAATTTGCTGTTTGCTAGTAAGTTATGGGGAAAATGTATGTCTAAAAGAATAAAAGTATTTCTTTTTTAATATTACATGAGAACACAAACAGGAGAGGTAGGCCTATCTAAAGTAAAATACAGCACTAGTTGAGCTATGTTTTTCTTTATATCATTATTATTATTATTATTATTATTATTATTATTATTATTATTGATTTACCCCTTTCGCGATTTAAAATATCACGTCCCTTATATTCATATGAAAATTTAGTATTACAGTGAAACCTGTCAACTTGGCCACCTCTCTAAGTTGGCCACCTGCTTATCTTGGCCTAGTTCGTCTTGAACCTGCATTTTCCCATAAGACATTCATTACTTACTACTCTATAAGTTGGCCACCTGTCTATCTTGGAAGTTGGCCACACTGAAGCAATGTTTACCCTATGATGATAATGATAAATTTACCTGCGTATCTTGGCCACGAAAAATACAATTTTGTTATTTTTCTTAACTCTTTCGAATTCCCATATGAGAGGCAGATGTTCTGTATTTGTGACTGACACAAAGAAGCATAGATTGGCGCGATTTGTTCTTGGAGGTCAATGGCCAGAACACTACCCTCATAAAAGGGTGGTGAAGGAAGATGCGAACAAGAAAAAGCACGTACAGGAATTCAGGAAATGGTTGTATGTATTTGTTTACCCTGTCTGTTTTGGTAAAACCATTAGCTATATCGGCTCCTTTCATCAGTGGGAAGCTTTAGTAATTCCGGAAAATTCTCAAGGTTAAAGCTCAATTGTCATTTATTGGCACCTGACTGCATGTCAAAAGGTAGCGGAGGTTTTGAGATATGAATTCCCTCAAGATTTTCTTAAAACATCTTTTGCTCCGAGGGAAACACTTAACTCATTAACAAGAGGTAGTTAACTACAATATTAGAATGTGCATATCTGCCAAAAAGAATAAAGCAAATATGTCTAGAATGAACCACCATTCAGTAACAACTGAAAGGAAGTCATATAAATTGCATATGAATTTCTCAATTTATAACTTAGCTTTTCTTGTTTTCAATCTGAATAACTCAGTGTGCTATAATATCAATTTTAATAAACTGCGTACATACACTTCCATTTCATGGTTGTTTGTGTAATTGTGTTTTCAATCCGAATAATCCAATGTACCAGACTAGTTTTCAGGAAGAGAAAGGTGTGCTTGTATATTAAACATACTATCAAGAGCGCCGATCCTGGGGGGACCGAGAGGGCCCAGGCCCCCAAAGCTCATGTGGTCCCTATTTTATTTATGAGTATACAATATTTGGTATAATTTGAGTGCAATTTGTCTTCATATATATATACCTTCTGCATCTGAATGGGCCCCCCAAATTTACAGAGAAATCGGCGCTCTTGCATACTATAGTAATATTTTCTAGTACTGTATATTTTTATGATTACTCTATGTACATTATTTATAAGTAGCTGTCGTGTCACTGCTTATTAAAATTTTACCATCAAGTAATACTAGAAATCCTATTCTAAAAATACACAAATCACACTTATTTCTGTAAGTTGGCCACCTGTCTAAGTTGGCCACTTTTGGATGGAACCGATGGTGGCCAACATAGACAGGTTTCACTGTAATATGAAATTGTTGATACTAAAATTTATATAACATAAGAAGTTCCGTTGTTTAGTCACTTAAATATTTTCAAAGCCAATTGAAAGAAAATTCTTGCAGAAATTAAAGTACAACGGTAAAAGCGTTGTATTATTTAAAACTATTTCTACATTTTTAATTCTTTTGAAAATCCAACCATGGACACTTCGAACGAGCGGCGCAAATCTGTCTTCAACATTGAGGGGAGGGGGAGGACGGGTAAGACTGTTCCCATAATCTTTATCTTTATATATAGCGATGTTCAAAATATTTATGAAATTCAAAAACAATGCTCTGTAGGATCAGGGAGCACAGTTATCCTCAACATTGAGAGGCAAGGAGATTTGAGGCTTATTCTGGGGGGACATCAATTTCATCTCACTTTCCTTTGTGGCAATCGGACACAAATCATTACATTTTTTTCCCCCAAAAAACACATTTCAAATCGAATTATTGGGGTGACTATCCTCCCAGTTCCAAGATGGGAGCGGACATGTCACTCTCATCCCCCGAGGTTTGCGCCAGTGCTTCGAACATATATCGGTCATTTTATGTCTTTCTACTCAGAATAGGCTCTACCATATGTTCAACTCAGGTAATTGCACGGGGCGGCAAAATATGTCGTAACTATATCATTTAAAATAAACATTTCTTGTTGGAAACAGACTTCATGATGATGGTAGTTATATTTACTAAGCTGACTATTTGAATACTACATTCATAAATCATGTATAGGTCGCATTAGTTTAAGGTTACATGGACAGTACTAAAAGCAAAATGGTCAAACAAATCCCAGCATAAAATGCTTGATTGTTGTCAAATACAAGTACTCAATTCTCGAACAGTAGAGAAAACCTGTTCCATTTAGTTAGTTATCATAATTTTGATATGAAAACCAGTCTTGTCTTTGTCACAAACAAGTTCCTTATCATTGAAGGTGAAAACAAGTTTTAATTTTTTTTTAATTAACAGATGTAGAAGGAAAATCAAGGAATAAAGAAAAAGCTAGTTGCATTGTAATTGCAAACTGATATATTGAGATTGAAGCTCTATATTGAATTCTATAAAAAGGATTACCATCTTTCGTCTGCAGATGTGTTGGTTTTATCTTTCACTAATATAATAGATTACTATTAAAAAAAAAAAGACAGACGCAGCGAGATTGTTTAGGCATTTCTAACTGCGAGTGCCCTTTCCCTGGCTTTCGTTGTTCATGATGGAGTAGCGTGCTTAAATTCGTAACTTTTAAGATTTCTTCTTCCTGGAGAAGAGGGAGGGGGCGGCAAATTGTCTTTGGAAGGCTCTGTTTCTACTGTAAAAACTATTTGTAAATAAATGTTTTGTATACTAAAGAATACAAAATGGCCACTAGGAGCTCTCTGTATTTATTAGAAAATACATACAACAATAGACTCGTGTGTGCTGAATAAATAACATATTCAGATTGCAGTGTAGGAGTAATTTCGTTTCATTACAGATTGTGTTCTCTCACAACTTTGAACCTCCATATTTCTTTCTTACATGGTTTCCGCAAGTAGATTTTACATCTTGAGCTCTTTTTTCTCTGCTTGGCGTTCCTTCTTACCACAGTGCATTTGCAAGGATCTACAGGTCCACATTTCTGCCTAGTGTTTACAGTTTCGTTGAAAGAAGATAGAAATACTGTAATTTGTTTCCATAATTTCGTTGTCAAAGATAAAAGGATGGAAATTAGGTTAAAAAAAAGAAGTTAAGAGTAATATGCAGAATAAGTACGATGACAGAAATTATTAATAACGAAGATACAAAGAAAGATTCAGTAAATATGTTACGGAGAGTTCATTCTTCAACATTGCTACATTTATTTTATTTTTTGCCGACCATTTGCTTTGGCCTTTTAAAAAAGTATCTTAAAATAATATGACATATGCATACTTTTGTTGAGAAGGGAAACTTGACTAAATTTCATACATTTACAATAATTCTCACTCATCAACGAGCAACAAACAAGTTTGTCACATAAGAGGTTATAAGTCTTTTCCTAACTATTACATTTCTTCTATTTCTTCTATCTTTATTGAATTATAATGATATATAATTCGCAGTGGTGTATTTACGATTTCGTTTCGGGAAGGGGGGCGCTGTGCTAACTTTAGTCCTGGAAATTTGAAAATTCTGTAAGATATTTCATTTACTTTAAAATAGTAAAAATAAATAAATAAATAAAAATAGAAATAAAATTCGGGCTGGGCTTAAGCCCGGAAGCCCTCTTAAATACGCTACTGATAATTCGATATATGTGTAGTTTGCACTCAATATATCTGTGCTAACTGTACCAGTTATTTACCTGTATTTACTGATGATAATAAATATTGTTTAAACTTAAATGAAAGATACTATGTTACACCTTTTTTTCGTCTACTATTTTCTAAAATCATAGAGGAATTCGGTTTACTGGTTTCTAGAATTAATTTGCGTTGTTAGTCTTCGTCAGGTATAGTTTCTTTCTTTCTCTGTATGGTCGCTTCCAATTTTAGTTTGACACCAGGAAAATTTGATTTTATAATGAAATCAGTAAATGATCTATTTAGTTTAAAAATGTAAGTGAAATGAAATGAAGCAAATTTCGAGACAATATATTTCATTTTACCAGTCTAGAGTGATGTCTGTGAAATTCCGTTAACTATAAATTTTATGCACAGAGTTGATTAAAAAAAAAAAAAAAGCGTAAATGTTAAAAATGAAGTGTAAATTTGAATAGTTGAACAAAGACCAGAAGCTCAACATTTTAATCGTTTGTTGAAGAAAAATAAAGAAAATCTCGTGAATAAAAATTTCAACTTGGATCTTTCTTGTGAATGAAAGAGGTGTAAGTTAAAACCATAGCCAACACTGAGAGTTTGAAAAATTGAGGAAATATTCCTTCAAGTATGGTATCTTACTAAAATTTATAGAGGCAATAATATATTAAATTTAAGTGTTCTTTAAGAAGAATTTAAGTGCTATGTTGTCTTTAAATATACTGTACGTATATTTATATATTTAAAATTTGCTCAGCTGGTTCTCAATATAGAACTACGTATAACACATTTAAAGTTTTCATTTTTTTTGCTCCTATTTTTAAGAATATCTTTTCATTCTTTGATATAAAAACACGTTAAAATTTATACCGAATTTTATTACTTGCGAAACATATGTTTGTTCTGTTTTTACTTAACTATATTTTTTTCTGAATAGTGATGTTATATGGGTTTGCCGAATTTTGGATTTTGTTGAAAATTTCAAAGTAACTGGATGATATTGAATTCTGGAAATGAGAAATTATTTAACTTGATACATTACAATATATGAAAGAATAAAGTGTTAGTATATTTGTTGATATGTATAAAATGTAAATAGTAATATTATACTTTTAGGTAATATGCGGTGGTCGAATTGGAAATATATTACTGTATAGATATGCTCGTGTGATTAGGTCTATCTTAGGTATATATATATATATATCAATATAGTAGAATTTTATTTTTATTTGTAAATTAAGGAGTTTGGTTTACCAAAAACTCGTTTATATATTTACTCAGACTGTTCATGTACTGTCTGGAAGACACAAAATTTTAAGAATTATTTGAATTATCATCATCAAGACGTAGAGAGTAAAAACTTAGGAATCGAGTACGTTGATGCAAATGGTTCGTCCAGTTGCTTCGAAGATGTTGACAATCTTCATCTTATGTAGTCCTATGAGAGTCATTATGGATTTGATCCTTGCGTGATAGACTATCCGCAGTGATATTGAGATTAGTGGGTTTGTATAATGCTCAGGGCACAAAATACTAATCTGTCTATGCAATATAACACTAAAAGGAAATAAATTACTTTTTACTTGCTAAATCTAAAGACTTAGGTATTATTTTTTTTTTTTTTAAAAATCAATTATTCATTTATGTTAAAGTATAATTCATTTAATATGAGGTAAAATGCTTTGACTGGAGAATATAGGGTGAGAGGAAATGCAAAAATTCAAACTTCAATTTTCAGTGTCTCCCTGTTCTACCTAATGACCCTCCAGCACTTTGTAACACATTTTTTATCTAATCTTATCTTGAGGCATAACAGGAATTCCTGTTCTGCCTAATTCCTGTTCTGCCTAATTAACCCAAAAAGGGATATTTAGATTTAAGGGAAACTTAATACTAATTATTTTCCCGATAACTGCAGTTGCTGTCAGGACCTCTTGATTTTCTTATACCATTTCAGCTTCTCTGAAATTAAATTAGCAATCATAGATCATCATTATTTTACTACGAGTATATCTGCGCGATATCTGTTGGCCGTCTATAACTTCACTAAGGAGATCTTATGCTTCTGGTTGCGAGTGTGCAATTAACTGAACAATAACATAGTTAAGGACATAAGTAACTGCCCTTGCGAAAACGTGGATTCATTCTCTCTCATGACATGGAAAATTCTTGAAAGTAATAATAAGAAAAATTGTATTTTTTTAAAAGTTACTTTTGATATTAAGGTAATGGTCAACATTTCCTCATACAGAAGTTGAAATATTAAGAATAATGGTAATATAAGTATATAAATTGGAACAATATCACCTAAGAGATTAAGTAACATATTATACAGGGTGTTTCAAAACAACATCGACAACATTTGGGAGGTGATTCCTTACACCAAGATGAAACAAAAATCATAGACGAACCAGGGTGCACAAATGCTTCCTTTCGGAGTTATAGGGTGCCGAAAACATTGGAAAATGAATTTTAAAGGTCTATAGCTCCAAAACTATGGGACCTACCGTAGTCGGGTCAAGACTTCACTTAGGAACTAGTATGTGCCCTATCCAAAAATCTATGTTTCAGAATCCTAAGGTACTCACGCAACACTTTTTATAGAGGGAGTTTGGCTACGGGCATATAATTTGAAGTACTCACCAATTACCTCTATAAAAATTGTTGCGGAAGTATCGCAGGATTCTAAAATAGACCTTTGGATAGGGCACATACTAGTTCCTAAGTGAAGACTTGACCCGACTATGGTGGGCTCCATAGTATCGGAGCTATGGACCTGAAGTTAATTTTTACATGTTTTCGGCAGCGTATAACTCCGAAAGGAAGTATTTGTGCACTCAGGTTGGTCTATACTTTTTGCCTTATTTTGTCAGGAATCACTTTCCAAATGTTGTCGCTGTTGTTTTGTAACACCCTGTATAAGAAATTAAGGACAACCATTCTTTTACTGTATGGTTAATTTACCGATCTCTGCCCTTAGCCTAAATGACTATTATTAATATAGGCGCAGTAAGGAAGTGTATATAAGAACTCTTCAGTTGTGTGGAATTTATGTGTTATAATATATATTTTACCATTGAGAAAAAACATACTTCTCAATGGTAAAAAGAATTAACCACCTGAAAGATGTAAACAAATTCTTGTTTGTGATTGGCCAAAATTAAGAAGCGTAAATAAACGCTTATCTCTGATTCGTGGAATGCTGCCTGTACACAATATTTAATGGAACTTGTAGAAATATATACAGTATACAGTAAAACCTATCTAAAGCGGACAGCAGTGGAGAATTAAAAATTGTCCGCTATAGAGAGGTGTCCGCCTTAGAGAGGTTGTTTTAATATTTTTCTTACATAAATTAGTAAACAAGGCAATATGCAATTACAAAAATTTTTTGCATGAATCATGTATTTACGAATATTACAAAAATGTTATTGTACTTGCATTATCCTCCGCCATCCAATACTCGATGTTGGAGGCATAACATCGAGATAAGATGTTATAGGTTTCTGCACTTTACACTTATCACTACTTACTACATTTTCGGTATGTTAGTTAATTTGTGGATTAATTGCAATCCAGTAGTGTCTTTTTTTGAGACAATATGCGCACCCGCGGGAAAAAACACCAACTTGTATTCTCCTTGGTTAGAAATTCCAGCGGGATAGTAGAATGACGTGTCATCCCAAATGGCGGGCAACTGTCAATCGCTTTTGCGTGTAAAACAGGTTGGAAGGGAGTCGAATGCAGGAAAAGGACATCTGGGTTGCTGAGCAGACACTTGAAAAGACAAAATGTTGTCACAATGCTTTCTTGGTGACACATGTATGGTGTTCGTGTTGGTACTAAACGGTACGTTTACGGTACTTTTCAACTTATTTCTAGAGTAATATGGAGGTAAATTACCTATACTAGACAGAAAAGACTCCGTGTCCGTACTAGAGAGTGTCCGCTTTAGAGAGGTTTGCCAATGTGTTTTTTCCTATTACAGTGTTTGGGGATTACAAAATATGTCCGTTACGGGAGGTGTCCGCTTTATACAGGTGTCCGTTAGTAGAGGTTTCATTGTATATACATTTGTTATTTGATGTAGGTTTGTTTTCTTAACAGTTTTCCACTTAGAGTTGAAATATAGCATTCTTCTTTCTTGATTAGTAACACATTTGTCATGTCCCCATAGAACAACTTGCTGGCTACATCTCTGAATGAATTTATGTTGGTTTCTGCATACTGTGACTTTTGTGTAAATTTAGACTAATTTTAGGGGCGATTTTACAAATCTTAATATAATTTATCCTCATATTGAATTTGGGCCCTTCCAAAATAAATTCCTGCCTATGTGCTTGCCTCATAGGAATTCTATTGAAGAAAATCTGAACAATTTCAGTTTCCTCAGAATCACGAAATTTAGAGTTTAAAATTATATGCAACTCCCTTTAACAAAGTAATTATATCATTAAATTTGCATTTGCACAACTGTTGCTCAGCCTCTTTGTAATGTTGGTATATTTTTTTGTTGGTTCTAACTTCATGTCCGCCAGTAATTCGTTCCATTTGAATGCACGTATAGATCCATCTCTTAGAAGAGCATTTACGAACTTCCACAATGAGGTGCGAAGCATCTACATTCGACTTGAATTTGTTATCGCTGGTGTGGAAGGTTGTTTTTATTTATTTTTGCATTTAATAATTAATACGCAGTAATGCGTAAATTTTTTAATTATTTTTTTTATTAAGATCTATAACATGCTTTGCCAACTATCACTCAAACTTGGGAGGATTTGAGTGAAAGTTGGTACGCAACGTGGTCGGTCGTGTTTGAGCTATTTGCGTGTAATAATTAATATTATAAGTTTTTCTTATTTTTTTGGATTTGATGCGAGGGATAGTTTATTGCTTTTGTAAATTATTAGAAAGTATGTATTATAACCTACGTCCTCGTGGTATGAAGGGTTATTAAGTTTAAAGTTAAATGATTACGTTAGTAACTTATATATTTAAATGATTATATTTTAACTTTAAAATTATTTGAATCACATATTTTTGTTTTAGATAAGTAACTTAACATGTATATTAGAATACTATAAGAAATATATTTGTGTTTTTATAACGAGAACTACTTATATAGCCGTGAGAAGTTTTAAAATAAATTTTGTTGTTTTAATTAAACTTCTTTTTTTACTTGAAAATTGATTCAATTAAAATATATAAAAAAATAACTTTTTGCGCAAGTGGCTTATTTGCAAAATAATGTGTATAATGAATTTTATTTATTTATTTATTTTTAACAAATTTGTAGTAGGCGTGCTGGCTATTTGAAATGATTTTAGATTTTAATATAATTGAAGAAACATAGCTTTTGCGAGAGATAATTTCCTGAATATTTGTTGTTGTTGTTTTAGAATAAAATTGGTATTTTACTTATAATTGTATTTAGGTAAAATTTTATAGAACAACATGTTTTGTTGAGAAGTATGATGAAATGGTTTTTTGACGGTTTGATATTTTTACAATAAAAAATTTTTGTACTTTAAGACCACTGATAAGTGTTTTTTTGTTTGATGATTAAGAGGGATGCTTTTTTTTGTATAATTATAAATGATTTATATTTTAAAACTATTAAAATAATGTTTGTTGTAACTTGTTGTTTGGTTAAAGCACTTGACTTAATTGTTTACTATTGGTTTGTCGGGTTGTCTTTTTTATACAACCTCTTTGTTGTGGAGGTTATGTAACTTGTTATTTGATTCTTTTGCCTGATTTTTTTTGTGATAGGGGCTTTGCTGATTGTTGCCAGACTAACTTGTGTTTTTTTTTTTTTTTTGTCACCGTGGGTTACGTGATTAGCAACTATTTACTGAATATAACATTGTTTATTATTGGTTAATGACTACAAATTGTTTAATTACAAATTAGTTTAGATGTTATTTAGACACTTGGGGTGATTTGTTAATTTTTGTTTTTTATGGGAACTGAAGTAGAAAAAGTTTTTTAGCAACTTTTTGAACAAAGAGTAGTTGTTTTACTCATGTACACATATAAAAATAAAGTTAATTTTGTTGTTGTTTTTAAGTCGGGCTTTGACGATAAGACTGAATTTACTGTTGCCAATTAGTGCATTTTTAAAATTAAAATTAGTTGGAAATTTAATAAAATAAACGTTTTAATTTTTTTGCTTCGATTAGCGTCCCGCTGTTGATAGCAAATTCCCGCTGCGCGTAGCCTACCTTGGGTTGCGTCGTTCTTCCCTCTGAAACGACAACAAAGTCTTGCTTCTTGCTTCTGATTTGACACTTCCACTAATACATGTTATACAAAAGGATACACATATTAAGTTTCTATTAAAATTTCCAGCTTCTATTGGTATCAACATTAAGAAAGTATTCACCATGTGCTTTTAGTTCATATTCGTAAAATGAGTAAAAATAAGTTTTTTTCACCCGGACTAGTAATATTTCATGGCAACATTTAATTTTTATTTTTTCATGAATTTATTTCTTCCTAATCAATAACTTTCGTTAAGTTTATTTATTCCTATTGAAAAACTTTCGTTAGAAAGGCTGGACGTTTCGGTATAAAGATCGGAAATTTTACAACGAACCATCCTCACACCTAAATGTCCTTATAGGAAACGTCTTACACCGAAACAGCCATATCCCACTCCAGATCACTGAATGTGATTGACATGACTGTGATGGATGACATGCTTTCTTCAGAGTCTATTTCAGTATTAGAGATCTATGTTCAATGTCTATTTTGATAATCAGTTTCCTTTCTTTGTTTGTTTGCCATTTTTTACCCGTTTATTTCTGACGCGCCTTTCTTAGTGTACGGTTAAGCATAATTTGCGGCCATTGAGAAAATCCCTGTTCAAGTGCGTCAGATGCGGCTATTTATGGCTATGTCCAAAACTTCTTTAGATAGACGCGTTATTTGCAACCATGATTGAATCCCATTAGGTTTGATTGAATCCCATTCGATTAATTCTGAATTACACAGCTACAGAGCTCTTATCCCAGTAGAAAAGAAAATCCTTAGGTTGTGACCACAGAAACTCCTCCACAGCTGTCATGACGTCATTATCGCTTGCAAAACGTCGTCCTGCTAGAGCCTTTTTTAGATTAAAGAACAAGTGGAAGTCTGAGGAGGCCAGGTGTGGAGAATAGGGTGGATAAGGAACGAGTTCAAAGCATCATTCGGGAATAGTAGCCATGGCAGCTGCTGATGTGTAGCCAGGAGCATCGTCATGGTAGAGAACGCCTCTGGACATCATTTGTGGGCTTTTTTCTTGAATTTACACTCGAAGTTTTTTCAAAAGGTCACTATAGTATTGTCCTGTGATGGTATAACCCCTTTGCAGGTAATCAATGAATATCACACCTTGGGAATCCCAAAAAACAGAGACCATCATTTTGTCAGCGGAAGGGATCACCTTTGCCTTCTTTGGGGTAGTGGAGGAGGGGTGCTTCTATTGTTTGGATTGTTGTTTTGTTTCTGGCTGGTAATGATGTACCCAACAGTCATTCATAGTGATGAATCGACAGAGAAAATCGTCTACATCACGTTCTAACAGTTTCGAATTGTCCAAGGATAGTAGGTACCGAGTGCGTTTTTGTTCGGGAGTCAGAAGACGTGAGATCCATCGAGCGGAAACTTTTGATAAACCAAGCTCGTTCCTCAGAATATGATCTACTCGCTCCTGTCATATGCCCAGCCTGTCTGCTATCTGTCGAGTTGACAATCGGCGATCTTCCATGATCATATCAAATACCAGGCCAATGTTTTCCGTGGTTGTAGCACCTGATGGTCTCCTAGATCTCGGCTCATCTTCAAAACTCTGAATACCACCCTTGAATTCCTGGGCCCATCTTTTGATGGTGGGATATAAAGGGACAGATTCACCTACGGTATTGACCATATCCTGGTGGATATCAGACGCCGGCATTCCTTTTTTTGCAGATACTTGATGACTGACCTGTACTCGATTTATTACATTTTCCCAACTTCTGCTATCTCACTCACTTCAAGAGCCTGTAAAAGACAAAAGAAATTACTTTGAACCAAGAGCTTGATATACATTAATATCAAAGGTTGTACTATTCTAATTCCCTAATTATTCTATTTTAGATTCTCGTTTTCTATGTTAGGCTCAAAACTTTTCAGTTACTCCTCGTACATGTCCTAGTGGAAATCCATTAGAGAATTCTACGTAATTAATAGAACAGTTCTAATTTAAAATGTGGAGGAATATTTGGCCTATTACAAGCAAGAGTTCATTAACATTCAGTTTGCTCATAAAAGTACAGTAGCTCCAAACGGCAACAAATATTTGCTTCTGATTTAACTGAAACTAGATATCACCTACTTCTTGATTGTAGTAAGCCAACCGATTTTCCATATTGAAACCTAAGTTGTTATTTGAAATAAGGATACATTACAGGCCTTAGATTCAGTTGTCCTTACTAGCTGCCAAAAGTTACATAATTGTTATTTAATCGGAGCTGTTTTATAAGAATGATTAAGCATTACTTTTTAAATGCATTTTCACTAAAAAACTACATACAATTTTAGTTTCAATTTCAAATAGAATTTACCTTCTTGTTGGTAGAGTCATATATAAGAAAAAGTTTATTATGCTATAGTCTTCTACTTAATGGACATAAAATGAATAAAATGAAAGAAATAAGCTATGAGAAAAAATCTTACCGAATATGAGTTGGTATACAATAATATAATAAAATTTGAAAGAAAGCAAAGTATATTTTTGATCTTACACTCATAGCACACTATAGGTACTGCAGCATAATGTATAACTCATTAGGATTGTTTTTCTGCAAAACTTGTTACAATGAACAGTTTTGAGGGTGAGCTTCCACGGAAGGTTTATGCTAAAGATAGAGCTCATGGGAAGTAAATTTTTTGAATATGATTGTATGACTTGCTTTTCTTTTTGTAAGAATTACAGTATATTCCCATTTCAGAGAATTTAATTTAAAGGGTTATGGAATGGCATTCGGAAATCAGGGGAAAATAAACGTCCCTCAAATTTAAATGTCCCTTTTGCGAGAATTAGGCAGAACAGGAATTCTTGTTCTGTCTGAAATAGGATTAGATACAAATCGTGTTATAAAATGCTAAAGGGTCATTAGGCAGAACAGGAAGGAACCCAATTTTCAACTTATATACATTTTGACAAGACAAATTCCTTCTAGCGGTGTATACTGTGACAAAACAAATTCCTTCACCTGGTGAACACTGTGACAAACCAAATTCCTTTATCTGGTAAACACTGTAACAAAACAAATTCCTTCACCTGATGAACACTGACAAGGTACATTCGCGAAGTGTCCCCTCGGGATTCGTGTAAAATTGATTTGAATCCAAAGTTCTCAGCGGCCCAATGTGCATTGTACTAATTTTAGCGACCCATACGGGTAATTTGCATATTTATGGGCCTTCATATCCAGAATTCACATACTACTATAACGCTCGGACACAAATTGCTTTTAGTTTCGTTAGATGTAAATTGACATGAATGTGGGTATATGCAAAACAAATTGGATCAAGTACGGCTTCTCTGACACATGTTACTCACCACGGCCGCCATCTTGGATGCGCCATACTGGATTTAACTTTTGGTTTTTCAAATGGGAATAGATGCAAGTGATATATCAAATTCATGTAGAATTTTCTCGGAGATCCACTGGTGTAGTTAATTTTACCGTAGCTTGTACCGTTAGGAAAATATTGCAAGTTCTTGCATTAAATCCTTGCAAGTTCTTTGCGAATAGACATTTTAGGGTAATATCAGTTATATTAACGATGTTGACAAATGAAAACAATTTCTGACTGCAAAAAAATGTACGCAGTGGCCTATTTAAGAGGGGGCTTCCGGGCTTAAACCGCCCCTAAATTTTATTTACTATCTTAAAGTAAATGAAATATCTTGCAGAATTTTCACATTTCCAGAAATAAAGTTAGCAAAGCCTCCGAAACAAAATCGAAAATACGCCACTGACTGTAGGTATAATCAAACTCTTTACAACATTGGTGTTATAATCTTATTACATTTCTGTGAATGATTGTTATTTCTTTCATATTATACCATAACAAGGATGTATTCCATTACGGTCAAATGCCTAATGTAAATGAAGATACGACCAGATTTTGGTGAAGACCTTCCATTTCCGTATTTATGTCTGTGTGCATGTATGTATTTACGTTCAGAGAATCTTTCGTCAACAATAAATCGTTTAAAAGATTACATATAAACACGGGGAACTGCACAATTTTCTATTTGGTTCAACATTCGTAAGGTGCCTGACATTTAACATGCAATACCTTGCAAACGGTACAAGCTACGTTAAAATTAACTACACGAATGAATTTCCGAGAACATTTTATATGAATTTGATGTATCACATGCACCTATTCCCATTTGAAAAACCAAAAGTTGAATCCAATATGGCGGCGGGATGGGTAACACGTGTCAGAAAAAAGTACTTGGTCCAATTTGTTTTGCATATACCCACATTCATGTCCAATTATATCTAAAGAAACTAAAAGCAATTTTGTGAGCGAGCTTTATAGTAGTGGTTGACTAAATTCCGGATATATGAAGGCCCATAAATATGCAAATTACCCGTATGGGCCGCTAAAATTAGTACAATACACATTGGGCCGCGGAGAACTTTGCATTTGAATCAAATTTACACGAATCCCGAGGGGACACTTCGCGAATGTACACCTTGTCTCAAAAAAGTTGAGCGCATTCTTTATTGCTTTTTCGAGGCAAAAATTTTCTGTTGTTGTTTCGAGGCAAAAATTTTCTAAGTGTAACTTCGAATATCTTCGGAGAAAAGTAAACCAGGTTCGAACCTCGAAGCCAACCTTTGCAATAGGGAAAAATTTTGCAGATGTGTTTTTCTTCTTGTTGCCAGTTGTAATAAGACTTGTTACCAGTAATAAGACTTGTTACCAGTTGTATAGAAAAAGCAACATTGATTGAAATATTTAATGATACAATATTTCGAAACTTTGTATTAATGTCAGCACATGCTTCTTTGTCATTTAGCTCTCCATACGTAATGGAACATTTAGATACGTAAACGAATCTTTCCATATGTAAAAGAATGCTGAAAGTTAAGACATAGAACACAAGTCTCGCCTGAGTACTGAACTAAAAGTTAAAGTAGAACAAAAACAGCGTTTGCAGTAGATATGAATGTCATAATTATCTAGAGAGCCGCTATACATCCCTAGGGCATCTTCCGAAGAGTGCTTGTGTTAGCTCAGCGGTAAGCCGTTGGATTTAAAATCATAAGCTTAAGAGTTCGATTCTCATCTGAGTCAAAGCTTTTTTATGTAATTCTATTTTCCGCAATGCATGAAAAATTATATAAAATAATTACATTAAAATGCATTCGTTGTATATAAATATTAGGGTGGTCCTTATTTTTTGATTTCCGAATTTCTTTGGACTCACCCCCTAAAATGGTTCCATATGGGACTAAATTAATCCAGGAGAAAAATTAGCTTCATTGAATAATATTAAATGGTGCCCCAAGCTACCTAAAATTTTGAATCCGATTACAGTACATAGTATATGGAAAAAATCTGGAATAAACTCATGTAATTTAGAAACGGCTAAAGGGGATGCGAAGAAGATGCCCGGGGTAATAGAAACTGAGGAAGAAATATACCTAATTTTGTATAGTACTGTCATAGCGGCTATCTTGAAATCCGCCATCTTGGATTCAGGTCAAAATTATTAAATAGAAGGAGGGTCATGTGACATATCGTTTTGAGGTATCGTTCTACCAGAAGCACAAATCTGGCACTATTTTAAAGATAGCTTTAGTCGTGTAAGAATTATTACCTGTGAAAAGATTTCTCCTTTTCACAGGTAATAATTCTTACACGACTAAAAGTAAAGACATGAGTTTGGCGCGAAAAGAACGAAAGGGATATGCACGGCTTCAAAAGAAAGAGGAATGCGAAAGAAAATGCACTTCTGAAATTTTTTTTTTTGAACTTTATACACCAAAAGACATGGAGCGATTCAAGTAATGAAGAGGAAAACCCAGTTGAGAATGTTAGACAAAATGTAAATATGGATGCGTGTATGCTCGGACCCTCCAACAGATGTAAAAGGGGAAAAAGTAATTTTATTACTCAAAGACTGGTGTTGCTCTTGATCGATAAAAGGTCACTGATAAAGCAGCAATACATATTCTGACAGCGACGGCAGAAGCATTAGATCATAATGTAGAGGAACTAGTAATAAATGGGTCTTCCATTCACCGATGCTGAGAGAAAATCCGTAGCGGAGTTGTACAGAACCACAAGAAAAAATTTCAGAGTGCATCAAGTGCGTTAGTTGTGCATTGGAATGGAAAACTACTGCCTTATATGACTGGCAGAGAGTCTGCCGACAAGTTATCAATAATTATTATAGGAGATGGTCATGAGAGGCTAATTGGTGTTCCCGTTTTGTCATCATAAAGAGAAGAACATATTACTTCTACTATAGTACATTCGCTTGAAGAATGAAACTTGGTAAAGTTCGTGCAGTCAGTTTATTGTCGAATTCATAGTTTTCGGGTTGAGAAAGCGTTTCTAATAACTTTGGAAGGTAGTTTGTACCCACTTCAAGATGGGCTTTTGAATCATATCAATTTCTTATCGTGAGAAGAAATGACCATTTCAACCATTATATTAAGCCAACCTCCGCAATCGATGAAAAAATTGTGTGGATGTATGTTTCGTCTTTTAAATGAAATAAGACATGCTAATATCAAAGATGGAGTGGGTCAATGGGTCGGTTGGTAAGTGGGTGAAATGGGTCAAGGGTTGTGAATGGGTCAGTGGATCGTGGGTCAAAAGGACGTGACCTACTGTGAAACACCACTTACCGTGACTCACACTGACCTACCGACCCATTCTGTTCAGTGTATTGTAGACAGCATCTTCTGAACACTGGTGAGCTTGTCTACGTTTTACTTTCAAGATCTCCATTATTCTTTTTTCATTTGTTTCTAATGAAAAAAGTTCAGCCCCATTTGGATTTTGATATTTGCAATTGTAGGAGTGTCAATAGCAATAGGAGTTCGATGTTGAGATGCAGCCTGTGAGCTTTTAGAGGAGCTAACTGCTGGAGAAAATATTTTTGAATCACCTGTAACATATGAATTATTATATAAAAATTGAAAGTAACTATGTCTGCGTGATGATCATGGTCAAATTACAAATTCAAATGAAATGACGTTTGGTATATAATCAGGACCCAATCCCAACTGGGAAGTTGTCATACGAGTGTCACTTTCATTATCATACATATCCTTAGGGGGGAACAGGGGTCCGAATTTAAGTGAAAAATTGAGTATCTCACAAGCCGTTTAACTTAGGGAGCTGACATTCAGTATATAACTCTTTATTAAAAATAAACAGAACGTGTCCTGGCATTTTTAAAATTTTCTTTTATGAGCGGGGGGGGGGGGGGGGGAATTTTCTATATATTGGAAATTGATTTGTAAAAATAATCGAAAACGATTGATATTAGTTGAGAAACAAATTGAGAAATGAAAACTACAGTTCTTCGCATTTTATACCCACTGCTTTCTATTACAATAATTACTGAAGCTGGTATTTAACATATGGAGCGTTCAGAGCATAAGGTAATCAAGCCATAAGTTGTGAGAAAAATGTCCACAAAATTTGTGTTTCAAGCTTAATTACATGGGCATTTTAAAATTAGTACGACATGCTTGATTATATGGAAATCTAGCTTTTCTTTTTTTACGTTGGTCTACTTTAACTTGATTGGAGATATTCAAATTCCGTCATATTTTCTACTGAAATGTATCTGTAAGCCAACAAAGAAATAATTATATATGATAAATTTAAATTCATCTTAATTCGGAAGATGAGAAACACTTTACCATTGTATATCGTAAAGATCAGATCCACCGGTATTGTAACAGAGAGGTGCTTGAGCGATTGACAGTAGGAATTCAAACTCCAATATGTGATAATTTCATAGTCTTGTTTTATTACAAGTGTAACCTCTTTAGTCAATGGAGAGGAGGAGATGGATCATGGGTCAGGGTTGATGACGATGGGTTTTGGTGTGTCGGAGTTAGTCACAATGGTTCAGAGTGGTTTATAGTTGGTGGTCTGTCAGAGTGGTCACGATGGGTGGTGGTTCAGAGTGGATCAATTGGGTCATTTGGGTGGTGGGTGATAGTGGGTTATGGTGAGTCGTGGATCAAATTTTCATTGACCCACATCATCTCTGGTTAAATGGTACTGAAGAGAAAAGGCGCCGCGATGGCTCAGTGGTAGAGCGTTCACCTATGGTGATTGGGGTCCCTGGTTCGCTCCTAGCTCGCGCCGTGTGGACTTTGTGGTGGACAAATACCGTGCTCGTGGGTTTGTTGAGGCTCTTCCGTTTCCTCCCACTTTCATCATTCCACCATTTCATTCACTTCTCATCATTACCGTCTCCTTTAGCCTAACCGACGTAACCGTGGGACGTAAAACTGAAAGATTTCATTTCATTTCCAAAAGAGCTTGAACTTCTTTTTTCATTAGAACCAAATGAAAAAAAGAAGAAAAATGGAGGTCTTGGAATTAAAACGTAGACAAACTTACCAGTGTTCAGAAAATGCTATCTAAAAGGCACTGAGCGGAATGGGTCGGTGGGTCAATGGGCCAGTGTGAGTGACGATGAGTGGTGTTTCGCAGTGGATCATGTTTTGTTGACCCATTATCTACTGACCCACTCACAAATCGTGACCCATTTGACCCACCGACCCACTCAACTCTGAATTTAACGTGTAGTATATAATTTAAAAGACAAAACATACATCTACAAATTTGCGAAGGCTGGCTTGATATATATACTAGTTGAGACGGTAATTTATTTTTAAGGTGAGAAATTGATACGATTAAAAAACCCATCTTGAAGTGGGTACAAACTACATTCCAAAGTTATTAGAAACGCTTTCGCGACCCCAGAAAATTATCAATTCGACAATTATTTAAGTAAGTTTTTACATTTTATTGGTCATATCTCCGAGCCCCCCATCTTGTGAAGATTGGGATGAATTTGGGTATAACGCCATTGAGTGCCTCACTATTCATCTCAACGACCCAGAAAACAATGGATAACACTCTACGATCAGTCGTTTTACACTATTTTTACATGTCACTTCTCCCAACTTCCATCAATTGGGGTATCAGACGTCCACAATATTTTGTTCTTAGATTGAAAGTAATACGTCTCCCACGTTAGGTAAAAATTGTTCCAGACGTTGCCGAGTTTCGCTGGAATATACACTTATTCATACATTTAAATATTTAGAGCTGTGTAAGCAGCGCTTTTGATGTTGCCCATGTAAATTCAAAATCCAGGTGACATAGTCGGTCATACCAAAACATGGCATTAAATGCCATTGCGATTGCAACAGCTTGGCGAACCCAAACTATGGATTTGACACTAACCTCAGTCACTTAAAACATTTTATTTTTAATTCTCTATCGCCCGTCATGACGATGGGGTTTGAATCGATTGAGTTGATTTTGAGTTTAACATCCCGTTCAGCAGTGAGGCTATATGAGACGTAGACCTACTAATTAGCGTAGAATCCGAACTACATGAGCTCTCGTTAGGGGCCGAACCTGGGTCTCCAACGCCGAAAGCGTGTACGCTATACGCTTAACCACAAAGGAGCTTTACGATGCGAGCTGAATTTGGACTTGAACGCTATCGGAGTTGTAATTATTAATATCTGCAACAACGCGAACTATGGATTCGACACTAATATCGATTGCTTTTACTTTATATCCCCCTCCAGCTCCCAATATCTTACCCCGAGAGTACTCTTTTTTACACTCTAAGCACTATATGTAGGAAGTTTGTTTACATGATGGAACACCACACACACAATATATATATATATATATATATATATATATATATATATATATATATATATATATATATATATAAGGCGGAGAGAAAGAGACCACATCCATATACAAAAGCATTGCAGATTATTGAACTGAAATCCTTTGGAAAGAAATCCTATTCTGCCTTCTTTCTAAAGTATAAATGAGTCTCTTAGACAGGACTTCATGTTTGTAGCTTTCCTCTTTACATGGTTTTGGGATTCGTAATTTTTGTGTCTGGAACCAAGATTCGAGTTTGAATAATAATTTCTGTTTATACCCGCATATTGTCTTTACCTCTGAAGAACATAAATCACTTGCTGTAATGAGAAAATTGAGAAGTGACCTCCGTATGACAAATAGCTGCAAATAAATACACTATATAACCTATTTATTGCTATGATATTATTTTCTTAATTTTTATTTAACATTCACATATAGAATACCAACGGGCTGTATTCTAACTAACATAATAATCACTATGTTCTGCAATGATTATATGTTATATATATACACAACTGATGTATTTTAATGTAATTATTTTATATAATTTTTCATGCATTGCGGAAAATAGAATTACATAAAAAAGCTTTGACTCAGATGGGAATCGAACTCCTAAGCTTACGATTTTAAATCCAACGGCTTACCGCTGAGCTAACACAAGCACTCTTCGGAAGATGCATTAGCGATGTATAGCGGCTCTCTAGATAATTATGACATTCATATCTACTGCAAACGTTGTTTTTGTTCTACTTTCACTTTTATTTTAGTACTCAGGCGAGACTTGTGTTCTATGTTTTAACTTTCAGCATTCTTTTACATATGGAAGGATTCGTTTACGTATCTAAATGTTCCATTACGTATGGAGAGCTAAATGACAAACAAGCATGTGCTGACATTATACAAAGTTTCGAAATATTGTATCATTAAGTATTTCAATCAATGTTGCTTTTTCTATACAACTGGTAACAAGTCTTATTATATTTAAAAGAAGAAAAACACATCTGCAAAATTTTTCCCGATTGCAAAGGTTGGCTTCGAGGTTCGAACCTGGTTTACTTTTTTCCGAAGATATCCGAAGTTGGACTTGGAAAACTTTTGCCTCGAAACAGCAATAAAGAATGCGCTCAACCTTTTTGAGACAAGGTGTACTTTGTGAGACAAAGCAAATTCCTTTACCTTGTAAACACTGACAAAACAAATTCCTTCACCTGATGAACACTGTAACAAAACAAATTCCTTCGCCAGGTGAACACATGTGACAAAGCAAATTCCTTCATCAGGTGAACACTACGACAAACCTACATGTATTGGCTTAACCTAGTCAGCATAATTTTCTGAGAGATGGTACATAGTGTTTGATAGAAATGATTTTACCTCACTGGAGATCAAGGTCTTGTTTTATCAATATTGGAAGCTCATGAGATAATGGACAGTATTGGGAAAATATAGAGTATAGGGAGAGCTATTTGGTGATTTATTTGTGTTTCTTTGTGTGTGTTTTATTGCAGTTAATATTTCTTTGTATGTGGGTCATTCCATATGAATTCACCAGATTGAAGAAACATTTGCTGCTTCATAGTCACAGATTTGGCTGATTTTTTTTTGTACTGAAATGTAGTGGTCTAGGTAACTGAAATGCAATATGAGAGTTTTTTAATACATACTGCAGAAAATATAGGGTGTTCAAAAAGTGACGAATTTCTCCAAATTGGCCGTTTCTGAAACAACACCCTACGACAGAAAAAGAACCATATCTCAAAAACTATTTGACCAATTGTAATGATTTTGGTCTATTTTGAAAGTGGAAGGTCTGTACAAACAGAAAATGTCATTTTTGTGTGTATAACCTAAAAAAATCTCAGAAAAATATTTTGAAATAGACAAAAAATACTAACCAAAATAACACCCGAAATGACAATTTTTTAAATGGTGAATCCCAGGTGGTAAAACAAAATAATTTGGTATATCACCTATCAACACACACACAATAACATAAAAGATTTAAAAAAGGTATTATTTTTGACTATAAAATTATAACTTTATTGTACCCATACCTGGTTGCTGTCTGACGCTTTGGATGAGTCTGTATTTTCGCAAAGACATGTACTCTTTCGTCTCGCTTGAATTAATTTTTGGAGCATATCCTTATAATCTTTATGTGAATTGCTTGCATCATCAACGTGACGTTGTGATGACATGTAGGGACACACAATCCTTGGAACGTAACTGGCAAAAGTTCTAGTGAATGTTTCTCGTTAAAATACGTAAAGATTTTCTTTAAATTGAACAATAATAAACTCTTCTGCTTTAAGATCATTCCATTCCCAACTGGTACAGATACAGTATCTGTTTTACCAGCACACTCAACTTATATAATCATGTAGGTAAAAATTTTGAACTCATTTGATAATATCTTGGCTTAAACTGCTCCTTTTTTCCCCAGGTCAGAGCCATCTATTGAATATGTGAAGAATGTACATTGTTCAGTTCTGCCATCTGTGGGTAATTAACAAAACTACTTAGCTACATGAGAAACAAGTCCAAACTTGTATAGTATAGTGAGTGCTGGCATTGTCTGAGTCGGTAATGTCGGTACTTGTTTCTTTAGTAGTGGTGAGCATGTGGAGATACAGCCATTGCACTCTGTGTCTAGTTTAAGTGCAGAAAATCAAGAACTTCTTAAATTAAGAACAAGATTTATCCAGGAATTTGCTTCACTGCATATTGGTGAGAGTCACAAGATATGAACATAAGCAAACAAGATGCTGTGACCGTCTGAATCTGCATCCCCATAAACCAGCGTTTCCCAACCGGTGTGCCGCGAGGAAACCGAAATAAAATTATTAATTCATGGCAATCAAATTACAAAACATAGGGGAAAATGTATATTTGTATTTCACATTACTATGAACCTCCACTATGAATCTACAATTTTAATTTTCATACTCGGTTACTTTTCTGTACATTTTTAATGTTAAAAAAAACTATTTGTTATCATTGTTATGACCATTATTGCTTCTTTATTGTTGCAGACTGTTCCGTAATATCATTCAGTCTTTTCGACAAAGCAAACATGCATACAAATGTGTTTTAAAAGTAAAAGAGTTTTGTTTGTTCGTTCGTTATTTAGTGATCTTCCTTCTTAGTGAAAGGTTGGATACAGTTTTTGAAAAAGAAAGTGTATTTTTAAAAACCTGAGTCTTATATCTCATTGCCATTGTTTTCTATTTTTAAATTAGAATGAAAAATAAGCATAATAATTTACCGAAAACCAGTCATCGAGTTTTCTTCAGAATCAAAACGTCGAACACAAGGTTTAGTCAATTCTGGGTATCAAGAATCTGCAATCATTGATCAAGATGAAGCCCAAAATAATTTGGCTAACATTCTACGGCTTAATGCAATCTGGGTGGAAACTCCAAATGCAGATACGGCAGGAACAGGCCCAACTGTGGCTTCGGATATGTTACTATCAATTGCAGACAATACAAGTATCAGCATGGAACAGCCACAGATTAACGAACATACATTAAGTACTTCTGAGATTCTGTGATGGACGAAGAAATGGAATTGAAAAACAATTCGACGTCAAATGATGAAATCCAAAAACTAGTACATATTGTAGAGCGTAAAAGACGCATGCGAAACAAAAAAGCATCATCGAACCGGCAAGTAAAATCAGCTACTGGTACCGAAACAGAAGAAGCAAATAAAAAAAGTGTAGTGGAAAAGAAGTCAACAGATGACATGGCTAGCAACTGGAAAGGTAAAGATCCTTTGCATAAACAGTCAATTGATCGAGATAAATTGTTAGTTATGGTGATTGAGAAACTAGAGAACTTAAAGGAACATATTGATGAGCTGAGGACCTGGTGTAAAGCACCGAAGAAGGAAGATAATTGGGATTGACACTTCAGACTGTATTCATGATTAATTGGTGTAATGAAAAAAAGCTAATTGTATATAATGTTGTTTTTCAGTGGCGGTGTTTTTTTAGGTAACAAGGGGAGAGTGTTGGGATGTAGGATGGGCAGGAAGTTACATGAAATTGTACACATGCCGTTATGTAGCTATTGTAAGGTAAATAGGATGTGTATGCTTGATAATGTAAGAAAATCGCTAGATTACGAAGTAAGTAATGGATGTATGATTTGATAGTGACGAAGTCAGCGGGGGGGGGGGGCAAGGAGGGCGAACGCTCCCTGGAGGTTACTCCTGCCCCCCTGAGTGCCACCCAAACTGCCACCCCCCAGACTTCTAAAATCTTAAAACATTCTACATATGGTATTTTATAGGTCAGTATCATAATTAATCTCATTATCAACTTGTACTATCCATGCACTTACTATGTGGCAAATTAGTGCTCAAGCTTTCTTCTTTCAAAGTCTGGGTATACATATATTTCTGTGTTCTAATTTAGCGCCTTTTTTGGTCAATTTTATTTATAATTCTTTCTTATGATTTTTTATTAACACTGAGAATAGACAAAATTCTAGATCCAATTCAGCTGAAAATAGAGCTTTCATTGAGGCTAGCAAACAACAATAGTAGAGTTGGTCGACTTGTTTTCTTTGCATTGGATCAACTTTGATTAGAAACAAAAGAAATATAAAACTATTAATTCTATTTTATACATTAAATAACTCCTGTGTACTTATCCAGATTTGAAGTTTTCAGTTACACATTTTGTTTTATTTAAAGGTTCTATACTTCTTTTCTCAAACACTATTCTAGGCGTTTAATATTCATAGGATGATCCTATAACACCTTAATTTACGATTACCAGAGCTTAATTTTTGGAGGAGATAAAACAAAGGTTGTGATTTTCCTTACTGCGTAGGATAATAATAATAAATGTATGGAATTAAACTGATTAGCTCCAAAAAAATGTATTGCCAGAGCTCTGATCTTTAGTTAGTAATTGGTATGTACTAATGCTCTCTTGGTTATTTTACTTCAAAGCACCGACCTGACGTATTGAGGAGAAATGTACGTGGAGCTGCTGAAAATTCGTAGCCCAACCCAGAAGGAGTGCACGTTGAATGATGAAATTGTAGAGTGCTCCAGTTTTTGCAGACCAGTTAATCGAATCTGGAGACATCCTCGCACTACTGTTCTTAACACTACCCTTATCAGATCTAAAATGGCGTCCTTTCAAGTGTTATTTGAGTTTGGGTAATAAGTAATAGTTAAACGAATCTAAATCTGGGGAATAAGAATGATGATCTAGACATTATAAGTTCTGTTTGTGCATGCAATGTCAGTTGTGTTTGCAGTGCTTGATGGGTGGGTGCACTTCCCTGAAGGAACTGAATTCTTTCCATTTCCTATGAAGTTGCACTTTCAATTTTTTTTTCAGTTTTGCAAGTAATGCAGAGATTCTGCATTAAATGTCTGACCCTTGGGCAGGTAGTCTATGAGTATGACTCCATTTTTGTGTATGTGTTGATAAGGTGATATACCAAATTATGTTGTTTTATTACCTGTGATTCACCATTTAAAAAATCGTCATTTCGGGTGTTATTTTGGTTAGTATTTTTTTTCTGCCTATTTCACAAGATTTTTCTGGGATTTTTGGGGTTACGCATACAAAAGTAACATTTTTCGGTTTGTACAGATCTTCCACTTTCAAACAAGACCAAAATCATTACAATTGGTCAAATAGTTTTTGAGATATGGCTATTTTTCTATCGTAGGGTGTTTTTCAGAAACGGCCACTTTTTGAACACCCTGTATTTTCTGCAGTATCTATTTAAAAACTCTCATGTTGCATTTCTGTTACCTAGACCACACCGCCTTTCAGTAGAAAAAAATCAGCGACATCTGTGACTATGAAGCAACATGCATCCGGTTAATAAGTATGGAATGACCAATGTGCAAATAAGCATTACTTTAACAATGAAAGTACATAGTAGGAGCTCTAGTGCATGCTCAATGAAAGTGTTCAAATGTTACCAACAAGGAAATAGCGATAGGGTAAATGAAAATGTAGAACTCCCTGTAATTCCGGAATATGTTGTTCAACGTGAATCATGTAAGACATGGAATCACTTTTTGTGTCTTGACATTCCGAACACTTCTTAGGAAAATGAAAAAAAAAAAAAAAATCTAGATAATCATTTTGTTAGTCGTACTTATGAGGAAAAACACAAAGTAAGAACAAAAACAAAACGAATGTTCAACTTGCTCTGTAAAATTTATCAATTAGAGCATAAATTTTGTAATAAAAATAACTTTGTTTCAAGATATATACGTTATTTTCTAAATACTATTATTACTTTATCCTTGAACTAGAAATTCGAAAGCATATCCCTACATTTAATTATGTGTATCATTTCTATATCTGAAGATAAAGAAAAACTTATGCTTTGCAATTCAGCTAAAAAGGTAAAAATACGTTTAATACATGTTAGTAGTAAGATATTAATATTTGATGGAAATAAGAATAAACTATTTAAAACAACAAATGAACTAATGTCACGTGTTTTGTTTTCATCGTACGTCAGAAGATACACATACCCAATATTTCGAAAGTTTACAAGGCTGTTTTTCCATATGAGTGCAGCTACATGGCTTCTTTGAAAACACGGATAAAATGAGGAATAAGATAGTTTTTTCTGTAAGAAAAGAAGTGTGTTACACATAGTTGAAAGGTTACGTTGAAAACATAGGAAAAAGTTTGTTATACTTACAGTAATTACTTTATGACACAATAGGATATATATAAAATACTTATAGCAAAAGTTAAATACTAACCTAGCATTCCACCGGATTTTAAACAGAATGGAAATACAGGCAAAAGAACATTTTTCAATATTTAATTCTAAAAACTTATGATCAATTTAGCTAGTAGAGTAGAGGGGGGCAAGAGTACGTGGGGGGTAAGGATACGATTCCCTAAAATCAGGTGAATATATTCGCGTATGGCAATAATGCGTCACGTGGAGTTTGATGTTAATAGCGTCTAGAACCTAAACAAGTTTGAGTGTGCTGCGGCAAACTACAAGCTATCTAGGTAATTATTTATGTTTTTCTAATAGTTTGATATAATATTGGGACATAAGTAGTTAATGAATAACTTACACAATTTTATAACGATTTCAAAGTACTATAAAACGTTAGTTTCTAACATATCCATTGTTTGACAGGATGGAGTAAATTGACTTACTTCCAACAGTTGGCTGTACAACATCATGGGAAAGTCAATTGTGTAGTCAGGGGGCAATGGTACGCAGATACCTTCGGGGCAAGGGTACGCGTGCGTACTCTTGCCCCTTCTGTTCTATGAAAAAGAATCCAATTTGATTTAGAACTAACAATCAAAAAAGAATGTAGATTCCGTTGTAATAGAGAGTGACGGCAAACTTTACGAATACTGGTTCCCATATGTAGCCTCTAACGTTAAGAATTCTGAAGAATCCTGATATTTTCTTATGTACGAGGGATAATTTTTTATTCTAAATACTATTCCTTACATAACAGTATCTAAGGTGGTGTTTGAGTTTTCGAAACATATAAACGTGTGAGATAGTGACATTTGCAGTTATTGAATAACGTTACGCCTGCTTATTTTATTCAGGTTTCAGAAATACTACGCTTTGTTCTCTTTTATCTTAAATGTCAGTAGTCTTCAGTAATAAATTTCAATGGGCCTTATGCAGAGTCGTTCTGACGCGTGATTAGTGCCATACTAAAAAGTTCGACTACCGTATGTTTCCTGTAGAGGTCAGTCCTTTAGTAATCATACGTTAAAACGACTCTGCATAAGGTGGTATCAGTCCAATGATTGGTATGGGATTCTATAAAGATATATGAAGCTAACCTAACCTAACATTTGACAATATGTAGCTTCATCAAGGATAGGTCGAGAAGTTTTCAAGTTACCCTTGTAGGTGACAAGCATTCTGTAACTGATGGAATAAGCTGGAAATATATTTTTATAAAGGGTCTAAATATTATCTGATTTCTTTTTGTATCCTATCCATTTCCATTACTGATATAAGGAGAATTAAGGATTTTTCTTTTCTTTTCTTGAATGAGAATCTGCAACGTCTTTAGGTACAATAAAGCCAGTAGGCCTATTTACCGAAGAAATGGAGAACGAATTAGTGGAATATATCACATTACTGGATCATTTCTTCTATGAATTAACTTTAAAAGATCTAAGAAGAATGGCATACAATTTTGCTGAACGTAACTAGGTGTCCCATATCCTTTAGTCGTGTGAATCGAATGGCAGAAAGAGATTGGACAGAGTCTTTCCGTCGTAGACATTTAACAATTGTTTGCAACAGCCTTCAAAGACTGGTCTGGGGAGAGCTCGTGGTTTTTGCAAGCCACAAGTTGAATGTTTTTTAATTGTCTAAAAGATCTTGTAAGACAAAACGGATTTTCTCCACGGGATATCTACAACATGTACGAAACTGGAATAAATACGGTTCCTCATAAAGTTCCAAAAGTTGACTAAAAATCAGTTGTGAATAAAACTGTATCTAGTGATTTTGGAGTTAACATAACAGCTGTTTCATGGTGAGTGCATCTGGTTCCTTTATTCCCCAGATATTTTCCACAAAAGAAATGAAACAAGAATTATTCGATGGCTCGCCGCCAGGTTCTGTGGGAATATCTAATTCTGGTTCATCAACTCACAACTTTTCGTAGAATGGTTATATTATTTACACCAACATGTGCGATCAAATTCGGTTTCGAAAAAGGTATTTTTACTTGTTGACAATCAGACCTGTCACATTTCAATCCAAGCGATTGATTTCTGCAGGCAAAATAGGATAGTGATGTTGAGTTTACCACCAAATCCCAGTCATAATTTGAAACTATTCGATCGCTCCTTTTTTGACCCAATGAAATCCTGGTATTCAATTGTGTGTGATAAATGGATGAGGAATCATCCGTCCCACATAATTCCAAGTTGCGAGTTTGTTTACTGAGGCTTACTACAAAAAAAGACTCATAAAATGCTTCGTGTGGAGTGTTGTACTGTATGGGGCGGAAACGTGGACATTACGTAAAGGTGATGAAAATCGACTGGAAGCCTTCGAAATGCGGGTGTGGAGAAGAATGGAAAAAAATAGTTGGGTCGAGCGGAAAACGAGTGACAGAGTGTTAGAAATGGTGGGTGAGAAAAGAACACTTTTAGATATTATTAGGAAGAGGAAGAGAAACTGGTTGGGACATTGCCTAAGAAGATATTGTATCATGAGGGACGTCCTAGAGGGTATGGTGGTGGGAAAGAGAGGGAGGGGGCGAAGGAGACTACAATTAATGGATGATATAAAAACAGAAAGATCATACGCGAAGACGAAGAAGTTAGCGGAGGACCGTGGAGCATGGAAGCTTCTCAGCTGCGGAAAGTGACCTGCTAATAAAGACAGAATACCTATGATGATGATGACTACAACGCTGCAACCATTGGTATCCAGCCTTCAAGAATCTGGAATTGTCCTACTGAATCCAGATGTGTTCACTGAAGATGATTTTCTTCCTTTTATTGTGGATGTGATAGACTTAAATGTAGAAGCCAGTTCTGAAGACGAAAGCATTCCTGAAGCAAAAAATCAAGCATCAGACCTGAATAGAGTCCAAAATCGTTCATCGGATGATTCACTGGAAATAAAAAGGGACCCATGCGATGCATCCAGATCAAACACTCCTTTGCCAGTTGCTCGTCCTCCTCCATCTGTTACCAAACCTTTAAACAGTAACGCTTGATCCTCACTAGAAGCAAGCAGGAGCTCATGCTGACTGTCCACTTCAAATACTCTTCTGCCGGTTGCTCGTTCTCATTCATCTGTTACCTAACTTTCAACCAGTAACACTGGATTCTCACTAGAAGCAAGCAGGAGCTCATGCGGATTATCCACATCAAACACTTCTCTGCTGACTGCTAGTTCATCGGTTACCAAACTTTCAACCAGTAAACTAGATCTTAACTGGAGGTAAGCAGAAGCCCATGTGGACCATTTACACCATGCATTCCTTTGGTGGTTGTCAGTCCTCCTCCAACTGCTACCAAGCACTCAACCAGTAGATCTTGATCTTCTCGAAGTCAATCAGAGATTCTGACATCCTCTCCTTTCAAGCAGAACTTACTTTCGAAACGGCGCCCTCCAAAGAGCAAAGGCAAACATCATCTTGCACCAGGAAAGCTACAACCGAAGTTGTAGCTACAACTCCTCAGGTCAGTGAGGAAGTAGTGTACGAGTGTCCATTATGCAATATCATCTACAGTGATCCACCAATAGAAGACTGGATCAAGTGCGCACGATGCCATGAACGGTTGTTAATGCTCTTTTGGGTGCGTACTCTTGCCCCTTTGATTTCGTACTCTTGCCCCACATATAGGGGCAAGAGTACGAATTTGAATGTTTTCATTCTATCAGTTCTACTTCCTCTAAGAATAGAGGTATATAAAAGTTGAGTTCACATTTCGTAAAGGAGAGTTCAAGCTTTGTGTTCCATGTAAAAGTTTTCCGTTGTAACTATTTTTTACCAAAATATATAAGTTTAATTAAAATTTGCGTACTCTTGCCCCCCTTTCCTATATATGTTTTTTTTTAACACATTGCCTTAATTTGAAAGTAGACAGCCGAAACAGCCGCAGCCGAAGCCGAAATTGCCTTTTTTTAATGTTAAAATTTCTATAAGTAAACAATTATTTCAGTACAGTATGATCATACATGACGTACTTCAAATAAATATACATAAAGTTACCAGGGATTGAAAATGGAATTTTTTCCCCAAAAGGTTTATTTCGAAAAACGATTTAAATAAGAATCATGTTTAATCACATTTATTTACTTAATTATTTATAAAAATAATTCCAGATACAGCTGAATACCAGTTTACACTGTAATATCTAACAATCTAAAAGACGATAACATAAGATGATGATAATAATAATAATAATAATAATAATAATAATAATAATAATAATAATAATAATAATAATAATAATAGTAATAATAATAATAATCAGATAAAGGTTGATAATAGCTGACTAGAATTAAAATGAAGTCGTAATGCAGAGTCGCATGCAGTTTCAGAATTAAATATATCTACGGGTGTACGTGACATTTCGTTGTATAACTTAGGAAGCCTGTAGAACAGACAGTGTTGAACTATTGACAGTCTAGGTCGTACTATATGAAAAAGATGTGTGTTACGTGTTTGTCTGAATGGAATTCGGAAACACAATTCTGAGAGAAACGTTTCGGATATAAATTGGCCATGTGTGAGTTTGTTGAGGTATTTGAGATCACTGATTTTATGACGAGTGTCAGGTAGTTGAATATTTAGTGTTCGTAACAGTTCGTGCTCTGTCATCGCACGTGTGCGAGGCACGCTGAAACCTACTATTGCCAAGAAGAAGTTTAGAATTGAGTTTATCCGGGGTAGGTTTATAGAATCTGCCATTTGTCCAGATAGGTGAAAAATATTCTAAATTACATATAGAAGAAGTTATTGCCTTGTGGAACATTGGTAAGAAAGAGAGGTTTCCTATCTCTGTTTTCAATAGATATAGATAGTTATCAATACACATAAACTTATAATTTCGTTTACAACAAACTATTATGCCAGATCATTCCAGAGATATGATAAACATTGATAAAGTTTGCAGCACTGCTTAAAATTGCATCAGTGTAATTGCGGGGACTTTGTTTAATTCTGTTTGCAAAAAATGAAATGAAATCTTTACGTCCAACGTTTATGCCGGTTAGGCTAAAGGAAACGGTGATGATGAGTAATGAATGAAATGGTGGAATGAAAAAAGTAGGAGGAAATGGGAGAATCCCGAGGAAACCCACGCACACGGTGTTTGTCCACCACAAAGTTCAAATGGCGGGGGCTGGGATCGAACCCGGGACCCCAAGCACCAGAGGTGAACGCTCTATCAGTGAGCTACAATTACATATGAATGAGCTTCTGTAAAAACACTGCCTTCACACAACGCAAACGAACAAACCTATTGTTTGTTTATCGCTAGTCCTAAGACAAAATGTAAAAAGCTTCTAGTCGGATTTTTGACGTTCGGATTATCAACATCCTACTCTATTTTTTTAAAAAAATCGATGGATTGACGAGTATAAACACTATTAAACATATTGAATGCAAGTGTCACTAAATTTGTTTTCGTCTAGTAGAAAAATTCTGGGGAGGGCCAGTTTTGCTTCTGGGAGGGGCCAGCCCCCCGGATCCCCTCTAGTTCCGCCTATGGTCGCCGCATCTATGGGTTTATCGATCATATCACTAGAATTGTTTCATGCAAGAATCGTTTTAATATTTAGTTGTTTACCCAATTAGCAGTTTTTCTGCTATACAAAATGACGCAGCCGAAGTCGAAATTGCCTTTTTTACCTTAAAATTTCTATGAGTAAATAATTGTTTTAGTACTAATATTTTGGCACTAAATATGTTAACTATATATAATTGTAATATAAAATCAAATCTAAATTAAAAACACTTCAACAATAAATTAATCCAAAATTTACAATGATTCTAAGTAAAAATTGTTTTTAAAAACGGTGAATTTTCTGCATTTCTTAACACAGCATCATCTTGTACCCAGAATGACTTGGTTTAATTACAACTACTAAGACCTATTGCTGTAATGTTACAGAAACAAACGAAAGTAAAATCATTTAAAAATAATTCCCACAAATATGTCATTTGAAGCAGTATCGTATAACAACACTCCGATTGAAAAAAAAAACCAAAAAAAACTATTTCATAGTAGTCAAAATCTGAAATTATATTTTCAGTACCTTCAAATATTGAAACGATGACTTTTTATTAATATTTGGATGCTCTGCTTTGGCTTCTGCAGTTTGTATAGAAGATCTCGAACGAAATTCTCTTGATGATTTATTATCTATATCACCTTCCTGAAGAGCAAGTTTTAAGAAAACTTCGTCAAGCGTTCCAGCAGAAAACTGTGTAAGCAGCACGTCTGGAGTATCTTCAACCACTAATCGTCCACCTCTTAAGAAACCAACCTGGTAATAAAGAGATCTTAATTATAAATATACAGATGCCAAATTTGTGGTGTCACAAAGAAAGAAAAAATAAATAAATAAAATAAAATAAAAGTAGCATTTAAGTGCAAATTTGCTGAAAGCGATATACATATGCTACGCCATTCAAATTATTGTTAAGGTGCATATTTTGTCAGGATTTAAGAAAAAAAAAGAAAAAGAAAAAGAAAATTCAATAGTAACTGCCGCATTTAGGGGTTCGGCGCCCCTAATAATTACGTGTTTCCCCACCACTTCATCCCTAACTTAAAAATAAAACTTAACTAAATGATTAATGAGTGAATTAATAATTTATTAAAGTTAAATATCACTCACTAGATGCTACAACTACTTAAAAAAAATTACAAAGAATCTGAATTATTTTTTAGATTTCTTACTCTATCATTGAACATGTTAGAATAGTAAAAAAAATAAACAGAATTTGCTCTTCATTTTTAACTTTTTTACACGAAAAAATAGATATTATTTAACACCTTGCGCCCTTCAAAAATTTTGCGCTGTAGGCACAGGCTTAGTTAGAATAATGGGAAATGCGGCACTGGTAATGATAAAGATATAGTGGTAGAAAATTGTACAGAGAGCTCCCTCGTGGCTAAGCGGTTAGCGTACGCGCCTTTGGCGTGGGAGACCGGGATTCGATTCCCGGCGGGAGCTCATGTGGTTCGGATTCCACGTTAATCAGTAGGTCCACGTCTCATATAGCCTCGCTGCTGAAAGGGACGCTAAACTGAAATCAACTCAACTCAACTCAAAATTGTACAGATCTGGAACAATAGTGTTATGTTCCATTTGCTTCTATATATTGAAAATATTCGACTTTATACCTTTTCTTGTAACCACAGAAATAACTTATGTCATGTGTGAGTATAAGACTTAAAACCTAGAGCTATGCACAGAACCAATAGCGTCCGCAGAATTTTATCAAGAGAGTTCAAGTTCCTAAGTTCATGTTGATCCAGGATTTTATATACATATCTTAATAGGCCTGATCACTGTGGAGTTAAAATACCGCTAATTTTACAGTAATTAATAACTTCAAATAGATAAAAGATAATTGAAAAGTGGAACAAGAGCGCCCTAGACAATATTATTTTGCTTGAGGTACCGTTATCACGAGTCGTCTAGTAGCTTTCCGTTTGCAGTCATTTAAAAACGCGAAAATACATGCCGATTTTCTAAATGGTTGGAAATCGAAAGGAAATAAATGAGTCGTGATAACGATATCTCATGTAAAATAATATTGTCTAGCGAGCTCTTGTTTCTCTTTTAGATTATGTTTTATCTATTTGAAGATATCACATAATTACCGTAATATTAGCTGTATTTTAATTTCGCCGTGATGGGATTCTCGCATATTATCTTATTCAAGGAAAGGGGTAAAATCCGACTTCCTTTGGGTATGCCACTGCACATAAGTACCAACTGAAACTTACATTCTGGAGAATGAACAGCGAAGAATGTATTCAGCAAAACTCCTCCTTTTTGACTGAATCTTTAAAAAGGGTGAGTCAGATGTCCCTGATCACCTTGTATAAGGAGCCGAGGTGGTCACAATGGTCATGGCAGAAATACGTGAGCCTGAGGAGGGAGAAATTTGATGTGATTGTGGAAGTCAGTGATCCTACCCTAGTAACAGAGACAACTCGCAAACCGCTTGTTGTAAGCTTGAATTCCAAGTCGGTCAAGTTTGCATCCAACTTGATTGGAAAGCGTGCAAGCATACCGCAAGCTAGATTCCAGTCACGAAGTTACATGGGGGCAATCTTGCATTCAGTGTTCCATTCAAGCTTGCAAGCGTTTACCAAGTCAATTCAAGTCAATAGCCAATGAGCGGTCAATGATGCTATGACGCTCTGCGAAGGGTCTAAAGCATTACTTGCAAGTACAACAGAAAGCAGATTGTATGAAAGCGTGCGTTTCAAGTGCAAGTGTAGAAAGCCAAATGCCAAGCACGCGCCAACTGAACGGAAGCTTTCTTGGGTGGCTGTCATTTTAAATTCAACTTGTATATTTAAAACAGGAATGGAATTCAAGCTTCTTTTCTGTGAGTTGTAGCCATAAATTTTTTGACTTCCCTTACGAACCTCCACTGGTTATGCGATAGACCAAACTAGACTATAATTTCAAAAGTAATGTAACGGTGACAATTTGGTTAACCTAATTTTAATAATTCATGAACTATTACGAAGTTATATTTTTCTGTTGTTGCAAGTTGACACAGAATGCCGGTAATACGTGAAGAACATATCGAAACTACTCTGATGCTTGGTAAGAAAAGTTCACATGAGTGTAACAAACAACACCCATTGACAGAATCTGTATCACATATTTTAGTTGCATAATTACTCCAGAAGTTCTGGCAAACATAAAATTTCGAGACACCATTCGCAAAATTGAACAATTCTAACCATCTTCACTCAGATTATGTAGTCGCTGCAGTTTAGAAATGCCATTTATTGCAAAGTAAGGTCTGATTTGATTGGCCAACATCACATTCAAGGAACAATCGGCGTGTGCTATATTTAGTTAATTTAACAAATTCATTTAGCTCAGTTGTAGATATTTCTTTGTCCATTGCAGATCTCGGTTATCCGGAATGTATAATCTGTTATTGACCGATCCTATTTTGTGAACTTTTGGGAGAAATTGTGGAGCTGGAGCTGCCACTTGCAAGACAGGCTCTATTCGTGGATGCCGTCGGTAACATTTGCATGCAGCGAGAAGTGCACTTTTCTCACCAGACATCAGGACGGCCTCATATGGTCTTCACTCGTCAACAGCATGCTGTGTTGATTTGCAATGGTAGCAAAAATAGAACTTTTGGAACATTCTTTAACCCTTTCTCAGGCCATTTATTTTCAGGAATACTATAAAAAGGAGTACTTGATGAAATACATTGAACTGTTTTAAGGAACATTTACTTGATATCTAGCGGAACTCTGTGGTGGAAATTATATTTTCCACTGCTCGTCACTATAAAATATTCTCCAATTTCCTTTTTAAAAATTTCAGTCTAACAAATTACAGATAAGGAATGTATTAAATGTAGGGCTTCCCATTCACAGATAACATTAATGAGATAATTCAAGATTTAATAACCTCATTTTACTTCCCATGAAATTTTAGAAATATGGATCCCTCGGTGCAACTTTATCTGGTCTCCTTTTCACCTTTTTTCTTGTGGAACATCAAACGGCAATGTCTGTAAGCTTTGTTCAAAGCAGGTATGTAATGAGCAAGTTTGTTCAATCGTTCCACCTCTGGAACAATTTTCTTGTTGCTCAGGAAACTAAAAGACAGTCATTTATGTTTGACTAAGAAACTTACTATCAGTTATTTTGCTAACCGAAGACGAAAACTTGGTTAGTTTTGAGAACGTCAATTACTCTTTCTGTTTACTGTCTCCATTTGCCTACAGAACATAACTGTTTAATATGAAATTAGAATTTTCAAATTTTTGTTGCAGATATATTAATTTATTCTTTTCTAAGTCCAAAAAGGTAGGAATTATCAACAGTTATTGTGTTCATAGACAAACGTATGTCTATAGAATCAATCCGAGCCAAAAATTGTCTGTATTTATAAGTAACATTTTTAAAAATACAGGATCAATAATTAATTACACAATTCTTAATAAATTAAATGGTAAATATACAATGAATTGGCTAGACAATGTCACTGAAACACAGGCGAACACCATGATCCTTTTAATTTGGGAGGAGTTCAAAGTTTGCTTAAAGTCCAATATTATAAGAAGACGCTACATCTATGTAGCATTGAATCAATATTATTCTACACTTGAAAAGATGACATGTTATTGTTATGTCTATATTCTTAGAAAAAAAATGATAGACCTAGATTTTTTTTAATAAGAAAGACTACAGGTAAAATGTGAGGTCAAATCTTTTTATTTATGTTAAATAAGTATGGTGTTATTAAGACAGTGCACAAATGTATATCGGGTTACAAAATTTTTTCGGGAGTGGGGTGAGAGGGTTGAATCTGAACCCGGTGGACAACGTGTGGGTATATTTCTGCTGAGACATATCTCTTAAAGAACAAATGACAAAAACTCTAACGAATATTACTTGTCCTTTGCTTACCCTATGAGCCTCTCTTGTTTCTTCCGCGTAATGTGTAGTTATCATTATTGTACAGTCTCGTTTCGATATACTTATTAGATGCTTCCAAATCCTACATACATGAAATTGAAAAGAAAATTACTTTTATTATTTGAGTTCAATATCAGACAATAATTAAAAGAAACACTGAAATTAAATCTTACTCCAGAATAATCTTAAATACCAACTCTGTCTCTCTCTATCTATCTATCTATCTATCTATCTATCTATCTATCTATCTATCTATCTATCTATCTATATATATATATATATATATATATATATATATATATATATATATATATGTACAGGGCGTTTCAAAACAACACTGAAACGTTTGGGAGGTGATTCCTGATACCAAAATAAGACGAAAAGTATAGACAAACCTGGGTGCACAAATGCTTCCTTTCGGAGTTATAGGCTGCCGAAAACATGAAACAATGAACTTTAAAGGTCTATAGCTCCAAAACTATGGGACCCACAGTAGTCGGGCGAAGACTTTACTTAGGAACTAATATGTGCTCTATCCAAAAATACATGTTTCAGAATCCTAAGGTACTCACGCAACAATTTTTGTACAGGCAGTTTGGTTACGGGTATATAATCTGAAGTACTCACTAACTACCTCTATAAAAATTGATGCGGAAGTACTGCACGGGTTTGGCGATAGCGGCCCTGCCATGAATTTTCATTTTATGAAGTTCCCGTTGCACTGCTTTCGATGAAACCGGGTTCTGTAGGCCGGAATTGAGTTCAGACATAATTTGCATTGCAGTGGTCTTCTTTTTAGCTGCTACAATCCGTTTTAATGCAATCCGGTCCCTATCTGACAGGATTGTGTTTCGACCACTGTTGTGGTTTGCAGACATCGTTTGCCCATGAATTGTGTATGCCCTCGTGACATTGGACACAGTGCCTTTCGATACCTCCACAATGTTAACCACTGTTGCCACTGACGCTCCAACCAGACGGGCACCAACGATCATGCCTCTTTGGAAGTCTGTCAGGTCGGCCATTTTACCGCACCACTTTCACACCACGACACTCACAGGTGAACTGGTTACTGCTGACGGAAGAGGAAGGTCCACATGACACATTGAAAACAAAAAATGATCGGCAACCGCAAAACGTGTTGTACAGTGGAGGGCCAAACTTACGTGTTAATATATATTAACAGCGCACTGTGTTTTGTTTTGTATTGCTGTGTTCAGAACTGCACAATTGAATCTGTCTTGTGTAAGTTATTGTGCAGCAGTCCAGGCTGCCAACTTTCCTTACGAAAAAACCGGGACGGGACAATCAGTGTTGGACCGGACATGCATCATTAATTGTAAAAAATAACTTTATAACTTAACGTCGAAGAACAGAATAATAATACACACCACAGGTTGCGATTGCGCGATAAACCAAAGGTCAAGCAGAAGACGACGACACTGGTGACAGCTCCGGCAGACGGCCGGTACCCGCTATAGTTGGAGTCGCGGCCATCCGCTGAAGTGAGCGCTAGTGTTACTGCTACTATGGTACCAGTCGCTTTTATGTAGAGGTTGCAAAAATAATACTTTTAGCTTTGTACGGAATATACTATCATCACAATCGGCTAGATTATCAACTCAAAACAATTAGGGAATGATTATAAATTAAAGACGACCTGCTAATTATTTTTTCATGAGTAAAATAAAACATAAATTTGTTAAATTGATTCTATACATAAAACTGTGCGTGTAAAAAAATAAGTTATTCCTTTGTAAAAATGGCCCAGTAAAATATTAATTAACTTTGAAAAACGATCAATCGGGACAATATGCGCCCCGATGAGTGTCCGGTCGGGACGCGGGACAAATAAGTCAATCGGTACAGTCCCGACAGAATCAGGACGCTTGGTAAGTCTGCAGCAGTATTTACTAACCCGGGGTGATATTCAGACTGTATTTATCTACATTGGATCTCTGGAAACGTTTGAAACATTACCAAAAAATCTGAATAGAAACAACTTGAAATTAGAAATGTTGCGACCTCCACGTATAGAATCATGGAGTGGAGCTTTGATTATAAGGAAGCAGAGACCTGCAAGAGGCTTAATTGGGACGAAATTAAACTACAGCTAAATGTACAGTTTTTCTGTAATATCTTCAAAATTGACAAAAGTAATCGAAAAGTGGAAACACAGTGGGCTAGCCAATATTATTTTGCGTAAGATACCGTTACTATGACTCTCTAATCTGCTTTCGCTTTGCAATTTTTTGTAGATTCGGCATTTATTTTTCGGGTCTATAAAAGTCTGCTGTCCCAATGAACAGTGTGAACTACTGTGATGATATTGACATTATGTAAATACATTCTATTACCTACAATTGTATTTGTGTAGGTTATAACATAATGTTATATTAATAATGCTATATACAGGGAAAGTCAAAATGATGGGCCCGATTTCGGAAATTTATTGTGTGAAATCTAACAAACATGTGTTATTATGAAACATGTACTAAGAAAGGTAAACTGTGAAAGTTTTCTTGGAACATATTCATAAATGCTCTATGTGAGAACCTTATGTAGCACGGCACACATCAAGCCGATGGTCTATCTCCTATTAAACAGTTTCCTGCATGTTGCGGCCAATATGAGCAATAGTACCTGTGATGCGAGCACGCAGGCTATTCAATGTTGTCGGAAGTGTAGTACGTAAACATGGTCCTTTACAAAACCTCACATGAAGAAATCACATGGAGTCAAGTCAGGTGCACACTAATAAAAAATTTGTTTACATGATAATGAAGCACATAGAAAGATTTCTGCCTTGTTTGTTTGTAGAAGCGTCACAAAAGTGGCGCAAAAGAAAGTTGCCACTGTCTTGGAAAAGACTTATCGGCAATTTACAAAGGTAATTTAACGTGTAAAATGTAATGATTTGATTAGTAGAAAAATGAAAAAAGTAATAAGTTGAGTACAAAGGTATAGGACATATACAAAGTAATAAGTACGATAAAGTAAAAAAAAAGACGTGAAAAAAAGTAAAGTCACAATCGGGAAAAAGTCAAATCGGGAGAGAAGTACGACACAATAGGGTAAAGGTCAAAATCGGGAGAGAAGTTCGAACAGTTAAAGGGGGCTGAAGGCCAAGATGGACAGGGCAAAAGGTAGAGAAAAGTGGGAGTGTAAAATGAAGGGAAAAAAATGTTGAAGAAAGAAGGGAATGTATGAACGTGTAAATGAAAAAAAAAAAGAATGTAAGTGTAGTGGATATGTATAGAAAGGTCCACTCAACTCTCGTCCTCACAAAACTAACTAACTAACTAACTTTATGGCCTATGGAACCCGGAGGTTCAGTGCCGCGTTCACAAAAGCTCTCCACTGACTTCTATCCTTAGCTAATTGGATCCAGTTTCTACTTTGTATTCCAACCTGAATAGAAACAACTAAGTGAGATCCATCCATCTGCGAGATCCATCTTAATATTATCCTCCCATCTGCGCCTAGGTCTTCCTAATGGTCGTTTTCCGATTGGTCTTCCACTCAAGACTTTGAAAGCGTTTCTACTTTCTTCCATTCTAGCTACATGACCTGCCCACCTAAGCCTCCTAGACTTGACGACCCTAACAATGTTGGGTAAACCGTATAAACTATGTAGTTCCTCGTTATGAAGCTTCCGCCATTCCCCATTCTCGTTCCTCTTGGGTCCGAATATTCTTCTCAGGATCCTGTTCTCAAATACTTTCAGTTTATGTTCTTCCCTCAGAGTAAGCGACCATGTTTCGCAACCATACAGAACAACAGGCATGATTATCGTTTTATATATTTTAAGCTTCAAATTCCTCGACAGAATTCGCGACGACAAGAGATTTTGAACCGAATAGTAACAGTAATAGTAGATGAGTAACTCTCGTCCTCACAGAGCACACAAAACACTATGCACTCGCCGTAACGGCCACTGACGAACCGTCGATTTCTGCCTTCCATTCAAAGTAATTTTCCTTATCTGCTCGCTGCTGACTCCTAGCGGTAGAAAGTGGAAAGATTGGGTAGAAACTAAACATTGCAAATTAACCTTTCGAAGTGCATATCTTACAATAACATAAGTTTATCAGATTTCGCAAAATAAATTTATAAAATCGAGTCCATCATTTTTACCCTCGTTAATTATTAGTAGTTTGAGTAATTTATTGATAATACGTATGTTGATAAGCCTATATAATACACGTCTTGTATAAAAGTACGTATTTAGATATCTATTAGAACAATAAACTACTATATAGTATATCAGTGGCTTATTTAGGAATATGCTTCGGTGGGGGGCTATGCACAACACGAGAATAAGCAATTATGTTTTCCTTTTCGGTGCCGACAAATTGTAATGAAGTTGTGCATATACCAAGTGTATTTCGGGGGAGAAGGGGCTTGAGCCCGATAGCCACCCTCCTAAATACGCCACTGTAGTATATATTCAAATCCAAAACGCGGCGACATTTTGTCACTGAAAAAGAAAACTAGACATATTACTTTCAATAGCTTAGGGTCCCATCAAACCTACATCATGCACTGATGGGCATAATTATCATTTTGAATATTTTAAGTTTCAAATTCTTCGAGAGAATTCGTACTGAATAAAAAGTTTACATTGAATAATATGTATACTTGTAGCAAACAATAGGTGTGGCAATGAGAAATCTTAGCCAATGGAAGAAAATGACAATCAGAAAAACGAGCCAACAATGGCTTACCAAGGAATGTTCCAGCGATAGTGTGTGGAAAGTCTTACGTTATCTCTTCCATTCAAATTAGAACACCTTATATTTTAATTCAAATTGCAATTAATAGTCGGAATTATTATTACCAAGATATACGTATGTATAAAAAGGGATTGATTTATTAGTTCGTGCCGTTTAGAGCCAATGGTTACATGTCTTCTTTGAGGATTGAACTAGTCATATAATGGATCAGGGGTCCATTGTCCTGCATTATTCATAATCTGCTCCCAGCTTTCAGGCAATTGTTGGATGCCTCTACGGGCGTATGCGTCCCCCCCAATATTTTGAAGTACAAAATATTCAGTATTAGCCTATATTCTAATTTAATTCATTTTCTAAGGACAGAATAACTTATAAATAATAATAATTATATTTATTTGGGAATATAATATTCAGGCTGTGAAACGATTATAACAGAGTTCAGAGTTCTTAGGGGGTCCATGAAGATAAGGAGAAAGGTAACAAATGGAATCGAAGATAATAAACAGGTTGGGCTAGGTAGTACCATTTAAATCACTTTCTTTGATGTCCCCACATTTTACATGTCAGAGAAGGAGCCGATTTCTCTGTAAATTTGGGGGCCCATTCAGATGCAGAAGGCATATATGAGGATTTTACGACAAATTGCATTCAAATTATGCCAAATATTGTACATTCTTAAATACAATAACGGGGGTGGCACATGGGCTTTAGGGGGGCCCGGGCCCCCTAGGATCGGCGCCCTTGGTCAGAGACGCTAGTGTGTGCCTCTAAGAAGATGAAGAAAAATAACTTGGTGGCTTGGATGCATAGAGCTCATCAATGTTTTAGACCTCAATTTAGAGCTCATCGTTTACGAATAATGTGCCATGGAGTACATTCGACAGAAACCGGAAAAGATTGTAATCTGTAGGAGCCACATCTGAAGAGTACACCGGAAACAAAACCCTTTCACTTTCATTGATGCTGCTGAATAGCAGCGTTTGTTACGTATGTCAAATGCGGTCTAGCGCTGCTCATGTGGAGGTAATAACGTTATGTCATTTATTCGGCATTTTTTCTTGAAGTCCTGCATGAGCACAGGAGCAGTCAGTAAGTACGCCAGAAATTTTTACTTGGGGGGGTGTTCAAAATAAAAAGGGGAGTGTGCTCTCAGAATAATGATACAATTTTTAAACAAACTCAAACAAGAAAACAGTATGTTTTGTTACGCAACTATTACAATACTACTACTACTACTACTACTACTACTACTACTACTACTAATAATAATAATAATAATAATAATAATAATAATATCAGCTCTTCGCAGCGGTAGGTTCAATAAAGTAGGTTCACACATTTGAGCATTTATTATTATTATGAAACTAAGTAATACAGTGAAACCTCTCAAAACGGACATCGGTGGAACCGATTATTCGTCCGTAAATGAGAGGTGTCCCTAAAAGGAAGGGTTCTCTCTCATAACACCACGCCACACATATTTATGGCATGGAAGAATAAGAAAATTTGTCCTCTTATGAAGATGTCCACTATTGAGAGATTCCCATTAAGAGAGGTTTCACTGTATTAGGAATTAACCTCCACTATTTTACCCAGTAATTACATGTGAATTGATTACATACGAATTATTATATTTATTATATTTTGCAAAATTCTGCTATTATTTCAATTTATTACCCCCAGCAAGTTTTAGTGGGTGATTTTTTTTTAAAAATATTAATTGGAAAAAAATTCCCTCGTCTCATGCTGAAATCATATTCGTTTAGTAATTAATACTGTACATAGTTCCAATTTCATTATTTTAATATTCTAACCCTGTTGTTTACGTTAATTGCTGTTATATTATTTGATCTCTTAGTCTCCGTTCCTGCCTTTTCCTGGCTACGTTATTCGTTCTGAATATCTTTCATAAGAAAACTATTCATTGATTTAGTTGTTTTCCAGAAATCCAGGTTTTCAATTTACAAATATTTTGTATCTTTCTGTTTTGTCTTCTTTATGCCCTGATTTTATTATTCCCAGGGCTCATAGTGGTCTGGTCTCTTGTAAATAGTTGAAAAGTGACCAAAAATGGCCAAAAGCACACGAAAAAGTGACCAAAATCTCATCATGCCCCTCTTTTCATTGTCAATTTCTCCATCACCTCTCTCTCTGTTTGTGTTTTATTTCTTCTTTACTTCTTCTTTTTGAGCTTCCTCCTTTCTTAGGTTTTCAAAGTATGCTTTGTAGTTACGGTAAGCAGACTTAGCAGATGTAAAAAGCTTCTGATTAAGTGGAACCAGTTCTGGCCTATTTTCGAATTTCTTCATCCCAGATATTATATTTAACTTCGCATTAAGAGTTCTCAAAAACATGAAAGATTCAAATTCATCATCTACTCTTAAGAAGAACATACAAGAAGCATAACACAAGACGAACACGATGATCCACATAAACACACACACACACAACATTGAACGGAGCGTTAACTATTACGAGAGAAAACTAAAAGATTATTATGATAGAATAAAGAATAGACACAAAAGGGTTCTCAACCCCACCTTGAGAGCTTAAGCATCCACCAACCGTCCACTGTGCTTTAGAAAGAATAAAAGCTGAATGGAGAATAAAGCTGAATGTTTCACATGTGGCAGCAAGTACTGAAGCTTTCAGAAGAGTAATGAGTAACAAGTTTCTACCTTTTTCCATTTGTTTTTATATTTTTCTTAAAAAATAGCCAATGCAAAACATAAATCACACGAAAAAGTCACTTTACCTCTTTAAAAACTAACTTTCAGTGACCAACTTGAAAAAAAAAAAAGTAAATTTTAGTTAAAGAAATGGCTCGTTATGAGCCCTGATCCGCTCAATGAATTTACGTGAATAGAAATATACTTTACAAAAAAATAAGCTAGCGCCAAATGCGTTCCTGCATAGCACTAGACTCAGTCTAAAATATATATAATTCTTACTTCGATCGATCTCTTCATTTCTAAAAACGTTTTGACTACACCCTTCTAACGTCCGTCCGTTGATACACCACTTGCAGAGCACGCTCGAAACCAGCCACAGAGCTTTGGGGTGCCATGAATGTTAGGAAGGGCCAAGTCATTAAAAATTCTCTTACAAATATCTAAATTGTGCATTTTGTATTGAGGTCTGGAGGGGACATGAAAAATTTAGAGAGGTCCAGGCCCTCCAATGGTTGCGAACCTGTTGCAGAGTAGCACTTACGAACTGAATCTGGTATAAGTTTATTACTGTATTGTCACATTTTTCCTTATTGAGGAGGAGGTAGGTGAATGACCGCTCAAGACGTTGCCAATTTCAGTCATCTGCATCTGTCCATCAATCTCTTTTCTCGGAAACGACCAGGAAGCTCAGGAAGGTAGGTATCAGCGGTTTGTTTTGTCAATTGTTTCGATCGAAACACTGCCCGAAACAATGAGATCGTGTGGTTCTCGAAGAAGTACATGAGAACGAGGTCACTTCGTATTTTGAAGTGAAATAAATAAATAAATAAATAAATAAATAAATAAATAAATAAATAAGAATATTGTCTTCTTTGCTAAAAGCTAAACCTTTTTTAACTTGTGGATTTGTGAGAGTATTCCTTTTCCATCCAGGGGTGTGTGTAAAGAAATTTGGAGGGGTGTTAGGGGGGTGTTGGGGGGGTGTAGATTACTCCCTGGGAGCAGTGATGGTACGATTACGAGATAAGAGTTTACTATGGATTATCCTTTCCATGTATCACAAGATACATAATTTGGCATCTTCTGGGGATGCAAATTCTGTTTTGAACTTCGTGTCGTCTTTGTGTTTGGGCTGATCTACTTCTTCCTCTGTTTAAAGTTCATGTATCGAACTTTTCATCTCTGGCAATAATATATGGGTGAAGGGCTGATGTTGGCAACATGGTTCATGATGGCGGATACGCAAAGACCACGCTGGTTCTTGTTGTCTGGACTAAGTCAATGAGACAACCACAAACCCAGTTTTTGAACCTTTCCCATACGTTGAAGATGTCGCAAACAGTTGTCTATCCATTGCTATCTCCGTAGCCAATTCTCGAATGCTTTGACGTGGATAATTGTTGATCAAGTCATTCAAATGGTCCTCATCAAAGTGGGATTGGCGACCACAACGTGGGACATCACTCAGATCAAAATTTTCACTTCAAAGCCTGTCAAGTCATTTTTGGGTGGTCCTTTCCTGAATAGCATACTCTCCACACAATGCAGGTTTATCTGGACCTTTGCGGCAAAAAAATATATAATAATAGTACATGGAAACTTCTAAATATAGTATAGTAAGTGCCTACTCGTACAGTGAGGAAAGAATATTATGATTAATACTGATAGAGGTAGTAACAGGATCCCACTAGCTCTTAATTGAATCAGTTTCCCATTCGTTGTTTTAGTCGACCCCTCAGTTTTTCCACTCCAGAGATGCCCACGTTCAAACTAGTAATTTGTCGTTGTTGAACAGATATTTAAAGTCCTTGGTTACTTGGTTATATTGGAGTTGTGTACAAGTCATCGATGAATAGTAGCTTTCAACAGAAGTGTTTCTTCTTTAGAAGTAGTGAGAACAACCAGAATTACAATGATGTTTATTTGTGATTCCTTTTCCAAAAGACTATCGTAGCAAAACTTGACAAGCTAATCCAAATCTGAATTAAACGTCAATGAAAGACCTTTCTTGACTTGATAGGTCGAGGAATTCGAAGATCATTTATGACGATCTATTCACTTTGATTTATAAAGTTGTAATTGGCAATTAGAGAGAGAGAGAGAGAGCTTTGTGCACAAAAATTTGATAGTAGGATTATGTATGGTACTATTGTGTTTTTCAGATGTAAAGCATCACGGGCAGTAGCCAATGCTGTGCGATATTCCGCGCGGTGTTGCCGGATTTCGGACTCCCCTTTCCCTTCTTGCTCTTCCTCTAGTTGAGATTATTACACATACATTGGCAACATTATTCACAATGTAAATATACTATTCCAGCAAAGTCAAAGATTTTGGCTGTGTATCCTAGAAGTATATATAGCAACTGAATAACATACCTATTAACTTATACCAGTGGAACTGCTAAACGTTCGTCTTCAACACTACTTTCACTATTGTCTATGTCAATTAATATTTCGCCATTGTCTGAATCTGACTCTTGTAAATTTTTTATTATGAGTTCCAAAAATTGTAAACACAAAAAATAATTCTTCGAGCTTCACTTCGTAGCACTTTTTTTTTTTTTTTTTTTTTAAAGAAAATTCCGCACTTGTACTCGGTTTCCTTAAAGACATTGTCAACTATAATTTTGGAGAACAAATGAACTACCACGAAAGAAAGCAACCTAGACACTAATGAATTCTGTTTATGCTAGAAGAGAAGTTGCGTTCCTACACACACAATCAGCGCCTTTGCTTCCATGTCTGTTCCTATAATAACACACTCTTATACTTGATGTAGGTCTCACAACAACAATCCATCTGATTCGTAAGCAACACGATATGGTCGAGTTTGTTTTGGGTTACAATAATTTATGACACCACTCAGACGCCTGGTGCTTTTGCATCCCTGCTAGAGGAGTAAAGAAGGAGCACGTAATTGGCCACACATACGTAAGGTATTGAAACGAAGAAAAAAATCACACTGCGTTTCTTCTGTCGAATAAGGAAGAATCTTGCATGAAGGCAATTTCAAAACAATATTACGAATGTCCCATACCTTCTGTTCTTCCACATGAGCTCCCGCCGGGAATCGAATATATATATATATATATATATATATATATATATATATGAATCAAATTGCAGAGGCTTGTTATTTAATTCGATCGCTTACTATTCTCAAGGGTGTAGAAACGGGGGAAAAGAGGGCATTGACTTTCCAAACTATTTCCAGCCCCGAAATGAGGTTCATCTAGTATATGTTTAGTAAACTTATTTAATAGCTAATGCAAATTAGGAACGTTTTTAATAAAATACGATTTTTAAAAAAAGAAAAAATCATCAATACAGTTTCTGTACCTAATTACAAGGACGCTGATTTCTCTGTAAATTGGCGGGGGGTGCATTCAGATGCAGAAAGCATATATGATGATTTTAAGACAAATTGCATTCAAATTATGCCTAATATTGCAAATTTACAAATAATATGAGGGGGGCCCATATGAAGTTTGGGGGGCCCTGGCCCCCTCCGTCCCCCAGGATCTACGCCCTTGCCTAATTAAAATAACTAACATTAATTATATGCTTTATATTCTTATTTCCCTAACTGGACGATCACCGTGTGAACTCACTACTATATTATTGCATAATAATATCTGAGTTGATATTTTTTCGAGTTTTTTCCCCCTTTAGTATTTTAATCTACATTAACACAAAGTCAGATAAACAGACTGCTAGAAACAGCATTTGTTTTCTTATGAATAGCTTATTGATTTATCTCTTACAATCCGCTTTTCAACTTCAGTACTGTCAAGATCCGTCTTTTGTTAAGGTAGCATCGAGCAAACATAATATGTGTATAGTATACATGGTGAATTAAAATGCTTTCATATTCTGAAAGAGGTCATTTGTTCTGTTTTTAATGTGTGAAAAGCTTTCCTCCCCCTGAAAGTAATGTTCCCCTAGAACAACCTGTTGGTTACACCCCTGATTATCCTTTAATAAAAGTTGAGTTCCATTTCCAAATCGAAGAAAAATCCACTGGAAATTAGACGGGACTCAACGCTCGTTTTACTAATTGTTTTATATGGAAACCTTTCAAAGCGTGTATCATGACAACCAGTTGTTATAAAAAGATGTAGTTTTCACGTATGTGTTCGTAATTCTTTTCTCTACTTCGTAAAGTGAGCAGTTAATGTGCTAATACAATATTTCTAATAAGCGCCTCTGCTATTGTCAAGATTCGCAGTAGCGCGAGAAGTCAGCGTGCAGAACTGCTTGTCGCGAATTGTCAACACCGCTCAAAGCCAATTGGACGCCGCGTAAAGCCAACTCAAGGCCATGCCGCTTCTCATCTGAAATCTGCTGTAAAGTAAAACACACAGCCATTCCTTTGCATTTATTCATGCGCTCATTTGCACTTTTTCTCGAGATTAATTTAGCCTCTCCTATTTAATAACAGGTAGAGTTGGATACACATTACAATATGAGCAATTGCCTTACCTACCTTTCTCTTAGTAGAGGATCAACACCTACTGTTGGTTCATCTAAAATCATTAGCGGTGGTTCGTGAAGCATTGCCACAGCAAATGAAACTCTTCTTGATTGTCCTCCACTGAAAAAAGTAAATTCAAATACGTGCATATACCAGATGTTTCAGATACAGTGTTGAGTGTTCATAAGTAACAAGAGAATGGAGATAAAACGAGGAAGAAAAAAAAACGAGAAAAGTAAAATAATAAATGACAGAGAACGTGTCAAATGAAGCATTCTGGGTACCCTGTAGGGACCTAGAAGTCACCTGAAAATTTTAAATTTTACCGACTATTTAAGAAGACCGTGGAGATGCTTCCTGGTTTTGTATTGTGGTAAGGTTAAATGATGACAGTCTCGCAAATGGTTTTCTACAAAAACTTGAGATATGTTTTTTCGTGATGTTTGCAATGTCGTATCAGAAGACATGCCATCAAATTTAGATTGATCCTCGGACCCTATTAGAGGCAGACTTGTAAAAGAAAGCTGAAAGCACCATTCGATGCACCTTTGAGATTTTTCTACCTCTCTTTTTTTATTGTTTAATCTTCAACTCTTTGAGATGTATATGAACTAGACGTTCTATTTGCGGCATCGGGTATATTATAAAGCTATGATATATAAATAAATATTAATCTTTAAATTTTATTGGATATTAGTCCTTAACTTCTCGCGTTCTAGTAGAGTACATGATATGCAAAATACTGTTATTGAAATGATTTTACGTTTTAAAAACGCTCATTATCCCCGGTTCTTTCTTAATATATTTCAGAAATCAAATACTAATGTTATAATTTATCTGTGTATTTTCTAGTAAGTACATTATATTTACTCAGTAAGTCAGTATTCAGTAAATCAAGAATAGCTTAGGCGAAGAAGACATTTGAACAAAAATAGAAGCTTCTAACAAGGGAAGTTCGGAAGAAAGCGAATTGAAATCTATCGGAGGTAACAAAAAAACTGTTTTGCAATAAGGAACGGGTTTGTTAATTAAAATTTGTCATTATACTGTTCACAATAATGATAAGTTAGAGATGAAAATGGATCACTATTGTTCTTCTGTTCTATGAAGAAATGATGCACCGGACAAATTATATATGTTTTGAATCACCTGTCGAATTTGCTTTTCGCTTTGGTTACGCGAACTGGTCCCTTGACGGATGCAACGTATTTGGACATATAAAATGTTCATGTGCAAGCAAGTCTTTTGCCTGCGTCATTTCTTCATAGGACGGAAGAAGAGCAGTGATCAATTTTCATCCCTAACCTATCATTGTTGTGAACATTATAATGACTAATATTAACTGACAAACCCGTTAGTTATTGCAAAACAGTTTTTTCTGTTATCTCCGATAGATTTCAATTCATATGTCAATATTCGTTGCTAATAATGTTGTACTTAACGCGTTTAAATGCGCATATACTCATTTTTTCCATATAAACTTCCAAAGTTGAATATCTCGAACAGTTCTCAACAACATAGGAATTTTATTAGTTTGTAATCAGCTTGAATTGGTCCTTCAAATGGCATGTTTAGTTTCAATACAGGAGAGTGCTTTCTCCCGAACTTACCTTGTAAATGGAAACATTGACATAGACCTGAAGAAAAGGTTGATGAAAGCGTACGAGGTGTGATCAAATATATGGTGAATAATTTAATTTGAAATATAGTAATAAGCATACATGAGATTTAATTTAATCTCCTTCAAAGTACTGTCCTTGGCTAGCAATGCACTTATCCTAACGTTGAATCCATGGCTGGAAGCCTTTCTGGAAAGCTTTTTTTTTTTTTTTTTTTTTTTTTTTTTTAAGAGCCTTCAACTGCTCTGTCGTGGTACGTTTATCTGGAACATAAAGGGCAACATTCTTCAGTAGCCTAGGGCCCCACCAAAGCTAAATCCAGCTCTGGGTATGAGCAGAAAAAGAAGAGGAAAAACGAAGAATGGAATCCTTCGAAATATGGTCCTATAGAAGAATATTGAAAATTTGGTTAGTGGATAAAGTGTATAATAAAAAGATACTGAAAATGATAGGAAAGAGGCAGGAATATAATAAATATTTTAAAAAGAAGATCTAGGATGACTGGATACATTACAAGCCATGGAGGAATCATCATATTAGATATTTAGAATATCTGAATGGCAATATCTGAAGGAAGGCCGGATCAAATATCTAATACAATATATTTGGAAGAAAAAAGTAACTGGGAAAGTAGAGAGATGTGTCAAACTAATCGAAAGATTGCTGACCTGAGAAGAAGAAACCAGTCAATGTTTTCAAATGATCTTTACTTTTCCCAGTTTGTCATCTAAGCTTACGCCTCAATTTATTTAGAGCCGTATTTTCTATTATAATGGAGAATGTATTGACAACGCAAACTATTACCTTAGTAATATTTTCTACTAAATAATTACCCAGATTCATGCACATCAGAACCTTATCTTCATTTTTAAATATATCCATTTAAGCCACATGGGAGTGAAATGAAACAGTGAACATCCAATTCCTTGTCTACTGGTTTAAAATTTTCCTAACTAACTAACTAACTCTATGGCCTATGGAACCCGGAGGTTCAGTGCCGCGTTCACAAAAGCTCTCCACTGACTTCTATCCTTAGCTAATTGGATCCAGTTTCTACTTTGTATTCCTATCTCTGCGAGATCCATCTTAATATTATCCTCCCATCTGCGCCTAGGTCTTCCTAATGGTCGTTTTCCTATGGGTCTACCAGTCAAGACTTTGAAAGCGTTTAAAATTTTCCTAGTTATGTTAAGTAAGGAGCTAGAATTTTTCTTTTGGGAGAATAATTAGGCAGAAGAAACTAATTTACTGCAATAAAGATAAATATTGCGTGTGTTCTAATATCTAATTATTATGCTTTGATTAGAACTTTGAGCACAGTAATTAGTAAGGTATGAGGATTGCTATGAGTACTCCTTATCTGAAACTTAATAATCACAGATATTTTTTGATCTCAATGTTCGAAAAATTTAAAGTATTATTATATCAAAATAAAAGTAGTCAATATTTACTACTACTAAGCATAATATCGTCACATGAGAACCAGACGAACCTAACTCCATTTTCGTAGGTTTACACGCTAGTGGACAAAGATATTATTTTTCTTAGAAAGATGTGTTTTTAATAAGATGATAATTGAGCTACATTACAATAGATGATCGACAAATAGAACAGATGGCGTTACGTTCCATTTACACCAAGTGGGGCTTTCAAAATTAGGTCCAAACATGAAGGAAAGGAAAACCGGATTTTTGGAGTTATGTTCCTCTGGTTCCCATACGACGATATAACATCATTTAATCCGATCAAATGACATTTTCTTTATTTACATATAGCTTTTCAAATTTAAGATAATTAACAATGGCAATTCCGATCAGATTTTTATTAGTACTTTTTTATATTACTTAATTGTTTATTAGAGTTCATTATTTTATTTTAGTGACTAAAATAAATATGTTGTTACTTTAAAGACACCATTAGGCACTTCATATACTTTTAAAACTAGTTTATTGTCTAATCACCACACAATAAACTAAAACTTGAGAAACAGGCATATTCTTAAATGGATCATTACTGTAAACTCAAGTATCGTACCTGAGAGTTTTCACTAAGCGTGAAGCACTAGGAAGGTCAAGTAATTCCAGTAAAAAAGTAATTCTTTCAGAAATATAAGATCGCTTTAGACCAAATACACATCCAAAAAAGTACAAGGTCTCATGAATTGTAAATGCACCATAAAGAGCCAATTCCTGTTGACAATACAAAAAAGATAATAAAATTTACTCTAAATATGTTAAAAATACTGAAAGTTGAAAAGCATCAAAATGCTATGATACTGTTCTTTCTGCATATTACCTAGATATATTTACAATAGACAAATTTCGTGGCTTGAGTTTTGCAATATACGTATTTTACGATTAGAAAACTTAGCACTTTGTCCTACTTACCCCAATGTTGATAATGTATTGAAAACAGTAAAACACTAAACAGTAATTAATTACATTACGTAGATATATAAAGTGTTCACATGCAAATGCATGCGGTAAAAAAATGTATTCTAAACATTGTCATGTTCAAAATTTCAAAAATGTTCCAGAAGGTGAAATTTATTTTGTAAATATGTGAATGAGTTGATCAATCAATTTACATCCTGACTAAGAAATGAAATGAAATGAAATCTTTATGTTGTTTTATGTCCCACGATTATGCCGCCTAGGCTAAAGGAGATGCTGATGATGGGTATTAAATGAAATGGTGGAATGAAGAAAGTGGGAAGAAACGGGAGAAGTCTGAGAAAATCCGCGAACAGGGTTGTTTGTCCATCATTTGACGCGAGCTGAGATCGGACCAAGGAACCCATGCAGCAGAGGTGAAAGCTCTACCACTGAGGTAAAAGCTCTACCCGGTCCCTCTCCTGACTAAGTATAGCTCCTGTTTTAAGAAAACATTTTAGAATACAGAAAACTAGTGATTTTAACGTTTCAATTCAAAAGATATTGGTAAGATATATTATCGTATGATTCTACTGATGCAACATAGATATCCTTGTGACAATTATGCATACTTGTATACAGTGGTGCCCACCTCCCTTATGTCCATGACGCACCCCCCCGCAATTGTCTATCCATAGGTGTTCTTCCATGAAAAAAATCTTTTCAATTAATTTTTACACCCCCTCAAACATATTTATATAGATTTTTAACCCCCAAATATTTCAATGACGCAGTTTGCGTCATAGCCCCCCCCTTGTGGGCACCCCTGTTGTATACATTATTTTCTTTGTATTGTATAAAAAATATGAGAGGAGTATCATGAACCTAGTAGGCAAGGGCGCCGATTCTGGGGGAGGGTCGGGGGGCGGACCCCCCAAAGCTCATCTGGGCCCCCTATTGTATTTTTGAATATACAATGTTTGGCATAATTTGAATGCAAATTGTCTTAAAATTCTTACATATATACCTTCTGCATCTGAATGCCTCCCTCCAAATTTACAGAGAAATCAGCGCTCTTCCTAATAGGGGACATCTTTTTTTTGGGTACAATTTGTATTTTCCAGGAAACTTTTGGTGGTAGGGTTTAAATAAATTTCATGACGTTATTGAATATCACATTTAGGAGAGGCAACATTATTTATAAGTTAAAATTAAACAACTCTTCCACTCTCGTATAAAAAAACCCTCTTATTTCTTGTTTTTATATGTTAAGTCTTAGATGCTATTTTCTTTTAAAAAGTATTCCAAATAATACTTATACAAATTGGTATAATCTTCCCATTATAAGAAAATGTGATTTTGTATTTTCAGCGGGGAAATAAATTACAAACATTTAGATTTAATCATAATTACTAAAATTCAACCATGTTAAACAATGAGCACCTGAGGCATATAACCAACACTAGGACCTGGGATGGAACCTCGAAGTTCTGCCGGTTTGAATCCAAACAAAAGAAGATCACCTTCGTCTAGTTTTGTTAAGCCTAATATACATCTAATAAGGGTTGTTTTTCCAGTACCACTAGGTCCAAGCAATCCATAGCTGCAATTGTAGAACATATTTGAAATCACACATTTCATAATTGTATTTCGTAAACACGAATACATTAAGAATTAATTAGTTTTAAAACCAGTACCACCCTTGTATTCTAGAACTCGATTTTATTAATAAATACTTTGATAAACATAATTTAGAACACGTTAAAATTAAAAATCTTATTAGACTGATAATAGTTGTGAATAATATTGATACTACCAGGGTCATCCAGAAAATAAAAACCGTTTAGTTATACAAAGTGAAAAAAAATATTCATTGGTAAAAGCAAGTTACATACCTGAAGCTTCCCTTACTTCTCTACATAATCACCACCTCCATTTAAACATTAAGAAGATGAAGGTGTAGTGTATAAAGTGGAGTGTAAGGATTGTGATATGAAATACAATGGGGAAACAGAGAAAACTTAAGGAATGACTACAGTAAAACAACATAGGGACGATGTGAAGCTAAAGAGAGAGAGAATAATGTTATTTACAAACACATTAAGGAAACAGGTTAAAAAAGTATTGGGATGGTGTCCAAGGGCTGGAAAGGAGGAAGAATAAGACATAAATATGGAAATGAAAGGAAACATAATGGATTAAGAAAGAAAGAAGTGACATATTTATGAACTGGACAATGGACTGTTGAAACATAAGCTGTGGAATAAATTATTGGAGCAAACCGCAGGAAAAGAGAGGATCTAGATTTATTTCTATATACTTTAATAGTGTTACATTTATATTGTTTATATTGTTACATTTAAAATCAGTTTTAGTATGCATATTTTTTTAACATTTAATGTTATATAAGCTATACATAAAGGGGAAACAAGAGGAAAGTTATCTGGAATCAGCATCAAAGCAGTTGGACAGGTGTTAGCCTAAAATAGAAGATAAACAAGAGGTAGACTGGTAACAGAGTCCAGGCAGATTTCTAGTTGGACAGACATCAGTAAAAAACACATCTTTAGAATATATATATATATATATTCTAAAGATGTGTTTTTCACTGAATGTCTAATGAAGATAACACTAAATTGTTGAAAGTGAAGTCAAGAGTTTGTTCTTATATTATTCTGATCAACCCAATAGTACCTTTGGTGTCTTTTACTTTCCGGAATCCAAATTGATCTCCCTCCAACATCTCTTCTATCTTACTTTCCAGTGCCTGTTCAGTACACACGCAATAATCTTTTCAGTATAGGAAACAAGGCTAGTAGTTCTGTGATTATTGTATTTATTTTCCTGTTTTTTCTTAGATAATGCAATCATTGTAACATTGCATCCTGTAGATATTGTAGAAAATCCTTTCTGTGTTATTTACTCATGTAAATCTTGTTAATTAGTGAAATCAATACTTTCATTGTATTGTGTTCTAATGTCTTTAGCAAATCCACTGCTCAGTGACCTTTCTCCTTCGCATGTCTTTGATGGTTTCTGCTACTTCACTTTTTAAGAAGTATTGGTTTCTTTTTCTTATTTATCCACTTCTTCCTCTGCTTCGATAGCAATATCTCTCAGACGGTTCTTGTAACCATATAGATCCTTTATGTATTCCTACCAGATCCTAAGGATGCGTTGGTCAATGACTACGTGATCTTGTCGATCTTCGATTCCAAATGTGCGTATATTTGTTAACTTTGTCTCCCAATTCCTGTGCTTTCTGATATATTACATCATTTCTTTGGGCACCGTTAAAGTTATATTATTTTTTCACATATCTCTCCATGCACTTCTCTCTGACTGTCAATTTCTATTCTCAATTCATTATTCAGCCTTGTATATTCTTTGAAGTCCGTTCTTTTCGCCCTTTTGCTTTCATTTATCTTTTTAATCATCGCTTAAGTTACGCTCCGTTTTCCCTGTACTGTCTTCATCTTACCAATGTTTCTGTTGAGTGTATCTACCAAAATCTGTTAACTTTCACCCAGCTATTATCTATGCTGCCTACCATATCGTCTATTGCACAAAATTTTCGTCTATCTCTTCTTTCATTTCACTGTCCAAACTTCGTAGTTGTCCGAAATTCCATCTTCGATTTCTCCTCCCATTTTTCTTGATTGACTTTAACCATGTTTACCCCTCCACCATTTGTAGATTGTGATCCAGGTCAATCCTGATAATGTCTTTATGTTTTGTACACTATTTCTGAAAGTTGTGATTATAATCGATTATGTAGTGTTTCTTGTCTCCTGAACTTTTACACGTATACAGTTTGGTTTTTCTTTCCTTAAACCGCGTATTCATCGCTACTATATTACGTTTACAAAGGTCGATAAGCATTTGGCCCCGTGCTTTTCTCCTGCCTAATCCAAACCGCACCATCTAACTCACAGTTTATTCTCTTACTTCTTCCCTCTTGATGCAATATGTCACTAATCTCGTCATATATTTCTCCTACTTCATTGTCATCATGGTCGGCTGTTGGCATATACACTTGTAATCACGATGTCCACTGCTTTTAAACTTAGCTTTACAAGCGATCATTACAGCATTCCACTTAGATCATGGTTTTCATATTTCATTTCTTCTTTCTTTCATGACAGCATTTTCGACTTTAAATCCACCCGAATAAAATATATTTTTCTGCCAATTGCACTTCACTCACATCCACTATGCTTACATTAAATTATACATTTTCATTCTTAAACCAAGCTTACATGCACATCCTTTTAGGATAAGACCCAAAGGCATTTCTCGAACCTCTCCAATGCGCCCTCATGGCTAAGCGATTACCATACCCGCCTTTGGCCGTGGTAGACCCGGGTTCGATTTCCGGAGGGAGCTCATATGGTTCGTATTCTACGTTAAACTGCAGGTCCACGTCCCATATAGTCTTGCTGCTGGACAGGACGCTAAAACCAAACCAATCAAAGTTTTCCAGTACTTTTAGAAGGCACTGTATGTAGTGCAATATAATAAGATGTTTACATTGTATACACTGCCAGTTGACACTGTGTACAACATCAGTTTAATAACATGTTTAGCGTATGTACAGAGCCAGTTTAATAAGATGTTTACACTGTATATCCTTTTTTAAAGTATGTATACTTTGTTAATAATTAGCAATCATTTGATATATGTTGACAGATTCGATAATCATTTAATGAAAAGAAAACTTTATTAAAATCATATCTCAAATAATCAACATGAAAAAGTATATTAGGGTGTATTAAATATATGGTTTGATCTACAATTGTATTTTTGCCCCAGAAGTGAAAGAAATACAATATAAATCAAATTATAAGAGAGAATTTCCGAGTGATTTCGTCTCCGCAGACATCTAAGGATGCTTGTAGGATGTATCCAAAGTCAGTTCTAGATCCTAACACTTGTAAATCATGAAGTGCCGCCAGACATCGAAACGGAGAAATATACATTGAATTTGTAAATTCGTCTTCTCAACAGATGTAAAGAAAAGCAAATAAACTACATGCATCACCTTCTACCGCATTCTAATCATACATGTAGTCGTGTCATTCATTCCTTGCAATTGTCAGCATGACGTATGCCAAATCGATTATTTAAAACAACTCCATAGGAGAACTCGGGCTAGATTCCTTTCGAAGAGGATAATTTCAGCAAGTCATGGAGTCTCTAAACCCGGCAAAGATGCTTTGATTTGCGACCAGCGAATTTATCAGCACTGAAGTCACAACAACGAGATGTTGGTATGGAGAAGACAAAAGTGAATTAGTACCGTAGCCGACCATAGTCTTTCTCGTCTCCCCGAGCTGTAATGAAACCTAGATGCACATACGTGGTTTAGTCTTTATCAAGAGGACATTGCCAACGCCGACTTGGCGTCCGTCCGTCCAGAGCCAGAAGTCACGTCCGTCGGTCGTAAGAATGAAGAGAAGTCCATATTGGTCCACTAGGTAGTGTGTTCGTAATACCTTTCCTTGAGTTAATACTTTCTCTTCTACCTCTCTTTCTTCTTTTCGCATTCAATATCTGTATTCGTCTTCTTCTAATTCTTGGTATCATTTAAGCACACCTAGATCCTAGATCCCGGACACTAGATTAAAGTTCAATTAGAATCATTGAACACTGGCTAAAATCCTAAAGAAGTTTGTTGATCAAATGACCATTCATCCCCTCGATGTGAAAAAAATGAAACGAAATATTCAAGTTTTACGGTTATGCCGGTTAGGCTAAAGGAGACGGTGATGATGAGAGATGAGTGAAATGGTGGAATGAAGAAAGTGGGAGGAAACGGGACAACCCCGAGAAAACTAACGAGCACGGTGTTTGTCCACCACAAAGTCCACACGGCGCGAGCTGGGATGGAACCAGGGACCCCAAGCACCGGAGGTGAAAGCTCTACCACTGAGCCACAGCACCCTCCCTCGATTTGCATTTCTAAAAAGAGCCATATTGCTGAAACTTTTGTAAGTGCATACTTCTATCTTTCTGGACATTTATCCGGTACGGCCCTCTAAGTTTTGATGTAAAAAACATGTAGCATATTGTCTTCAAATTACCAAGAGAAAGAAAGAGAGAAATAATCTCAAAGAACTATAAATGTAAATACTGGAAAAGTTTGCTTCCTTTTTTTTAAAAAAAATAAAAAACTCAATGTTTTGGCCTGAGATTAAAAAATAATAAATCTAATAACATGCTTGTAATGCGAAGTTGCTTGAGTTGAGTCTTTGAAAGGATCATAAAATGTAGAATCGGTTTTACTGTTTGAGGATTAGAGTGAAATGTAATATATTGTCATATTTTAATGTATTGATAATCCCAACTATAACATACTATGATAGAGAGAGAAAATAGAATTATTGCAGAGTTCAAGGGTACATTATGGGTGAATAGAAGATTGCATAAAAGAGTCTAAATGTCTATGGTATCCTAAGTTATTACTACATCTCCTTTTAAATGGTAGTAAGAGGGGAAATCAAAAACTTCCCGGAATGTTGTTGTGGTTCTGGAGTTGGGATGTAATCACAATGAATCTTGGATAATACAGTCCCTAGGTTGCGTAATTCTGAATTTAACAAGTGTGAACACGTCTTAACAGGCAGTGTACGAATAGTGTCTAGCTAAACGGAGAAGTGTGTAGTAATCAATTGTTGTAATTTCACAGACCGAGCAATATCAAGTTCATGTGCAAATTGGGGAATATCTGACTCAGAGGGGTTAATAGCCTTAAAGCAGTTTAGCATCATCGGATGTTTGGCTCTTCTCAAAGCTAAAAGTGGGCCTTTTTCGTTTCACCAACGTAGAAGAGATCAAAACCAATGTGACGGCTGAGCTTTGGAAGATACCAAAAGAGGCCTTCCGTCGGAGTTTTCACCAATCATAGGAGCGCTGGAACAAATGTGTGTGTGTTCAGAAAGGGGTGGATCCAGGACCGATTTCTGGGGGGGGGGAAGCGGTGGTTGTTATACTGCTACTTTTAAGGCCTCCAAACTTTGGGATGGGTTTTATTTATATATATAAAATAAGAAAGTTTCCTCTTCTGGGGAGGGGCGATCGCCCCGATCGCCCCCCTGGATCCGCCCCTGGTTCAGAAGGTGCTAACTTAGAAGGCGATTAAGTAAATATGTACTTATATTCTGATAATTAAAGAGCTACAACAGAATTCCGGGAATTTTTTGACTGCTACTCGTATGTTACAAATCATATATCCTGTGTATTATCTGTCTTGTATGTAGATCCTTATAGAAACCTCGTATTTAATACTATTCTATTAAAACTAATAAGCACGTAACAATAGTGAGCTTCTGCTAATAAGTGAAGTTTGAATTGAAAGCATATTACACTCACATTTGCCCACATTCTACTCTCATATTAAGTCCTGAGAGCACAAGAACTCGTCGTCTTCCGTAACACTTATGAGCATTTATTACTTGTATACAAGGAACTGTTTTATCTGGTGCAAGGGATTTCCACTTCTTCTGTTCTGGAAGGTCTTTCGGTTTGGTATTATGTCTATCACTTGTCTCCTCCATTATGTTCTCTTAAAATAAAATGTTGAACAACTAAAGGGCTCATCATTGGATGGGCACGAAGCTATAGAAAAATGCACCCTGAAATAATAAATGATTATGTATATTTTAATACATATCAACATACGTCTCACCATACTAGAAAATAAGAACAAACAAAATAAATAAAATATTTTGTGGAAAATTACAAACATAAATATTTGTTTACATTGGTCAACATGTGTTTCACGTTTCCTAAATAATAAATCGTCCATTCTGTCTTTGCAAATAAGTTACTTTACGCAAATATATACTTACTATGGCAGTCAGAACTCAGAATATACTAATGTAATTCCTTGATATTTCTAACGAATATAATAGAAATTACTTGTTTTCCAAACGAGTCAATTAGCCTATATCTTAAAGTAAAATATTGCCCTTCGGTGCAACACTTTTTATTTATTTTAATGATACATCAAAAGAAATATGTTTGCGCAAATTATAGGAAGGATGGTAATCATCATAAAAAAATATTACAACTTCTGAAAGTAGTGTATGTCAATATCTAATAAATATAAATAAAAAAATAATATTTTTTCTATATTCGGAAGTTACATATTATTATTAATCTTTAATGACATTAACATTAATACTTAAATAATGAAGTTAGTAGTACTTGGAGGTCTTGGGACACTTCGCCTGCAAACAATTTACGCCAGGGATACCTAATTAATAAATAACTTTTGAGAGGGGTACATTGGTCTACCGCCTTTACTCTCGCAGAAATGCGTAGGTCCTCTCCTTGAATTTTTTTTGAAGGAATTCACAGGACCACCTCTTAAATTCTGAAAATTCCCAAAACTAAAAAATGGAATCTTTGAATGTTTGGGTAGTCTATCTCATTTCTTTCTATAACCCTATGCATAAATCCATTCTCTTTCAGAGACACACATACTACGGTGCGCCAATCGAATTTTGGCAGTGGAACATTGATTCAGCCCTTAAATTTGGGTGTAGTAAAAAAAAATTAAAAAAGTGGTAATTGTTCTATAGGATCAAGGGATGTAACTTTGTAAATGTGTGCGTTCCTCCTTATCCCGTTCTATGGGTAAAAAATTGCCAAAAATATACATTATCTATACCTTTTCTACATGGGTGATTTTGTTTTATTTATTCCCCAAGATGAGGATTTATTACAGCGTGTGATCATATAAATAGTACATCTGTGTGATGAACGTTTGCGGGACTTGAATTAACATGGCGGTAAGTGGGAAAAGACCGTTTTTTTTTTTTTTTTTGCCTCTACTGGCCAACGGACTGTAGTGCACCACAATTCTATTGGGGAGTATCGTACTACTCATGTCAGTAAGCTATACACACTGGGCTATCTGTCGATAATGGGAAATATCGGGAAAAAGTGTCAAGGAATCAAATAAATCAGACGTCAAGGCAAAAGTGCGAGACGTATGAAAAACAAACGTTGTGCGTCGAAATCAGCATGCTGGAATGAGTACAAGACATACCTTTGCCCTTAGGAAATGTAAGGCAAGATTTCAAAACAATCGTATACAGCTACCAAATGGAACGTATTACCAAACGAAACAAGAATCTTTCAAGTCAATGTAAAAATCAGGTGATGAGCAGAAAGATTTTGGTGTTGTCACTGTGCAAATACAGATATCATATATCAGTAATACATCACAGTATATGCCATTAGGTCAATCCATAGGTATATTATCCTTTAACCTTAATTTTGGCCTACCTAAAGCCCTCTCTCTCGCCGTTTAGAACGCAATAGAGTTCGCTTATAGTTGCCATGAGTGTAATATGTATTAGTCAATGTAGACCTTGTGGTCTTACTATTTGGTGAAATACAAAAATACATTTAGTCTAGGTAAAGGTATGCATTATGTTTGCCATCAAATACCACAAAGATAATAAAATCATGACGCCCAAGAGGTGAGTCATGTTATTTGCAAGGAAAATACAAGCAAATAAGATATATGCAGGTGTTGTTGAGAATCCTCTGGAAAAGACCCAAATGGATGACGCTGAATCATGGTGCAGAACAGTACGGAGTGAGGGAGGCACATGTAGAGAAAGTAAACTGCAAACTTAATGATTTCAACAATTTTATAAAGACATATGTAATGAAAATATGGACATTCAAATGGGGTGACTGACACATAGCGTGGAACGGTACGGAATATAACAAGTATAAATTGAAAAATACTTATACTGCAACTGATTCTACTTGTGCGCGTGGTGCTCGATGTGTGTTGCCAGCTTTTGCGTCGGGTATTGAAACACTAAATTTTTCAAGGGGCGCGGTGGCTCAGTGGTAGAGCGTTCACCTCCGGTGATTAAGGTCCCTTGTTCGATCCCAGCTCGCGCCGTGTGGACTTTGTGGTGCACAAACACCGAGCTCGTGGGTTTTCTCGGGGTTCTCCCGTTTCCTCGCATCTTCTTCATTTCACTCATCTCTCATCATCACCGTCTCCTTTAGCCTAACCAGCATAACTGTGGGACGTAAAATTTAACGATTTGATTTATATTCAATTCAAGTAAATCTCAGTTTTATAAAATTAAATTACACTAAAGAGAACTAAAAAGAATGCTTTCAACAACCAGCAGGTCCACTACTCAAATCGACATTTGACTAAAACAATGCACATTTGTTTATATTCAAATTGGCAACGTGCGGATAGGGTGGAACGTTTATCATTGGAGGATGAGAGAAATGAGCCACTGTAATTGGCTGAACGTGCTGTTGCTATAGAAACAGTTCTTCTTGCCTGATTATTGTGATCACGTGCAGGAAGGAAAAACAGACGAAAGCGACTATCAGAAAGTACAAGTTATATCAAATGAACTGTAGTGGAATCGGCATATAACACAATTTATCAATAGTGTGGCAGAGCCAGTATTTTAATTAACAAAATTCATAATTTAATGATTAATTTTATTTATTTTGAGAATACTGGATTTATGTAAGATATTAAAATTGTTGTTTGGTGAAGGAAAATAACAGACATAATTCACGTCAATGCAAGTTTGTAAAATTATACTATTTTGCCGTCAGCGAATAAAAACAAACAATAACACATAATTGGTAGTCTGCGAATGCAGGAAATAAATTTATAAAATGCGTCGGCAATAACATTTTGTAAAATCATGAGTTGCATTTGTACAATGTTTGTGAACACGAGACACATTCACGGATATGTAGAAATTGCCTAGAATCATGAGATCAGAGCATTCCGAGTGTTGCAGTTTTTGATTCTCGAAATGAGGAAGAACCTTGTTTTTCCAAAGAAAGGAGAACACACGTGCCTGACGTCAGACGACGCCACCGAATTCCTGGAGTGAATTCTGAAACAAAAGCAGAGGACAGGAAGTCTCGGGAGGAGAAGTTCGGAGCCTATCGATGGAGTAGTACGGAGCCGATTCATCAAGTAGTACCGAGTCGCGAGAAGGAGAAGTTAAATACTGCTAAGTTTTGAATGTGATTTGAAAGTACAAAGTCAATCACAACGTTGAGACTCCAGTCTTCAGTCTCAATGAGCCGATCTTTAGTCAACTAACATTTAACCAACATTTAACATTCAACCAACATGTTAGTTATACCAGAACATTGGATTGAGACGCCATCTCCAATGTGGACCATTTATTAACCTGAGAGACACCTGTCAGCTACGATATCAACTTGGCGATATCGACATCTAACATTTCAACCCAGGAGAGCGCCATCAGAGATCATCAACCGAAGACATCAATCAAGGTATGTGCGACTTCAAATTCAGTGTTCAAATGCTCAATGCTTGGTATGCATTGCTCTTCTGGCAAAGTTTCTAGATATCCATTTTATCCACGACACTTACACAAGCAACACTTTCAAATAAGAAATATACCTGTTAGTCATTCATTGAACTTATGAGTTGTCATTTTAATTTAATCCCCGTAAGAAATATGCTTTATGCAATAACCTCTCGCATAGAAAACCGTAGCGTACCCACTCATTCTAGATGGTGAGTGGAAGGTGATCTGCTCAGTTCAACTATTGCATCCCCATTTCAAGGCACGAATTGAGCGGGTTGTCAATAGTGACAAAATTAACTGCAGTGCTGTGTGTCTGCTGCTAGGTATTTTAAGTAAGGCATTGAACAGTACTGCAATCGCAATTTATTGATATCTGTAGTTAAAAGTTGTGATATATAATCCTTTTATAGAAATTTCGATGAATGCATTAAAACAGTAATAGCACAGCACATATTACTTTGTATAAAATTCTGCCGCCTGCAGAAATGTGTTCGGATGAGTATAGCTCGCTTCCTACAGTGCTTTTTAACGGATCATATTAGTGATTCCAACGATTTATATTAGTTCATAATGAATCGAAACAGCATGTTATAAAGATTTAAGAAGTAAATCTTGTGGGAAGGAAGCTTTAGTATAAGTAGTAGTAGTAGTAATAGCGGTAGCAGTGGTGGTAGTAGTAGTAGTAGTAGCGGTGGTAGTAGTAGTAGTGGTAGTAGTAGCAACAGTAGTGGTAGTTAGTAGCAATAGTAGTAGTAGTAGGCTAGTAGTAGTAGTAGTAGTAGTAGTAGGAACGGATTAGAAGCCCCGCAGGGGTTGGTTGGTTTCTGTTCTCGATATAAGTAGTAGTAGTAATAGCAGTAGTAGGAGTACCGGTAGTAGTAGTAGTAGTAGTAGTAGCAATAGTAGTAGCAGGTTGGTAGTTAGTAGGAATAGTAGTAGTACTAGGCTACTAGTAGTAGTAATAGTAGGAACGCGTTAGAAGCTCCGGAGGGGTTGGTTGGGTTCTGTTCTCGATATAAATAGTAGGAGTAATAGCAGTAGTAGGAGTACCGGTAGTAGTAGTAGTAGCAATAGTAGTAGCAGGTTGGTAGTTAGTAGGAATAGTAGTAGTAGTAGGCTACTAGTAGTAGTAATAGTAGGTACGGGTTAGAAGCTCCGGAGGGGTTGGTTGGGTTCTGTTCTCGATATAAGTAGTAGTAGTAATAGCAGTAGTAGGAGTACCGGTAGTAGTAGTAGTAGTAGTAGTAGTGACTCTTCCAATTCCGGTGACAAAGAACTGGTGGGAGCGGGCTATACACGAGCCATGTGTTTCTTACAAATATGTCTGTTCACACAAAGTATTGAATTTTACCTGTAAATCTTCCAAAATGTGGTACGCCAAAACCAACCAGCACCCTTTTTATTTGTTTATGGATTGCAATATCTTCATTTTTGTAGTAGACTTGGATTAAAGGCCTCTGTTTAGCAGAAGGGGTCCAGCTCTTTTCTCTAAAAAATGTTATAATTTTGGTAATTTTTGTTCATATTCGGTTAGTTTATGGTAGGGTTGGTTAGTTTAAGTTAGGTTAGACTAGTTTAGGTTACGTTAGGTTAGCTTAGTTTATGTTATATTAGTGTAGGAGTCCCGCATAATTTTCCAAAAAATGATAGAATTTTGCTTATTTCTACTAATATTACGTTAGTTAAGGTTAGTTCAGGTTAGCTTACGTTAGTTTATGTTAGGTTAGATTAGATTTGGTTACGTTATGTTACGTCTAAGTACTTGCATCACTCATTTCTCCTGTAAATTTTGTGTTTTTTACGTGCTTCTGGACCCCTTGTACTAAACATACCCCGGATTAAATACCGGAGAGTAGGTCCAGAAATATGAACCCTACCCTTAACTAACTTAACCTTACCTAACCTAACTTAAATTAAATCGTAATATATTGGACCTACCCTGCGGCTCGAAGGCCGAAGATCTTAACTGCTTCTAATTAAAGACACTACTTCAAAACCACTAAATTAATCCTCAATTATTATTGGTCATTAAATGAATCTATGAAATCTTGTTTAAGTTACATATTTCTGCCATGAATATAACGTTACATTTTGCTCAAGTTGCCAACGTTCAAAATGAATTTCTCTTTAAATACTAACAATGTATTGTTATAATGCGGTGCAATCAAGAAATAGTAATCATTAAATCATGCTATTTCAATTTAGAACCCTTTCTTACAGATTTATTTATACAAGAGGAAACTTACACATTTAGTATTCTTGTCAAAAAATAAATGTACTGTTCATTTCGTAAAAGGACACTATTGTTCATTTTTTTTTTGGTTCTAACTGTTATTTGGATTCTACACATTTTCTGAAGAGCCTTTTGCCCTAGCATTTATTTTCCTTTCCTTAACCTCTTTCGAGGATAATAGTTTTGAGGCACAGATCTATCATCCTAGTTTGCCTATGTCCTGCAATTGAGATTAATAATTCTTGATAACAAGTCCTTTGTTGAATAAACTGAGGGCGAACACTTGATTCTACTTTTAATTGAAATTAAAAGTAGAATAAATTTGGTATTTTTCTCGAGGAAATTATTTGACGAGAAATCTTGAAATTCAGTATTCTTTGAAAACTTCCATCAAAGTGATTAAAGAAAAAATGAAATTTTTAAGTTTTACGTCCCACGCATATGCCGGTTAGGCTAAAGAGGACGGTGATGATGAGAGATGAATGAAATGGTGGAATGAAGAAAGTGGGAGGAAACGGGAGAACCCCGAGATAACCCACGCACACGGTGTTTGTCCACCACAAAGTTCACTTGGCGGGAGCAGGGTTTGAACCCAGGACCCCAAGCACCAAAGTGATTAAAGAATTTGACATTAAACAACATTTTTATTTATTTCTTTCTTTATACGTTTAAATTGTTTTGATGTAGAAACTGTATGAAGATATGTAAAAACTCTTGATTTATGAATATTAGAAGCAAGTTAACATTGATTGGTAAAGTATGGAAATATTTGACAATTTGTTCCATATGCTTATTTCGATTTTTGTTAAATAACTCACATTGAAATATCAAGTGATTAATTGTTCCAATTGTTTTACATATTGTATAGGCGTTAGTTTGATGCTCATGAAACGGCACATGTACACTCATGTCCAAAATTATCATCGCATGTCAATATATATGTTGCTGTAGGAATATAATTTGATAAGGAATTCGCCCGGTATTTCTTATAATGTTAGTATGTGTATAATCGGCAAAGACATGTATGTCGCAAATTTCATGTTAAAAGAGCAGTAAATAAGAACAATGAAATGAAAACAAAACTTTCTTGTCCATTTAGAAACATTTTGTTTTACTCATTCTAATTTTCGTATTTATAATTCTTTCCCTATGAAATGTACTACAAATATACATTTCCCGGTTATACACATAGTATCAGTATTAAAATACCCTACAAAATCATTATCAAATTATATTCTTACAAGAAGACAGTTACAGATATGCGACAATCATTTTGAACATGAGTGTATATTTACTGAAAGAATAACATGTAAGCTATATACAGTGTTTACCTAAATATAATGTATACTGATGCAAGAAAAACACCACAATAATATCGTGTTTAACTTAATTGAGGCAGAAAAGTATTTACCATATTATCATCTGGTTTTGAAGCTGGTTAACAACGTGTTACAAGCGTTGCTAATAACAGACTTTAAATTAACGAAAGTTTTGTGATTTCACGAAAAAATTACTCAACAAATTTTTCAATGGCATGTGAAAACATCATTCATACGAAGGCGACGAGTAAAAAAAAAAGCTGACATTTTATTTTGCTCATGGAATACATTAGGCTGGGATCAAATTACTGTGGTCTTTTTCAAATGCTTTCCGGGTTGAATTGAATATACTTCGCGGAACGCGTCAACTAGTCTGAGAACACATGCTGGAAGCCGTCCATTGACATCTTGTTGACAACATCGACAGCAAGTAATGGGTATAACAAAGTAATACAAAACAAACTTCAGAGCGGATATCACAGAATCAAGCAGTAACATGTGGGATACCAAATGGATCAATACTAGCGCCGTTCTTTTTTTTGATTTACATTAACGATTTACCGAGTAATATTCCACGAGCAGAAGTACTTTTTTATGCAGATAACACTATTATTATAGCAACAAGGAAAACCAATGATGATGTTGAAGGAAGTCAATAAAATATTGTTTTTTTTTAAAAAAAAAAAACTAAAATTAAACACCGAAAAAAATCATGCGATTAACTTTCGTCATTTGCGCAAGAAACCTACACAATCTGTAAATATCATAATTGAAAATAAGGAAACATATTACGGGAATTCGATCAAGTTCTTAGGAATTTGAATAAATGAAAACCTCTCCTGAGATGGACATATATCTAAGGTTAGTAAAAAATTAAATCAAGTTTAATTTGGAAGAAAAGTACTTAAAAATGTGTTGTGAGATTCTACCCTAAATTCAATATACTTTGGATGATTCTAGTCTAATTTAACAAATGGATTCATATTTTAGCAAATACATACAAAACTAATGTCATTTTTATAATACTAAAACGAATGGTAAGAATAATGACAACTGCTAAATCAAAGGATTACTACAAAGCAATATTCAAAAGAAGTTCGTATACTCCCAGTAAATATTTGTATTTTTTAAAACTTATCTGTATCTGTACAGAGACACCTAGAGATTGTCATAAAGCGAGTAGAAGAACGATATAATTATGGCAGAAGAAAAAAGATAAAATTTCTGTTGTAGAACATAGAACATATTTATATAATTTAACAATATCTGCAAAACTGTGTCCTATTCATGTAATTTATTCTACCACTGTTTATTCTAGTTTTGCATTTAGTAATACTGTACGTAATTGCTCACTTCATATGTATTGTAACGTAGTGAAAATGTATGAAAAAAAGAACGGGATTAAATAGTACAATATAATTATATTATATGGTAATACTAAACTACCAACAATCTATTATGTTCTCATTAAACTCAAAATATTGCACCTTAAAATATACAAATTCCCACTGTACTACTTATTTTGTAATGCGCATACCAGTGACGTAAGCAAGGAGTTTGGAGGTCTAAATATGCTCCCGAATGCGAGAATCCTTAATTGATATATTATTCCCACATCAGGTAGGAGTCTGCGTGCCCTACGGAGCTGACATTGCGGTCCATGCAGCACAATTGTTTTATTCCTTTTATCATCTTTAAGAAAAAGCTCTACTTAAAAACAGACTTCAAAGATGCCTTAAACGAAATTAACCGAGATTCAATGCTCTTTTCAGTTAGAAGCCACTTTCCTTCTTTTTTTCCATACACATATCAGAGCTACTCACAACCTAGATACCTTTTTATAAGAGATAATATTATCGTTTCGCAACGTGAAGTTCAACACGGAGATCCACTGGGTCCTGCTCTATTTGAATTAACTCTTAGCCAGTAATTAGATATATTAATAATGAGCTCAACATTTGGTATTTAGACGATGGCACTATAGCCGGAAACATTGAGTCAGTATTACATACTTTAGCTCATATACGCACATTAGCAACATCGATCGGATTGACTCTCAATTATTCCAAATGTGAAATCGGCTTTCTAGGAGTAAGAAACGCAAAATCTATATGAGTCGGTGCCTAGGATCAAATTATTAACATCTTCTAACGCCAAACTAATAGGAACTACTCTTTCACCAGACGCCAGGAGTAAGATATTACTTGAAAAGATTTCATCTTTAAATCATCTAGTTTTACGCCTTTCCAAACTTTCTGCACATTCAGTATTCTCTTAGAGCTTCTTTTTCGATAACAAGATTATATTTTTTACGGTGTTCCCCACCCTGAAGAGACGATAATCTACTGAAGAAATTCAACAAAGCTCTCAAAACAGGATTGGAGAATGTTCTAAATTGTACCATCAGTAATGAAACATGGCCACAAGCACTATTACCAGTCAGAAACGGAGGTCTAGGAATCCGTCGCGCCACAGATTTGGTTATCGCAGTTCAAGTCGACTGATCGGGACCCTCCTTCAGAGGAAGGATGAATAAGTCACCAATACCGATGTGCTGGACTGCATAGCTAAGTGGTCAAGTTTAGTTGGATCAGGTCCCCCGGCTCCTGAATGTCGAAATAATCAATCGGTCTGGGACGAGTCCATAGTGAATTATTGCAGACTTCTAATAACATCGAAGATAAGGTCAGGGTTTCTTCCTGTCATGTCCCCGGAGATCGGTGCATGGCTTCAAGCTCTACCCTAACCTTCTCTCGGCCTACACCTAGACAACGTAAGCTTCCGAGTATCCGTCGCCCTTCTTCTAGGAGCAAATATATGCGTTCCACATCATTGTCTAAATTACAGTGCTCTCGCAGATAAAAGAAGTTTACACGGTCAATCATACAAAAGAGTGCTGACAGACATATAATGAAGAACGTAAAAAAATTCAACCTCTACCATAATAGTGACATTCAATTCTCACACTCTTCACTGGAAGTGAAAATCTCTTACCTTAAACTGAGGGTTGACCCATATATATCAGCAATGTGACAATGTAAACTGTGTTTACGTTTTGGTCATACAGACCGTACATGTAAAACAAGAAGACACTTTTGTCATAAATGTTCTCTAGAACATCAAGCCCAAACATGTACAAGCATGGTCAAATGTATACATTTTGGTGAAGATCATGCTTTTTTCACCGATTGCCCAGAAAGACATACGGAAAAGAAAATTATGTTGCTTATGACACAGCAGCACATATCCTTCAACGAAACTAATTCTCAAATTGGTAAAATTTCATCTAATAAAGGCATATCACTTTACAGCAATACAGTCAAAAAGTCAATTAAAAATAGTACGGAATTGTCAAATAATAAATATAACATCTCAAATCCTGAAATACAGTCAACGAACTCTCCTGTGCTAACTAATACTTAGGTTTCACAAATGGATGACTCTCCATCCCCATGGAAGCAACGTAGAAATACTGATAACTCTGCCACTAGTATAAGTCATAGATCCTCAAATGATTGTGTAATAAAAGGTTATCACTTTAATGTTACAAACAAAAAAGAACAACTCTCGGAAAAGACTTCAAAATGAACACTAACACGGATTATTCCAAAAGAAATTGGTTACAGTCTCAGAATTAATTTTCTGAAGAATCTACAGACCAATCATGCGAGACAAATGAAGAAACAAATTTACACATTTCTAGAACAAAGTTAGCTATTAAACAAATATCGGGTAATATACTCATCTCAATTAATGGCGACATTTCTAGTAAAACTATTGAAAGACTAGCACTTTTTTCTTTTTACAATTTTCTTCTTTCATTACATAATTAAGATGTTTAAATCTATACATTATTCACAGTTATCCTTTCGTATATTGATATTTAATTTTATCCGAAAAAAAATTAAAACTTTCTGTGTATGTTAACTGTTAATGGATAGTATTTATAGGAAGAGACTGGTAACTATTCAATGGAACTGTCAAAGCTATTATACTAAACAATATGCAATAAGACATCTCATTCAAATTTATAGGCCGGATATTCCTTTTATATATGCAACTTGGGGGAAACTCAATTTTCCAATTCATCTAAAAAAAATTACGTAGTTTTAGAACATTTGAGAGCAGATGGTTATGGTGGCTTGTCAACCATTATTCATAAAAATCTTCCTTTTAAACAGTTAAATATTCAAACTTCACAAACATATCAGGATGCACAATTGTACGGAATAGAAATAGCAAAAACAAAATTCTTAAATTTATATACAGGGTGTTTCAAAACAACACCAACAACGTTTGGGAGGTGATTCCTAAGACCAAGAAAGACAAAATATCTAGACCAACCTGGTGCACAAATGCTTCCTTTCGGAGTTATAGGCTGCCGAAAACATGAACAAATGAACTTTAAAGGTTCATAACTCCAAAAATGTGGGACCTACAGTAGTCGGGTAAAGTCTTCACTTAGGAACTATTATACGCCCAATCCAAAAATAGGTGTTTCAGAATCCTAAGGTATTCACGAAGCAATTTTTATAGAGGAAGTTTGGATGCGGGCATATAATTTGAAATACTCTTCAACTACCTCTATAAAAACTGTTGCAGAAGTACTACACGATTCTGAAACATGTATTTTTGGATAGGGTACATCTTAGTTCCTAAGTGAAGTCTTGACCCGACTACTGTAGGTCCTATAGTTTTGGGGTTATGAACCATTAAACATCATTTTTTTTCATGTTTCCGGCAGCCTATGATAGGGCACATATTAGTGAAGTCTCGATCCGACTACGTTAGGTCGAATAGTTTTAAAGCTATGGACCTTTAAAGTTAATTTTTTCAGGGTTTTTGGCAGCCTATAACTCCGAAAGGAAGTATTTGTGCACCCAGGTTGGTCTATACTTTTCGTCTTATCTTGGTGTTAGGAATCACCTCCAAAACGTTGTCGGTGGTGTTTTGAAACACCCTGTATACCTCCTGATATTATTCCTAATACCAAATTTTGGACAGATATCTTTCAATATCAAAACAAGTTTGATTATATTTTAGGAGACACTAATACACACAATCTTTGTTAAGTGGTAGTACAAAACTCAACAAGGCAGGAAAAGATTTTAATCAAGCTTTACTATCTTTACAGTATTTATTATTAAATGATGGCACAGCTACTAGAATATCTTTCTATGGTGTAAGTGTTCCAAATATTACTTTATATAAAATATCATCATATATTCAAGCATCATGGAAAGTATATTATGATTCATTTGGTAGTGATCATTTTCCTATAATTATCTCTACTTATCCAGTATCCCTAAAGAGGTATGATCAATTTCAGCAGGCTAAACCACACAATTCTATGATAAACAGAGTTGAAACTAAATTAAATTGGTTAATTTATACTGCTAATGTCTCTACAAATTTAACTCAGGTCAATTTAAGAAAGAATAACTTGAACGACTTGAATAATGTAACTAGAAAATCGGTTCCAAATACAAAACCAGAATGTATTAACGATAGTGTTCAGTTTGTCCACAAAAAAAATCACAAAAAACAAAACAATAGTAAATCCATTTGGTGGAATATTGGTGCATAAAAAGCTATCAATATTAAACTTAAAGCTTTTCGTAGTTTTTATCAAACAAAAAGCAAGGAAGACTTTATTCTGTATACAAAACTTACAGCAAAAAACTACTAAAAAGTGTTGGATGAATTTCTGTAATTCGTTAACATATCAAACAGCTAAGTCTTTAATATGGACATTTTTCAGAAATCAATTTAATAGATTTAGTAAGCAACCGAATACCAATACAATGTCTGAACAGCAGTGGATTGAAGAGTTTCACAAAAATCTCACTTCTGATACGGCTCATACGGATAGATCATTCTTAAGGCATATAATAACTTATCAACATCAACGGAACTTGAAGAATTATTTACACAATTAGAGCTGGAGTTAGTATTAAACAAACTAAAAAAGAATTCATTTCCGAGTATAGAAGGCACTCATTATTGGCACTACAAAAATTTAACAGAAGAAGGAAAACAAATATTACTCAATGCGTTTAACTTAATTTGGGATTGTGGTAATATTCTGAAAACATGGAAAAAATCTTTAATCATACCTATCTTGAAACCTAATAGGCAATGCAATATTGCCAAAACTTACAGATCGATTACTTTATTATCATGCAGTCTTAAAATTTTCGAACAGCTCATACTAAATAGACTACAGTGGTTTGTGAAACATAATCAGCCACTTCCAGAAAATGTCTTTGTTTAGGAAGAACAGCTCAACTTATGACGCAATACGACCATTAATTTTAGACGTTTGGTATACTTTTCAGCAACTAAAATTTCTGATTGCTATCAGTATTGACTTCGAAAAAGCTTACGACTCTGTTAATTTAGATGTTTTAATTCAAAAACTAATACGACTAAAAATACCAGTAAAAGTTATTCGAATAATTCATAACGTCCTCTTTGGTAGAAAAGCTCACATAGAAATAAACAAACTTACAACTAAGTCAAAAACTACGTCCTTAGGGCTCTTACAAGGGAGTAAATTAAGTCCGATACTATTTAATTTATATATGAGACTTAATTTATCAATTAAAACAACAAACAAATGTTCAAGCACATGCTGATTACGTAATAATTTGGAAATCGTCTTCAACAATTGATACGGCTGTAGTAAAATTGGGTAAAGTACTGGATACTCTTCAACAATGGAGCTTTCTTAATGGCTTAGATATTAACTGGTCCAAATCTTCATTCATCATCTTTAAGAAGAAAATAATAAAACATTCCTAAATTCAAAATTATGGATAATTATCTAAATTATATTAAGGAACTGAAATATTTAGGGCACAATTTAGATCAAAAATTATCTTGGAAAGTTCATTTAAAATATCTATTCAATGAAACACAGAAATATATGAAAAGCTTAAGCACAAGGAAATGGAGCATAAACTCTGTTACTTTGAACAAGCTAATGAATAACACCATATTTGCATAAATATTATATGGAAGTATGTTTTACTCTCAACAATTGTCACAATTCTATGACAAAATTCAACATTTACCATATGAAACGGCGAAGATAATTTATTCACAGCCATCATTTCGCCCAAAGAATGCACTTGTAGAAATATCTAATAATTTTCCTATTGGAATTCAAATATACAAACTTACAGCAAATTTTTTACTGTCAAGAATGGGCAAATCTTCTTCTCTCCTATTCAAATATTTAGACAAATTAATAATAATAAATACAAAGAAAAAACTCCCTATCACACTTCCTAGGATATATCATTTGTATACTGAGTATAATCAATATAAGACACAAGGATCTTATAAAATAGAGGATCTGCCCTTACAACAAAATCGTGAAGCCATACGTCACAGTTTCACCACCTCTACTCTGCCCACTCCAACCAATAGGATCGCAATGTTTTGAGCCAACAATCATGGCGGAAACAAAAGTAGCCAATCAGACAATGGCGGAAACGAGAGTAACCAATCAGACGTGCCGATGCTCGATTCTTTTTTGGCTTCATTCATTTAATAGCATGAAGATACATATGGGCAGATCCTCTATTATATAAGATCCTTGATAAGACATGTATTTCTAAAGTTCCTTCAATACTTCTATTTATTATTCAGTATAAACTAAATTTAATTAAAATTGCATCCATAGTCCCAAACTATATACAATTTTATTCAAAAGAGAGATTACCCAATATACACAATAATATTTGGAAATATTATAAAGACCAGTTGTCAGATGATTGCAGATTTATCTTTACCGGTGGTTCAAAAAAGCAAAAATATCCAGTAGTTGCTGCGGTTCTCATTCCTAAGTACAAGATCGAAAACCAATATAAATTACCAAAAAGTACTTCAATATTCGAAGCAAAAGCGTTTGGAATTCGACAAGCTCTTTTATTAATTAACCACTTACAGATAAAGAATGTATGCATATGTACTGACGCTTTAAGTAACTGCCATAAATTATCCCAAATGGAATGCTTCTACGTCATGGAACATCATGTTAATCAAATCTAGTTACTTCGCTCTAAAAAACAAGAATTTTCAAATCCATTTACTTTATACGAAGGAACATGTTGGCATAAAATTTAATGAATCTGTGAACGAATTGTCAAGAATAGCGGTTACTACTGGAACCAGATACCACATAAAAACTTCCGTTCCATAATTTCAAGTATATAGTAAAACAATAACAAAAATGGAAAATAGATCTATGGAAAAAGAAAATTAGAATTGATCCTGGTAAACACTATTGGGAATTAATGCACATCAACGATAAGCCGATATCCAACATAATCGAAAAATGGTTATGATACAAATCAATATTACTCATCCGTATGTTTCTTCATACAATCTTAACTCCGATAAAACTAAAAAATAATAAAAACTATGCAAACTTTGCCAGTTAACATTAACAAGATATTAAACTTAAAAGATTATGATATATTAAGTAATCTCATACAATTCATAGCTCAGAACAATTTAAATTTACAAAAAAGGAGGATAAAACATCAAATAAGTAAGGAATTCTTCAGTTATTCTTATGTTATTCATTTCTGAATACTGGATCAAGAACAAACGTATAAATGGCATTACTTAAAGATTCTTAACTCACGAAAAAAAAAAACACAATTCAAGATTTAAAAAAAATAATAAATGGGAATAAAATACATCCAGTATTCAACCATCACAGCTAAACAACCTATTTTATATTAAATATTATGATTTCAATTTAAGGATGTAGGCAATCGAGGATGTAAGATCTGTGGCGTAAATGAAGAATCCTCGCCAGAGGAATGAAACGAAACGAACGAAGAGGAAAAATAACTTTTCTTTATTTTGAGAGAAGAAGAAGTGAATGTAGAAATAACAGTGATTGAAACAAGGATTTTATAAGATCCTTGAATTGAAATATAGGTCCATGGACTACTCTCATTGTAAGAGTTTTAAGAACTTGTAATTTCAAATTTTAACTAACAAAACTGACTGATCGTTAGTACTTATATTTTCAATATTTGGAAATACATACACTTAGAATCGTACAGTCCTATTTCATGGAAATGTTTTCTGTAATGTTATTTGAAATAACTCTATTACTTCTTGAAAATATCATCTTCGAAATTAATCATGTAGGGCCATACTAATATACCTTCGTAAATGAGGGTCCCAGGGGCGTCACTTGAGGAGAGCAAGGGAGGAGAGGAGAGTTCCCCCTTTGTCTGAGAAATACAAACTAGAATATTGCCCCTCTAGCCTTAGCAAAATCGGAAGTGGGATAATTTTGGAACTGAAGGGGGTCAATACAAAGTTAACCTAACCTAACTGAAAGTGACCTAACCTAAACTAATCGAATCGAATATAAGTAACCTAACCTGAACAAAACATATACTAAAAAAGTACCGGTAAGAAATTTTAACTCAAAAAATTCTGGCCCCCGAATCCTAAAACGGCATATATTCCGAAGTTGGGCGTCCGCTTTCGTCAAGTTTTTTCACTGTTATCTCCTTTCCACACTTTCTGCAATTTGTTATTAGGTTCATTAATCCATGCTCTTCACAAACTTTTAAAAGATTTTCCTCGTTATCAATGTATTCCTTCACAAATGTTAAAATTGTTAGTTCATTGCCCTTGTACATTCGCCATGTTGGTAACATAAATGCTAGTTTCTTTCCCACAATGCAACTGTTCGGTTACCTTGCGCCAAATAGTTCCCTCCGCTCGCCGTATAGTCCCATGTTTATAACCGCTTATATATAACAAATAAACATATTTTTCGAGACCCTTATATATTATCAAGCACACAAACGATCAAATTATCCATATCTTTCCTGTAAATTTTAAAAATTTTGCTGGAAACGGACGCCCAACTCTGGAACTTAACCCCCTAAAACTATGCCTCGGAAATGAACCTAGTAACAGTCCAAGCACAGAGGATCGCATGACTTGAACAGTGTGTTCAGCATGAGGGGTAACACGCTTTACACGCTGTTAAAAACCTATCAGTACGCAGCAGAAATAAATGTGGATCTAAAAAGGTAATTCGATCATTGTAATCTTTTAAGGGATGGGGAGGAATGCCATAAATATTTTTGGAAGTGAGAGAATGGCATTCCACAAGCGTTCCACCTTACTTTTACTCCTAAACGCAGTATATAGATCTATGCAGGCAGTGACAGTTATTGAACAGCAAGTTACAACATTAGATTTATGAGAAACGTATTATACCCTACATAACATCTTCCCGTTTGTAAATGTAACGTTGATCAAATTTCAGGGTATTGGCTATTACCTGGAAGTATGGAAAATATTGGTCTCCTATCCAGGTTTATTATAGTTTAGTATGCCATGGTTCTGCTCCTTATTCTAAATGAAACAGGCGAAAGTGAATGATAATAAAAGAATTGATAGTATGAGGAAATTCTTGAGAAAACGGACAGACTCGGATGTTGTCAGCCACAAACTTACTTACCTTATGTTCAAACGGAAGGGCCCCTAGTACAAGAGATGAGCGTCTACCACCAAGCCACTGTACCCCTCTACACAAGTCTGCCGAAACCATATTCATTTCGGAGAAAAAAGCTGAATTGAGTTGATTTTGAGTTTAACGTCCCGTTCAGCAACGGGGCTATATGAGACTTGGACCTACTGATTAACGTGGAATCCGAACCATACGAGCTCCCACCAGGAATCAAACCCGGGTCTCCCACGCCAAAGGTGCGTACGCTAACCGCTTAGCCACGGAGGAGCTCTCGGGGAAGAAAGGTGTCTTGAGACTTTTGAATAACCATGTACTTACCATCTATCTTAAATTTTGCTGCTTGAAGAACGGGTACTTAAGTAGTTGAGAATATTAAGTTTTCCTCAATTTTCCGACTAATTTCTGCTTCTTCTTAAGAGAATTACATAAACTGTTTCCTTTATAGGCCTACTTGCTCTTATTAGAAAGGAACTTTTTTTTTCCATTTGTGGTTGGTGATATCAAGAGAAGTAAGGAACTTGTTATTCGAAAGAAATGTGACGCTAACTATCCAAATCGTGAAGATTGTAACGTCCCATTGAGTATTCACTACATTTTTGTGGAATGTCCAGAATACTCAGACGTCAGAGAACCTTTAGGGAATCTGAAAGTCTTATCAGATTTCAGGGAATAATGTTGTATGTAGTGGCCGTATCCTCACTTTTATTCATGAGATTGGGATAGTTAATGTGATATAAGGTATTCTATTTATATTTTCCTGTTAATCGTAACTATTATTGCTGTTTTTGTCTAATTTTTTCATGTTCATTTTGAATTTTATTTTGCTTTTTAGTTTTGTTTGAATGTGTTAATTTTGCCGTGTTTATAATTGAAGTTAATTCTTTTAAAAGTTTTATTTTGAATTTTTAATGCACAGAATGTGTCAAGCATTGGCCTTATCGTGACAGGGATAAGTAGCCTCGCTATTTATGTTCCCACTAATTACAACATATTTATCTATTCGTCTTTGATTTTTATAATTTATGGTATTATTCATGTTACATTCATGGATAATAATAATAATAATAATAATTATTATTATTATCAAATTCTATTACGTTTAAAACTCATTGGGAAAAATGTAAAGGTTTACCATACGTATTTATCTAAGAATCAGATTTTTCAACATATAGATATAGAGATCAAAATGATGGAAACGCTTTACCAAAATACAACTTGCCTACAACGCTGATCTACCTCTAGTCTATAGTATAGCTTGTATTCGTCACAAAATTGAGGCGTAGGCCTATAACTTGTGAGGACCTTTCGGATCAATCGTGAGCGATTCTTGAAATAATGCAACAGTCAATTCTGTCAGTAATTATGACAGAGAAAATCTTGACTGGACCCGCTGCTGTAAAACTAAGCATATATGTTCAATAATATTTAAATCAGGGTATTGATTGAGTGGGGCAGAGGAAGTTCACCCTGCTGTACTTCAAACCACACCTAAACAGAGAGATATAATTTGATTGTAGCGCTACACATTGTAATAATAAAGCATATGTTATAGAAACAATTGCAAATATTGACTAATTTTACGTTCCTCAAAGTGTAGGAAGCTTTAACGCAACTATATATCTTGTTGTGTTAAACCTTCACATTTATTACAAATACAAATATTATTAGTACTTATAGTAGACTTAACTTGAAATATGAAGTTTAAACGTGTTTTGGACCATGTAAGTTTTAAAATATACTCTTGATGCTAACACAATAAAATATGTTATTGTCATTAAGCTTTAGAAGCAATAAGTAACACCAACTAATATCTTTATTAAAATAGTAATCATAATATTGAAACTAAAATAATGGGTTAATATATTGCCTGAAATATAATGGACATAACAATTATAATTTACATAAAATTAATGTATACTTCCTTTATACACTTCACTTGAATCAGTAATTGTTAAGACGTCAGTCACTATTTTAGTGATTTCCTTTCTTTCTTTCTTTCTTTCTTCCTACCTTCCTTCCTTCCTTCCTTTCTTTCTTTCTTTCTTTCTTTCTTTTTTCTTTTTTCTTTTGCTTTTCATGATTTTGGATGGAAGGAACTATCATTTAGTATTAAAACAGGGTGTTGTTTTTTAAACCTTTAAATGGTAGTTTCGGTCATGTTAACATTGAATTTTTTGTTAAAATAGCGTCAATCAGTGACTGACGCTGTTATAGCAAAACAAACTTAGACGGTTTCAGAAGGCATAGGTTGTTTACGTTGCTGTTCTCCCAATCATCTTTATGACGAACAATATTAAGACTTCTTCATTGTCGTTAAATTAGGCCAAGTTACCTCATTGCAAAAAAAAAAAAAAAAAAAAAAGAAAAGTAGTCACATTGCAATGAACTACTGATAGCGATAGCACAGTGTACTTCTTGCCAGCGTGAGAAACTCAAATTGAAGATAAAACCTCATTTAAATAATTATGTTGAACAGGCAACTGTTGCTGAGCTATTTGGACACAAACTAATTATAAAGCTAAGAAGTTTTATCGGTTTTCCAACGTAAAAAGTCGGAAGATCATATTGAAAACTATATCGTATTTTATGATTATCATTTTACTTCATGTAAAACATATTAGTGTTATAACTTCCTGTTAAAAATTTCCACTATTTAAGGCAAGTTATAGTGAACGATGTTCACTAATAAATTTCATGACTAATAGAATCATTTTATACGTTTACTATTAAGGAATCGCAAGTCTCAATGAAATATGTTCATTTTTCGTGATTAGTTAAAATAAATTCCAAGAAAGATAACATAACTTGGCCCGCTTTCATAAAACTATCTTGGATAATACGAAGACCAAACATTTTGAAGATATTTATTGTTTTCGACTGACACACGTTAATTGGACAAAATTAAACAGTTTTCTCCTATGAGAAGACAAAAGTTTACGAAATGCCATCGAGACTTTGGAGTTATAAGTAAATGTTGAGACGTTGCAGGTATTTCAGTAACCATGAAGTTAGCAACTTATAATCACAACTTGCTATATCTATAAACGTTTGATAAAGAAACGTAATAGAATATGGTATGATTGATCATAAGTGTTCATGGAAACCTTCTTTAAGAAGACAATTGTCTCTGAGGAAATTAAGAACAAACAAAGAAGAGAAAAATTGTACTCTTTGAGCACTTTGTATTAGTTTGAAAATAACATAAAGCAGTCACGTATATAGCAATAATATGAAGGTATAGCAACATCAATGTCTAATCCATCATCCATTCTTTCATAGTCAAGTTTAGACTTCAGCAATACCTGCGAGAATTCTGGATTATTCTACAGGGAGTGTACTAATCAAAGCTTAAAGATTTGGTGAAACTTTGTCAGTATATACACGCAAAGCACTCATGTTTTTGAATGAAGAAATACTACACTGACCTCTTGCTGCAGAAGACTGTAATTAAGAGAAAAGGGGATATAGCAAAATAATTTTCAATGTTGTCGTAGTGGTAACTATAGGGTGTGCATATGTTCATAAAAGGTTTGATTCCTTTTTCTTCAATTGTCATGAACTTCTAAATATGTTACTTGCAATACCTCAACTCATTGAAATAACTTTTTATCTGCTTATTAATACTCTTAAAACCCAATGAAATGGGCATGTAAGAATGTTATAGTGAGAGGGTGAGTGGTTTTCTTATTACCTTTGTGTACATCCCTATGAAAAGTTCATGCTACACTTATGAATATTGTTCTTTTAAAGTAAATGTTGAAAAGATGTTTATCACTATAAAATACATTAATATGAACATTTCTGAATTTCAAACAAATTTAATACTATTAAAACATGCAGATTTAAAATTATGCAATGATTATAATCTTTAATTTGTTAAAACGACGTTAGTAAACGAAGTTTAAAATTAATGTAACCTAAAATATTATGTTTGTTAGTACAAAAGTTAAGTCATAGTATAGTTTTTTAAAATGCTAGACTTAGTTTTTTAAAATGCATAGTTTTTTAAAATGCTAAACTTAGAGTGCCTATTTCTAAGTTTTCCTTAAAGTTAGTTTTTATACCTGACGGTTTTTAACACTACTGATTCACTTATAAATCTTTCTGTAAGCCTTTATCGTAATTGCTACATGGATGATATTCTTAATATAAAGTATACCCGATACTATAATTAAACAATATTGTTTCTTACTTTGGCACTTCTATTTTTAAATAATCTATTTAAATAGTATTGTCTGTATGTACACGCTCTCTAAGTGTCATATTAGCAAGGTTTATTACATGTTGAGTAGCGATTTGATAAATACTGAACACAACAGCAGTAACAAGTTAGCTTTTCGACCATTAGATGGGTGAGACACGGGAGACGGACGGTTTTGAACTACGTAGTACTGAGAGTGCGATGGTTTGAGGTGGTCGTGGTAGGGATAGTTATGCTCTACACAAGACGCCATTTCATTTACTCAGTCACTGCTCAGTCACTATGGAGCAGTGGGACTTGCAACGTCGATAGCACTGTTCAACAACGAAAATGTAAATTGAACAAAATCAGCTAATTCTTATTGATTTTGTGGTGCTGATCACGAATTTGAAAGTTATTTTCGAATATTAGCTCTACTTTTCGTTTTACAGGCATGTCTAATAATAACGCTTTAAAAATAAATATATTCGCTTCGTTTGGGGTAAAATGTTACACTGATCCAGCAACACTGGAGAAACTATATGAACGCTTGGTTTCATTGTGTTCCTTATCTCAGTAGTGTTCTGCTATTGTTAGAAAAGACAGGTTTAGTGCAGTTATCAGCGTTTTGGGTGTGACGTTTGTGTGGTGCAGGACATAAAAATACAACTACAAGTACGCAAAAATACTTCGAATGTATTTCGTATGAAGTATTTCGAATGTATATTTTTAAATAGTTGTCGGAACTAATTCAAGTGACATTTTGAGGATTTCAATAAACAAAAATGCCGCGAAATTGTGTAAACAGTGCGGATAGCCTCTGCTACGTGTGTGGGGAAGTGACATTTTCCTCACAAAAGCAGACTATAACACCACTAATAAGAAAAGCCTATCAATATTACTTTGGCTGTAAAATTGGAGACCAAGATAAATCTTGGGCATCCCACATTGTGTGTAACATTTGTGCCAGCAATCTAAGAAATTGGATTAATGGGAAGGGGCGCTCAATGCCTTTTGCAGTGCCCATGATTTGGAGGGAGCCAAGCGACTACATCAGGGACTGTTATTTTTGTATGGTTCCTTCCGTCAAGAAGGGAATTTCCACGAAGTAGAAGCGGGCCTTGATCTATCCTAACATTCCTTCTGCAATGCGCCCTGTTCCACATGGAGAAGGACTACCTGTTCCTGACCCACCTAAAGAATACGACCTTTTTTCTGATGATGATCAAGAAGTTGAAGCTCCTGAATCAAGTACTTCGAAGGACCCTACGTTTGTTGTAGAAGAACCTCCATGTGAACCACATAGACTTACTCAAGAGGAACTAAGTGATCTAATCAGAGACTTAGACCTCTCGAAAAGAAAAGCCGAAATTTTAGCGTCACGCTTAAAGCAATGAAATTTATTGCAGGAAAAAGTAAATATTTCAGTGTATCGGAATAGGAAGAAGATGTTCACTTCATTTTTTACTATGGAAGACACACTTGTGGCTTGTACAGATGTAAATGGTCTCATGAGGGCACTTAAAATTAATTACGAACCTACGTAGTGGAGGCTCTTTATAGATTCGTCCAAGGTGAGTTTAAAGGCAGTGCTTTTACATATTGGAAATGAACTTCCTTCAATTCCTGTAGGTTACGCAGTTCATATGAAGGTATCTTATGAAAACTTCAAACGTTTACTTCAAGCCATTAAATATTACGATTTTCAGTGGCTCACTTGTGGTGACCTTAAAGTAATAGCACTGTTGCTAGGTATGCAGTTAGGGTATACAAAGTATTGTTGCTTTATATGCGAATGGGACAGTAGAGATCGTGGATCTCATTACCGCAAAAGTGATTGGAGTACCAGAGAAACTCTTCAGCCGGGAGGGAAAAATGTGCAGCATGAACCACTGGTAGATCGTAACCGAATTTTGCTTCTCGCTCTACATATTAAATTAGGTCTTATGAAAAGTTTTGTTAAGAGCATGAACCAAGAGGATGAGGCCTATAAGTATCTAAGAGGACAATTCCCTCGATTAAGTGATGCCAAAGTTAAAGAGGGTGTTTTCATAGGGCTACAGATTAGGCAACTATTCAAAGATCACAAGTTCGACGAAATTCTCCAAGGTGAGGAGAAAGCTGCGTGGGAAAGCTTGAAGAGTGTTTGTTCACAGTTCTTGGGAAGACACCGAGCAACAAATTACAAACAACTGGTAGCAAAGTTGTTATTGTGCTACGAAAATCTTGGTTGCAATATGTCTCTGAAACTCCACTTTCTTCATTCACATCTAGACTTCTTTCCCGAAGATTGTGGAGCAGTAAGTGACGGACATGGTGAGCGTTTCCATCAAGATATTGCAGCCATGGAGAAGAGATATGAGGGAAAGTGGAGTTCTAACATATTGGCCGACTACTGTTGGACTATTGCAAGGGATGCTCCAGATGTAACCTACAAAACGCAAACAAAGCGAAGACGCTCAAAATAAGATAAACATAATCCTGTACAGCGGGGGACACTTCTAAATGGTACACCTTAGCCGTAAATCTCCATATGGCTGTACCATTTAGAAGTGTCCCCCGCTGTACAAGGGATCACTTGAAACTTTTGTCTACATTGCAGTGTAGTTCTTGCACAAAAAGGTATTTGTACATATTTTTCATGTTTTGATGTTAATACTGATTTTTATTATGGAATTCTTAATGTTTAACTTGACCACGGTTACTTTATTTTCTGTATCGCTGTGAAACTGGTATTTGCGCAATTTTGAAAAAGGAAGTACAAGGGTATGAAAGCTATAGGTTAGGGTACTTCTTAACTTCCCAGCTTATCACATCACAGTGAAATAGATAAAAAAAGTGAAATGTAACAAAACCTGCGCTTATTATTCTTTAATAATTCATGTTTCAAGTGTTAATTACAGAACCTAATCTATATCGTAAAATGTGATTTACGTGTTCTCAAGAATTTAGCCAGCTATGATTAATTTCATATAATAATCCCGGCAACTTCGTTCCTAAGACAGGCATTAAATACATTTAATTTCATTGTGCTTGTACCAGAAACATTTTGTGCTCATAAAAGAGTCAATATGATATTATCGATGTATCAACTATGTATCGATGTATGGTCCATGTATGTTATCCATAATTGCGAATCAAGAAATTGCAGGTAGACGTACTTTTTGCTTTGGGGAAATATGAGAATAAAGAGTGTGAATAGCACATCTTTAAAATTTCAGGGAAAATGTATTACTGCTTAAAGACTAACGTCCAAGGAATTTATTTGCGCAAACTACGTATCTGTAACTGAACCAATAAGGTAGAGATAACAAATAATGTAAAATTAATAATCATGTCATGCATAGAGAAACACTGAGATGCATTGTACATACTAACATACTACATGCACTTTTCAATGTACATTAAAACACATTTACGTAGCCATTCTCTAAGTTGGCTACCTCCGTAACTTGGCCTGCGTTTCTCGATAAATGCATTACTTATTACTTTGTAAGTTCGTCACTTTCTTGCTTGGTATTTGGCTGTATTTATGCAATGATCCTATTTTGTTAATGTTATATGTACCTCTGCATATTTTGGACATGAACATTCGCTAGTGTATACAGTCATCCTCATTCATTACAAACATTCATTGTTTTAGTGCTATGTCTTGGAAGATCGCTAAACCCAAGTGAGAAAGAAAGGAAACTTCTCCAAAGATACAGAAGGCAATGGTATAGTTTGGTGCAGGCAAGGTGTAAACATAATAGTCACATTTATATTTCATATTAGCCCAGTCCATACGGTTTCATTGAGTAATTGGCGTCTTTTGGTTTCGATAATAATTATTTCCAAAAATTTATAACAAATCACTGTCAAATTTATATTGGAAAGCAGAGACAGAAACACAATATAACTATAACTCTTTGATACCGAGGCTTTATGATGTGTAGACCTACTGCTTAACATGGAACCAGAGTCACATAAGCTCTCACCAAGAATATAACCTGGGTCTTCCGTTGCAAAGCTGAGCACATTATTCATGTAGTCACGAGAGAACTAAGATGTGAACTATTTATAAGAGAGTAACTCACACAGATAATAAGGTGTTACTGCATTTAAAATGTATTAGTTACTGCTTCAAAGTACTCTTTCTTTCTTTAAAGTGGTCAGCTGTCTAACTTTAAAACTTTTCAATGCAATTGGTGATGGCCACCATATACAAGTTTCATCTTACTTTAAATTGAGGTTAGTTGATATATCACCCTCCTCTGTGTTCTGGGCTGCGACATCCTTTATGAAATTCATTTGTTTGCATGCTCTGCCTTCCATTCTTTCCAATAACGAAACATATTCTTAATGCAAGTGCACCCAGAGAAAGGCACTACTAGAATAAGAGTTTTAAAAATACTCTGTGTGAGTTATATACAAAAGATTTCATTTATAATTATTATGTGGTAGTATCCACTATTTTGCAACCGAACAGAATTTTTTAAATTTTTATAGTTTATTGCAGCATATTGACACACGCTTATATAGTAATTAGCTTTATTAGAAAAAAAAAGTTGAACTATTAAGAAACATAACGTTTTGCTTTATAGGATCACAACATGTCTTTATATCAATTAAAAATAAAGAATTCTAAGTCGTATAAACCTGAAAATGGAGGAAGCTGTTGAAGAAGAAACTGCAGCAGTTGCAGAGACTACAAAGACTACAGAAACTATAGAGACTAGAAGGACTACAGAGACTACAGAAACTATAGAGACTACAGAGACTACAGAAAATTCGACTGCAGAGCTGGGAATTCCTGGAGCACCAGCCATTCATGTTATAAATGCTTATAAGTCTTATGGAAGGGGAAGAAGAAAACTTTTCCCTGTTCTTACTGGGTTGAATATGAAAGTAGAACGTGGGCACATGTAAGTCACGTAGAACTAAGTTTTCTAATCATCTAATGTTTAGAAAGAAAGTAATAAGAAGCCTACTTGTAGATATCAAGTGGTTGTATGCAATTATTTATTTACTTATTTATTTGTCATCAACACAACAGGCATAAAAAAATTATAATGTTGATGTATTACGTAAATAAATTTACAGTAGTTTTCTTAAACATAGCGTTCATATTACATATGAAGAGTACAGGGAAAAAAGGAGATGATCATTTTTACTAAATTTTCAGGAAACGATTTTTAAAGTTCAAAACATTTTATTTCCTAAACTAATCGCGGAAAATGCTTCAAATTTGGTTCACAAGTTCTTTTTGATATTGGAAACCAGCTTGCAAAATCTTATGCTCAACGTATATTATTGTAAGTAAAAGAATACACAAAAGCTGGCATGAGGTTGGTTTGTACTGGAGAGAAAGGGGTTTATTATAGGCAAAGCAATGGAAAAAATAGAGGCGATTGTTCTTCAAATTATGAACAATATTATTAAAAATAGATTTTGTTCTTCCTTTGCCGCCTTTATTCTCCTTTACTTCGTTAATTACTTCTTTGGTAGTTTCATGTAGAAGGTTTGAGCATCTGCGTTGCATAAGACCTTCAAAGGTTGCAAATCGTGTCATTTTTCTTCCGAGGTAGGCAACTTCTCTTTGAAAAGAGGAAAATATATTGTAAATCACACCAATAATTACCGTGTTGATCGTAGCATCCTATTCAGACTGTTCTCACCCGATTTAACTCAGTACTTTAATACATTCGCATGAAAATGAAAGTGAAATTAAATCTTTGACTTTTACGTCCTACAGTTATGCCAGCTAGGCTAAAAGAGACGGTGAACATGAGATATGAATGAAATGGTGGAATTAGGAAAGTGAGAGGAAACGGGAGAACCCGAGGAAATCCACACATACGGTACTTGTCTACCACAAAGTTCATTTGGTGCGAGCCGGGACCGAACCACGGACCCCATGCACCAGAGGTGAACGCTCTACCAGTGCGTTTAGTTTGTTTGTTGTGGTTTCAGTAGGCTGGTGCCACCTGTCATGCTGCTCACAAAACAATCCAATTGCTCCAAGAGCGGTTCTTGGATCGACTCATTTCGCGTTGTGCTGACCAACAATGGCCCCCGAGGTCATTCGACTTAACTCCTTGTGACTTTTTTATTTGAGGTACTCTTAAACCATTAGTGTATGTCAATAAACCCGTTCCATCCGTGAATTGAAGAAGGAAATTCAATGAGTCGTCGGCAAAATCAAAGTGAAAACTTGTCAGGCAATCATAGTGAATTTCACGAACAGAGTTATTGCATGGTCATATGCCCGATGTCATTCACCATACCTGGAATCGGAATGTGTGATGAACATGTTTATGAATTATGTTAGTGAGTTTTGAAAAATAAAGTTCATAATTTGATGTAACAAAACCGGCGCGCTTTTTTTAATAACCCTATAGTTAAATAAAACTCTGTTCATATTCTATATATACAAAGCATGATAACTTTCATATAAGTTATTAATTTTTTTAATGAAACATGACCTGTATTTTTTTCAGGCTTAACAACTGCTTCACTACTACTAATTAAAATCTGTCTATGGAAAAGGGTGAATTTATTCTAACCTTTAAAAAGATATTTCTCTCGGTTCTACTGTGTAAGGTACCACTAGCTACGAAAGCGCCATTATGACATAAAATAAATTTCAAATTAAAGTTAAAATTTCATTTAAAAAATCTAAAGAAGAAATGCCCAAAGTAATAGTCTTCCAAATCGATCTTAGATTGCTCGAGGGACAAACATAAATAAATTTATTTATATTAGATTTCTTGGTCAACTTTCTGTTTGTTGGCTAACTTCCTAGTAGCTACTAACTTCCTTTGGCGACAGTATACATTCTCTTGGGCTTATCTATGGAAAACATTCATGTAGTTTCTTTCCATAGCATAATATCGAATATGTAATTAATCAGAAATATAACAATGTATTACAGTTATGGATTGCTCGGACCCAGTGGTACAGGCAAAACAACTTTAATTAGTTGTATATGTGGGCTATTGAAGATGGATGCTGGAGAAGTCCTATTATATGGATTGTTCGCAGGTGATGCGAGTCTCTTGATTCCGGGAAAGAATATAGGTTTTATGCCACAGGTAACTTTTTTCTTTACTTAGGAAGTGATCAGAAATAATTTGATTGTTTAGTTAGTTTATTTATGCAAATAGTTATTTCCAGCTTGTTATGGATAGTTCTCTCATTTCACTTGCGTAACAACAAACATAATACATGTAATATAGAATTTATGCAAATAGCTATTTTCAGCTTGTTATGGATTATTTTCTCATTACACTTAGATAACAAAAAGCAAACTTGAGACGAGTAATATAGAATGTATGCAAATAGTTATTTCCAGCTTGTTCTGGATTATATTCTCATTCCACTTAAAGGTAACAAGAACGAAACTTATCATATGTAATATAGAATTTCTGCAAATAGTTATTTCCGGCTTGTTCGGGATTATTTTCTCATTACACTTAGGTAACAACAAATTTAGTACATATAATATAGAATTTATGCAAATAGTTATTTTCAGCTTGTTCTGGATTATTTTCTCATTACACTTACGTAGCAACCAAGAAACTTGAGACGTGTAATATAGATTTTCTGCAAATAGTTATTTCCAGCTTGTTGTGGATTTTTCTCATTCCACTCTTGTAAGAACAAAGAAACTTAATACATGTAATAAAGGAATTTACGCAAATAGTTATTTCCAGCTTGTTCTGGATTATTTTCTCATTACACTTAGGTAACAAAAAGAAAACTTGAGACGAGTAATATGGAATGTATGCAAATAGTTATTTAAAGCTTGTTCTGGATTATTTTCTCATTACACTTAGGTAAGAACAAAGAAATTTAATACTAACAACCTTCGCCCGTCGTGCCTAGTTTGCATGGGGATGAACTGATAATTGACGGTCGAAGATCGCTGCTACTCACCATCTAGAATGAGTAGGTTAAGGATAACAGAAGTAAACCACATCAAATTGACTTTGAATGAAATCTCTATATTTCCATGAAGGTTGTGTATTACTGTAACTGATCGAAGACTGTGTATAAACGCCAGATCACATATCTTTAAGCCTCTAAGAATTGAACCACGAATAACTCGACATAGCTGAGATACACGTACCTTTTGAATGATGATGCCTGGAACTGATGTCGATGTTCGTAGAATAAACTCACAGCTAAGTAACTACTGTGATATAAGTCGCAGTGGATCTCTATGTGTATACTCGATGTATGATGGTCCTTGATCCACCTCTGATCTCTGATCTCTGATCTCTCATCACTGATCCCAATTCCTCAAAACCATAAGTTTTTATACTAGGATTCCAGACATCCTGGAATTCATTGTTGTTGACTTTCTGTATATCTCAGCTATTGGTAAAACATTGGTTTCACCCGAATTACATCGTGATCAAATTCTCAGACTCACAAATTTCTGCAAACTCAACGATTATGCCACAGTCAAAGTGTGTCAATGTTATAGTATTACAACTTGATGACAATTCATTCTTGAATCACAACATTACAAATTACACATTACAATAACATACGAACTGACGATTAAGCGTCTAGTCGTAGTGACACATAACATTCATAACATATACAAAACATTGATGTAAACACACAAACATACACATGTGTTTACGTTACATGACAACATTGAGTTTCTTTAACATTCCATAATTAAATATGTTTCCTTTCCCAAAATAATATGTTTTAAATAATATCAATCACATGTATCAACATGCCCTTCCTTCAAAATGAGAGAACTCCGTTCTCGACTCAATTTCTTCCCTGAAATTGACCATAAAATAATTGAGTATATTTATCCATCACCCTGTATATAGTTTTATATTCATTTATCACATTCAAAAGAAATCATAAAAACATCATTTATTTACATTAATGGTTTCCTTTTTTAAAAAAAATACTCGTCAAGAGTCCTCATAAAAGTATGGTCTCCTGCCATCTGTTGAGTTATATACATAACTAATTGTAATTGTCCAGCACAACCTGTGCTCTTGAACAAACATACATATATTTTCCTGTTCTCGTTCTCGGAAACTTTCCACTTCATTCAGTCGCAAAGTCCAAACCAGTGTTTATTATCTTTGCACTTATTTTACTAAAATCAGTGTCCATATCACTGATGCTTCCAATAAATAAAATGCACTTTATTATACACTATTTAACTTGTTGTACTATACTAATATACTAATAAACAACGTCTCTTGTCGTTGCATGATTTTAGGACACAAAACTAAAACTTGAAAAATATTATTCACTTCACTAATGGTAAGTTTGCTATATGTAGAGTTAGCAACTCTGATGCACTTCCTTCCGCAAAATGTTGTGTCAGCAACATTGACACTAACATTGAAAAATCTCCACGTCTCATCCTGTTTGTCGCGTCGCTTCACTAGTTAAAGTTAACTTTGAATACGGGCTCCGCACTTTTCGTGAAAATTTCGGAAAATTGTTCACAGTATAATCACATCGCAGGGACAAATATAAAGTTTTTCACTTTTCGAGTTTGTGTGTGAAAGTCTATCTGTGGTTTCCGTCTCGGAACTGGATAATTCCGTGATTTTTGGTGCATCGCTCTTGGTTTTCGTGCAGTGCAATTTCTCTTGTGTATCCCCAGTGTCTGAGTTATTTTGTGATTTTTCTATTGGCTTGTGATCGTGATCTGCATTTATTTTAGTGCTCAAAGTGTGCTTTTTAGTGTAATTTTTGTCTACTTCTGCATAGATTGGAAATAATCCGCAGTGTTCTATGTTACTAATATCGTCATATATCTTTTTATTCTTTACACTTCCTTCCTGTTCTTTCTTTCTACTAAATCTACGTAATTTAATAACTAAATAAATTATAATTATAAACGTCGATAGTACTAATAATGTTAAAGATGTTAATGCAATAGCAAGTACGATAAACTTCTTCTCCATAATGCCTGTAAATATAAATAATCTAAGTGTGAAATCTCGTTCTTATTTTCCTTAAAACTAATATTTCTAAATCGCGGTCTATGACTCTCTTCTGTGAAAATATTCACATATTTTGTACATAGGCCTAGTCCAAATGTTCATAACTCGTTCATTATTCTCTATAAAATGCATAATCGATGCATATTCTAAATAATGACTAGTGTTCTAATCGTTATGTAACCTATTCGGATACAAAAATGCTATCCTTGTTACATTTTCATTCGTTTGACGCTGTTATTGTCAGTTTTTTTTAAAGTCGTAAAATCCTACATTTTCGTGTATATTTCTGTTCTTAAATACACTTTACTGCTAGTTTTAACGTTGTCTGTATGTACTCTTATCTTTATTGATGTTTAATCTATCTTATTTTAACATTCCAACATTCTCTGTACTTAGAAATCATTCATAAAACATCAAAATCATTGTGAACGAGAAAGACTCTTCATCAGTGGGAGTGGCTTGTCGCCAGACGGCGGCCATCTTCTCGTAAGTCACGCCCCTTAGCAACGGGTCTTCTCTCGCACGCGAGATAAGCGAACGCATCAGCGCTCTGAGTTGCTCCGCAAGTAGTAAGTTGTAGCGGACTAAAAAGCCACAAACTGAATGAATATTGAAGATATTCATGAACTGAATACTTTACCTTATTATTCTACAAATAATCCATATGCCAATTGATCATTCTATAATAATAATAAATCAATAATTTTCCTCTCATTTTTAAAAAAAACTTGAATTTAGAAAATGAATTTTGACAAAAATAATGTGTTTATATATAACTTAACAATGATTATAGACATGATGTTTTATGATTGTATTCTATTTTCGACTATTTCTCGTCTATTATCTATGATTTTCGTACTTTTCTATTCAAACTATTTACTTCTTTTAACGACTTTTTCATACTTTTTCGTACTTTTTACGACTTCTTATTCTAGATTCGTAAGCTTACTATTGTAGATTATATCACTAGCATCTACATTATCTATGATTTGTCTATTTTGTCTAGCTTTATTAATAGACAATTCTTTCTATTTTCTTCTCTTCGCTTTTGTTTTCTATAGCTTGGAGCTACTGATTTCACTAATATTCTGTTGTTATTTAACTTAGCTATTATCTATTTACACGCTTGTATCTATGTTTATCTATGATGATCTATTATCTATGCTTATTTTCTATTGCTTCTTTTTCTACCAAAACTAAGAGTTTTGCCGTATTAGTACTACGTAACCATTTTTATTCAACAACTTAATCGTTTCACCAACTCAACTAGACCAATCCTAGTTTTATCTAGGATGACATAACCAAAGGCTTTTCAACTCACAACTACCTCATGCTGTAGGTAAGTATCTCTACATATTACCAATTGTTTTAAATGTTAATCCGATATTCCTTTTCAGGTTTCTATTGCAACTTAAACTTTTTTTTTCAAAATAAACTCCATTCTTCTTCATATCCAAAAATGTAAAAACTTTTTTTTTATAACCCAAGGCACATACCATATTGATTTACATACTACGCTTACTTTATTATCACTTTTTGATTATTATTATTATTATTATTATTATTATTATTATTATTATTATTATTATTATTCTTGGTTTTCAATTTTATACTTCCGTATTGCTCTATAAAGCTTACAATATAGTATCAATAACAATATTGTTGTCAAAATTAATGATATTATTACTCCAAAAATTACATACATAATATAGTCTGTTTTCAAATGTAGTTCTGGGATTGAAGTATCAACTTTCAATTTTAACAATTTCTCAGTTAAACTATTTAGCTCTTGCGTATGCAAGGTGAAATTTATTTGTCTCTCAGTCCAATTACCGATCAATTTAATATGTTTATTTTGAATCTGAATTATCCGTTTGGTTGGAATGACCAGCTCTCCAATTATTATGTTATCAAATTTATTATAGTTTATGAAATTTGATTTAGCTTTAGTTTGATCAAGTTTTGTTGAAGTAATTTCTTGATGTACACCCACTTTTGTCATGTACGCTTCTTTTTCAACAGAAGAATACATCACACCAGCGTGTGTATATCTGAATATCACATTCCCCAAAAATTTCTCAGAATTCTGCTGGCATCCTTCCAGAGAATAATTAAAAACGATATTATTCAAACATTTCGATTCACGATCCATCGTTATGCTTTCACAAAAATATAGAAAACTTTTAAATTCGCATTTACTTTTATCCAATGAGTGAAATTTACCTTCAGCCAAATAAACTGCTTCCGGTAGTTCATAAAATATTCTGGTCTTATTTATTAAGTAGCCCATTGATGTTACGTCATACATTATTGAAATACTAGTATCATATATTATCGGAGTTTTTATTATTAAATCCACATTATTTTCTTCGTAGTGATATTTTACTAAATATATGCTAGACATTTGGTAAAACATCCCAATGTCTGACCTATAAATAGTATTTTTCAATACGTCATGAAGACTAATTAACCTTTTAACATCAGCATTAGATAATATATGATATGTTAACTGATTATTTAAAATGCTATTTACTATTTTATTCACTCTCTCCTGTACAAGATGAGCAAACAAGTTTGCCATAATCTTGCGTTGGGATTGATGTAAATAACAGTATAGCTCCTGAATTTTATTTTTAAAATCTTGCAATACATGTTGCACTTTTACGACAATTCCATGGACTACTGCAATTTCATTATTAAATGATTCTTTTAAATTTTTAATTTCATTAGTTAATACATTCTCATGTAATTTATCAATAGACTGAGACAACTGTTTATTATGTATTAAATTATACGTCGATAAACCAATTGACGACAATCCCAGTAACCAAGAAAATATAAATCTTTTATTTCTGTGATTATTACACCTAGTTTTACCATTTTCATAAACAAAATGGCAGGGTAATAAATTTACTATGTTCTGTCTAAACTCTTTCTCTTTTACTGCATAATCATTTAAAATCTCGTATGCGTCAGTACATTTATCATGTACTGGCACCGATTCTTGGAAATTTAAATGCATTTTGACAGTCGTAAACACCATATTCGTAGCATGAACAGCATAGGCATTCTGTGTCAAAGCTAGTCCAATCTCTGATAACGTTATTTGTTGATGTTCTTCCTCTGCTACCCCAATACTAATCAATAGTATTAGAAAAATGCAACTCTTGAACATGATGTTAACTGTAAACAATTAAAACTTAGAATTACTATCTGAATTCACCTATTTATTTTATTTATTTAATACTTATGTTATTATTTATTTAGTTCACTTTGTATGTGTACCTTGGATTATTCAACCAATTAACCATATTTACTAGATATCTCTAATTTTAAAAAAAAATTCTCTAATTTCCTAATCACTTTATGCTCTGTACACAATATATTTTTACCAGTTAAGGGATTTTCAGATGGAAATCAACATTTACTTTGATTTCGGGACACGGACTTTTGTTGATAAACAGCGGTCCACCTCGCTGTTTCACTGATAAAAACATGTTGTATACAGATACCTAGCAAAAAAAAAATACAAACTTGTATACTAAACTTATTCGTGTTTTATCGTTGCAAATTCATTTTAACTTTTCGTGATGTAGTCCTTTGAGTTTAAAAATCTCTTGGTTTTCCACGCGTTTTTTTTCTTTTAGACATCACTGTCTAAATCCGACTCTTCGTCTTGCCTATCCGACTCTTCCTCATTTGCGCCAACAAATGGTTTTAAACGTCTTATATCCACGGTGTCTGTCTTCTCTTGTCCTTTCTTATTTTCATATTTCACCTTATATGAATTATTATTCATCTTTTGCACTATTACTCCTCGAGTATTAAATCTTTTTCCAAAGCAAGCTGGAATGCCTGCTCTTGGCATTTCACGAATCCAAACTTTTTGTCCTACGTCGAAGTTTGGTTGAGAGAACTTCTTCTCAATTTGCTTCTTTTGGGATTTAAACCGCTTTTGCAAATTCTGGTACGCGATCTTTCTTGCTTCCTTCACATTTCTTATTCGCTCTTCGTTTTCTACATACTCACAAGGTATGTCCAGATCCTGTTCCAAGAACGTTCTGGGTTCACGCCCTGTAAGCAAATAATAAGGCGAGTGTTTTGTTCCGTCATGAATCTGTGTATTCATGGTAAACACTATAGAAGGTAAGATTTCGTCCCAGTTTGTAAATTCACGGTCTATATAGTGCTTCATAATTTGTTGGATTGATCCTATAGCTCTTTCCGGTGTTCCGATGTTGTAATGGGCATCTGTATTGGCAAAGTTTAACCTCATACCAAACCGCTCAGCCATCTCTTCCATTACTCGGCTTCGGTGTGTACTGTGCCGGTCCATCGCAAGTATTTCAGGGATCCCATGTTTTGTAATCAATTCTTCAAAAATTACTTCTGCTATAATTTCTGAAGTTATAGCAGGAACTGCCCTAGCAATTACGTACCGAGTGGCACTGTCAACGAACACAATTACGTACTTATTTCTATGATTTTTCGATCTTTTAAACGGTCCAATCTCATCCATAGTTACATGCTGGAATGGCATATAACTAGGATATGTTTGCGGATGCAGTGGTGTCCTACCAGCTTTACGTTTCTGGATTTGGCAACTGATGCACTGGCTGACCTTCTCTTGGAAAAATCTTTTCATATTCGGAAAATAAATGGATTTCAATGCTCGATTATAACACTTCGTGTAGGAATAGTGTCCACCTCCATATATCGAACAATGCAAGTTCTTAAAAACTTGTTCCCTTAAAGAAAAAGGAATACATAATAGAAATTTCTTTCCATTAGCCATCTTCTGAGTTCTGAAAAGTTTTCCGTCCTTAATTTCATACCAGCGAGCTTGCTTTTCCGATTTTTCATCTGCTTCTTCCGGATGTTCTATTGCCTTCATTATTGACCCGAAGAAAGAATCTTTCCTCTGCAACTCAGCTACGTCCACATCCTCGTCGAACGTGATGTTGACTTCGAGGTCTTCGGTCTTGACTGGTAACGCATCTAAATCAATGTCTTCATCGGTTGGTTGGATGTTCGTGTTTCTTGATAATACATCACTAGGGTTTTTCTCACCTGGACAATGCACTGGCGTATATTGGTATTGAGCCATCTCTAAACTATACCGTAACAATTTTGGTGATAATTTTGGCGTTGTCTGTAAATATTTTATACATCTGCAATCCGTGTATAATTCAAATTCTTTATTATACAAATAGTAATTGAATGCTTTAAAGGCACTCACCACGGCCAAAATTTCCAATTCCACTATATGTCTTCTCGTTTCGTTTGGTCTTAACACTCTGCTATAATATGCTATAGGTGTCCACTCTCCATTCAATTGCTTTTGCATGAGTACAGCCCCTATTGATTTTGTAGACGCATCGGTATACACCCTTGTTTCCAGATTTTCACGGAACGGTGCTAATAACGGTGCATTCATCAACGCTTCCTTTAATATTTCAAAACTAAGTTGGTGTTCCTGGGTCCATACGAATTTATGGTTTTTCCTTAATAATTGCTGAAAATTAGCTGACAATTCTGCATAATTTTTACAAAATTTTCGTACGTAGTTAGTCAACCCAAGAAATGACTTAAGTTCTTTCACGCTTGTGGGTGGCTTACAAGCTTTTATTGCCTGAATCACTTTAGGACTTATTTCATAACCAGCTTCGCTCACAATGTGACCTAATGCCATTACTTTCTCTTCCATGAAGTGACATTTCTCTACCGATAACTTTAAGCCATATTTCCTTAGTCTTTGAAAAACTGAATGCAATACCGATACCATCTTCTCCTGATTGTTTACATATAGGAATACGTCATCCATGTAATATGACACCGCCTCCGGATGAACGTTAGCTAATGTCATTGCCATGATTTTCGTATATATAGCGGGCGATTGAATGTATCCCATCGGTAATTTAGAGTATTGATACGCCCCTACGCCAGGAATATTGAATGCCGTGTACTTCCTAGATTCCTTAGAAATCGATACCGTGTGGTAAGCACTCTTAATGTCAAGCACACTAAAGAATTTGTGACCACCCATACATGTTAAGATCTGATGTATAGGCGGCAACGCCACGGAATGGAACTTTACGTGCCGATTCATCAATCTACAATCCAGACAGGCTCTAATAGATCCATTTGGCTTCTTTACAAATAGCATAGGTGAGTTATACGAGCTATTACTTTCCTCGATGATGTTTTGTTCGAGTAAGATGTTTATCTGTTCTTTAACTTTATCTTTCATAGCTATAGGTATTGGATACTGTTGACGTCGAAACGGTACTTCCGTTTCCAACTCTATCTTATGTTCTACTCCCTTGACTCTTCCTAATTCGTTCTCTCGCCACGCAAAAACATCTGCGTAATCATAACATAATTTCTCTAATTTCTTTTTGATTTCTGGTTTAGTCTTATTGCCAAATTTTAACCGTGTTTTATCGTAATTTTTCCTCGCTTCTAATACCTCTTCAATTTCATCGTCTGTTAATCCTTCTTGTCTTAACTCCGATTCACTAATGCATGCTTCTGCATCTCCCATTTTCAAATTTCTAGTCAACATGATCGTCTTATTTGATGGATTGATTACTTCTAAACACCTATTTTCTTTCGACAATATCACTCTAGGTACAAATATGTTATATTGAGACTCTAACAATTTATCTGGTTCTAACAAAAATTCGTTGTTCGCCCAAGAGTTAACTAGGTTAACTTCAACAGTTGTCCTAGTTCTTGGTAACAACTTTATTCTATGTCCAAGAACCCATTTCGGCTTTAAACTTGTTTTTATGCTAATTGCTATATTATCAGAAACTGTTCTGGTTTCTTGATCATTTCTACAAATTTTGATCGGTTTCCCGAACCTTTGAACTATAATTTTACCAGTACCATAATCTATTCTACAATTCTGCGTTTGCAAAAAATCATTCCCAATCAACATTTGATATGGGAAATCTTTTATTATCCGAAATTCTTGGTGAAAAGTTTGATTTGAAATTTTGAACTTGATTACAGCTAATTTATTAATTACAAGAGTGTTTTGCGTGATGCCTTTGATCTTAGTTTGTCGTGGGATTATTTTTGCACTCGGTGGCACTAATTTCTCATTAATGATCGAAATTTGTGACCCACTATCGAGTAACGCCTTAATCTGTCTATCATCGATCTCCAATGGTAAATATACCATATTGTTTTCTAAATTAACTGAGGCGATTATTTCTCTCGTTCGTACATTACGATTGCCTGTAAATGCGCCTCGCCCATTTACAGATGTTCCGTTTAAATTACTCGGACCTGCTGTTTGATAGTAAGTAGTACCATTTACTTGCGCTGGTACCAAATCTCTGCTGATTCGGATTTTCAAAATTATAGGATTGGTGACAACACGTATTCTGACAATTTCCTCGCCAGTTTCCTTGTTGACCACGTCCTCTATTATTTCTCCAATAATTACCACGATTACCACGCTTATTGTAATATCCATTATTTCCTCTATTGTTATTTTGGCTACGGTTACCATTACTATACCAATTCTTATTCTTATTTCCACGGTAATTATTTCGGTTATTACCTCTATTCTGCTTATTATTTCTATAATACTGATTTTTTCCTTGTTTTCGCCCGTTATTCTCGTGTTTTTCTTCGCTTTGTGTTTTTGCCGATAATGCAAGTTGTAATTTGTCTATCTTCTTCTCTAACTCCGCGATTTGTGTAATGCTCTGCGGCTCTTGTTTTATCTTACTTTCTTCTTTATTTTTTCTTACGACTACATGATCTGAATCAGATCCACTTTCGTCATCTTCTACTTGCTCCCTAATCTTTTTAAAAGATCTTTAATCGTAACTTTACCGGATTCTTTTTTCACGCGTTTTGCAATCTTACACTTATTCTTTTCTATCTTTTGCAAGTCTTCAACGAATTTGTCTAGGCTAGAATATTCTCGGGTTCCTACCTTTTCCATATAGTATGGATGTAATCCTCCAACTATAATACCTATTTTCTTAATATCAGTCATATTCGAATCTAATCGTTCACAGAGAACGAGCATGTCATATACGTAATTGATGACGGCTTCGTCTTCATGCTGTAAACGCTCCCTAATTTTATCTTCTATATCAATCGTCACATTAGATTTGGTAAACTCTTCTACTATTTCTGATTGCAAATCTTTATACTGTATTTCTGCCGTGTGTTTCAGGAACAATTTAATCCATTGCCTCCCTACTCCTTTGAAAATATTAGGCAGTAATTCCTTTCTTTTGCTTTCGGCGATACCTGCCATTTGACAAGCATCGTCGAACTCATCGAAGAACGAAACGATGTCATTATCGTTCTTCAGATCGAATTTAGGTAGTTTGTTAATATCTGCATAAAACGTAATGTTAGACGCCATTTTACAATCCTTATTGTTACTATTTATTAATTTCGGATCTAAATTTATGATTGAAGGAAAGTCTTCTGATACGGATTTAGTCACCGGACTACTCGGGAAATTGAAAACTGGTTCTCTACTCAAAATAATCTTAGGACTCGCGACCTTGTCTTGACTACAAGAAGTATTTCGTCTTTCCGGTGTCCTCACACCAAATAAATTATTCACATCAATATTTATTCCCCTACTCGCTTTCTGTGCTCTAGTTAACACAGTGTTTTCATTCATTTATCTAACTACTTAATTCAACTTTGATTACGAAGTGAGGGTGGGTGGTGAGGGTTAACGTAATTACTTATTCTACTTGAGTCAATTGCCTTAGTAATTCGAGATCCGAACCAAATCTCGTATTCAATTGGTGAACGATCATACTAAAAATCTTAACATACTAAATAACTTAAACTATAAATATTTAAACCGGACTTAACCATAACCTATTAAAACGTATTCTTAAAACTAAAATTATTCCGTTTCGGGATTCGAGCCATAGCTATTCATCACCATAAGACTGGTGAGAACTACACTTAGCATTCTTCGGGAATTGAACCAAAATATCTCCACCATAAAACTACTCTAGGGTAGCTACACAAACCAGCAAATCTCTACCATAAGACGGTAAAAACTACCCTAGGACCGTTACAAAACCAGCATTTCCACCATAACAACCTTCGCCCGTCGTGCCTAGTTTGCATGAGGATGAACTGATAATTGACGGTCGAAGATCGCTGCTACTCACCATCTAGAATGAGTAGGTTAAGGATAACAGAAGTAAACCACATCAAATTGACTTTGAATGAAATCTCTATATTTCCATGAAGGTTGTGTATTACTGTAACTGATCGAAGACTGTGTATAAACGCCAGATCACATATCTTTAAGCCTCTAAGAATTGAACCACGAATAACTCGACATAGCTGAGATACACGTACCTTTTGAATGATGATGCCTGGAACTGATGTCGATGTTCGTAGAATAAACTCACAGCTAAGTAACTACTGTGATATAAGTCGCAGTGGATCTCTATGTGTATACTCGATGTATGATGGTCCTTGATCCACCTCTGATCTCTGATCTCTGATCTCTCATCACTGATCCCAATTCCTCAAAACCATAAGTTTTTATACTAGGATTCCAGACATCCTGGAATTCATTGTTGTTGACTTTCTGTATATCTCAGCTATTGGTAAAACATTGGTTTCACCCGAATTACATCGTGATCAAATTCTCAGACTCACAAATTTCTGCAAACTCAACGATTATGCCACAGTCAAAGTGTGTCAATGTTATAGTATTACAACTTGATGACAATTCATTCTTGAATCACAACATTACAAATTACACATTACAATAACATACGAACTGACGATTAAGCGTCTAGTCGTAGTGACACATAACATTCATAACATATACAAAACATTGATGTAAACACACAAACATACACATGTGTTTACGTTACATGACAACATTGAGTTTCTTTAACATTCCATAATTAAATATGTTTCCTTTCCCAAAAATAATATGTTTTAAATAATATCAATCACATGTATCAACAATACATATAATATGAAATTTATACAAATACTTATTTCCAGCTTGTTCTGGATTATTTTCTCATTACACTTACGTAGCAATCAAGAAACTTAAGACGTGTAATATAGAATTTCTGCAAATAGTTATTTCCAGCTTGTTCTGGATTATTTTCTCATTACACTTAGGTAACAACAAATTTAGTACATGTAATATAAAATTTATGCAAATAGTTATTTTCCGCTTGTTCTGGATTATTTTCTCATTACACTTACGTAGCAACCAAGAAACTTAAGACGTGTAATATAGAATTTATTCAAATAGTTATTTTTAGCTTATTGTGGATTATCTTTCTATTACACTTAGGTAACAAAAAACAGTACATGTAATATAGCATTTATGCAAATAGTTATTTCCAGCTTGTTCTTGATTATTGTCTCATTCCACTTAGGTAACAACAAAGAAATTTAATACATGTAATATAGAATTTATGCAAATAGTTATTTCCAGCTTGTTCAAGATTATTTTCTCATTTCACTTAGGTAACAACAAAGAAACTTAATACGTGTAATATAGAATTTATTCTATACTGTACTTTGCGCCTTCATCAATGTCACATAGAATTGAAGTATCTTTCTGCGGCAAAAATAACTGGAAATTGTTATGGTTTCAATATTGAAGTAGCCAATGGCGTATTTACTGAGACGGCTATCGGGCTCAATGCCCCCGAAATAAATTTTTTACTTTTTCGCATTCCACAACACTATTCCTTCTTATCATTTCTAAGAATATCATTGAGTTTCCATTTTCTTTTGTTTTTGTCAAATGTCAATCCCTGTAAGAACTGCGTTGTTTTTTCTTTCGTGCATTCTACTCTCCTGTTTCATATTTTTAGTTGTTATATTCTTTCGTTTTTCCTATCATTCTTTTGACCGTTGTTCATTGTGATTCAGATTGGCCGTCGTCAATAACGCCAAAAGTAAGAGAAGCTGATAAGCGAAACTGGTGTTCCAACACCAATTTGTACGGGCATCAACTTAACATTACTTTAGTTATTATAGCAAATGAATATATACACACTTTAGTTTAGAGAAATGTAAATGTTTGAAGTAAAGAAAATCAAGAGTGGGGAATAAGTAGCTCGGGAAATTAGATAGGCCAAGAAGATGCTTCCATTTTCTTCTATGAATAGACTAAAAGGTTAGATTCGTTGCTAAGTTTTTGTGTGTGTCATATCACGTAAGGTTCACCAGTCTGCAATTCTTGTTATTAAAACTTCAATTTATGCATACATTAAAATATATAAAATTCTCAAACTCAGGTGGGGAATTTCTCCCTGCTTCCCCGTGTTGTGCATACCCCCCTCAAACAAAATCCTAAATACGCGACTGGAAGTAGCATTGAGTTCTAATTAACTCCTTACAATATAGTAACGAAAAGTAAAGAGATACAAAGACAATTTTGACAATAATAGTTTCTTCCTGTTGCAGAATGATTTATATTGTGATAGAGAAAGCAAATATTTTGTTATTTGACATGAAACTGTGAATTCGAAGAAATATAATTTTAATTCACGTTTTTAATATTTATATAGATCATAAATTATATGCACTTGTGAAGTCTGATATGAATAAAGGAATTATACAAATTTTCATAGAAAACAATATTTTTACTACAATATATTTAAATAAAACTTTATAGTAAGGGAAAATAAAATCTGTAATTATCCAATGTTTGGAGTCTGAGGATGTGGTAAATCATTTAAATTTATATGAAAGAAAAAATATTCCTATTTCTTAATTTTACTATTTTTTTGCAACAAATAGTGCAATTTATAGATCAAATAGGGTAACACGTTGAATGATATTAGGAGGAAGGCGTTCGTAATATCCTGGCTAAAGAAGAACATTCTAAATCTAAAAACAATGATGAATGATACATTTGAAAATAATTAAATAGTGAATATTTATGCTTCTTATTTCTTTGATCAAATAGGAACTCGCTGTGTATGGAAAATTCACCATAAAAGAAACATTGAAGTTCTTTGGTCTTCTATTTGGCTTGGATAAGCAGTATGTTAATGACAGGATAGATTTTTTATTAAATCTTTTGGATCTTCCACCACCGAAACGTTTTGTGGGAACTCTCAGGTATATTTATAATTTACAAAGAAAGCTATTAATAATAAATACTGAATACCATTCATTATTAAGATTTAACTCTGATAATAAGCTACGTATAATTTATATTCTAGCGATACAGTGAGATTTTTGAACAAGTAATAATGAAACGTGTTGAAATGTTTTTTGGAGAGTTTATCGTCGTTTTTCAGGAGGCTCTGTGACGTGTTACAAAATATAAATATAGAAGTAATATATATTCAGGAAAGCGATGTTACTGTATAGAACAATGAATCGAATGCACTAATATTTTAAAATTTCAACGATGTAATTTTTGGGTTGTAATGTAGTTACTAGGCTTTGAAATTGTTGTGTGTATTTTGCTCAGCGTAAATTTCCCCGCCGCACCTTTCGCCCTTAAGAGGCTTCATCACGGCGAAATTAATAAAATACCGCTATTGTTACAGTAATTATGTGATATCTTCAAATAGATCAAAGACAATCAAAAAATGGAACAAGAGCTCCATAGACAATATTATTTTACATGAGATACTGTTATCACGACTCACTTATCTGCTTTCGATTTCCAGCCATTTATAAAGTCGGAATTTATTTTCGCGTTTCTAAGTGGCTGCAAACGGTAAGCTACTAGGTGACTCGTGATAACGGTATCTCATGCAAAATAATATTGTCTAGGGCGATCTTGTTCCACATTTCAATTATCTTTTATCGATTTGAAGATATCACCTAATTTCTGTAAAATTAGCGGTATTTTAATTTTGCGGTGATAAGGCCTCTTAATAATCTATTCGTGACTGTTCCCTAAAATCGTGAGTCAGAGTCTATAGGTCATTAATTCTTGACTCTATCTGAATATGGAACTAAAGCAACACCAAAAGAGATGATAAGTTGCTTCAATTTACTTTTTCTTAATCTTCAACTCAAACAAAGCCATACTCCATAATAATAAAAAATGGTGGTGTCTCTATCTCTATGAAAGTCACTATGTTTGTGACTAAATAACTTTTGAACTACCCGACCAATCTCGATCAAATTTTCAACATAGATGAGATTCAGGCCTGGGAGTGACGTTATCATTTTACTTTGACAGTACGGGGAGGGTAGGAAACGGGGAGGATATATATATATATATATATATATATATAACTTAACAAATCTTGAACCACCCGACCGATCTCAATCAAAATTGTGACATAGATGAACTTCGCGCCTGGGATGTTATTTTTTTTATCGTTTCACTTTGACGGTGCAACTTAAGGTTGCGAAAGGGGAGGAGGTATTTAGAAATGATCGAAAATAACCGATGTTCGTGTCGCATCCATAGTTTTCGGGGCCGCTTACATGAACAGTGACACTTCCAATACCGTTTAAATCCAAATTCAGCCTTTTATGTTCAAAATTAAATTAGAGAAAACTAATTTTATCGCTCCTGTTGGTAACACGTAGTTGTATGGCAAACTTACTTTTTTGTTATTTAATTTTAAAGATAAGCATAATTTGAGATTTCTTCAAAATATCTGTATATTGATCTCCTTTAGCCTAAAGAGAATAATCGTGGAATAACTTTAATATATATATATTACTAAATGATACTTTTGGTTAGGTTTTTAAAGGAAATATATCCATACTTTGTGTAAGGTAGAAACAGAAATATCATTTGTTTTTTGGCTTTTCTACTCATGTTTCTTTTGTGGTTACAGATGATCTTTTATGACTGTTCTTACTAATCTTTCAGTGTCTGCTTACAGTCTCTACGATCTTTTGTATTCTTTTATGTATTACTGTTTTACGTATTACATGTATTCTACATAATTTCAACTCATGTGAAATTTATGTACGTACTGAGCCAGATTTGATACAAAACTTCTCTAGATAATCTCGTATCCATGCATATCAGTGACCGAAATGAGTGATTTTGCTCGAATCGTCAAATCGTTCGCACTGGCAGGTTGCTCGAATTGATCTAATTCCAGTCAATACGTTACTAGGCATTAGCAAAGAAAGAATAATATTGTGAGTAATAAAATAATAATTCGTAAAATTAACGTTTAAATATTCTGGACAGCTGTTCGATCATTCAGAGATGAGCATTTGTTGGCATTTTCCAGTTTTAGCCAATCAATAACAAGCATTTGTTAACATATTTCAACTGTGTCCTGTGCCACGTATTCTAGCAACTGCTAAATATTATATTGTTACTTATAATAATAAAATAGCAAACTATGTCTGATTCTACCAGAGGAAGGCTACAGTTACCTTCGACAGCAAAAGAATGCAATTCACTTATTAAATAAGTTATTTAATTATATGTTAGTAGACTGGTTTTAACTTCAGGTTATAACTCATGGTTTCTATTAATTGTAAAATATATAAATGCAATAACATTTAGTATTAGGAAGTATGTATATTTTGTTTACCTGTGATTGATTTTATACCCGTAAGCAATACCAGTTTTTCTTGAAGAAAAAGGGAGAATAGCATTCTTTTTGAACTTGGGCACTTTCGTTTTTTATTTTTTGATTTTTTGATTGGGTTATATAAATATGTCACGTATAATTATCATTATCTGTTATAAGTTTCCAACAAATATATATTCGAAAATTCTATTTTAATTTTATAAAGGAAAATAAAATGGTTTTGTTACTTTCAATTGGGTAGCCAATATCCAGTTTTAGAGCGTTGGTTTCTTTAAATTTCCCCATAACCTCAAACTTTTCTGATGGTTTCGTTTCGTTATGGACAACGCTAATATACGGAAATAATAAGTTTGGTTGAGTTGATTTTGAGTTTAACGTCCCTTTCAGCAGCGAGGTTATATGAAACGGGACAAAGATTGAAAACATAAATAGTATGCGTAGTATAAAACGCAGATTCTTCAGATTAATTTTATATTGCAAAATTAATCATTATTTTTTCCCCTTTTAATACCAAATTTTAGGTGCTGGCCTCTTGACATGCACAGGACATGTTCATATGGTAGTCAAATTCGTCCCAACTTTTTGCGATCATTTGTAGATCCACTGATTATTCGGCTGCTATGATCATTGGATTTTCCTTTACACAAACAACCCGTGTCTTGGAATTATATATACCATATATCACTGCCTAATGTTTTGAGGGATAGGCGCTTTAACACCAAAGGTGTTGTCGCCAAAATTTACGCTGAACAGTTGTTACAAACTCACATTTTGCAAAGCGTAGAATGCAAAATGATCTCTTCTATACAGATATCATCTTGGCAAAAATTGAAGTTACCCGCAACCTCTTGAAACTTGAGAATTCCTTTTTTTCGACAGTTTATTGTTTGTTTCAAAGAAAAACCTTCATAGTTATGATTGTTGGAAATCGTATGGATCTTTTGAAATACAGTTACATTTGAATGTGCTTGTTATGATAAATGTAAAAACTTTAGTAACACTATTATAGTAAACAAGAGTACTTGAATATGATCCTGGCTTATTTAAATATTTTCATCCTATTTTACAGCGGAGGTCAGCAAAGACGAGTTTCATTTGCTATTGCCTTGCTCCAGGAACCTCCTTTGATGATCCTAGACGAGCCAACGGTAGGAGTTGATCCTCTTCTAAGGGAAAGGTAAAGTATGAAATTGATTGTACTTAAAACATGCTACTAAAAATTATATTGTAATGTAAACCTGTTTCTGTATACAAACAATGTCATATGCTCCTCTTTATAAACATCACTACATGTATTTATGTCGGAGTACTACACACCACGTGGGATTATTACAAGAAGCAGACGACGGACGACCAGTACCTTCTACAAGTCACATGACAGGACAGCAGTAGCGCCACCGCGGCTCTGGGACGCCTATATATTGGATAGCAACCAGCAGACAGGCACCAGTTTTCTGGTCTCCCTCCCCTTGTTTGCCTGGAGCACTAAGAGTAACCCAAACTCAAAGCCACTAGTCTTCTTCGGAACCCTTGGCTACTCCTTTCCTCCCGGCTTAGCCTACTGCGGAGCTATGTGACTTTTATCTCCCTCACTGCTTGCTTCGGAGCATTGGGGTTCCCTACGCTACTCTGCTTAGCTTGCTTCGGAGTTCTGCAGAGATCCTGCCCACGATCACACGATCTTGGATTACCTAATTTCTACCTTGCAAACAGAGAAAAGTGCATTATAGTATTTCTGTAAACATTGCTGTTATTTGGAGGATTTTATAAATAAACTGGTAGTGGGAGTCGATTCCGGACTCTGATTTTATTAACCTAGCTCTACCTGCCAGAAAGTTTACAATATATATGATTTCTAGAGTTATTGTGAAATATGTACAGCAGAGATGGGCAGCTTCACTGATTTTGTTGCCACTAAGGCCACTTTACACTTATTTCAGTGCATGATGGTGAAAGTGAGAGCACCAATATTATGTGAATGTGAGGGTGACGACGAGTGAGTGTTAGTGTGAGAGAGTTAAATGAGGTGAGTGTGGGTTAAGAAAAATATCTGATCTCTGTCTCACAGCATTTGAGTGGTTCAAAATGTCAGGTCATTAAGTTGTTTACTGCATAATTCTCATTCAATCAAAGTTGGCGAACTCCTATGTCAAAAATTACATACTTAGCGACGTTACTCATCTCAGCGATCCCAAGAACCAGGGTTTAAACACTAATATTGATCAGTTTTGATTATTTTTACATGTCTACCCCTACCATAATCACCATGTAGATGGGGAATGAATTTGGACATGAACGGTATCGGAAATGTTAGTCTTATCTTAAAATAAAACGTCAAGATGAATAGTGAAAATATTTCGAGCAAATAATACTTAAACGCAACGAACGGAAATTTAATCAAAAATTTTAAATAGTGAAACGAATATAGGTTGTTCTAAAATGGTGCTTCAAAGATAACAGAAAACTGTTCTTACAGATTTAAATAAAATGAAAATATTTTATAATAGTATATGTCCGGGGCCTCCTCTAGGCGCTAGAGTAAGCAAAAATTTTGACGATGTTGCAACGACGTAGAAAAGCTTTGAACTATTAGTATTGCGTAATGACTTTATCAAGTAGTTACATCGTTTCATTTCCAGATGACATTAAAGCCAGTAGATGTTGATATTAACCTCATGTACAAACATCAGTACTAATTATATCATCCTCCAAAAAAGTAATTTCTATTGATACACATACCTTGTTTTCATGCTATTGAATAGAGTTAGTTATGTTAGTATCAACGTTTACTGACTACCTGTTACATGCAAAGAATCGATGTAACTACAGTATTGTATAAATTCGTAGATCAATGCCATAGTCTAAACTTTATCCATGACGTTCCACATTATCAAATATTTAGTTGTCCGTAGAATATGAAGCATGCTTCTGAGGTGTTATGTAGCATTCTTGCTTTATTTTTACCTGTAGAGTAGTTTCTTGTGGGAACCATTTTTGGAACAGTCGACACAATGAACTCAGAATTCTCTAACTCACCTTTGCTCAACACATTGACGCGATAACGAGTAGTGCTTATAGAAATCTAGGTTTAATTTATGGGGTAGGACTGGATATCTACAAAGAATCAACATTTATAAGGTTATATTTCTCGAATGTGAGGCCAAATTTAGAATACCATTGTGCTGTTTGGATACCAAATGTCACTAAATACTCTAATACAATAGAAAATATAGAGTTTAAATTTTTAAAAATGCTTGCATACAAGAAAACCGGTTTCTGCCCAAAGTATATCTCTTATGAAGACTTAGGATTGAATTTTAATTTTCAAACATTAGAGAAAAGGAGATGGGTTTTAAATTTATTGTTCCTACATAAATTATGAAACGGTAAAATTGATTGTCCGTAATTAGTTTCAAAAGTATTATTGCGTATTCCAACACGTAAGACTAACAGTAAACACTGTGACATTCTATTGTAGAAAAGCAAGAACTAACATATTACGTAAGTCTCCTCTGTGGAGAATATGTGCTTCATATAACGAAATGATTATATTTCATGTAGTAGATGTATTTAGTATGTTCGAAAACAAGTTCAAAGCTATTGTCAGTCAATAACTTTTGAATAATTAAACTTCATATATTTATGTATATATAATAGTGTATGTTAGATAATTATGTACACGACGCTATAACTGGGTGTTCAGTCTGTTCTGTTGTCCTTATGAAATAAATAAATAAATAATGTTCGAAATATTAAATTAATTCTCCTATAGTCTTGAGGTCAATATGACCCCAAGAGACACATAACCCAAAAATTAAAAGTTAATTATTTTAAATAACATTGTTAAATAAAAAGGTAACACATCATACCTTGGGGTCATATTGACTCCAATGTTTAATATTTCCTATTATTTTATTTTACTTTTGCACGATGTTTGCGATTACTCATTACTTTTGTATTCCTCGACCTAGTATAGTTCTTTATATAATTCAAATATTGAAAGTTAATTATTTTAAGTAACGTTGTTAAATAAAAAGATAATACATCACACCTTGGGGTCATATTGACCCCAATGTCTAATATTGCAATTTTCCTATTTATTATTATTATTATTATTATTATTATTATTATTATTATTAAGCCACCTCAAGACACTAGATTAACTATTTAATCTATCTTTCATGTTTGCATGTCCTTATAACAAATTAAATAATTAGGGTCAAATAGACTTCAAGGACGGGGGTGGGTGTAGGTCTGGAGGACGGTTAAACACTTTAAATATTATACTAAATATTAAGTTATTGAATTTTATTGAAGGAATTACAATAAACCAAATGTAGTAATACTAAAGCACATGTTTTTTTTTAAAAAAATACTCATCTTTTATCTTCAACTAGACAATACTCTCAAGGTGAACTCAAATCCATGTTGAAACTCAATTTAAATATTGTTTTTATATGTACTACATATTTTTCCAGAACCTGCATTTGGAGTATCGAAGGATAAGGAGAAGTCCTGCTGTAAATGTAAATAAAATAGTCAACATCTGATGTTCTAAGTTACTTCGAAAATTTTGTTTGAAATATTTCGAATAAAACACACAGTTGTACATCTACGGATGATACTATATATGACGTACTAACTGTTTTATATACAGGGTATCCATTACCTCTTGGGTCAAATTTATACAGGTGATGGAGGGAACCATTATATGTATTTTGAGATACGAAACCGAAGGTTGAATATGGCTTGTTCAAGCGCACGCCATCTTGAAGTTGCAGCAATCTGTGAGAACAAATGGTATAACACGACAATAACTACATATTGAAAAATACTTATGCGCTGAGATTGTACACGATCAACTAATAGGATCTTATCGCTTGATTAGTCCACAGTAAATGGTGTTCCCTCGTGATGTACTGCCCGAAATATTCGAGACTTGTACCTCTCGCTATTATTTGGATACAACCTTTCCTAACCGTTTGATTTGGAAGAGTAGGCCCCATCTGGTGGCCAGGGTGCTCGCCGATCTCAACCCGCTCGACATCAAGTCTATGAATCACCAATAGAACCCGAGGAGGCCCTGCTTGCAAGAGTCCTAGCTGTCTGCTTAGTTGTGAAAGACGCCGAGGATATTTGAGCGAGTGAGGCGAAATTTCCTTAGGCGTTGTGTAATGTGCATCGAGGCTGGTGGGCGTCACTTTGTGCAGTTACTATAAGCTTTTGGTACGTACAGTGCAAGAATAGTTTGCAATAAACCTTACATACTCAGCTGTAGTGTTATGCACAATAAAGTAGGTTACATCGACTTGTTAAACACATTTGTTATTGAAACGTCGCACTTGTTCCCACAGATTGCTGCAACTTCAATATGGCGCGACACTTGAGCTAGCCGTTTACGACCTTCGGTTTCGTATCTCAAAATACGTATGTTGGACCCTTCGATCACCTGTATAAATTTGACTCAAGATGTTATAGACATCCTATATATGTGTAAAATGTGGTTGAAATTAATCGAAACACATATAGGTTATGCAACTTTAAAGCCAATCTGAGTTCATAAGTAGTTATATCTATTGACAACCTCTATATAATAATTATTGGCGAGCTTCTGCTATCCAACATAGAGGGAGAGCTAAAATCTACTTGTGTTTAATTCAATCCAATAATCGTACATATTGCATCAGTTTGTACATATGAATAAGACTCATCAAATCATAAAGATAAATTTTACATATAAAAATACAATTGTGTATACATGTATGTATGTGTTAGAACTATATACATATATAAGTGAAATATATACTCATACATAGATACAAACCTGCATAAAATGGTATTTTGAGCTCCTTACTGGCTAAGCGGTTAGCGCACACGCCTTTGGCGTGGGAGTCCCGGTTCGATTCCCGGCGGGAGTTCATGTGGTTCGGATTCCACGTTAATCAGTAGGTCCACGTCTCATATAGCCTCGCTGCTGAACGGGACGTTAAACTCAAAATCAACTCAACTCAAACTGGTATTTTTACGGTACTAAGCGATGTTTAGGATATAAAAAGAAATACACAAAAATACACATTTCAAATACTTTCAATAATTATGCTAATTTGTACATATACAAGTTCTTTCAAGGAATAAAAATACTGTTTTAATAAGTAGTTCTTCGTCAATCTATTGAATGTTCCTATTTGTTCTGACACTTGAATTTATTGAGAGAGTGTTTTATATAAAATAGTACCCATATACGTTGAATCCGATTCGTACAACGTTGTACAATGTTGTCTACTGAGGATTTTATCCTTACGTCTGTTTTCAAATTTATGTGTTAATGTGTTAAATAAGTAAATGTTGGTTTTAACAATGCTCAACATGTAAAATACAGAGTGGCGCCGAGCCGATTAACACATTTCAAACTTGAATATCGCGCAGGCGTAATAACTTATATTGTTTGGCGAGATGAGAACCGAAAGAGGAAAGAAACGCCATGTTATAAGGTTAATCCCAATGGAGCATTGAAACCCAGAACACCGTGTTACCTCTCTTCGTTGCTATTACGAAACTAAGTCTGTGCCAGAAGTACAAAATTTTTAAATGAAACTTTAACGTTGGTCGACATGGTAAGGTTCTGCCTGGTACTAAATTGGCTTGAATGAAGAAGTTTGAAGAGACTGCTATTGTTGGATGTGAGACATGAGGCTCCAAGAAAAGGCGACTCCTGAGAATGTGGATAGAGCAACATTAAAGTTACGCCTTAAAAAACGCTCGCACAGAATGAGTTTCGTAATAACTATGAACTGAGGTAATATGATGTACTATGCTGCAATGTTCCATTGCGACTGGCCATATAACATGGTCAATATAAGTTATTACGTCTGTACACTATTCAAATTTGAAATATGTCAGTGGGCTGGGCGCCACCCTGTATATAGAGATAATGTGTTATTATTTTCATTTATGTTCCGTTGTGTATCTTTCTGTTTTGTCACAATTTACGTCAGAATGTATTCAGTTTGGATGAAACTGAGTATTTTCTCTAAAGTTTAAGAATTATTCCTTGAGGTTAGAAGATGTAGATTAGGAATGAAAGAAAGGACTTCTAACCTTACGCATAGTAAGATATCATCAAGAGCTTTCAATCTCTTGAAAGAACATCATCACTAGTATTTTTTCAGCATGTGATATTTTGAACCACCCAATATAAAAGTTCATAGTTGTCCTCCCGTGTCAGTGGCTAGTGCATACCGTTGTTATACGAGGTCCCGTGCTCGATTCTCGGTGGGAGTACACCGACCGCACTACAATGAATCAGGTCCTATTTTAAACTGTATGTCTCATCACACGTAGCCTGACAAGGGACAGAAACGTAAATACAAACCAATAAATAATTCCATAGTTGTTATATTAGATTCTAACATGCGCTTTATTAAACCCTTGAAGGAGTGCTCTTGAAAGTTACAAATGTTATATCCCGAATTGTAAATAAAGAATTAATTGATTTTTTACGATGAAGAAATGCAATGAACAAATACCAATTCTAATCGTTCATACTTTTTATTACCAGAATTTGGTCACACCTTGTGTACCTCTCAAAAAATAGAAATTGCGCCATTTTAATAACAACTCATTACGCTGACGAAACAAGGCAAGCTAATAAGGTAAGAAAACTATTTGTTTTAGCTTGGTTTCTTATTAACAACCTGCTGCGAGTTTTCATTTTTCTTGACTTTTCTTATTGTACAGACTTTCTGTTTAAAACAAATGTTTTTCATTGTAAACTAAACTACGTTCTTAATTTGATCGTTAATGTTATTTTCTATGTACGACTTCTAATACCATTGCAATTGTGATTTCAAAGCATAAAATTAAAAGAAAATTCAGAGAAAATTTAAGAAATGTTTCAGTAATACATTTGTTCTAGATATGAGGAATGAATGTTAAATGAGCTTTCGTTATCTCCTCGAAAACAGTAATTCTTTTTACCACCTTCTTGTTTACGGAAGTTCATAGAGTTGTAGTATTCTTTATAAGCATAAAATCTCATTCGGATTCGTGATGATTACAGTATTTTGGTAAGAAGGTATTGTGATGACATTGCTAAGCTTATTATTTATATATTAGATACGTACTTCAAACTATAGGGATTGATTATTTAAATTTGAAACTTTCACACTATGAAGGGATGTTTAGGTATTAAAACATTGAAAATAGATACTTATAATTCAAAGATAGGCACTAAAGTCTAATAGAAATATTTAATGTGATTAAGACCATAATATAAATATTTATTTGCAAGGTCAACAAATAAGAAGAGTCACTGAAACTAAATACCTAGGAATAATAATTAATCAGCATCTTGAGTGGGGACCACACATAGCATTTTAGTGTAAAAATTTTTTACCAATAATAGGGGTGCTTAATAGATTTAGAAATATATTATTGCCGAACCTTAAAAAAATATCTACTATGCTTATTTACACTCTCATCTAACTTACATGAACGTATTATGGGGACTTTGGAACAAAAGTGCTCTGCATCCACTACAAATCTTGCAGAATAGGGCATTATGTACCGTCTACAATCTGCCACGCTTAAACCCAAATGTAAATACCTATAGCACATCTAAAGTATTACCAATAGATTATTTAGCTAAAGAATCAGCTATGTATTATATGTTTAATGTTATGAATAATAATATACATCATAATATAATAGTAAATAAAAATAGTTACTTTCATAATTATGAGACAAGACATAAAGAACAAATACATGCGGAATCTTATTCTCCAAAAACATACGGAACAGGAGGGGTTAAGAACTATCTCATAAAATCCTTCAATGAAATTCCAACTGAATACAAACAGTTGAAATCAAAATCTTTATTCAAAAAACGGATAAGAGAGCTATTATGGCAGAAACTAAGAATATGAAGTGTAATTATATAAGGAACAGCATTAAAAAAGTAGCAAGTAAATGGAAGGATAAACTTAACAGATATTGCCTTACTTATATTCTTGTTTATGCATATCTATTATGTATCAGCAATTTAATTTTGTATTTCAATATGTATCAGCAATGTAACTGTATTGCTCCTTAAAGTGAGTCCAAGACTCGTTGGGGCTGGAGTCTGATATAAATAAAAAGCCATGCATAGTATTTAAATAACCTAGGACGACCTCGTTGTTTGTAGCGATCATTTTATTGTAAAGAAAGAAAGAAGCATGACGTAATAAATAATTCATTTTCACCATTTTATCACTACGTACAGCAGTCTAGAGTTTTACATCACTTTATATGTAACAGTCCAAATAAGGAATTGAAGCATCCTACCGAATAATACAGTATGGCAGCGTTTCCCAATCTTTTTCAACTTGCTGTACACTATGGTTGTAACTTGAGTTCTCCCGGCGCACTCAAATATATAAATTTGTAAATATAAAGTACCGTGGTATTTTTTTTGTGATTATTGATCTCGTCACAGAGAAGAAAGCTCCATCAGTGGTTTTCCCCCTTAGTAAATCATTATGCTTATTTTTCATTTTAATTTAAAAATAGAAAACAATTGCAATGGAATATAGGACTCAGATTTTAATAATACGATCCTTTTTCAAAAACTGTATCCAACCTTTCACCCAGAAGGAAGATCACTAAATAATGAACGAGCAAACAAATTTCTTGTACTTTTAAACACAAATGCAGGTAATTTGTACGTATGTTTGCTTTGTCGAAAGGATTGTATGATATTTTAAAATTTCAAGGTACGAAATAGTCTTCAACAATAAAAAAGCAATCATGGTTATAACAAGGATAACAAATACTTTTTTCAACATTAAAAATGTACAGAAAAGTAGCATAGTATGAAACTTACAATTTATTAACATGGTTCATATACGTTACAATTTTTATATATTAACAAAATTCTGTTTTCGAAATAAAATCTGTGTAGCAGATATATGTATGTACAATAATATGTTAAAATTACAGTAATTTCTCCTATTGTAGAGGTTCATAATAAAGTGAAATACAAATACACATTTTCCTATGTCTTGCAATTTGGTTGCATAGAATTAATAATTTTGCTTCAATTTCCTCGCGGCACACCTGCGGTCCATTAGCGGCACACCAGCATGTTGTAACAGTTCTTACATAGAAAAGAAAGCGATTCGGATTGTACGTTTTGCTGTGTTATATAGGTTTAATTTCAAATTATAAAATTGATTTTCTACTAAACAAATGTAACAAATTTTATTCAATATTAACCAAAAGAATATTTTAAGAAACAACATAATGAATGAATTACTCAATTTCAAGAATTTTGAAATAACTATCCACAACACTTTTTTATACGGTCTAATTAGTAACAGGAACATGAAAAATGAAATATCCTACTTGCCAATACACTATAATACACTGAGCAAGGCTATGTGATAAAATGTAAAAATCAGTATCAGTAACAGTTTCAACACAATAACTGTGTCTTCATCAGACTTCCACTTCTTCTAGCTGCTTGGGAGTTGGTCATCACTTATATAGTCTCCGGAGATCAACTTTTAATTAGGCTCCACCCCTTCATTAAAAGTAACACTTGTGTTTAAAAGTTAATAGAGGAAAACCGATTTAAAGAAGTTCTCGACACAGCTAAGGAGAAATGGATACAACGAAGAGGATAAGATCACAAGAGACATAGCAAGAGAGGGAAAGAAAGAGGAAGAAGACAAGAACAAAAAATGGTTTGAAATAGAAAGCCTAGGCAAGGAAACAGAGAAGATAAAGAGAATGCTTAGGAAAGCAGGAATTAGGATGTACAGGAAAGGAGGAAGCAGAATAATTGAATTAGTAAGAAGAATCAAGAGAAAAGCAGTAGCGGACAAAGATCAAAGGGGAGTAATATATAGAGTAGGATGCGCGGAGTAACAAAATTTACATAGGAGAAACAAAAAAGAAAATGCAAGAAAGGATTAAACAGCACCAGGATGAGGTAAGATTGAAAAGGGACAACAATGCGATATACAAGCATCACAAAGAGACAAACCACAGGATAGGGTGGGAAGGAGCAGAGGTCATAGAAGCAGAGGACAGAACTTTGGTGAGAAAATGGAAGGAAGCTAGGAAGATTATGAGGGCAGGAGACAAGGTGATGAATTGGAATGCAGGATTCTCGATAAATAAAGAGTGGGAGAAGATTCTGCTTAAAGAAGGAGAAATGAAAAGGAAGAAAGAAAGAGGAAATATTAATAAGGAAAATAAGAATAATTAGAGGACAGAATGTATCCAACGAAAAAAGTAAACTTAATTGGACACGTGTGCAGCTAAAAAGGGAAAGTGAAAGCCACACAAGTGTTACTTTTAATGAAGGGGTGGAGCCTAATTAAAAGTTGATCTCCGAAGACTATATAAGTGATGACCAACTCCCAAGCAGCCAGAAGGAGTTGAAGTCTGATGAAGACACAGCTTTTTGTGTTGAAACCGTTACGTGATACTGATTTTTACATATTATCACATAGCCTTGCTCAGTGTGTTATTGTGTATTAGTACAAAATGGAAACAAGGCCTGATAGAATAGTTATCCTACTTGCCCAATTATTTTGCAACTTCAAAGTCCATGCAAAAATAAGAGTGAAAAGATACGTACCAAAGTTACCTTGTATCTCAAAAGCACTCGTTTCCAACTCAATTTCTATCAATTTTTGTACACACATAAAAGTAATTTCAACTTGTTCACTTTAATTAAACTTTCGATTCCTTTTTCATCATTAAACATCGCATCTTTGCCACAGTAATACAATTTCCGTATGGTACCTTTTTCATCATTAAACATCACAATTTTGCCAAAATAATACAATTTCCACATATCCTTTCTGATTATATTCCACATGTCCAACCACGAAACTTCATAGGTTGCACCACTCCGAAATACCAATCGTATGATAGAGATTGTCTGCTACTAACACCTGTAGCTACAGCTGTTATCATTGCTGTAGGTTTAGGCTACTGAATTCGATTTTTTGAACAAATAAATTTTATCACACAACGAAAATCTCTGGCGTGAAAATTTGTTTCGATCAATTAGACTGATACATTTATTTGTTCACTTTAAACAGATCATTAGTTTTCATTTCACTGTATTGATGATTCACAGATTGTTCCTGTTGTATTCCATTCCTACGTAGAAATGCAACGATGACACTTAATGAAAGTTCTCAATCCATGAATGCATTTGGTAACCTTAGTCAGAATGTGGTACCACTTCCTTCCAACAATTAAGTAAAATGGATCTCTCTATACGTTTGTTTGGCAGCTCCCCAGGTTACAAATAAGCTGTAGAATACAGTAAGAAAAAGCAAGATCAAAGTTATATCAAGTTTACTATATCTAAATTCCCCACGTAGTTTCTTTTTTCCTATCACACTAGTTACACAAAATTTTGCATTATAATTTTCTACTTTCAAAAACAATATTTTACATACTTTCTTTACAAAACAAAATTGTTGCTGCAGTGGCATGTACATTATTTCTATGTTCATAGTATTTCTTAAGTATGTTCACATGACGTTTGATTTTTCTTCTGGGTTTTCTACTGATTTTGCCCATACTGTGTTGGCAGTGGGGAAATCTATTATCTTGTACGGCCCTAGTAAATTTTATCTAACTTAGGTTTATATAGTTTTATGCAGTAATGACTGTCATATTTTAAGCACCTTATCACCTTTTTCGATATTCATTGGAATCCATTTGCATTTATAATTTGGTTGTTTTCTTTTCCACGACTTATTACAGTTGTCAGAGATTGTTTCTTATTTCTTTCATTTTCAATGATATTAACATTTAATGCCCATTTACAATCTAATAGACTAATAAGCATGCGGCATGGATAAACCTCAGCTGAGCTGGCCCCGGTCTCAGTAATAATGCTAGAATTTAGTGAAAATTGAATTTTGTCAAGAAATTTAGAGCAACAACTTTGGTTGTCTCCACAAGATTTTTGCTCGGATGATATGGACTAGTACTAATGTGTTTTATACCTTCACTATATAAATATGTATCAAAAACTTCACTGACAAAATAAGAAGCTCTGTCTAAAATTAAGTTATTTATCCATCCATAATAACATAACATTTTCTCAAATTTATTTATTATAACCCTTGAGTTAAGTTGTTTCAAAGGTTCTAAAAATGAGTATCTACTAGCACTGTTCGTAAGTATTAAAATACATTTATAATTAGAGCTTGTCGGTAAGGGAGCCTGTATATCAATATAAAACATATGATTTGGTATCTTAACAGTTTCTGGATAATATTATCCATCAATTTACTATTTTTTGGCTTGCTTTCTTTTCAAATTTACAACATTGCACATTGCTCTAATTTCTTTGAACATCCCATACCGCGTAAACTTTCCTGCTATTTGTCCTATTGTATGTTCAATACCTTGATGTGATCCTGAACCTAGAAAATCGTGATGATACAGCGTTATAGTATTTATTTCCATAGGTGCTACTGCTCTGAGCCCTACATTTATTTTCCCCGTAGTTTCCTTCAATAAAATATTATCTCTAATTACATAACCTTGCACAGATATACCTTCCTCTCTTTGAGTAATGATACCTTATAACTGAATGAACCGCGGTTGTAATTCCTGTGAAGGTACATTGAATGATGGAGATTTTCAAAAAGTAATAAATGATAATGCTACTTTATTCTCCCCATATTCAGTCATTTCTTCTGTTTCTGGAATTGGTGGATGAAAATAAGCTGTTTCATATAATTCACTAATAAAATCAGCTTGGTAATTGACGGGACTTCTAAAATGGACTACATCAAATTGGAATTTACTTGTTTTTTTCTATAAGGATACCATATTTTCTCTGCCTTCTATGATTTTTCAAATTCCAACTTAGAGCTCTTGAGTCTGTAAACATAGTGAATTTCCTGTACAAAAGTGATTCGAATTTAGACAATGCTGAATCCAGAGATTTCAATTCAAGTTCGAACATACTTTTAGTCCAATTCGATTTGGGTACCAATTTGGAATAAAAATAAACCGGTCTAAGGTTGCCCCTTTCGTATTGATTGAGAATCCAACCATAAGTTTTGGTGCTAGCATCGACATGGGTCATGAACGGAGAATCAAAATTTGCTACATGATTAACTCTTTAATTTTCTGCAAAATTTGATTTTCCTCCTGCACCTATTTGAATGGTGTTTTCTCTGAACGTAATTTATGTAATGGTCCGATAAATTCTGAATAATTCTTAAATAACGAAGAAAATAGCCTAAGAGTCCTATCAGCTTATGTAAACCTCTTCTATTTTTGGGAGCAGGCAAATTTCTAAGTACTCTAACTCGATTTTCATCAAAATCATAAAATTCGTGTCCCATAAATTTTATCTTTTGTTACATGATTTATTTTCTTCGAAGACTGTTATTTCCAATTCTCTATATATTTTGAGAAAATTTTCCAAGATACTTTTATAAGATTCTACGTCGGGACTTTGAATTATAAACAATCCCATAGGTTATCTAACTGATAGCCAAATAAATCCTTAAAATATTATTAAAGGGGTTAGCTAACACAAATGGTGAAACGCATAGGTCTATAGGGAGACTCCGATAGGCTAACAATCTATTTGATGTAGCAAAAGCTGTGTAGAATTTTTATTTTTCATCTAACGAACACTGAGAAAAAGCAGATTTTCCATCCAGAACAGAGATCTTATGTTTTCTTATATTACCTATAATACTATCTCAATTTGGAGCCGGATATGCCTGCATAACTACTTTTTTGTGCAGCGACGAAAAGTTCTCTATTAATCTTTTAATATTATCTTTGTTAGTAAGAAGAAAGCATGGAGATGTATATGGTAAACTTCTTATTTCTTCAACTACACCTTGTTTTACGAGATCATCTACATGATTATTTAATTCTTGCATTTTATGTTTTGCCTAGCATAGTGTTGCTGGATGTATGCACTGTCATCTTTTAGCAATATTTCGTATTTAAATTTTTTAGTGGTCATTAATTTATCAGCAATTACATCTGAATATTTTGATCTAATTGTTTTACATAATCACATAAACTACCATCATAAATATCTGTTAATGTGTCATCATTACCTTGCGATTGACTTGCAACATCCTCCAGCTCATTGTCGCATATATTATTATAAACTGGATTAAGCATTGACTGTCCTAACGCAGTTTCGGAATTGATAGCCTCCTTGTTACGCTCTCCTCTACGACATTTCCTTTCCTGTGGGCACTGAAGGTTAGATTGTTGAATAGTCATATGTCCAACGTGTTAGTCCTCTTCCAGGAATGCTAGGATGTCGTCACAGCTGATGAGCCGGCAACAATGGAACAAGAATTCCAAAGCGAGGATTTTCTCCTTAAAATATTTTCCCTTCCAAACTAAATTGAATTAAGATACTTTTTTTTTTTTTTTAACCAAACACAATACCTTTTACTTGCATTGTATGCATGCATAATGTTCTTGTGAAAACTGTCCACCAATTAACAGAGAAATGTCCGGTGAGTCTATCACAAGAAACCAGTCTCTATATTTTTAATTATTTATGAAAGAATGTAATCCCACTGCTTCCTTAATTGAAATGGGTACTTGACTCATAGATGTCACTACATGATTAACTGTTTTAGTTTTCGGTGGACACTTTAATCTAATCTGTTCCAACAATATTTTTCCTATTTAGCTTGTACTAATGCATGTGTCTATGTAACACCGTACAGGAATATGACATACTGAAATCATTATTTGCACCGTGAAATCCTGCTTCGTACCCGAAATATTCTAACATTTTTTGTTCATTGAAGTATTTTCAGCTTTTCTCTTTTCTTAGGTTACATTGAGGCCAAAAATGATTTTTCATGCCACAAATATATAGTGCCTATTTTGACTACGGTTAGTTCAAATATTAGGAGGAGGCACAGTTCCACTATTGGTTTGCGACTGTACATTAGTATAATCTATGTGATATTTTCTGTTTAAAATGAAATGAAATCTGTGAGTTTTACGTCCCACGATTATGCTGGCGAGGCTTTTGGAGATGGTGATGATGAGTAATGAATGAAATGGTGGAATGAAGGAAGTGGGAGGAAACGGGAGAACCCGAGGAAACCGACGCACACGGTGTTTGTCCATCACAAAGTTCACTTGGTGCGAGCTGGGATCGAGCCAAGGACCATGTGCATCAGAGGTAAACGCTCTACCACTGAGCCACCGCGGCCCCTATTTTCTATTTGAATCATGAGTCTCAGCAAAATCCCTTTTCTAATATAAATTCCTTAAATGTTTTCTCAGTACACATTGCACGGTACAGGCTATCTCTAATTATTTCTATTTTTATAATGCTACTCACATATTTCTCTAGAATTTTGTTCCGCATAATAGACCAATCCGCATTTTCATTTATAATTTGTTGGAAATCTAAAAATAATCTGTGATTCTACCGAACTAAAGAACTAACATAATGTCGGTACGTGCTACATTTAGTTTTATCAAACCATTTGCTTGCACTAAAAAATACATATTTCGTACCCATCTACGGAACTTAATACAGATATATTATTCACCGAACTTTCAACTGCATTGCAAGCACTTTAATTTTTAAATTTACTGAAATCACATTTTTATAGCGATATTCATTACAGAGCTTGAATTTGCAATATTATGAGTTAAGGTGTCATGTGAGATTGTAGTCCCCGCAAAATCAATCAGTTTTTCAATCGGCCGCATCTGACTATTTCTGCTAAGTTCTGCATGCCCAGGTGTACATATAGCACTCATGTTAGCATTGAAACGTACGCTATTCAAGTAAGTACTCACTTCAGCACAGTTAGGAATATAATACCCCCTATTAAATTGTTAAAGTAATTATATGCCTATGCAGCGTGCAAAAGATTCATTTCTTAACTTTAGTTTAACTTGCTTCTCTTGTTCATAACCTAAACACAATTTTATACAGTTTAATTTGGTAGGTTAATTCTTTCTCTATCAGGTTTATAATCCAAACTAATCCAATTTTGTTTCTAAAAATATGCTTCTTTTTATGAGAAACAAGGAATCGTTTGACAAAGGTAATTTAAATTTTGTTACATTTCTCATATATATTTTGTTACATTCCTTATATAAACAAATATAACAAATTTTATTCAATATAGGTTGACTGCCATGCACATCATATGTGGTGCTCAACTTATTTCTCAGTGGGGCCATGAGCACCATACATGATGCTCATGTTTGATATCACAAATTACTAACCTATCCAGGTTCTTGAGCATCATATATAATGCTAATTGTCACAAATTACTGTGAAAGACCATGAGCATCACATATGGTGCTCGACTTCCATTGATACATTTTCGGGAGAAAAATAGCGCGACAAAAATGTGATATAACTATCCATAATCGAGCCAAAGGTAAAAAAAAATTATGGCCTCCTGGGACCAGTATCCTCAAATCACCTTGGCAGTCAACCTGTTAATCAAAATAATATTTTTAGAAACAACGTAATGAATGAGTTGCTCAATTTCAAGAATTTTGAAACGACTATCCACAACACACTTTTATACGGGCTAATTACTAAACAGAAACATTAAAAATGATATATTCTACTTGCGCAATTCTTTTCCAGGTTCAAAGTCCATGCAAAAATAGGAACGAAAAATACATACCAAAGTTCCCTTTTGTCTCAAAAGCATTCGTATTCAACTCTAATTTCATTTGATTTTTGTACACATATTAAACTACTTTCATTTTGTTTCACTTTAATTAAACACTCGATTCCTTTTTCATCATTAAACATCACAACTTTGCCAAAATAAAACAATTTTCACTCGTCCCTTCTGATTATATACTACATGGTTCACTTAGACGTAGCAAACGGCATTATTTTTGTCACACGAATGACGCAAGGAAGCCAGGTGCACAGCCACGAAAGTTCATAGGTTCACCTCCGAAGCACCAATCATATGTCAGAGATAATCTGGCACTAACACCTGTAGCAACAGCTGTTACCATTGCTGTAAGTTTAGGCTACTGAATTCGATATTTTGAACAAATAAATTTTAGCATACAAGAATGCTGTTGAGTTAGGAGGGAAAACAAACAAAACATAATGCAAAGATATTATCACTGTTTGAGCAATAACTTTACTTATGAGTAGTTAGTTTGTATTCTCAGTCATGCTTCATACAACATTATTTCAGTGGTAACTCAGCGTTGTAACTCGAAATTGTGCCATACAGCGTTATCGATGGAATGCTTCAGCTATTGGTCTTTTTCAAATCCGTAGATAAAATAATTAATATATTTGAATTTAATATCTACCGGGTATAGTTATAGTCCACCATAAGGAATCGTTAATTGCGATTTCACGTGATCACGAGATACTTTCAAATTGTCTAATGATAACTGTCTTTCATCTTTCAACATATTTTCCAAAATCAACAGCACTCTTTATGTTTTCAGAAATGTAACCGAATCATATTTAAAACACCAAGAACAAGTTGATTGGTAGATTTTTATCGTCGAGCACTTGTCCAATTGTTTTTAAATTTGTTCAAGTCATTAGTCTCAGTAACTCTCTCACATTTCTTTTAAGGACATTCAAGGGGGTCGATTTCTCTGTAATTTGGAGGGGGGCATTTAGATGTGTGTTTGATTGCAGAAGGCATATATGAGGGCAAATTGAATTGAAATTATGCCAAATATTGTATATTGATAAATACAATGCGTGGGCTCGGGCGCCCTGGTCCCGTAGGATCGACGCCCTTGATTTCTTTCTTATGTTGGAGCTTGACATTGATCTGCACAAAATTCATTTGTTAGAAGTTCGTTTACAAAGTTTATATATTTAAACTTTGTCGCTTTACTTGGAAGACAAAATCACGAGAACTACTCAGTGGATCAGAATGAATTTTGGCCAGGATGTAGAGGATGGAAGCAGTGACGACGCCAGCTTTAAGTTCTTAGGGGGGCAAAGGAGGGGCAGATACATTTTCGGGGGGGCGGGTATTTGCCATACCAAAAATGACATATGAAATATTTTTCAATAAAACTTTTGAAGCCTAAACATAAATTGAATTACTTTCGCGTATGCTATAAGTAACACATTCGTCTAGTACTATATGCTACGTATCTCTCTCGTTCTCTCTCTCTCTCTCTCTCTCTCTCTCTCTCTCTCTCTCTATATATATATATATATATATATATATATATATATATATATATATATATATATATATATATATGTGTGTGTAGAGAGAGAGAGAGAGAGAGGGAGCCAGAGAGAGAATTTACGAGGAGCTGCTAAAAATGTCGTAGTCCAATGCAGAAGGGTGTAGGTACTAGGTAGAAAAATGAAACCGTAGTTTAGAAAAACATATCTCTGTATGTACAAATATAAATTTTCATATTAATAATGAAATTCTTATTGTTTCTCAGGCCTCTGAAGTGATTATGTGTGCCCAAACAGATAATTTCACGAACATCCAGATCCTTACTGTTATAACATTTTTGTTCCACCAAGGAAAGTCACCGAAGTAAATTAATTAGGAAATCAGTGAAACACCACGGGACTCTCCTCCGTTATATATAGTGGTGAAGAAGTAAGTGGCTTAGTATAAACGTAGCAATTTCTCAACAAATTATGCTTTACATCCAGGATGATTAAGCAATGACTCTTCCCGAAATCACGGATGTAATTTGTGACATTATTCTTGAAAATTGCAGAATTTCAGCCAATGGTAGATATAGCCCGGGGCCGGAGGGCCTAGGTCACCCCAGTGTTTGAGTGACAAAAATAATTCAAGCTATTATTTATATAGTTTTTAAAGTGTATAGTAAACTCACGGTATATTTATTATGGTCTGAGGTCTGGCTGCACCCCGCTTTCTAAGTTTTTACCTTCTCAGCAAAACTTGTGTCAGGGATTATGGCATTTCTTTGGAACTCGTCGGTAACATAATTCATAATGGCTTGGGTATGCGCAAGTTCTCGGCATAATGGGTTCCCAAAATATCTGTCAGGAGAATAAAAGAGTGACAGCATTAAGAGAAGCCTTCTTCCAATTTGACCGTAATGCTGATCAATTTCGCTCACGAATAGTAACCATAGATGAAATATGGTTGTACCACTATGATTCTGAATCGAAACAACAGTCAATGGAGTAGTAGCACTCATTTCTCCATCGCCCTAAGATGTTCAAGACACAGAAGTAGGTTGAAAAACTGTTTGCAACATTCTTCTGGGATAAGTATGGAGTGGTACTCATAGACTACCCCCGCAACGGTCAGATATTTAATGCAGAATCTCTATATTACTTACAAAACTGAAAGAAAAATTCAAAGTTCAACGCCGTGGAAAATGAAAAGAAAGGAATTCTGTTCCTTCACGAGAATATACCTGTCCATCAAGCCCCTGCGAACACAACTGACATTGCATAATCTAGGATTTCAATGTCTAGATCATCATTCTTTTTCCGCAGATTTAGCTCCGTCTAACTATTACGTGTACTTATTTCTCAAACTTAAATAACACTTGAAAGGACGCCATTTTAGATCTGGTAGGGGTAGTGTTACGAACAGTGGTGTGAGGAAATCTTCAGATTTTTAAACTTTTCTGCAAAAACTGGAGCACTGTATAAGGTAATATATTGACTACCGGGGGAAGTGTAGAGGAAGTAAAACTTCACCATTCCACGTGCACTCCTGGATTGGGCTACGATTTTTTCAGCAGTTCCTAGTCAATATGGTAGACATCACGTCAGTACCTTGAAACAAAATAAGTAAGGGAGCACTAGTAAATACCAATTACTAACGAAAGATCAGCACTCTGACAATACGTTTTATTGGGAATCAATTTAATTCCATAAATTTATTATTATCATTTGCAGGAAGGGAAAACACAACTCTTTTTATCCCCTTCAAAAAATTAAGCCTTGGTAATTGCAAACTAAGCTGTCATAAGCACATCCTCTGAATATTGAAAGCCGAGAATAATGTTTCAGAAAAAAGAAGTATAGAACCTTTAAATAAAACAAAATATGAAACTGAAAACTTCAAACCTGCAAAAATACAAACAAGTTACGTAACTGGTTTTACCTTTCTTTTGTTTCCAATCGAAGTTGATCCAATGAGAAGAAAACAAGTCGACAAAATCTACTAATGTTCGCTAGGCACAATAATTAAAAATAATAAGAAAGAAGTATAACTAAAATTTACCTCAAAAGGCGCTAAATTAGAAAACAGAAATATGCGTTCATACCCAGACGCTCAAAGAAGAAAGCTTGAGGATTAATCTGCCACATAGTAAATTCGTGGAAAGTAGACTACAATTTGACAATGAGTTTGGTTATGATACTGATATAAAATACTACATGTAGAATGTTTAAAGATTGTAGGAGTCTGGGGGGGCAGTCTAGGTGGCAGTCAGGGGGGCAGAAGTAGCTACTAGGGGGGCGCTCGCCCTCCTTGCCCCCCCTCTGGCGTCGTCACTGAATGGAAGTTAGAAATCGAGTTTGTTGGCGCAAATTATATTTAAATTACAAATGGTAGCAACCAACTATTTTCGTTTCAACCGTGATCACTACAGAGTAAAAACGATAATAGACAATGAGAAGTGTTTACTTTTTATTTCCTGAGGGTCGCGGTGGATCAGTGGTAGAGCGTTCACCTCTGGTGCATGGGATCCTTGGTTCGATCCCAGCTTGGACCAAAGTGAACTTTGTGGTGGACAAACACCGTATGCGTAGGTTTTCTCGGGGTTTTCCCGTTTCCTCCCACTTCCTTCATTCCACCATTTCATCCATTTTTCATCATCACCGTCTCGTTTAGCCTACACGGCAAAACAGTTGCACGTAAAAGATTTCATTTAATTTCTTTTCTTTTTCTTGAATCGATTTAGCCTTCTGAGAATAGGTGCCATCTTGTGTCTTAACTGTCTATTCAAACCGGAAGCGGCAAAGATAAATCATATGAAGTTTTAACTTTGACCGTTTTACAGTAAAAAAAAGTAATAGATAACGAGAAGCAACGACTGCAATTAATTATGTGTTGCAGGGATGTGTTCCATCTCCACTCTAATCTCTTTACTAAAACTGGAAGTGGTAGCGAGCTACTACAGCTTCCGGTTTCAATTGGAAAAGATATCACAACGTACAAACTAAACTCCTTTATACGTCGCACTACTACTTGTTGAAACTTTTCGGACGCGACAGAAACCTTTATTGAGCAGAAGATTTTTGTATAGTATTCCAAATGATATCTTAAGTTTGAAGAAAGTGTAAAAGATAGAGAAATAGTCAAAATTAGCAATATAAAGCTTACTTAAGTTGATGTCTACACCACCGGAACGAACTGCATCACGTTCATTGCTAAGAAGTTTGATTCATCATATGTCCTAGGATAGCGTCGAGCCAATCGACACGTTTCAAACTTAAATATTGCGCAGGTGTAATAACTTATGTTGGTTGGAAGGGTGGGAACCAAAAGAGGAAATAACGCCACCTTATATGGTCAGTCGAAATGGAGCATTGGAGCACAGAACGTCATTTTACCTCAGTTCGTAGTTACTACGAAACTAAGTCTGTGCCAGAAGTGCATTTTTAAAATTTAAATAGAAGAAACTTTATTGTTGGTCGACACGGTAAGGTTCCGTCTGGGAATACCATATTGGCTTGGGTGAAGAAGTTTGAAGAGACTGGCAGTGTGAGAGATTAAACTCCAAGAAAAGGCGAACTCCTGAGAACGTGGAGAGAGTGAAAACATGGAGAGACCAACATTAAAGTTTCGTCTGAAAAAGAACGTTGGGCTTTTTACACAGATTTAGTTTCGTAATATCTACGAACTGAGATCACACGATGTTCTGTGTTCCAATACTCCGTTTCGACTGACCAAATAATGACGAGTTCTTTCCTCCTTCTGTTCCCACTACGCCTGGGCAATATTCAAGTTTGAACTGTATCAGTTAGCTCGGGGCCACCCTGTTTTTATCCTTAACATGTTTCAGTCCGGGAGACAAAATAATCTCAAGAACTATCACCAAATTTCATCAGGATCTAGGGGGTCAAAACTTTGGAATCGAGTTCATTTTTGAAGTCGATATTTAAATCGAAAGTGCTAGCAATCAATTATTTCCTATGCTAGGGGATAGAGGAGAAGTAAATATCATTTGGAATAATCTTTTCACTACATACTTTCGCCATTTGGAAACCAAGAAATGAAAAACAGTGAACAGCGTGTACAATGACAGTCAGTGTCCATTCCCATGTGTTTAGTGTTTGACAGAAGATTTATTTTCTGCATGTCTTAATCTTTTAACCATTTTTACCCTTCCTTCTTGATTTTAAATCTTTTTTGAGTCTTTAACAGACTGAAGATGGAAGACGCTTCTTCCGAAAGCGCTATAAAAATAAAAATAAAAAAATAAATAAAAAATCATATTACATGTAGGAGGAATTCTGCTGTATATCTTTTGTGGTGAGTATTAGCTTTTTGCTTTTCTTATTGAATATAATCACCGCTCGCAATATTGTGATATACATTTTATACTAATTTAACTCTCCATTTACAACTTCCGGTTTCAATAATCTAAGTAGAGCGGTAACGATAATAGATAACTAGGTGCGGTTTCATGGAGTCGATTCAGCGTTTTAAGAATAGGTATCATAATCTCTTTCAGTCCCCCATTGAAACTTGAAGGTAGCAGAAATCAATCACTATCAGTTGTAATGTTGGTCAGCATAGAAGAGATAGTGAAAAGCAGTTTCCTGTATTCAATTAAGCGTCCAATAATATATTCATTCTCAGCTCTAATATCTCTAGTTAAACCGGAAGTAGTTGAAATCTACTACTATTACCTCCGGTTTAAACATTAGTTGGTAATATATCATGCCACATCGACCAAACTACTTCACGTGTTGTACCCCTAAGGCGGGTATTTGCTAAGATATCTTTAACGTTAAGAAGTAGGCATGTTATTTAAGATTAGGGATGCGCACGAGACGAGTCGAGACAGGATTTTTCTGACAAAATTCGAGTCGAGACACGGCTCTTCCAATAGAAAAATATACATTTTTTGAGTCGAGACATCACTTTTACAGCACATTTTCGAGACGAGACAGCCACAAATCTTGTCACGTGCGCATCCCTACTTAAGATTCGGTCTCAAGTGATCAATTATTATTATTGTATATAATTTCTTATGTTTGACTTACGTATATAGGTTGGATTTCTAAGAGGTGGTGTAATGATGGCTGAGGATTCACCTGAAAATCTACTGAATAAATACGAAGTTCCCACTCTAGAAGAAGTATTTCTTACTCTAGCCCACAAGGAAGGTGATATTGATGCGATTAGGGAGAAAAGGAAAAGTACGATTCATTTGCAACAAATTGGTGCTGGTTACGGAGTTAGAGGCTCACTTAGAGGATCAATGCTACGAAAAGTTTCACAGGTAAATAAATAAGACTTTTGAAATATATTTGCAAACCTTATAAATTAAAACAATAATTGTAAACTTAACATTTCTTTAATTAGTGACATTTATAATATGTATTTCTTATATTGACGTTTCTTATTTGACGTATTACATGTGGAAGTTACACAGTTAAGGAGGAAAAAAAGTATTATAGATATCAAGTAATTTTCAAAGAATATGTAATTAGTAGATGCCGGATAATATAAAATACCATTTTGCCAAATATGTATATAAATATGTAAGGAAAAAAGCTAATTATATGTAGTAAAATATTCAACATCATTCAAATATGCACTATCAAAATATCGTTAAAATATATATTTTGTTATATAATTTTCTTTTTTATGCAATTTGAATACTTCAGATTGTATACATATTAGGGTGGAGCGATTTTTTTTTCGAAATTCGAATTTGGATAAGGGGCAAAAATTGCATCATATCGTAGTACTTTACCATAGAAAATTTCAATTCTCTAAAATAATTTTTAGCCGGGGCGCAAGGGGCTTTAAATTTGAGATTTTGCAAATCAATTTCTGTTTACTATGTAACTATTTATCAAATCTTCGCTGAAAGTAGACTGTAATTTGTATTGTGGATAGAGGGCAAAAGATGCATCCTTTGTCAATAGATAACAACATGAACTTTTAATTCTCTAAAATTATTTTTAGCCGGGGCGCAATGGTTCTGAAACAGGAATAATAAGACGAAAAGTGATCAACTATAAGCATTTTGCTTGTTTGTCATAAAGAAGCTTTTTGCTACTTAATAAATCTTCTGATATCCTACAATGAACTTTTGGCAGTATTGTTAATAGTACAATAATTTGGTTGGTGGTGACAGTGACGTAACTAGGGGGTACGGGGCTTGTGCACTGGGCGTCGAATTGGGGGGCGCAAAACTGGGCAAATAATTATTTTTACTATAAAACAAGGAAAGGAGTTTTAGGAAACTAAAGATCATTAAAAATTACCTATGAAACTTAAGAGGGCAACAACGACTCACCAACCTTAGGATCATATCCATAGATCATAAGTTAGCTTCAGAGCTATCTTTTGAGGACATTATAAAAACCTTGCATCCAAAAGAGGCCGTAAGGTTAAATTTTAGTACCAGCTTTTTGTGTTTTTATTTAACTTACATTGATTTGAGAGATTTGTAAAATATTCGAATATACTCGAGACAATAGCTTCATTGTTTTTCATAATTAAATATTTTATTTTAAAGCAAAAGATTGTTGATTCATTTACACATATCCACATCCCAATATAATTCCAAAAACATTGCGATTTGCAGTTATTTCGTTAAGACTATAAGAATGTGTCAAGCATACAACTCTCAGATTATTTGGCAATCAGTTACAAAGTAGTTTAGTGTTTTATCTTGTACTAAAAATTAAAATATTCTAACGTAGCCTGAGTGAAGTTTTCCCCACAAAGACTAACGCCATTGGACATGTTCTGGTTTGAGTACATACACATAAACTGATTTTAAAGATAAATATAATGAATAAAATATTTAAATTTGAGTTACTATACTCCAAATATGAAATAATGTAATTCCAAAATTAGTAATGAAAATCAAGGAATTTAAATTGACTGATTTTTTAATGAACAAAATTACAAAATATTAGGCTTTACAACAAAACAACTAATTTCTGGAATAATCATGAGACTAAGTATTTTGAACAAGATTTCAACACTTACCAACATTGCTGGCTCTAGAAATTATTACTTCCATAGCGAATTTTTACTTCTTGTACAATGTATTTAACGTTATCATTCCAAAAGTAAATATGGAACACTAGACCCACTTCTAAAGGTATTAATTGGGTTGCTAAACACACTCGAAAGGGAATAATTTCTTGCACTTTACTATAATCACTATAAATGTGAAAATTTGAGTATAATTTTATCACTCAAAAACTTCAATGAGACAAATATCATTAAGGCATTCACTTAATACAACACACACTCGTAACCGTAAAGGTAGTCGTTCCCATAACCTAGATAAATTAATTATTTGAAAGAAATAGCCAAAATATTCTACTTCATAATGTTTGGTCTAATTCCGGCAACCAAACACTTTAACTTATCGATCGATAAACTGTTTCACATTGTCACTCTAAACTACCTATATAACTTGAGAACTTTCCACCAAGAACAATTTCTATAGCACTTGAATTTACGAGTATTTGACTGTGTCCAGTTCTCGATCGTTGTCGTAATTATGAGCCTACTCTATACCCGCGCACAACTTTCAGGTTCTAGTACTCGTTATTTCCGCTTTAAACTCACTGGCGCTGTTTACCAATTTTAAACCAACTATCAACTTTTTTTTTTCTATTTAATAAAACTGTTACAATATGTACTACAATTTTGAAATCAAGCTTTATCACTTGAAGAAAGAATGGAATAGAACTACTGTCTGATGCCAATATCAGGTATAATTGGGGAGACTTTTGGATTGCTTGATCGAGAGGTGCTGAGGCGAGTTCTTGCCCCGGGCGATAACTAGCTTATTTGTGTTGCTGGGTGGCTAGTAAAAAATGATATTCGGTATTATTGATATTACTTGGTTAAAGAAATTCAAGAAAAGAGAAGGAAGGAAAGCCGAAAAGCGACCTTACGGTGAAGCTTTCAACCAGAGAGTATTATACTCTACTATAGTTACATTATCGAATCTTCAGACTACTTGTCATCTTCGATAGGAAGACAATATAGGAAACAAGATAGGAAGACAATATAGGAAACAAAATAGGAAGACAATAAAGAACACACTGAAGCTCGAGGAGATCAATTTTAGTTGGAAATATCCTTTGAAGAAGACAAGAAAGCAAGCACAGATTGGATGCACGCAAATGAGAAAATTCGTCCCAACAGTGAATGAGAAAACCGGCATGACTAGAAGAAAAATTGCAGCAATTGCTACTGAGGTTTTGGAAGATTTTTAATGTGTGAGTCTAGAGCAGTCGCAAACATAATTGACAGAAGTAAAATTCAAAGAAAGGTTTTGAAAAATGGTATAAGTGTAAGAACTAAGAGACTGTTAATAAAGTGAAACCTCGTGCCATCTATTTTGATTGGAAGAAAGACCAAACGCTCACGATGTCCGGAAGTCAGAGATATGAAGATGGAAGAACATTATTCTATCCGTGTAGAAACGGGTAACAAATTTCTTGGCTATGCCGGAAATGCTTTGACGGGATCAACATCAGCAAAGAATATTGCTAGTTTCATCTCCGCGAATTACAAGAAAATAATGTGGACCTATCAGATAGCTATCGGCTACGATGGCGCTAATATTAATGTTGGGTCAGAAGGAGGAGTGATTAGAGTGCTCAAAAACCATTTATGGAGGCCTTTGCAGTAGTGGATATGCTTATTGCATTTCATCGAACTACCACTTCATCATTTACTAAAAGATATTGATGGTGTAAGTATTGGCCCTTACACTTTCTTTGGTTCTATTGGTAGATCATTTGTGAATTGTGAAACAAATTCAGTGTACGGCTTCGAAAAGATTTCTTCAGAACCTCCTACACTCCTAAATGTGCGTGATCTCAGTTATGATCAGAGGTACTTGTGTGAAATACTTCAATCTGTCATAAGATGAGACTGATAAAAGCCTAGTAGATTAAGAAACCTGGAAAACTTGGGCATGTTCGCTGGCTTACAGACTTTTGCGACTATAGGTGTATATATTAATGCCAAATCCTTCAGAGGAGCTCAAAACTCTATCAAAGTCCGGGTAAAAGTAGATGCACCAGTGTGGTTCAACATCAAACTGAAAACTCTTGTCACATACGGAGCTAAACATTTGTTCCTGACCATAAAACTTTCGCGATGTTTGATTGAACCATACAAGACTCCTGTCAATAAAGCAATTTCCAGAAATGCATTCTATGTGAATCCTTAAAACATTCTCAGACACCATATGGATTGGTGTCGACAGATCAACTACACGAACCCTTGCTGCAGATAAAATATTCCAATCCAGAAAGCAGTGTAATCCTTCGGAGTGTCAGTATTAAACTTCGATACTAATAATTATACAGAAATGATAAACTAAAATGAGTGTAACATAACAGAACGCTAATACTGACTCATGAGACAGATGAAAAATTGCAAAAAATTCGCGCTTCAGAAAATACATGTGTTGATATCCCTGAGCTCAAATGCCATACGCAAGTAGTGGAAAGATTAGTGAAAATAATTTTTGAAACTTCTTTCAGTATGTGGGGCACGAGACAGCGATTTGTTTATTCGTTTCAAAATTTACTCTACAAAATACATGCCTACTTTTGAGACAAAGTCGCAGTATTTTGCAGGAAGACATGAACGAAACTTATGAAACATTCAATCTAATGTTCGCGGGTGGGTGGGATTGAACTCGACGGCAGCCACACCTTAATGGTGAATTCTGGCTTGATCTAGCCTGTAACATAGAATATGAACTTCGGTATCTTTAGAAATTCAACTCGTCACGACAAAGAATCTTAAAACCCTCAAATTACAGTCTACTTCAACCGAAGAGCTGGCTAATAATTACGCAAATACACAACGTGTTTTTGTTTACAAACTGTACGAAACTTAAGGCCCATAGAGCCCCGGCTAAAAATAGTTTAGAGCATTGAAATTTTCCATGGTAAAGTACTATATGATGATGCAACTTTTGCCCCCTATCTAAAATCGAATTTCTAAAAAAAATTTTTTGGCCTCATTTCACTCCACCCTAATATATATACTATATGTGTGATATTTAATTTAATTAATCAAATTTGAAAATGAATTTGCTAAGCTTTCCAATAATTAGGTTATTTATTAAACATGAAACAAAACGCAGTTCAACTCGAAAAAAAAATATTTTGGAGTATTAGTATGGGGCATATCAAATATAATAAAAAGTTTCACAACGTACTTACCAAAACTATTCTTGCATGGATTTAGAAACATAACACTGCACTCAGTTAAAGCAGTTCATTGTTTATTTCTAAACAATCACTTGTTGTATGACAGTTTAAGAAATTTTACAATTTTTCTAATATTCAAATACACTATCTGAGGCACTTATTTAGAAAAACAATGCACCACGATATATTGATGGAGATATATTCTGTGGTCTAAGAAGTAAAGATAGCTAAGTTTGAACAGAGACAGGCTCAGCTCTGCTTGTATATGGTACTTTATTTATCGGTAACTATGGGCCGCATCCGTACCGAATTTGTTTAGCAAATAGCCCATGATCTATAAAATAAAGATCGCTATATTTGCAGTCTAGCTCGGCCAGAAACATTCCCGACTCGGCTCGCCTTTTATATGGTACCTTATTTATCTGTAACTACTGGTGGGGTTTGAATGAAATTTAGTGTGCAAGTAGCAGTCTATCGTCTAAGGAAGGTATGTGCAAGTTCAAACAAGGGGTGGGCCAATCAAAGAGGACTTACTGACGTTGAAAAGGCAGTACGAGACAATTTATAATATTTTCACATGAATCGAATAAAAATATTCAATGGGGAAACTCCTTCATCGTACACTAACATCACAAGAACAAAAAACTTTAACCAAAATATGTATTTACTAAAGAAAAGCAGAAAAATCTATTTACCATTTTAGTGGGAAGTTTGATTCCTCATGTTCTGAACTAGTCCTTCAATGTTCCGTGGTGCATTGGATGTTCTAATACGAATTATATTTTTCAAAGGTGGACATCAGTTAATCAGGAAATATTTTAAATTCAGCTTAAGATTGTGTAAGAAATATATTTTCAATAAGGGATCAGGCGGGCTGGACGAAAGGGTTCAGTGGGCCGGGACTGGCCTGGGGTCGGCAGTCGCACATGGCGGTCTAAGGAATAAAGCTATCTATATATGATGGTCAAGATCAGCCTGGGGTAGGCTCGGCTTTGGGACAGAGATTGTGTTCCGAAATTTTGCACGCCGGGAGCTTCTGAGTTGGGTTCATCTACGTTTGTAGGTCTTTTTTATTCTAATTTCGATTTTGAACACTGACTTTTCAACCAAAACAAGTAAGTTGTCCATAAAGTTAATAGCATTTGAATAATACTACTAATAAATATAATATTTTCCTTAGGAAGAAGAAGTAGAAGTTACAGCTAAAGGAGAAGACTTTGCACGTGAGGTAAGAGAGCAATCCAGTTTCTTTAGTTTTTAGTGGTTGTACACATTAGTACTAAAAACTTAAAATGTTATATTTCGTAGGCAACTGAGCCGAGGGCTCGAGCCGGCTTATTTGGGTGAGCTGTTGTGTCGGCTCACTTCTCGGCTCGGATCGGTGGTGAGTGAGCTTTGAGCCGAGGCGCTCGAGCCGTTGACAACACTATTTGTCTATTGAATATGATCTAATGTCGGCAAGCAAAGAGTTCAATCTTTCTTTACAGATGTTACAATAAGAATTCCTATATGTTACTAATACCTTTATAAATAGACAGATATTTTATGTCTTTTGTCTGTTTATGCTATGGGGATAGACGGCGGGTTAGGAGAATGCAAGTTCTTCTCCTTAAACAAGTAGTGATAATCGCAATCTTTTGAAATAACCCAACTGAGGAAAGAATGATGGCTTTCGTATTGCATTCCTTATTATTGTTAAGATCGTGTTACAGCATCTACGTAATTTTTAAAGGCATCCTTTGTGCTTATCTAGAGACTTATTTTGTTTTATTACTTCTATCTATTTATCAATAACTGAAAAAAATATTTCTAAGCGAACTTGTATTTTTTCTTGTTGCTAATCAGGACAATGTGGCTTGAAACCAGCTCGGTTCGGTTCATCAGAGTCATCGGCTCGAGCCGGCTCGGTTCGGCTCGGCTAAGGTGAGCTATTGGCTCGAGCCGTCTCGGTTGCGATGAGCCATCAGCTGGGTTCTGCTCAGTTCAGATGAGCCGTCTCGATTCGGCCCGGTTGGGATAAACCATCGGCTCGGCTCACTTCGGTCCAATTGAGCCAAGGGTTCGAACCGGCTCGGTTGGGTGAGCTGCTGGCTCGGTTCACTTCTCGGCTCGGCTTGATGGTGACTGAGCCGTGAGCCGAGCCGCTCCAGCCGTTGACAACACTAATGTAAAATATGGTGATATTAGAACAAGGCATAGTTATTTGAAAATTTTATCGCAGGGAGTAAAGATCCGAATCAAATACCTTTACTAGTGTCAGTATTGTCTAGATATCTCTGACACGGGGGGGGGGGGGGCGAAGAGTATTGGTAGAAATACAATGGAACTAATGAGTGCAATGAAAAAAAAACGTACTAAATTATCGACGTATATAAGACGAAAAAAGTTACGGAGTACGCTTTCTGAGAAAATTACCTTCATAGTTCTTAGGACTTTATTGCATTTTTTGAAGAATTGGAAGAGAATCAGGAATCATGAACACAAGAATACGGGTATTAATGAACAATGACAAAAAAAAAAAAAAAAAATTGAATTAATCATAAGAACATAATCTGAAATATTTTCATTTTTAAATATCTCCCCTTCTCCTCCCCTAAGTTGCACCAACAAAATGAAATGATAAAAAAAAATCCCAGGTTCGAACCTCATTTATGTTTAAAATTTTATCGAGATCAGTTGGTTGGTTCAAGAGGAATGAAGTCAAAAACATAGTAACTTTCATTTTTATGTCTATAGATTTATCGGTAAATTATAGGCAAATTAGTTTTGTTTTATAGCAAAGAATAAAAATGACTAGTTTCTTTATTTTTGTTCTTCTTACATATTAAAACACGCAGGTAAGTGTGCATCTTGCAACCTGCAAACTAAAAGCTACTTGTTTAATATAATAAAATAAATTAATAATCCTTAACATGAGACTATTTCCTGAGCACTATAATTTCATTATTCAGCTAAACATTATCATACTATATATTTAAAGAGGGATTGCGAAGAAATTGAAATGTTTTAACACTTTAACAAATGACATAAGTTAAAAACAAAAGAGCAGCAACTACACACACACACACACACACACACACACACACACACACACACATATATATATATATATATATATATATATATATATATATATATATATATATATATATATATATATATATGTGTGTGTGTGTGTGTGTGTGTGTGTAGTTGCTGCTCTTTTGTTTTTAACTTCTTTTGTTTATATATACCGTATTTACGCGTGTATGCCGCGCCCCCGTGTAAGCCGCGGAGCGCACATCAATTTAACAACAGCACGTAAAACCACACAAATTACAGACTTCCATGTACGGTACTGTGTATCGGCACTCACCAACATAACACAGGGTACTTGAATGTTAATAGTACCTGCTTCGCAGAATAACAAATCCGACTGGGCTTCAAATGCCACTAGTGCCATGAATTTACGAAAAGATGCCTGAGCGCCAAAAGTGGCCATAGTAAGAATTTCCAAGTACGCTGCAAGCTAGTCAATTGTCAGGGGGAATTGGGACTTGGGAGGTATGTTCTTTCAACCTTTTTTCCTTCACAGGTTATAGGTGTTTTTCTAGTTTTTAAGAATTGGTTGTGTGTTCCAGGTTCTTCTGCACCCACTATGGTACTGGTAAGCTTTCAGCATCTTTACTTTTGATGCTGCAAAATTTTTATTGTTGTTGGTCTGATTTTTCACAATTCCTCCCTTGCGGGTAATTGGGTGCAAAATGATTAAAACCATTGCCGGTGCACATAGACTTGTGGGGGTGATTGGGAGTAAATGAAGAAAACTCAAGCTTTCATTTGATGTATATATGATAACTTGTATTCCACTTAAAAACTAATAGTTTTATGTGGCCTAGAAAAAAAATACCTTTGTTTTCGCAAAATAAGGAGTAACAAGCCTTCAAGTTATTGTATATAGCATAATATATTGATTTGTAAACTTAATCGAAAATGTATCACACAATATATATATATATATATATATATATATATATATATATATATATATATATATATATATATATATAAGCGGTCATAACTTTGGCCGAAAAAGTAAACAAATTAGAAAAACCAAGAGTACATGCCCTCATATTCAAACATACGAGAAGGTAATAAGACTAACGCTAAATAACTATAAACTATTACAATAGAACATGTGTTGGAACTCTGGATTGATAAACAGGTCATATTTACAGGATCATCACTATTGGCATACGCAACCGCCACTGGAGACCTAAGTTGAATAAAATAGCTTAATAAGCACAATGCACTATGAAACAAAAGTGTACACCACAAAAGGCAAACATAGCACAGTATTTAAATGAATTCAACTGTTCAATGAACCCAAAAAATGTTCACTTAAAGCATTTCACCTAATTACCACCCTCATCATGAGCCCAATCACTCCCAGGGGGTAATTGAGAGGTACAAATTTTAACAAAATTTTAACTGCCTCACAGGAAGGATTCAAGACTGCTGCTCTTCACGGCACGAGATCCGCGATTTATTGTGACTCAAATCAAACACACACAAACCTGAAACTTGCTCTCAAATATGTAATTTCTCAATCAAATCAGTTTTTGTTTGTTTGTTCTTTGTCATTATTACACCCTCTCAAAATTCATCAAAGCTTTATTCTGATCAACATCTACCCACTCAACATTTGGGCGTTATTAAATCCCATAAACATATACTGAAATGCAAAATATACATTTTTGAAAAGTTTTCCGCCCAATTAGCCTCTCTACCCAATTCCTCCTTCTACTCTACCCCCCCACACATATATATAAGAGTGTGATACACTTTTAGATAAAAAATATTTTTCATTTCGTTTTTGATGCTTAATAAGTTTTAATTATATCTTCAGGGGTACTAGAGCAAATATTTGACAATTTTGTAGAAGTAATTGCCACTTCATTGTGATCATTGATATATATAATACTGACAAAGGAAGGTCCCACAAGTTGTTGCTCAGATCTGATTGCCACCTAGCACATCTGGTAGAGTATTATGAAAAATAAAAATGAGCAAAATTTAAGGTGCCACGGACCAGAAGGAAAGGAACTACGGTGCTTCAACTTTTGAATATCCAAAAAATTATATCATAGAATTATGTGCGTTTAAAATAAACAACTTGAAAACTGTTCAACCAACTTCGTATTTCCTTAATACTTATAATTCATTTTGCAGAAATTAAAAATACACTTCAATCAACTTTGGATTCCTCACTTATTATATCTTTAACAGCATAAATAAAACAAGTTTAAACAAGTCTAGCCACAATATTTGTTATCACAAGGTACCGGACTATTGTCCTCGTTGTCTTATAACCAAATATACATAAACGTCATCGTTGCAAATGATGTAGTTTATGCTTTTAAGATTTTTCCAATACAAATAACTGAAAGTCGAATGTAAGTCAAATCTATATTTTCTCTTTCGTGCTGTATATTTCCCTACAGAAGACTTGTCGAGGATCACTAGATCAATTCATTGATTATAAATACTTTATTATTTTTTCCTTTACAGATTGAAATAGCGAAAACGCGGAGAACAGAAAAGGTATGTCATTAACAAAATATGCATGAATAATGTACCTAGAATAAAGCTATTTGAACATTTTTCATATTATGAGATTGTTTTTAGAGTATAGAAGTTTCTTTTTTGCAGTGTTAAATGCGAACGCTTGAGAGGAAACAAAACTGATCGCAAAGTTGTCAATGGTTAAGTTTTGCGAAACTTAGTATTATTATGAATACTTTTTTATTGTTCCTGACATAGTGGTTTATGTAATATTATAGTTGTTATAAAAATCAAATGTAAAGTCAAGTACTATTTTGAATTTACTTACAGTATTAATTTAATGTGTTAATATATTACAGTACATGCAAATGTTTTGGTAAAACACGTTGTAAGATACAAATTCGATGGAAACTTATTCTTTTGAAGTTGATGATATTCAAAAACAAAGAGAGGATATATTATCTCAGTTGTGTTTCAGTATCTCTTTAGCTGTGATTAAAATTGTTAAAGATAACAACAGAGAGCTAACAATTGAACTGCCTAAACTAGCTGATTGTATATGTTGACTAGTTAATAGCGTGTGTAGATTAGTTGATCGTATATGGTAAATACTTGGTTTTGTATGCTAACTAGTTGATCGTATTTCTTAATAGGTTGATGGTGTATGTTAATTAGTTGGTAGCATATGTTAACTAGTTGATCGTATCTCTTAATTAGTTGATGGTTTATTTATTTATTTATTTAACACACACCTATTACAGAGCCAATTGCTCCAATTACAACAGGTGAATACAAATTCAAATATACAATTGTGAAATTGCTAAATAATCTATTAGATTAAAACAAATATTAGAAAAAGAACAAAAAAAAAAGAAAAAAGTCTAAAATAGCAACATTCAATGCAGGCTACTTTTTTCTTCTTTGAATGCAATAACATAATCATTGCATTACATAAGCAGGGTTCAAAAACAATTGAATCAATTTTATATACTTTTCCAAAGACATCGTAAAATCCACGATTATTCCAGATTTTATAATATCATTATGTTTCTTACAAAGTCTCACAAGTGGTGAATTTTTATGGGAGGTTGTTTTAGATTTAGGTATAACAAATGGTAATCGTACTCTTAAAGATCTACTAGTGCTAAATTTTAACATTTCCAGAAAATCTTGATTAACTATAATACCATTAATAATTTTAAACAGAAAAACATGATGCATTATTTCCCTCCTTTTTACCAGAGACGTACAATTAAATTCCCTTAGGATAACACTATAGTTAACTTTCATATCATACGCAGAGATTTTGAATCTCTTGTACCATAAATACCTTAAAAATCTTTTTTGTATTGATTCAATTTTCCTTATTTGATTATAATAACAGGGGGACCATACTAATGAAGCGTACTCTAATTTACTTCTAACTAATGAATTAAATAATTTAACTAACACTTCTGCATTGTTTAATTCCTTTGAATTTCTAATTATGAAACCTAAAGCTTTATAGGATTCATTAACAATTCTATCAATATGTATATTAAATTTTAATTTTGTATCTAAAGTAACACCCAAATCCTTAATTTGTGTTGATCTTTGTAATATTTCATTGCAAATTTTATAATTATATTGAGCTGGTTCACCCTGTCGTGAAAAAGTAATAACTAAACATTTTTTAACGTTAAATTGTAATTTATTGCCAATACTTCATTTGTAACAATTGTCAAGATCCTTTTGTAATTTCTTTGCGTCTTCCATATTATTTATTGCCCGAAATATTTTTAAGTCATCCGCGTACAACAGACATTTGGAATATTTTATAACGCAAATCATTAATAAACAAAAGGAAAAAGAGTGGACCCAGTTTAGACCCTTGAGGTATTCCTGAATGAATCACGTATCTATCTGAACATAGCCCATTATAAGTAACAAACTGTACACGTTCTCTTAAATAGGATTTAATTAGAGTTAATAACGCTTCTGATAAGCTCAAATTTGCTAATTTGTTAAGCAATATGTTATGATTTAATTTGTCAAATGCCTTCGCAAAGTCGGTATATATTACATCAATGGAACAACTGTTTCCGTTCAAGGAGTCCAAAATAAACTGCGTAAGGTTAGTTAGATTCGTAGTAGTGGATTTCCCCGGTAAGAAGCCATGTTGTCACTCTACTATGTATGAAGGGGGCGCGGTGGCTCAGTGGTAGAGCGTTCACCTCTGGTGCTTGGGGTCCCGGGTTCGATCCCAGCCTCCGCCAAGTGAACTTTGTGGTGGACAAACACCGTGCTCGTGGGTTTTCTCGGGGTTCTCCCGTTTCCTCCCACTCTCTTCATTCCATCATTTCACTCATCTCTCATAATCACCGTCTCCTTTAGCCTAACCGGCATAACCGTGGGACGTAAAACTCAAAAATTTCATTTTTTTCTACTATGTATGATTTTACATGATTAAATATCTTACTGTACAATATGTGTTCAAATATTTTAGACGGCATCGATATTAATGAAATAGGCCTATAGTTTGTAATATCTTTTGGATTCCCAGATTTATAAATCGGAGTCACTTTACTAATTTTCCAACATTCAGGAAAACACCCAGTAACCAAAATGATATTATAAATATAGCAAAGAGGAGTTACCAAAACATCAACACAACCCTTAAAAATATAAGATGGTAAATTATCTGGACCACTAGATCTTGTTGATCGAGTTTTCTTTATTGCTTCCTTACATTCTTCCTCATTCACTTTTTTTATAACCAGGCAGTGAGGTATTAAAGGTATATTCGAGGTGCTCCATTCGTAAAATGAAGACCTTTCATCATACACACTATGAAAATATTGAGCGAAACCCTCAACAATATTTTTATTTGTTTTTAATAACTTACCGTTATATAACATAGTAGATGGATTTTGTAAACATCTTTTCTTATTTTTTATGAAACTCCAGAAGTGTTTTGTGTCTACTAATATTATTCCCTATATTTTGAATGTATAAAGCTCTTTTAATCATCGTCTTAGATTTCCTGCGCAGGTCTAAAAACCTTTCCAAGTTATACTGTGAATGTTGTTTGCGTTTCCTATAATATTCTTTATGTTTCAAAAGACTTATAATCTCAGAAGTAAACCAAACCGGGTACAAATTCTTTTTATGGCTTTTCACTTTCGGTACATGTCTATCGATATAATTCAACATTATTTCATAAAAATATTTTATTGCACCATTTGGTTCTTTATAAGTGTATAATTGATCCCAATTTTCTTTTTGCAAATCTTTATAAAAATTATAAAAATCTGCTTTTCTATAATTGTATTTTAACATATTATCATTCAATTTAACCCGCCTCATATTTTTAATTTGTAAATCAAGCTGTAATGGTGGATGTAATATATCAGCAAATACCATAGAATTATCGCTTGTATATACATTACGTGATTCACTCATATTTGTTAAAACCAGATCAAGAGTTTTATCATCTTTGTTTTTTACATCATTTATAGAGCGAAGATCGTGTAATGCCAAGAAATTTGAGAGGGTTTTACATATTGAATCCCTGAGTAATAAGTTATAACTTGAATCTATTATAGTTGGAATATTAAAATCACCAACAATTAATATTCTACAGGATGTTAAAGTATCTATTATTTCATTAACCCTGGCAAAGAACGAGCTATATATCTCAATTTTGGATTTCGGCGGGAAATACACACAAATTATTAAAAGCCGAACTGTACCAATATTTGTCTTAATACATACAGCTTGAACATCTTTAATATTTACATGAAACTCTGTAACAGAAAAAACCTTTTTTATCGCTATCATTGACCCACCACCCTTCCTGCAGCTCCGATCGTTCCTAAACACCCAATATCTGTTGTCAATAATTTCTGCGTCATATACATTTTCAGATAACCAGGTTTCCGTTAGCATGATTATACTGTAATTTGAGGAAAAAATACTCGTATATATTTCGTCTATTTTGGTATTCAGACCTCTTACATTCTGATAATAAACTGAAATTATGTTATTACACATTGATTATATACCATTTTAAGCTAAGTTTCTAACTTCATCAATAGATTTTAACGTATACACATATGTATCATTTTCTTTCTTCCTCAGTTTTACATTTCCAGCCCAATCAACCCAAACAAATGCAAAGTTTTTTTTCTTTCTTAATTTTCCTAGCTTCCGAAAATACAATTCTTCTATTTAATGAAAGACTCGGATTAATATACACGGGTCCACCAACAGTATAACCTAAATCTTTACAGTTTAAGTTACGCTTAACTTTACGTTTTTGTATAACCATGTGTTTATCCACTCTCCTTATAAATTTCACAACAATTCCGGGAATAGGTTGATTTGTTTTCAGTCTGTGACATGTATCTATCATACTATTATTAATTTCCATCCCAAGCACACGCCCCACTGATTCAACAATCGTAAATGTGTTTTCATTCGGCTGTTCTGGAATACCATGAATTTCCAGGGAGTTTCTTCTACTGTACTGGTCCAGATCATCCAATTGTGTATTTAATTTATCAATTTTGCAAACGCAAGTTCTCATTTCGAAGATCGTCAATTGTTTCCATACATTTTTTAGAGATTCATTCTGATTTTTTAGGAGTTTGGAATTTTCATCAAGTTTTTCATGGGCTAAATCCAACGATTTACCTAACTGACTTTCTACATTTTTATTTGATACTTTAAGTGTGTTTACTTCTTCCCTAATAGATAGGAGTAACTCATAAATTTCTTTTGAAGATGGACAGTTATTGATATCTTGGGTTGAATCTCCACTCATACTTTTACGCCTTACCTTACTACAGCCCTCACACCTCCACCCTTTATCGGAAGTTCGTAAAAACTTAATATCCTCTTCGTTAAGATCCACACAAGCACCATGAAAGATTTTCCTACAGTCAGTACACTGGATTTTTTGATTGATATCCAACCTAGCAATTGCCTTTGAACACCTTTCACAAAGAATCATGATTTCTTATGTAAACTTAAACGGAGTGAATATGCCCCCACACGAAACTTTACAGGTGACTTTGATGTTAAGGTTATTCTTGCTTACCGTTCACATACAATTCTGGAAGAATTAGTGTCCACCCCTGCTACTAGAATTTCCTTTCGGCCAGTATCTGGCAGCGCTGATACATATTCGTATAATTCACAAGGAGGTGAGTTTGCAATCCTGACGATTGAATGACTTGTTTACCTTCTTACAACATAGATACGAGTATCAGAAATTACGATCTTTCGTATATTTTAAAAATGCAAACACGTAAAAAAATATATTGTTAAGAAGTCTATAGTACTTACAAATCCATAAATCAATATTTTTATCCATCAACTGTCACATTAACACACGAAATTTACTAAAATTGTGGGAGCACACAATCACCTCCACCTACACTAGCCCATCGTTGCCAACGTATATGGTAACTAGTTGATTGTATATATTAAATAGTTGATCATATATGCTAAATAGTTAATCATATATGTTTATTAGTTGATGGTATATGTTAACTAGTCGATCGTATGTGTTCATTAGTTGAGAGTAAATGTTAATCAGTTGATTCTACATGTTCACTAGTTGATCTTATATATTAGTAGTTAATGTTATACGTTGACTAGTTGCTCGTATACATATGTTGATTTGTTCATTGTATATGTTGAGAAATTTATTTTATATGTTAAATAGTTGAACTTACGTGCTGAATAGCTGATCATACATGTTGACTAGTTGATCTTATATATTAACTAATTAATTTATATTTTGCCTAGTTGCTCGCATATATTGACAAATTTATCATATGTTAACTAGTTGATCTTATATGTTGAATAGCTGATCATATATGTTGATAGTTGATTTTATATAATAACTACTTAATCTTATATGTTGACAAGTTGCTCGTATATGTTGACTAGTTAATTGTATATGATGATAAATTTATCTTGTAGTTAACTAGTTTAACTTATGTGTTGAATAGCTGATTATACAGTATATGTTGCCTACTTGATCTTATAAATTAACTAGTTAATCTTATATGTTAACAAGTTACTTGTATATGTGGAACAGTTGGTTGTATATGTTGACAAATTTATTTTGTATGTTAACTAGTTAATCTTATGTGTTGAATAACTGATTATATATGTTGCCTACTTGATCATGTATATTAACTAGTTAATTTTATATGTTGACAAGTTGCTCGTACGTGTTGAATAGTTGATTGTATATGTTGACAAATTTATCTTGTATGTCAACTAGCTGATCTTATATGTTGAATAGCTGATCATATACAGAAGATTCGTTGATCGTATAACTAGTTAATCTTATAGGTTGACTAGTTGCTCGTATATGCTGAATAGTTGATTGTGTACGTTGACAAATTTATCTTATATGTTAACAAGTTGATCTTATATAGTAAGTAGTTTATCTAATTTGTTGACTACTTGATCGTATATGTTGACTAGTTGATTGTTCATGTTGACAAATTTATCATGTATGCTAACTAGTTAATCTTATATGTTGAATAGCTGAACATATATGTTGACTAACTCATCATATACAGGGTGTTTCAGAACAACACCGACAACGTTTGGGAGGTGATTCCTGACACCGAGATAAGACAAAAAGTATAGACCAAACTGAGTGCGCAAATGCTTCCTTTCGGAGTTATAGTCTGCCGAAAACATGACAAATTGAACTTTAAAGGTCCATAGCTCCAATACTGTGGGATCTACCGTCATCGTGTCAAGACTTCACTTACAAAATATACGTGTCCTATCCAAATATCCATGTTTTAGAATCCTCCGGTATTTGTGAAACAATTTTTATAGAGGTAGTTGGTGAGTACTTCAGATTATATGCCCGTAGCCAAACTCCTTCCATAAAAATTGTTGCTTGAGTACCTTTGAATTCTGAAACATGTATTTTTGGCTAGCCTACATATTAATTCCTAAGTAAAGTCTTGATCCGACTACGGTAGATTCCATAGTTGTGGAACTATGGACTTTTAAAATCCAGTTTTTCATGATTTCATCAGCCAATAACTCCGAAAGGAAGCATTTGTGCACCCAGGTTGGTCTATGCTTTTTGTCTTCTCTCGGTGTTAGAAATCACCTCTCACACGTTGTCGATGTTGTTCTGAAACACTCTATATATTAACTAGTTGATTGTATGTTAAGTAGTTGATTGTGTATGTTAAATAGTTAATCGTATATATTGAGTACGTCGATATGTCGACTTGCTAGGAGATTATAGGAAGTCAGTGAAAGTAAATGTGAACATATTTTATACAGCGTTTGAGAAATTAGTTTTGAAGTGAATATAGACAAAAGAAAACAACAGAAGCGTAACAATCAATAATATTAACAACATGGAGGAGAATAAGGAGGCTTAATTTTAAGAAGTAAAGGATGGCTGTGAAGAACTACTTACTGAAACGAACTGACACGTCTATAATCTTACCGTATAATACGTTATATTATGAAAATTTGGAAATCTATACTAAGTACATTATTTGTGACTATCTCTAACTAACGGATTTCATATTATTTTTCCAACATTAAAGAGGTAATCTTACATTACACCTGTACTTATCAGTAAAATTATTGGAGTTAGTGTTGGAGACAAGACATGAGAGTTAATTTGCAGTTGATGTTTTAAACAATGGAATTGATGAAGATAGACGTTATTATCGAAAATTTTGGTGAAGACGTCAAAGTTTTGGGGGAAACATGCGGATCAAATATGTATAAAAAAATAGGTAGGTGGTGAAAATCATACAATTCGGAAATTTAAAATATATTAGCCCGAATATAGTATGACCTCGAATATAATACAACCTCACACAACCACACACACACACAAATAAAAGTTGTGTGCACCCCAGGCTATATATTCGATGTATTTTGTTACACAGAATCCAAATTTCGAAACCCCAGGACGGTTGATCGTGTCAATTATGAGCGAAAAAACTTTATCGATTTTGGATACGAAAGATACACCTAAAACAACCATACAAAAAACCAAAAGTTATGTGCAGCGAACCTCAGGGTTGGATTCGGCACTTTGGAACCCCAGGATGATTGTCTATGTCAATTTTGTTTTTTTGTCAAAACGTGTGTCATCCCTATCCAAAATCACTGAAGTTTTTTGTCCACAAAACAAAATTGCCATTGTCAATGGCCTGGGGTTTCGAAATCTGCATTCTGCGTAACAAAATATATCGAATCTATCCGGGGCACAGAACTTTCATTTTAGTATGTGGCTGTGTAATTAAAGAATCAAATGTCGCACACACTTTGAAAATATTATATAATGGTAAACTTAACTTTAAAGATTTATTTAAAATTTACATCCAAGAATTTATTGCACGTTTGTCTTCTGGTAAACGGAAAGTCTATTTTCGATTCTCTTGGGAAACAACTAGTGTAAACCCAATAAGGAAATCCAGACTAAAAGATATGTATCATCCTGTAGACTTTTATCGCTTCTCTCAAATATATCCATCTTCTGAGAGAATATTATCAAAGATAGATTTCTCAAATCCAATCTTCCTATATTAATACAGCCAAACACAATTTCGTCTCCCAACAGCTCTACACAACTAGACATAATCTATTTTGATTTATCTAGAGCCTTCGATTCCATTAACCATCCATATCTACTTTACAAAATCTCTAATAGATTCCGTATCCACAGGCCACTCTTATTATACAAACTAACTAACTACAAGGCCACAGACGAAGAGTTGTCATGGGGGGTCGATTTCTATTACCTGTATCTTTACACTTAATCTGTACCTTCTGTAATACATCTTTCTATCTAAATGATACTTCACAAGTACACTCATCTTCTTACATATCAATCTCAAACTCTATCTATCTCTTCATAAACTATGACTTCTATTATAATCTGACTCCTATCATACTCTAACTCCCATCATAATCTAACTATTTTCATATGCTGTCCTACTTAACTACCATAACGGTGCGGTCTGTGTTTTATTCTGAAATACTTTCTGCCCTATTCCAATATCCTACATTACCATAACCGTAACATCTGAAGTAACACAGGAAAAGTGCTTGAACCACACTTATCATGTTGTACTGTACATGAATGACTTGGGTAGTCGCTTTAAGTCAACTTCCACTAAAGTCTTGTTATTCACAGACAACTTGAGCTTGATTCTCGGTTGGAAAACACACAAAAACTAATAATGTCACATTAAAGCTAGTATTTTTTGATGGCGATACATTACAAGTAGAGCAATTACTACGTTTAATCTCTGTTACTTCACGCTTCACAGCTGCATATGGAAGACTGAGATCAGAAACACAGAAATGTGTCAATAAAACAGTGAGTTCTGTTCAGGTGCACAGCCATTTTTTTTTTTTTTTTTTGTTTGGAGAAGTCCAAGCTTTGGAGGTGGACACTCCTACACTGCAAGTCACTACGTCTATGTTAAATACATACTTGCACCAATATTTTCAGAAAAAAATATGGAACTTGATTAATTTTATAAGAGAGAGAGAGAGAGAGAGAGAGAGAGAATATAGATGAAGTGTAAGATCGAGTTTTTATGCTACATCAATCATTTCTCTGTTAAACAACTATAATTTTATTGAGAAAGTATACAAATATATGTTGGGTTCGGAAGTTGTTTTAGGGACCAGACTCCTGGAACCCCCGTGGGTGTGCCGCTGGTTCTGTTGCACGTAAAATCTTCATTTTAAAATCTTGGCCACCCACTTTGGTTTAAAAAACTGTATTTTGCCTACCATGCATAGGAAATTTTAACACTTTCGTTCAAAACAAAGATCATTGGCCAAAGAAATCAGTATTTATTTAACATAATTCCAACTGCAGCTAAGAGTGCAGAACTTTCAAAACAATGTAAGTGGTCAGTTTTTAAAATAGGATTGTAGATACAGAAATATGGATTTCAAAGCATGTGATCTACTTTAATTAGAATGGGGTCATGACATATTCAGCATTCCATTATAGTTAGTATATACATAGAAAGAAATATTGTTCTTTTTTTAATATTCTGTTTTGTAATCTTAATTTTAGAGAAGATTTCGATGTTGTTCCTTGGTACACATATGGGCTCTAATTATGAAGAATAATTTTACGTTGTTCAGAGAGATAGCGTAAGTTAATAATAAGTTTTAATTTCCATTTAATCTTTTACAAAATAAAAAAATAAAAATAAAAATAATAAAATAAATTTAGTATGTGATTACTTATGTATGATGTTCACTTTCCTTAGGACTATGGATTGTGTAAATGTCTCACTGGTGGTGGTCGCGAACCTACTGGGCCCCGTGCAGGTATGCCACCAACAATCACCGTTCCATTCATCAAACCAATTGTCCATCGGAAAATGGAACTCAAATTTTACCCAAAGAAGATAATTCCAGAGCCTCTTCCATTATAACTCACAGCTCGGCATCTAGGCCTGCAGGCCGTCATTCACAAGCCCTCGTGAAAAAGATTGCGAACCACAAACTACCGACACAGGATGTCGACCTCCCAGTTATGCTGGCAATGAGGACTGCGGAAAATCTTATGTTTTGTCTGTAATGGCCCTAACAGAAAAAAAATGCTCAATAACTTCCAAAAACAAAATTTAGCGCAACGGAAAAATTTTAAAAAAAAATCCAAAATGAAAATTTTGGTACAACTGAAAGGATGAATTTCACCTCAGAATTCGGTTGTTCCCATTCCCGGTCACACTCAGAAAAGGTTTTTAGTTTCCTTCACAGCTGTGATCATCATTCTGACAAGTGAGAAACATTTTCATGAACTGCTTTACATCTCATCAATATATCGTACACACTGTAAACATCAAACGATATTCTTAATGATTTAAAAATAAAGTGTTTTTTTCATTTTCTGTTTTGAAAGAAAACATTCAACTCACTTCTTGTACATTTTATTCACATAACTTTAATCTTGACATACTTTGCTGAAGAAATAAAAAAGAAAAAAATGAAAATTTGGATCCATTCTCACAAGAATTTTGTGTAAAGATTTCTCTAGCTCGACCAATCTTATTTGACATATTTACTGTTTACCTCTCTAATATTTAAAAAAAATCCAATATCTATTTCGTTTACAAGATAATAATAATAATAATAATTCTGACAAAACTCAACAGACGGGTTTTACAAACATTCTAATAATCAGCTTACATTAATTTTCTTTATTTTATATGTGGTAAGCTAGATTTATTTCTCTTTCATTTATTTACCTTCCTTATTTTTCTGCTGTGCTTCAATGTCAGTTTGACCTGGTGATGACCGGCTAGAGGGTTTACACATTCTTAGCGACCTCACACATGTAGCACAGTACTTTCGTTCTACCAGGGTCACTTTACTACCTTTGTTTTTCACACACAGCCACAACATACAGAAAAATCATACTGATTATTCTTAACCTAAGATTCCTAACCTACACTAACCTAGCTAATTAAACTAACTTATCCTAAAGACACAATATATACATCGCACATTTTTTCACTGTAAAGTAAATAATCTCTTTCCTAGCTACCACATCTTTTTCCAAGAACGTTTCGCTATCAGACCCGCTGTCTTATTGCCATTAAAGAATTCAGATTTAAATATTTCAAATTGTTCCATTAATACTATGAACTATGATGAAGCATTAAAATATAATAGTCGAGGTACGAGCTGTAGACGAGAATCTCACCTTACCAGTAATTAAACTTTTGCACCCATATACCTTACTTAAGCAGGGTATAGAAATTTATCCAATGGGATTTCATTTACATAAGTTCTAATTATTTCCAAAACATGTCTTATAACTGAATCCTTCTTAGAATGCAAGCAAAGAAAAGAGATAAAATTTTAAATAACGAGCAGTACTTTGAATCTCCCAAACTACAATTTCTATAAATACATGGTCTAAAGACAACGTTCAAATTTTGGGGTAAACATACATTCGTGATCATTTTTGACAACCGTAATTTCTTACCTCCCCCCCCCCATTGAGTAGTTCTTACATTTCACATTGTGAAAATATATATGTGTAATTTCTAGAGAAAACTCTGAAATCTTTAGCACTGCACCTCGAAGCTATATATCTACAATAGATTCCATTATTATAACCAAATGTTAATCTAATTTCGAGGTTTTTAGTTGCCAATAAAGTCGGTTCACTTTCTAACTTGAGACATAGCACTGGATCATATTCAAAACAGGTTTACTTACTTGAAAATTTGAAAAGGATTTTTGTTTCTCTTTACCCAATTCGTTGTAGATTAGTTGTGCAAGAACATTGAAAAGATTCCATCACTGCACTCTCAAAATACCATTGTCTACGGCTGGCGTCCACATCCGAAGATGACTGAAAGCTCAGTCCACAACTATTAGATGACAATTTCAGCATTCAGCTGAAGAGCACATTGCATGATTCAAACTTCCTCATTCGCAGAAAGGAGTGTTCATTTCTCACTAATTTTCAGTTTAGTTGACTGATATATTAAACTGGTTTCTACACTTTTCCAAAATTGTATAACACTAGATCTTTCTGTGTCTGATCCACTATGCTAATTTCTGGTAAAAGACAAAAGATAATGGGAAGAAGATCCCTAATTGGCTATTATTGATGACGTAACTATAGGACGAAATTTTCTCTATTGAACATCAAAGTGTAAAGTGATCTTGATACACTTTGTCCTTTAAAACATCTCATAAGAAAAAGTCAATTGGTGCAAATCGCGAGATCGAGTTGGTCACTCTACAGACTCACATCGACCGATCTAGCGGTTCGGGAATGTTTCGTTCAGCTACTTACACTGGTATGATATAGTGTCGCGGTGCTCCATAGTAACCGTTATTCCCAGTTTCAGGCTACACAGTCACGTTACCGTATCGAACCTTTCTATACCAGAATTACAATTACTAGAGTAGGTGAAACGTATTATACATAATTATGGGCTGCCCTGTATGTTCTAAGAATATCTATCCGTCTGTTCATCTATCTATATCTATATATCTCTATCTTTTTACTAATTTAACTTACTTATTAACATAACTTTGTGACAGGTCATAACTAATTATGCATTTTGTTTTTATTTTCATATCTAGATATGTTCTGTTCACAATTATCCTTCCTATATTTGAAGTTTTACTCTTTTGTGTCACCATGGGCGGTGTTCCGAAATATGTAAATATTCTTGTGGTTAACGACGATTCAAACTGTACGAATCCTGGACTTACTACATTTAGTTGTAATTTTACCGACATACTTAAAGATTTACATGATAGGACAGTAAGTATTTGGAGACCGAGAAAAAATGGTGAAAAAATGAGACATAACATTTTACTGAGAATATAATTGAAGATCTCAATAATTTGGAAGTGACAAAATACTAATAAATACATTACTATATATTTTAAAGCACTAAATTATATATAAAAAAAAGAGCAAATAATTTACCTGGCTGCTGCGTCTTGGACTATTTTTATTCCATGATTTGCAAAGTGTTATTATTATTATTATTATTATTATTATTATTATTATTATTATTATTATTATTATTATTATTATTATTATTATTATTATTATTATTGAAGTAGTTCATGCTCCGGTTTATACTGTTAACTGCTTAAATCATGTTTCTTCTCTTATGCTTGGTAGAAAGAATAATTTCAGCTTCTCAACTTAAAATTATGTACATTTGCATGCCTCTTTTTCTTACTCGTAGAATTAACTGCACACTGAATAATTATTAATTTTACTGAAGAACGTTTATCATAAATTATTCACTATATATCTATTAATTCTAAGCAAAACAAGGGCACAAATCTACAGAATTTCAATCTAAAATGCTGAATTCATCTTTTACCAAAAAGTAGTGCGGGGATTTGGACTTAAAGACTAAACATAGAGTAAGCTTTACAAATCATACAAAAATAATATCCCAAGATGCACCAAATAATAACAATATTTGCTCTCCTCTAAATAAATACATTACGTTAAAGTTGCAGCCTAAGGGTCTTTACCAAGGATGTTATAAATAGAGGATCTGTCCATATGTATCTTCATCCTATTATCGATGAAGCCAAGAAACAACCGAGCATCGGCATGTCTGATTGGCTACTCTCGTTTCTGCCATCACCTGATTAGCTACTTTCGTTTTCGCCATGATTGTTGGCTCAAAATATTGCGATCCTATTGGGCGGAGTGGGCAGAGTAGGGGTGGCGAAACTGTGACGTATGGCTTCAGGATTTTGTTGTAAGGGCAGATCCTCTATTTTATAAGATCCTTGGTCTTTACAGTGTAGGTCGTTTGATAGTAGCAGTTATTCACTTCTCAATTGACTAGAGTAGTAGTACTGATTGACGAAAAAGATACATAATGGTGTAGTTCATAAATAATTCATTGTAACAGGTGATTTTAAACTTTGTTACCTTTGCGATTAAGTAAGTTTGCAATAGAAAGTTTTCAAAGGATGAACCTGTATTCGTACTTCGAAAGTGATGGTTAGACGGCTACATAATGACAATTACAGAAAAATAAGGTAACTAGATTTAATGGCTTCTAGAAGGTAAAGTGCTGTATTTTAGAAAATATTCTAACAAAGTGCCGTAAAATCATACATCAGGCAAGTAAAGAATAGTGTTAAATAAAGAATAGTTTAAGAATAGTTTAAAAATTTGAAAAGCTCTATAATTTATTTCTTAATAATGCTATAAATGAAAGAAGTCAAATCAACCGGTCGGGTAAACATATCAATCTTGTGTAAAAATGAAAAACAAAATTCTTATTTAATAAATGAACATTCGTATCGTAAGACACACAAACTTTGATATTTAATGGTAAAATCTACAAAAATAAGTAGGTTTAATTATGTTTACTTGTTTCATGCTCTTTTGAATCGATGATTGTCAGTCCGACTTTCATTTGTAGTTTCTAGATGTCTTCAGATCTGAAAATAGAGAAATACAGACCTAAAGTCTGTATATAAATAGTGCAAAAAGTATTATCTGTCACAAAAGAAAATATATGGTTTTCGCTGGATAGTATATTTTGCTCCTTGAAGCAATAGAAATCATATAAGTTATTAATGTAATTAATCTTATTAAAGCTTCTAAGGCTGTTGATCATAGTAAAATAAATATATTACGTTTGCAAATGTTGTTTACACGTAACACAACTAGTGTAACAGGCTGGCAAGGTGACCAGACGTCCCGTTTTTGCCGGGACAGTCCCTTTTTTCCAACCGTTGTCCCGTTTTTTTCTGATTCTCGAACGGGACGTCTAAATGTCCCGTTTTTAAGTAAAAATGATCTAGGTGTCCCGTAATTATTATTCAAAATATAAATCGTCAATGCAAATTCTACTCTGTTCCGTAGCAACACTCGTTGCCAAGATTCAGCCGTGTCTAGAACTTCTGAATTTTCAAATAGGATTGAGTGTTCGTGGTTCAAGTGGGAATTGAGTGGGAATTCTGAGTGTTCAACTAGTTAAAAGAATTGTTGGGTAAAACTTGTAATCGGGAACCATTATTTGTTGTGTGGTACACGTAAAGTTAGAAACGGTGTGTTATCACTCTTACTTGTGTATTTGTAAATTGAGAACACTGCTGAGTCCCAAAATGCAATCTGGAAGTCAGATATCCCTCCCCCGTAGCCAATTCGTATGTGTCCCGTTTTCGCAAGTGAAAATTCTGGTTACCTTGCAGGCTGGGTAAGCAGAAAAAACTGTTATATGGTAAGTTCCACACAACAGAAACATGAAATGCATGTTTAAAGTTTATAGCAGGAATGCAGTACGTGAGCATATGGCGTAGTGCGTAACGTTTTTAGCTACTATTTACTATACCTGGTCCATGTTCGAATTATCTTCAATTATACTTTTTTCTTTTCATCGATGGAACAGCTATTTAATGTAGTGTTAGACTTTTAGACATGGTTTGATTCTGTTCGAGTTTTTCTTCTTTTTTAAAGATAATTATACAAGGCTAAGGAAACATAATTTATATCATAACTAAAGATGTTCATTAGTTTTTTCCAATAATAAATTTCCTGATTTTTGAGTTGGGACACTGTTTGTGCTGGTAGAATGAACGCGCTGTAGCATTCATAAAGTGGTGTACTCTCGTGTTAAAAAAGTGAAGCTTATAGTAAAGTAAAGCTTAGGTTTCTCCGCTTTCTATTTCATGGCGTTTGGTTCACTCTGGTTCTACACCATCCAAGTACAAGTTGGTTAAGGATATAAGTTCCCAAAACTTCGAAGTTTCATTATTGAAATAATATGATACCAAGATACAACAATGATTTGATTTTGATGTAATATGGCGAATAAACTTCTTTTATGTTTCCCAATCATCCCCACTGCATAAGATTAAAGTCTATCAAGAATTTAAAGTGAATCCCCAATGAAATATTTATACCGTATTTTACGGACTATAACACGCACCGTAATTTTAAGCTAATTTCTTTAAAAATATATACCAAAACATTTTTTTATCATTTTTATTATTAACGGGAGGTCGACAGTGTTAGCAAGTTTTTGAATCTCCGCAACTCATGGTGGTCGCATCAGTGCATTGCCGCTGCCAGTTGAATCCAATGTTGCCAAATAGAGATAGATTTCCCGCGACAACCAATATATGTTGTTAGTGGCTATTTTTAAGACTGGCGGGAATTTAAGATCAAGTACTCGACAGCTTTCTATTAATTTCGAGTATTAGGCACACCTGAATTTTGGAGGCAATTTCTCAAAGAAAAAAGTACGTGTTATAGTCCGTAAAATACGGTATATCAAAGGTGATGGTTATTCTTAACGGAAAAGCCACGGAAGTTTGAATAATTAAGATTCAACTTTTAGCATGTTTAGTGATATAAAATCAGTAGTATATAAGGTATGATTTGCATGATTTACTGCAATTTTATCGTTCACTTTGTAGGAATTGAGGTCATCCAGAGCTGAAGCAGAGAAGGAACTAAAGAAAGGTAAAGCCATTGCTCTTGTTTATATTGGACGAAACTTTTCCCAAGCAACACTAGCGGTTATGAAGAACTATGAGTTGTTGGGGAATACCTATTACTTTACAGCTATGCAAATCCGAGTCAAAATGGATGAATCAGGTACTTAATTTACTTTTATTTGAGGCGCCTAGTACAAAAATCCGCCACATCCAATTCGCTTAGTTTTGAGTACTCTCGCAAAACGTGCAGTAAAGCTCGATATACACGCGTACAAAGTCTCATATTTGAACTAGATTTTTAGTATGAAATATTAAGCTTTTAAACAAAACTCTGTTTCCATGGAATTCCTTTAGATCAAACATATAACAAGCGATATATAACTCAATTTCGGTTTAAAAAAAAAATCGCGGACTAGAGGTTTTTTGTTCGTTATACTAAGGAATTGTTCAAATAGTATTTCAAATGGTGTTTGAAATTAATCTTAAATTTATTCTAATTGCACAAAAGGAGGGGGGAAATGAAACGAAATACTTAATTTTACATCTTTATTATGCCTTTATGATAAAGGAAACGGATAATCAATGAAAATGAATCATTATGGAATAAAAATGTGCGAGGAAACGGGACAATCCCGAAGAAACCCATGGACATGATTTGTATATGGATGAACTACATGATCCACACTTGTGACTTCTGACAGTAATTGACTTTGATAAAAAATACGCAGATATTTCGCGTGAAGCAAATATCAAGAGGAAAAAATCGTTGAACATACTCTGCAATATTACTAGTTGTATTTTTTTTTTCAAATGACATTACGTCAGACTATTGCATACAGAGTTTATCCGGAAAGTAATAGAATTGAATTTTAAAATTTGACACATCGACTTTATAGTTTTCAAAGTATGCTCCTTCTGCATCACCACAACGTTTCCAGCAACTCTGCCAATCACTGAAGGCTTCCTGGAACTCTGAAGCTGGAATGCTTTTCAGCTCCCTCGTTAGTGCCTCCTGAATAGCCTGGACCGAGCCGCGTTACCGTCCTTTCATGAGCCTTTTCAGTCGGGGGGGGGGGGGAAAGAAAGACATCTGTAGGAGCGACATCTGGGCTGTACGGAGGCCTATTTTTACCCAGTTTCACGCAAAACTTCACCACGTAAGCTGCTCTAACAAACAAGTCATTGTGGAGATGACAGGTACCTCGAAAGGGGTTCACCTTAAACTAGACCTACATTCCATGAAGGTTTGGAGACGACTGGAGAATGGTGCGCTGGTAGCTAAGATCTTCCAGCACCCAACCAACGCAGCAATATCCCTCTCGTTCACCGCGTTTTGGCGGGAAAAATCAGTTCTACTACTTCCAGAACAAACCTGTATTTCAAAGCTACCTAGTAAAAAAAGCCTATAATACTTCATTTATTATTCAATATAGCAAATTAAGGATGCTCCAGAATCACAAACATCTAAATTTTGAAAGCCTCTACAACAGTAATAACGCAAATGTGACGGACAAGACAATGTATATTTAGTGTTGGATTCTATCAGTGCCGTACTAATCAGGCGGGAAACCGAGAAATTTACCGGTGAGCCATTATGGTGAAGTTTTAGTATGTTCTTCGCCTCGTATCATAAGTAGCGGAATATGTACAAAAAAAAAAAAAAAAAAAAAAAAAAAAAAAAAAAAAACCGTCATGGACTCCTCGCATACGGGAGTAAAGGAACGGAGGACGATAACATGTTATATACCAGCAATGTTGTCAGCTAATCTCAGACCAGCGTTGCCAGCCCATGATGCGAAAACAGCCTTTTACATTTTTCGTAATTCAATCCTTGAAAAGTTCCTAATTTCCCACTCTGCTTTATAGTTTTGCTAATATTCAAACATTCAACTAAATTGAAATCTCAAATTATGCCATAACTTGAAACTAAATAATAATCTATATTTTACAGCGCCGTTGTTTTCCGTATGGAAAATATACAGGGCCGGATTAAGACCATTGGGGGCCCAGGAGCGGGAAAATATAAGGGGGACCCATTTAAAACTTTTATGATGGGTTTTCTTTCAACATATTCAAAAGGGTCCATGAATTATATAGGAGTGTCTCATGTGATGATTTTTAAACTTTTATGATGAAAATGTTTTCAGTAATTTTTAATATTTTTGGTAACCCCCTTGGTCACGGCGTCCTGGAGCAGAAAAGTACCTTCCTGGTAAACCCCTGGGTTGCAGTACGGCCCCAGATTCTATGATCATAATATGGCGCTTTTCAAATGAATGGTAACTGTCACAAAGAATAGAAAATTTTTAACCTTTTCCAAAATATTTATTTTGAAAAATGCTTAGACAAATATCATGTCTAAGAACTATATGGGTTTCAATAGACGAGAAAATCATACTGCTGATTACACCAATTTGCTATTTGAAGCCACTCAGAAGATAGGAAAAGCTGGTAGAAGTTGCTATACTACTTTAAAAAAATACGTATAGTATGTGCGTTACGTTTTTGAAAATGATAGATGCTTTCCTTTGCTTGTATAACAATACAGAAATAATTTTTGGTGCAATCCTTTGCTTCTATAACAATACAGAATTTTTATTTTGCTTTTCTTTCCTTCTATAACAATACAGAAATAATTTTTGTTGTTTTCTTTTGCTTCTATGACATATCTTTTCAAAAATCCTAAGATCGTTGAAACTTAAAACTCAAGATATTCTTGTTTGTTTGGTAAGGGAAAAACGTTCAGTTTTACTTTCCTTAAAAATCAGCTCCGCGTACTAATCTGGCGGATACATTCCGTCTACTATTCGTAAAATACGTTTTATTGATCCAAAATCCCGATCACATGGTAAAACTAAATGTCTTCTTACTAGGAAATAGTATGTAATAGTTTCAAACACTTCCTTATCAGAAAGGTTCATTAAAAACCGCACAACCATGTGGTTCTAATTTTGACTAGATGGACCATCGGTGAAAAGAACTAGGTATTTTACTTCACCTGAAACTGTTTTTTTTTTTCAATAATGCAATAACAGTTATGCAAACCTCATCTGGCAGAATTCGCTTCACCTTCATAGTAACGGTTCATTTGTGCTTTAGTTGATTTCATATCATGAATACAAAAGACATTAAGCCGAAGTTGACGCATATAGGAAACCTCTTGAACAAGTCTCTTCGTCAATTGACGATTTTGCATGAGGTCAAAAGAAGGTGTCCCTGTATCATGATCCTTTTTTCACTCATTTCTTTTAGTTTTGATTAAAATTTCTTAGCCCTCCAATTTTGTATCATTTGTTCAGAGGTGGCACTACGCTTGACGTTTTCATCTAAACAAGGATCTCTTAATTGTGCGTCAAAGCTTCCACAGAGACTGCAAACGTCAACTTGTGGCCGCCCAAAAGAGAAATTAAAAGTTTCTTTGACATATTTGTAGTAAAAATTATATTATATTATATTATATTATATTATATTATATTATATTATATTATATTATATTATATTATATTATATATTATATATTATACTATTATATGTAGTAAAATTGATGTCAGGATGTTGGGTTAAAAACATATCGTACAGTTTTGAAATGTTTAACGTTGTATCTAAATATTGTTCCGGTTTGCTCCCAAAATAGGTTTACTTGAAATATATGTTTATGCATAAGAACACATATGACGTCTTCAATAGCATTCTCACTAAGTTTCTTGCCTTTTATATCAATAGGCGTTTTATTCTGAACTAATAGGTTCACTTGATTCCGCCTTGCACAGCATTGCAAGTCGATCCCATGGAATTGCTAAAAAAAAAAAAAAAAAAAAAAAAAAAACAAAGTGGAGTAACAGCACCATTGATTCTATCGTTGTTCTTAAATTACTTGTTTCTTGTGAAGTTTCACTTGCACCAGCATCAAAGTAACCTTGACCTTCGTTTTTTCACGACCAATGACGTAACTAAGGGAAACTTGTGTCCCGGGCTCTAGATTGGGGGACGCAAAATTGGGCAAATATTTATTTTCACTATAAGGCAAGGAAAGGAGTTTTAGCAAACTAAAGATTATAAAAAATCCACTGGAATTTCATACACAGCTTGATTTTCTTTGGGTCATAATCAATTTGCCAAGCTTGTATATCTATTGCCATGGAACGTACGCTTTGTGAAAACACCTTTACATCTTCTCATTTAAAAAATAATTACTGATAACACATAAATGCGCTCTAGCTTATTTGGCTTTCATACAATTTTCGCGAGCTCTAAGTTTACTATCATAAACTATTAAGGAAAACAGAGAACGCAAAACAGTAAACAACAGTAAGGAAAATGATGTGTGTATTCTTTTCGTAACGACAAAGTAAAAATATATGTACTACATCATTACACAGAGAAAAATCCGTTCTCCGGACAGCAATATATTGTACAAATATACGGTGTCCTCTTGCTTACTATAGAAATCAGTACGGAGCATACGTTATCCGTATGCTACATAGGAACTGCCATTAGATGTTACATCATGCTGTTACAGGATGTCTGACATCTAACAGTTTTTCGTATATCGCATGCATATACTTAGGTTACCTTCATCAGCTATATGTTATATACGTCTATTTGTATGTGAGATCCTGACCGCCTACATTGTTTCATACAAAAAGTACATATAGATGGAACATTTATACAGAAAGTATTATAAAACACGCGTTTTCAGTTGTACGTCTGCTGTACGTGAAGTCCAAAAACTACAGGAATTACGCATGTAACTATCTTTTAAAGTAGGCCACCTACATTTTTTTCTGAGTGTACAGAAGAGTGGGATGATCAAACAACCTGGAATGAATGTCAAATTGAAAATAGATTTATTTAAGCCTGAAAATACAACGGAAGTACACAATAATCTGCATTTTTCGAAGAAAACCTGATGTTGTACGAACATGAAACTTGCAACTATGAAACTTTAAACACCGTAGATTCTGCAAATGATACTTTTCAAAAATCGAAAATTTTGATCCCAAACACGGACCTCACCCCTTAATGAGATATTATTTTGAATTTAATTCAGCAGAAGAAACACTTTCAATATCATATCAGGACTCTTATACTTAATAAAATATATCCAATTTATTTGTTTCAGATAAGCAAACTGAACTTTATGCAAAGGGCATTCTATATAAGGCTCATCAGATATATATGAATAAAATGCTTGATTTTATTAAAATGCAACCGAATGTGCAAGATAATGTGACAGTCTTAGATGCAACTGAGTTGGAACCAATTCATGTAAGTATTACAGCTAAAGCTTTTCTTCTTTAGACAAGAAATATAAAACTGATATTTTATATTCTGATATTCTTCCTGTATATTAAGAGTCTCTATCACTGCGAAATTAAAATACCGCTAATTTTACAGTAATTATGTGATATCTTCAAATAGATAAAATATAATCGAAAAGTGGATCAAGACCTCCCTAGACGACGTTATTTTGCATGAGTTACCGTTATCACGAGTCACCTAGTAGCTTTTCGTTTGCTGTTATTTAGAAACGCGAAAATAAATGCCGATTTTCTAAATGGCTGGAAATCGAAAGCAGATAAATGAGTCGTGATAACGGTATCTCACGCAAAATAATACTGTCTAGGGAGGTCTTCTTCCACTTTTCGATTATCTTTTATTTATTTGAAGATATCACATAATTACTGTATAATTAGCGGTATTTTAATTACGAAGAATATTTTCATGCTTTTGTAAACGCCTGAGCAGGACGCAGCCGGATCCCTACTCGAGTTTCTATGTGTTGCTAAAAGACATAAAAAAAATACTGATATATGATTAAAATAAAGTGGGCACAAAGCACAGTTTATACAGGGTGGTATAAAACTATTTGAACAAAATTCAGGAGTTGATTCCTGACACCGAAACAAGCAGAAATTTCCTGTGGAAATTTGGTCAGTGAGGGATAGTTTCGGCGATATAAGGTGCCGAAACCGTGTGAAAATGAACTTCAGAGGGCTGTAATTCAAAAACAACGCAACGTAGAGAGTGCGGTTAGAACATTGACACTCGAAGTCATTCCTGCTCGATTGAAAAATGTATGTTTCAAACCTTCGCAAGATGTGTGTGAAGGATTCTCCAGAGGACGTACACAGAGAAAAATCCGTTCTCCGGACAGCGGTATACTGTACAAATATACGTTATCCTCTTGCTTACTATAGAAATCAGTACGGAGCATACGTTATTCGTATGCTACATAGGCACTGCCCTTAGATGTTACATCATGCCGTTGTAGGATGTCTGACATCTAACAGTTTTCCGTATATCACATGCATATACTTATGTTACCTTCGTCAGCTATAGGCCTATGTTATATACGTCCATTTGTATGTGAGATCCTGACCACCTACATTGTTTCATACGGAAAGTACGTATAGATGAAACACTTGTACAGAAAGTATTATAAAACATGCGTTTTCAGTTATACGACTGCTGTACATTAAGTCCAAAAACTACAGGAATTACGCATGTAACCTATCTTTTTAAGTACGCCACCTACAATTTTTTTCTCAGTGTATAAGATTAAAATAAAGTGGACACAAAGCACTATATGTATATATATATATAATGACCTTCCAAGAATATATATGATTATAATCGGAGTCCGGGTGGTTTCTTTTTGGGACTTTTGCTATCTATAAAGCATGTAAACAAAATATACCCTGAATAGTTCGTAAGTAGGAGATATCAGATTTGTGACACATGTGAGATACAACTTATAATAAATATTGAAATATAGAGAGACGAAAGTGAAATTCTTCTCATGTATTAATTAATGTACTTGCATGTAAGAAGAAACCCCAATATATATATATATATATATATATATATATATATATATATATATATATATATATATATATATATATATATATACAGACTGTCCCATAATTCGTGTGTAAACTTTAATTTCATAGTACTCAGAACTGGTAAAAGCTAGAACTGTGAAATTTGCAGGCAATTTAGGGGAAGGTCAGAAGATTTGTTTGATAGCAAAACGAGATCGCGGGCATTATTGTTTGTGGAGTTACAGGGTCAAAGGTCAAAATGCAATTTTTTCCTTATGGGATTTCAATGTTAAATAGTAGTCTCACATGCCATTTTTTTGAATATCCATCTCCGGTAGCAAAAATTGGTATATCGACATAAATTCTGAGCCGAAACAATGTGATAACGAGAAATTAGGGCAATCGTGACCCGGTGACCTTCTAACAGGTCATCTGTGACCTTTGAAGAAAAAGCTCCCTTTTCAACAGCTTATTGTACACAACTAATTCAGTTGAGGATAATGTTAAAAACACATATGCACAAAGAATCTACTGAACATCCTTTTTAGCAAAACGAAGAGGTCAGCAATATCATCAGAGGTCAAAGGTCACGTAGTTAAAACGTCATATTTGATGTGTTAACAAATAAGAAACTGTGACATTGGAATTAATACTTTGAAGTGCCATAGAACACATGCATAAAGATCCTTCCAACGACTGTGTATGGACATAGGGAAAAGGTCATCATAAGAGGTCAAAGGTCACGCAGTTAAAATTCCATGTTTGATGTGTTAGCAACTATGAAACTGTGACGTTCGAAAAATGGGCATAGGAAAAAGGTCAACAATGTCATAAAAGGTCAAAGGTCACGCAGTTAAAATTTCATATTTGAAGTGTTAACAAGTATGAAACTGCAATGTTGGAAATAAGGATTTGAGTTTCCACTAGACATATGCAGAAAGGATTTTCGAATTGGTGTGTGTGTGAGGTCAACAATATCGTAAAAGGTCGAAGGTCACGCAGGTAAAAATATCACGTTTGATGTGTTAGAAAATATGAAACGACGACGTTTGAAAAATGATATGACGTGCCATAGAATACATACAGAAAGGTCCTTCCAACGGATGTGTATGGGCACAGGGAAAACATCAAGAACGTCCTTAAAGGTCAAAGGTCACGCAGTTAAAATTTCATATTTGAAGTGTTAACAAGTATGAAACTGCAATGTTGGAAATAAGGATTTGAGTTTCCACTGGACATATGCAGAAAGGATCTTTGAATTGGTGTGTGTGTGAGGTCAACAATATCGTAAAAGGTCAAAAGTCACGCAGGTAAAATATTACGTTTGATGTGTAAGAAAATATGGAACGGCGACGTTTGAAAAATGATTTGAGCTTCCACAGGACACATGCATAAAGGTCCTTCGAATTGGTGTGTATGGGCATACAGTCTGTAGTACAGTCTGTTCTCAGGATTTTTTAATTTCTTTTTTATTTTTGGAGAACTCCTGAGTGATTTGCATTTACATGTGATATTTTCATTGGAAAATGCTACCCAAATAATATGTTTTTTTAGAATTTAGACGAAAGAAAATTCTGCACCCACTATGCCCTAGAATGTCCTGCACACAATAGTGCGCATTCTATAATGACTTCCTAAAATTAAATATTCTTGTTATTTAAAAGAAAAGATTTCCGAGAGCCCAAAAATATATTCTTAATTTTATATACCATACCAACTAAATTAGTTCTCAAACATTGCCGTCTCATACTTGCCAATATACGAACTATAAACTTCTTATTTCGTGACCTTTGACCTTTTATGACTCTTTTGACCATTAATTATGCATGTATTCCATGGCCACCTTTTTGCATGTATTCTATGGCAGGTCAAATCACTTTTCAAACGTCACACTTTCATATTTGCTAATATAAACTATCATGTTTTAACTGCGTAACCTTTGACCTTTTATTACATTGTTGACCTTTTTCCTATGCCCATACACACCAATTGGAAAGACCTTTATGCATATTTTCTATGGCAGCTCAAATCCTTATTTCCAACATCACAGTTTCATACTTGCTAATACATCAAACATGAAATTTTAACTGCGTGACCTTTGACCTTTAAGGACGTTCTTGATGTTTTCCCTGTGCCCATACACATCCGTTGGAAGGACCTTTCTGTATGTATTCTATGGCACGTCATATCATTTTTCAAACGTCGTCGTTTCATATTTTCTAACACATCAAACGTGATATTTTTACCTGCGTGACCTTTGACCTTTTACGATATTGTTGACCTCACACACACACCAATTCGAAAATCCTTTCTGCATATGTCTAGTGGAAACTCAAATCCTTATTTCCAACATTGCAGTTTCATACTTGTTAACACTTCAAATATGAAATTTTAACTGCGTGACCTTTGACCTTTTATGACATTGTTGACCTTTTTCCTATGCCCATACACACCAATTGGAAAGACCTTTATGCATATTTTTTATGGCAGCTCAAATCCTTATTTCCAACATCACAGTTTCATAGTTGCTAATACATCAAACATGAAATTTTAACTGCGTGACCTTTGACCTTTTATGACATTGTTGACTTTTTTCTATCCTCATACACACCAATTGGAAGGACTTGTGTCCTGTGCAGCATGCATGTGCCCTGTGGAAGCTCAAATCATTTTTCAAACGTCGCCGTTCCATATTTTCTAACACATCAAACGTGATATTTTTACCTGCGTGACCTTTGACCTTTTACGATATTGTTGACCTCACACACACACCAATTCGAAGATCCTTTCTGCATATGTCCAATGGAAACTCAAATCCTTATTGCCAACATCGCAGTTTCATACTTGTTAACACTTCAAATATGAAATTTTAACTGCGTGACCTTTGACCTTTTATGACATTGTTGACCTTTTTCCTATGCCCATATACACCAATTCGAAGGACCTTTATGCATGTTCCATGGTAGCTCAAATCATTTTTCGAACGTCACAGTTTCATAGTTGCTAACACATCAAACATGGAATTTTAACTGCGTGACCTTTGACCTCTTATGATGACCTTTTCCCTATGTCCATACACAGTCGTTGGAAGGATCTTTATGCATGTGTTCTATGGCACTTCAAAGTATTAATTCCAATGTCACAGTTTCTTATTTGTTAACACATCAAATATGACGTTTTAACTACGTGACCTTTGACCTCTGATGATATTGCTGACCTCTTCGTTTTGCTAAAAAGGATGTTCAGTAGATTCTTTGTGCATATGTGTTTTTAACATTATCCTCAACTGAATTAGTTGTGTACAATAAGCTGTTGAAAAGGGAGCTTTTTCTTCAAAGGTCACAGATGACCTGTTAGAAGGTCACCGGGTCACGATTGCCCAAATTTCTCGTTATCACATTGTTTCGGCTCAGAATTTATGTCGATATACCAATTTTTGCTACCGGAGATGGATATTCATAAAAATGACATGTGAGACTACTATTTAACATTGAAATCCCATAAGGAAAAAATCGCATTTTGACCTTTGACCCTGTAACTTCGCAAACAATAATGCCCGCGAGCTCGTTTTACTATGAAACAAATCTTCTGACCTTCCTCTAAATTGCCTGCAAATTTCACAGTTCTAGCTTTTACCAGTTCTGAGTACTATGAAATTAAAGTTTACACATGAATTATGGGACAGTCTGTATATATATATATATATATATATATATATACGAAATTTCAATGTATATCGATCTTGTTTACGTTTCCTTTCTTTTTTTCCTAATTATTTTGACCAGTGCAGTATTAGTTCTTATACTACAAAATGCACAAATTAAAAAAAAAGAATGTGGAGCAATAGAAGGGACCTGTCACAAACGGAAGAATCCTAAATGAACTCACAGACGGAAGTAAATGATGGCACGAACTCGGATTGAACGCGACCTCACGAGCAAGAAATAAACAAATTAACAACAAGCCATTGCTAGATTTTGTTTTGTTCAGTCTGAGTCCGGTGTATATGAACAAGGCTTTTGTGTTTTCCTAAAGGTATTATATTCAAATCCAAAATGTCGTTTCTTTGTTTAAGTAAAATAATCACCAACGTCAGCATCAGTCATGCTTGCTTGATTAATATAGTTATACTGTACGAAAAATTTCAGCTAAATAAATAAAAAATATAAAAAACTTTCCTTAACTTGCACAGCATAAGACAGGCGGATGTCAGATTTACTCCTGAAATTTTAAAATGTAATTGAACTATTTTTGATTGACAGTACTAATCTTCATCTATATATGTAATACAGTGAAACTAATGAACTATATTGAAAACGCTCTTCAAAGTCTAAGCTTAAAACTCATACATCTATTAAAATAGTAATAATTTCTATTGTAGTTTCCACATTATAATGCTTATTTTTTAATTGTCTGTAAAGGAAAGAAATATTATATTTTCAAGTATGGTACTTTAAACTATAAAATTCTCTTTTTTAGTTTACCAAACCGATATATGGAGGTGATATGACATTTACCGATTTTGTAGCACCTGGAGTCATGATTAAGTAAGTCATTATCACCAATATTAAATATTTTATTTTCAGCAGTATGATACGACAATTAGTAGATATTAGTACATAGTGTGAAGAGAATGTATTATACACATTTCAATATCAGACGTAGCACACTAAGTAGTAGAGAAACGAACATAATTATAATTATAACGAACAAATCCTGTCACCTCTTTCAGAGATCTTGGTGTTATCATTGACAGTAAGCTTACTTTTGCGGATCATATAAGCACAATATCTTGTACTGCTATGAGAAAACTGGGAATCCTTTATCGCTTCACTGACATAAAAGATCCTCATTCCTTAAGCTTGTTCTATAAGTCATATGTTGCTCCCACTATTGAGTATTGTTCTCCAGTCTGGTCTATGGAATGCCTTACTCATCTGAAAAAAGTAAATACTGTAATAAATTTCATTTTAGCCATTGTGTCCTACCGAGTACCTCACCCCCGAACACTTCCAAAAAATGACGTTTTAACATTTCTCAATATCAAATCTTCCCTAGTGAGAAACAAAATTTCTGACCTAATATTTTTGCATAAAATTGTAAGTGGCCATATATTATGTGAACAGTTATTAAGTCAGATCAATTTTCGCGCACCCGCTAGAACAACATGGTCTAGTGATCTCTTTTACACTCGAGCTGCGAGAGTTAATATTGTCCAAAGGTTCCTTCTAAATCGAATTGTTAGCACGTATAATCAGTTACCAGAAACTGTAGATGTTTTTTCAAATGAGCATACTTTCAGATCATCTATAAATAAACTATCTTTGTAATGTTGCCATTGTACTCTACCATCTTGATTTCAAATTGTTATTCTATTGTTATGTTACATAATTGTTAAAATGTTTCAGTGTAAAATGGCCTAGTGCTGTCTGAGATCTATTATAAATAAATAAATAAGTTTAGATTCATGGCAAACGAAAAATATATGCAATTTAGCTGGATATAGCGTAAATGAAAATCTACCTGGATGTGATTGCTTATTATTGAGATAAATGCTAAATACAGTTACAAATACGTAGTGCTATGTAATGCATCAGCTAGCTAACGATTGAACATCGTCAAACGTCGTATTTTATTTATGCACTAAAAATACAAGAATTAATATAAATTTTAATATTCATAAATAAATATATTGTAGACTAATACTGCAGGTTGATGAGCAATACTTATATTATTAATTGATTTATCTTGAAATTAAGATCAGATTCTTGTCCTAAGTTTTGGTAATACTTCAGTAGATACAAAGTTGGCGTGGGTCAATGAAAACTTGACCCACCACCTACCGTGACCCACTCTGACTCACGATCCACAATGACCCACAACCCACCATGACCAACTCTGAGCCATGACCCACCACCCACCGTGACCCCTCTGGCCCACGACCCACCATGACCCACCACCCACAGTGACCCACTCTGACCCATCGTGACCCACTGTGACCCACCATAACCCACTACCCACCATGAACCACTCTCATCCACTGTGACCTACTCTGACTCACCAAAATCCATCGTCATCAACTCTGACACATGATCCACGACCTCTTCTCTACTGACTAAAATGTTTACACTTGTAATAAAACAAGACTGTGAAATTGTCACTAATCCGAGTTTGAATTTCTACGGTCAATCGCTCAAGCACCACTCTGTTACAATAACGGTGGATCTGACCTTTACGATATAAAATTGTAAAGTGTTTGTCAGTGAGGAAATTGAAGCACTTCGAGGTGGGGGGAAATTAATGTGTGTCTAAAATATACTTGTACTAAGAGAGTATTCTTGAAAGTCTTAATTTCTCAACGCATTCCAAAAGAAACTTCTATTCGCAGGAAAATACTCCTGTACAATATGGAAAAGGTTATGATTTCTCAGTTCACAGTATTTTTCTCGAAAAGACTTGAAAAATAAGTTTTTCATAGCATATAAAGGCACTCGAGTACTCTTTGTGAGAGCATCTCCGCAAAGTATGCTCATAATTGTAATTTGTGTAATCACTAAAACACCACGTTAAATTTAAGTTACTAATATGAATAATTGCAGTTATTATTAATATTTATTCGAAGTTGTTTACCTTTTAGTTTTTCGTGGTAAATCATCCGCAGCGGAATGATGTCCATCCTTCAGCCAAGAAATAACTCGCTCGTTTACTTTGAGCTTGTCTACCGGTGGGCCATTAACATTGATGAACAACAAGTTAGACAATGTTTGAGGACAGTCTATTTCTAATATCAACCATCTGTAAATTCATAAGAGGAAATCCCCGTTCGCACTCTGTCGTGGAAATTGATAATATTTTTACCCGACGTAGAAATTTCTGCATCTCTTCATCGACAACCTGCTAGTTAGACTTACGTCTGATAACGATTTTTCTCGGTCAGTTTTGAAATACTCACAAGGGAACCTTCCGAAAATGATAGTTGCAGTGAAAGATATGGCCTATGCCAATTGAAAGAGCTGTAACAGAGATGAACATTCCCAAAAAATTAGCTGCCCATAACAATAGGTTCAAGAAATATAAGGGGTGGAAGTTCGGGAAACAGTAAGGTTGGACAAGGGGGAAAAGTGCAAATTCCGCAAAAAAGGGGGGCACGGCAAAATACAATGCTGACAAGTGATGTATAGAAAGAGACTTGCCACAATAGGGAACAAATGGAGGTCACCAGTGGGGTTAACAGTGTTGCCAACTGCAATAAAAAGTACATGTTTTGGAAAGAGCACTATATGAAGTGAATGCAATATTCAGTGTCATGTAGAACATAAGATATGGCGTGTATAATCAGTGGTACAATCTAACAAAAGAAAATAGAAAAACAGAAGTACGAAAAATACGAAAAAGACGAAGTTGGCCATAATGCGTCGCATTTGATCACGAGCTGTGCATATTAGAATGAACAAAACAAGCAGCACCGACTATGCAGGAAACCGACGTACCTAGAGTCGAAAATAAAAACGAGTTCCAAAGTTGGCAGCACTGACCATGAACATCCAGACAATTCTAATATAGTTAGGCCACTCGCTTCACAAAAAGAAAATTCCGGCAACAGGCATCACTCGGAATGCATCAATGCTAGAGTGATTGAGGCAATGCCAAGTCGGGGAACATGAAATGGTTTGGTTGAGCCAACAACCTATAATAGAAGTAAACATTATGTCATGGTTGGGTCGTATGTGGGAATATACAGGGTGTCCCACCAAACTTTGTGACCTGAAAGGTTTGAGAAACGAACAAAAATATGACGGATCCAGTTGTGCAGGAATGTACCAATGTCAGGGGGTGATAAAAGTCTGTGAGAAGCAAGTGCCCCCAGGATCCCCATCATAGGGCCCCAGGAGCCAACTTCAAACTTTCAAATAGCAACAGGGACCGAGTGGTACCTCTCTCGATAGATCATGCAATGTGCAACAACACATATAGGAAACATTTGCTATATGAAGCATGTTTTTCAAAATGGCCGCCACAAATATATGTTGTGTCTTAACATGGCATCGAACATTGTGATCTCAAATTGCTGCGAAGTGAAAAGAAATGTTGCAAATCCAATTGCACAGGAATGTACTCATGTTGAGGGCCAAGAAAACTTTGTAAGAAGCAAGTCCCCAGGGTCCCCATCATAAGGCTCGAGGGGTCAACCGCAACATTTCAAATGAGAACAGGGGGCGGATGATATTTCTCTGGATAGAAACAACACCGTCTATAAGAAACATTTGCCATATGAAGCACGGGTTTCAAAATGGCCGCCAAAAATGTACGTTCTTCTTGTCACCGAGCAGATATTTTGGCGGCCATTTTGAAATCCCATATAGTAAATATTTCTGATATGCGTTGTTGCATATTCCATGATTTATCGAAAGAAATATAACTCGACCGATGGTGCTATTTGAAATTTTGAAGTTGACCCCTGGGACTCTATGATGGGGGATTTGGGGGCACTTGCGTCTCACAGAATTTTCTCGCCCCCTGACATGGGTACATTCCTGCACAACTGGATGTGTCACATTTTTTCGCTTTGAAACTATTTCAGTCGCAGAGTTAGGTGGGACACTCTGGATATATCATATAGGCGGTGATAGTACTGCAGACAGCAACACACAGCAGATCAAGCCTTTGATTATGTTTTTTTTTCTACAGATGTGGATATGTGATAGAAAGACCACCAAAGGTTCCGACACCTCTAGAGTACTGTTTCGAGACATTCACAGGCGATCATCGTACCATGTATGACGGATTGGCAGTATTCCACTGTGCTCACTGCAAATGTATCTTCTGTTTGGACCATTGTCTCATCGAACAATTGCACGTACAATGTGAACGAGCATGTACAAATTATGCGAAGGCTAATGCCTCTTGCCGGAATTTTCTTTTTGTGAAGCGAGTGTCCTAACTATATTAGAATTGTCTGGATTTTCATGGTCAGTCCTGCCAACTTTGGAACTCGTTTTTCTTTTCGACTCTAGGTACGTCGGTTTCCTGCATAGTTGGTGCTTTCTTGTTTCGTTCATTCTAATATGCATAGCTCGTGATCAAATGTGGCGCCAACTTCGTCTTTTCCGTATTTCTCGTACTTTGTTTTTTTCTATTCTCTTTTGTTAGATTGTACCACTGATTATACACGCCATATCTTATGTTCTACATGACACTGAATATTGCACTCACTTCATATAGTGCTCTTTGCAAAACATGTATTTTTTATTGCAGTTGGCAACACTGTTAACCCCACTGGTGGCCTCCATTTGTTCCCTATTGTGGCAAGTCTCTTTCTATACATCACTTGTCAGCATTGTATTTTGCCGTGCCTCCCTTTTTTGCGGAATTTGCACTTTCTCCCCCTTGTCCAACCTTGCTGTTTCCCGAACTTCCACCCCTTATGTTTCTTGAACCTATTGCTATGGGCAGCTAATTTTTTGGGAATGCTCATCTCTGTTACAGCTCTTTTAATTGGCATAGGCCATATCTTTCACTGCAACTATCATTTTCGGAAGGTTTCCTTGTCAGCAAGAAGTATCACCCCTCTATCACCATACAACATCTTTTCCATATCTACCAAGTCAGTTGGCAATGTCGACTCATGGAGAACAGAAACTTCATCTACCACGCCTTCGATAGAAAATCTTGTGCATAAATTATCAATTAAAGCCTGATAAATTGATGATTTCTTATTTGTTTATAAATTTATTTTTTGTAATTACACATGAAAGTTTGATGTCATTACCAAGCTCCCTCCCCCCTAGAAGGCAAAAGGGAACGAGGTTTTAGGGAAGTGTTCAGAGGTGTCTGGGAATTTCCCCCCTTCTTCCCCTTCAATTACCACACTGCTGTTTGTCATGGGCCAAATAACGATGAATTTCAATTAAATTATCGTAGTATAATTATTTCCTTGTTGAATTATTGTTACTTTTCAGTGGAAAAAGGGATGAAATTTGAAAGTCCCAAATCAAGGTAAGTAGACCAAAGTAAAGGAAAAAGTGTAAAATTTTCCATATAATTATGCATACAATTATACTGTAAGCTTAAAATTTCCGTGTAATTAAGCTTACAGTACAAATTTTATGTCTCTTTTTCTCACAACTTTATCAGTTGATTGCTGTGTGCTGTAAGCGCTCCGTATAATAAACATAAGCTTCAGCAATTATTATAGTAGAATAAAGCGAAGCACTGTATTTTTTTTTCTGATTTTTTCTTAATTAATAGCGATCATTTTCGATGATTTTTACAAACCAACTCACTACCAATTTTCCATATATAGAAAGTCCCCCCCCCATAAAGGAGAATTTAAAAAAATGCTAGTACACATTCTATTTATTTTCAATAAAGAGTTAATACACTGAATTTCAGCTCCGTAAGTTTAACGGCTTGCGAGATACTCAATTTTTTTTCGCAACAATTCGGACCCTCACTACCCCATTAGACTATGTATTATATTGAAAGAAATATAACATCCCAGTTTAGATTAAGGCCTAACTATATACCAAAAGTCATTTCATTTGACTTTGCAATTTGACCGTGATGATCAGACACACATAGTTACATTCAATTTTCTCTAAAAACTAACAGGTCTCGAAAGCCAAGTAGAATAAAGTACATTTTTTAAAAGTATATCTAACCAAGTCATATTGCTATTATTACAATTACCAATATTAATATCCAAAAGTGCCTGAAGTTCTTTTTTTACTTGGTTAGATATACTCACCTCAGGTAAGTAGACAGAAACAAATGGAAAAGGAAGGGAAATGAAGGTGTTGAAACTAAAACGCAGACAAATTTACCAGTCTTCAGAAGATACTGTCTACAATGCAGTGAGCAGAGTGTGTCGGTAAGTCAGAGTTGGTGGGTCGCAGTGGGTCATGGTGGGTGGTGGGTCGCAGTGGGTCATGGTGGGTTGTGGGTTACGATGGGTGGTGGGTCGCAGTGGGTCATAGTGGGTAGTGGGTCGCAGTGGGTCACGGTGGGTGGTGGGTGATATGCTGTTGACCCACGATCCATGACCCACTCAGAAAAATGACCCACTGACCCACTCCATCTCTGCGGTAGAAGTCTAAATTAGAATTGTGAAATGATATGGAGAGAAAATGTAGATTGTAGTATTGTGTATTATGTATTTAATCCACAATATAGGTAATTTTCTAGTCCTTGAATATGAACAGTCTCAGCATTTTAAGTTATTCAAAGAAAAACAATCTAGTGTTCATAACCTTCTAATTCAGCGTAAATCTCGCTGTTTATATAGTTATACACTAGGTTTTCAATTATCCTCCTTCCGTGGCCTATGCAACATGTATTCACCTCTATTTAAATGTTCAACATTCGAGGTGTGACGTTTCCGATATCCTGATAAAATGTGAAGTGTACAAGTTCTACTAGTGTACATACGATATATAAGTTTAAAATACTATTCGAAAATAATTATCTTATGTATCATAAAATTCTATTCTTAACGCCTTTATAGTTAAGCATTTTAGGCTAAAATTTACCGTTATTCATATCAATTTGTGTTGAAGAAATAACTGATGAAATTGGTAAAATAGGTAGATATTGCAATAGCGATGAAAAATACGCTCAGAGTACGTGTCTACAACTAACATTCCACAAAGTGAAATTAAATCTTTAGTAAAACAGTTTGAAAATTGATTATAAATGCTAATGAATAATAAGGAAATTGGTGGCATGATAAGAATTAAAGGAAATTTAAGAATCAGGAGATAACCTTCGAGCACTATACTGCTAACGATATGCTCGCATGAGTTGGGATACTTCGCACCAGAAATGATTGTTCCAGGTTGAGAAACTGATTTTAGAAAAATCGATTTTATGTCAGTTGCATACTGAGTGCTGTAATTATGAAGCGAGAGACTCGACCTGTAATAAATAAATAAATAAATATCAAGTAGAATGAACTTACCTCTGTTTATTCAAAGTACAAACCTTCTTTGTTCACACACAGCTTCGCGGGATGCAAGAAGTTATGAGATGTCTTTTCGAAGTCCTGGACTGTAATGATGTTCAACATTCTTCTCACTGATTTCTGGTTTCTGAAAATACCGTGAGAAACGAAATATTCAGTGGAATACAGTAATTAAATGTATTTTTCAATGTGTAATGGGGAAACAAAGATGTAACGTACCGTTATTTCGTTTTTCTAAAATTTCGGGTACTTCAATCTCTGCTTATAACATAAGAAATAGAATCCACTTAAATAATTCACATTTCAAACTTTATTTTAAATAATATGTAAGGGTGGGTTGAAAAGTTCTCAGCCTGACAATGAAAGACTGAGAATTTCAGTTCAAAAATGATTTTATTTTTCGACATAATCTCTCTCAACTTCAATACACTTCGTCCAGCGTTTCTCCAACATCAGTACACAAGTGAGAGTGTGGAAGGTTGTGAAAATAGTCATCCACGACCCTCTCAACTTCTTCATTCGATGTGAAGCGCTTCCCAGAAAGACATTTCTTCAAGTTTGGGAACAGATAAGTCCGATGGTGCCAAATCAGGAGAATATGGGAGATGGCCGGGCAAATCGTACCCCAAATCCCGCAGTTTTTCCATTGCCAACGCACCCGTGTGCACAGGTGCGTTGTCCTGGTGAAAGATGATTTTCTTCTTCTTCAAACCAGGCCTCTTCTTGCGAATTTTGGCATCCAGCGAAAACCTTCGGAAAACACATATAACTATTTCTGTGGAAACGGATTCGGCTTCCGGAGAACAACGAAACACTATTCTGGTCAGAAATTGAACAAATTTTGGAACCGGTTTTAAGGAAAACCGAAACCGGATTCGGCGAAAACCGAACCGGTTTTGGAGAAAACCGAACCGGTTTTGGAGAAAACCGAAACCAGTTTTGGAGAAAAGCGAACCGATTTTTGGAGAAAACCGAAACAGTTTTTTGTAAATTTTCAAAAACCGGTTTCGGTTTTTCTGCCGACCACTAGGTGAAACCATCAATACAGATCGTTATGGTACTGAATATTATGAGATGCACCGCAAACTTGTCTAGGACAATGCAGCAACAGACATAATATTTTCATGTTGGACGATACAGCTTACCATGTCGCTCCAAGGATTCGGGTAGGTCTGCATGTGTTGCAGTATGAAGCCCTTCCTCATATCCCTTGTTTTCCAATATCTATCCTACTCACTACTACCTCCACGATCTCAATTACTTCTTGAGAGAAGAGACATTCCTTGATAATGGTGCGGTGCAATATACGATTGAGTAACGCTTCGCGTTACTTCCATGCTTTCTTTTCCCACGAAATCGATTCCCGGCGGGAGCTCATGTGGTTCGGATTCCACGTTAATCAGTAGGTCCACGTCTCATATAGCCTCGCCGCTGAACGGGACGCTAAACTAAAATCAACTCAACAACTCTTTTCCCACGAAAAAAATAAACAATACTTGACTGAGCAACGGCAAACGTGTGTGGTTTCAGACGCCGACTATTTTGATTAACTAGTTATTGGTATTGTAGTTCTGATTTTGGTTGAGTTTCATTAGCACCAACCTAATGTATTTAGCCATACCACGCTGGTGACCACCCGAGCTAGAAATTTCTGCACGTGCAAGGCCACGTGCAAGATTCACCATTATGAAAAACATCCGTGTCAAAAATATCGTCGCAAAAAAAGTCTCATTTCTTAATTTCACACTATGTGATGTTCATTTCCATACAATAGCTTCTTTATATTGCCAATGGTAGTCTATTACACATTTTATACGAAAAGTAAGTGATGTGAGTAACCCTAAATTAATCAAAGTAAAGTATATATTTAGTTAATAATGTTTGTTTATTTACAGTATTGTATATTTCCTGGCAGTTGGACTCACAACTATGGCATTTGTTGTTGAACAAAACCAAGGCCTCCTTAATCGTTTGTATGTAGCAAGTGAGTATTATCACTGAAATATCTCTCAGTAGTCAGTCCTGGAAAAATTCATTGAAAACTTGGATGCTTTCAGCGTAGAGATCATAGCCAAATAAAATAATAATAATAATAATAATAATAATAATAATAATAATAATAATAATAATAATAATAATAATAATAATAATAATAATAATAATAATAATAGAATTACTGTATATTATCTTGCACTGTATCTAAAGGTGTTGTTGAGAAATAGCATTGTCCAATTAAATATACCTGACACTAGTTTAGCTGTAATACAATAGAAATGAAAATGAAATGAAATCTAGTTTTACGTCTCACAGAAATACCGTGTGGGTTAAAGAAGACGGTTAAAGTTATCCACGACAGTATCCTTTAGTTAAACAAGCAACAAAAATGAAATTTTGAGGTTTACGTCCCACGTTTATGCCGGCAAGGCTAAAAGAGACGGTGATGATGAAAAATGAATGAATTGGTTTAATGAAATAATTGGGAGGAAACGGGAAAACCCCGAGGAAATTCTCACGCACGGTGTTTGCCCACCACAGTATATTAATATTATTTAGAGCTTAACCAAATTTGTACGCTTAGAAATAGTTTAAATTTATACTCGTTATTTCTTAAAAACAGATGTTTCGATGGTGGAGATATTGATTGCACACGTAATAGTCTTTATGTTTCTTGTGTTGATACAAATTGCGATCAGTTTGGCCACATTTTTTCTTGGTTGTGGAACTGCACGGAAAGGTGATCTACTTCTGGTTATATTTATTATGGTTATTTCTGGATTTTGTGGTATTTCATTTGGTAAGTGTTACCTATTTACATATTTTGCCTATTTAAAGGGTTATCCTTTTCTGATTTTTCTTTTCTTGTAGAAAATAGGCAATTTGGAGTTTTGCAACGTCGTTCGTATTCAGGCCCGGCTTTACCACATGTGCAACACGTGCATTTGCACGGGGTGGTAAGTTTTGAGAGGCTGCAAAATCTTGAGTTGAATTGAATTTGAGTTTAACGTCCCTCTCAGCAGCGAGACTATAAGAGATGGGACCTACTGATTAACGTGGAATCCGAACCATATGAGCTTCCGCCGGGAGTCAAACCCAGGCTCCCACGCCAAAGGCACCTACGCTAACCTCTTAGCCACGAAGGAGCACAGGCGGCAAAATCTGTCACAATTATGTTATTTAAAATAAATATTTATTGTTGGAAACATACTTCATGATGATGGTAGTTACATTTACTAAGCTGACCTTCTATTTGAATACTACATTCATAAATCATATTTAGGGCGAATTAGTTTAGGGTCATATGGACAGTGCTAAAGCCAATGGTCAAACAAATCCCAAAATTAATTGCTTGATTGTTGTCAAATACAAGAGCTCAATTTTCCAACAGTAGCGAACACCTGTCCCATTTAGTTTGTTATCACAGTTTTGATATGAGAACTAGTCTTGTTTTTGCCACAAACAAGTTCCTTACCATTGAAGGTGGAAATATATATATATTTTTTTAAAATAACAGAAGAACGAAAATCAAGAAATCAAGATAAAAGAGCTAGTTGCACTTTACTTGCAAACTGATTGAAGCTCGATATTGAATTCTATAAAAAGGATTACCAGCTTTCCTCTGCAGGTGTGTTGGTTTTATCTTTCACTAACATAACAGATTGTTATTTAAAGAAAAACAGACACAATGAGATTGTATTTATAGTGTTTAGGCCTTTCTGAGTGCGAGTGCAATTTCCCTTCTCTTCGTTATTCATGATGGGGTAACATACTTAAAATCGTATTTTTTAAAGATTTATTCTTTTTGAAGCAGGGGGCAGGAAATGATGGTTACACAGGGCGGCAAATTGCCTAGGGCCGGCCCTGAACTTGAAAAGAAGTCAAATGAGTTTCGTTTCTCGTTATAAAACTATCTATCATTATCTATTTATCATTTCTTCACTATCGCGATCGGTGTTCAAACCGGTAATCCTAAATTTGCACTACTTCTAGTTTGAATAGAGAGATAAAAATCAATATAAAACTTATTCTTGGGTCGTTGAACACGTATCTGTGGTGGACCCACGGGAAGGGCTGAGGAGATGACCATCCTCCAAAAGTTACGTTTTTTCCTTGGAGTTTTAGTTGGTTAAAGACCAGAAATGTGGCCTTTTTTGGGGGGTCGATTCAGTCTGTGACAAAACATGCAGAGCCCCGTGACCTACAATCCTAACTATATATAAAACTACATGAACTGATTTAAATAAATAAAGGGGTAGTTTTGGTTGAGGTGTAAAGTTGAAATTCGGCATGATTTTCGAGACTAACCAACAGGAAAATTTCTAAAAGTGAATATTTTTAAGTTTTAGGGGGTCTAAGGGGGGATGAAAAAATATTCATGTTATGGCGGCTTTTCTGACCTAATATAATCTCATATTATAGGTACTTGGGATTGGAATAACAACGGGATTGAAATTCGGTTTTCTTGTACGTTTTCGCAAAGATTGCCTAAATAAATCACCAATAATAAAAATTTCCAACTTTAGAGTGGTTTTATGGGCAATTGAAAACTCTTCCCCATGTTATTTTTATGAGACATCTTCTACGCCCGAAAATTATTGGTGTCCAACCCAACGACCTAATTGGTGTAAAATCGCATAACCGGTTATTACGTATAATCCAACTTGGAGTAAAATATGGCCCAACAAAGTGTAAATTCCACTAACCCGGCTATACGTTTGACCAAACGTGTAGTTAAAAGTGAACAAGCGTGAGCTAAGAAATGACCTCATTGTGGAGTCGCTTAGGGAAGGGAGGGAGTGCAAATAACCCAACAATGAGGTAAATTTGACCATGGTGGGGTTAAAACGTAGAAATAATGGGTTTAAAAAGTGAAGGTCACATTAACCGTTACGGAATTTAACAAAACACATAGTTAATGTTAAACCGTCAGTTGGTTACAAGGTGACCCAACCCCACTTTATCGTGTTACTGGGATTTTTATTCATCACCAACGTTTCTTTTTCCTTTTTTCTTTTTTTTTTTTTTTTTTTTTTTTTTTACAATGCTAGCATGCTGAAGGCATGCCAGCCCCTTGCAAGGGCTATGCCCTTTTCTCGGGAAGAGGAGAAATAGTAATATGGGAAGGAGGCAGCAGGGATGGTCTTGTAATGTATCTTTCTAAATTACACTTTATCTTTCTAAATTACATATTTTGCTCTACCGACATTTTAATTTAAAAGCTCTACCGACTTTGCTAGTTACATATTTTTAAGAACATTAGCATTTCAAGATTAACATATTTAAATTTATTCAGATTTTTATTTAATTTAAATAATAATTAATTCATTCTCCACTCTACGGCCCACCCCCTTCACAGTCTAAGTGATTTAATAATTTATTTAAACTTTATTGATCATAAATTATATAGCATTGAAGTATATACACCTAGCCTGACAAATGAGATGGATAATGTTCATGTTTATAAGCACCCGTGAATAAATCATTTCCGATGTAATAATGTCTGAGACATTATTTTTCAATAAAATTGATATTTTTGTTCCTATATTCACCTAGTAATATAATATCAAGAATTTTACTATTTCCTTCATCTGCCAGGATGACATTTAAAAAATGTTGCCAAGAACTCACATATCTCACAAGTAGAAATAGTCTTTTTTTTAAACGAAGTTTTTCCCATCATTTTTTTTTTTTTGCCTGGGTCGGTTTGGACTATTTGGAAGATTTCAACTTCAATCAATATAATAAAGCATTCTACCTTTCTTTTCTCATTAGAACACAAAAAAATCATTTAATAACCAGATTCTGAAGAAATAACACAAGAGAAGTTGAATAAGTAAAGATAATCGGTCAGTTGATAGAATAGGAAAGGGGCGAATCGGTGGACAATTGCGTTTTCTAGTTTGAACAAATTGTGTTGGTTGAGCTATTAGAGTAATGTTCAGGCACAAGAGACAACATTATTTTAGTGAAAATTAATTGATGTCAGCGATAACTGTTTTGCAAATGTAGTAGTTAGACTTGTTAGTGAAGAAAATTATCAATTAGAATTTATACATAAATTAAAATTTGAGTTTGTGACTTTTTGGAGTTAAAGACATTTTACAATAAGAAATTATATGGATCAAGTTTATCTACGTGTCAATCTAAATTGGGGCCGTTAAAATTTGACCAAGAGAAGGCTAAAACGCTTTACCCATACTTTCTGTTCGAAATATATTTACACGCTTTCACATTAAAGAAAGAATAAATTCTCTAAATAGGTAACTTTTACTACTATTAAACTAATATCATAAATAAAATAGTCGTTTGAGGGTTTAATTTTGTAAACAGAACTTAGGTTCTAATAGACTATCTAAAGCTCTAAGGAAAGTATTTCCGTAACAAAGAACAAGATTTAAACGAAATTCTATGCTAAAACAAAAATAGGTTTGCATCCATTTCTTAGTTTATGATACTTTTTTCTTGTCTGTCAGTTTGAGTTTAGTCGACCAGTAAAACATATATCAAGGTATAAATTTCAAGCAACTCGAGAGGTAGTTAGGCAACCTATAATGGATCTTTTGGTATTTGGCTTGCATAACTTACATTTGCTGGCTACCAATGAAATGTTGATTTCGTAAATTAATAAAGAGAGCTATCCTCAAACTGAACACTGAACTCATAAATAATAAATGCTGTATCGGGAACAGGTCAAAACTCCCACAGCCAAAACCCCCACACTCAAGAAATGTCAAAACGCCCAACAAACGGTCATAACCCCCACACAAATGGACAAATCTCCCAAATACACGAACGGTCATAACCCCCCACAGCCAAAACTCCCACACTCAAGAAATGTCAAAACGCCCACACAATCGGTCATAACTCCCACACAAACGGACAAATCTCCCAAATGCACGAAAGGTCATAACCCCCACAGCCAAAACCCCCAGACTGGTAATCGGTCATAACCACCAACGGTCATAACTCCCACACAAATGGGCAAAACTCCCACATGCAGAAATTGTCACAACTGCCACACAAATGGACAAAACCCCCACACAATCGGACAAATCTCCCACACTCTGAAATGATCCTGGTTGCATGTCTTGCCCTTGTACTTTTTAATAACATTTTTTATTCCACTTAAACTGATGTTGCAACTATTCTTCTTGCACTGTTTTCTAATGACAGAAACATTAAGTCATAAAGAGCCGCAACAAAGACGTGCAATCACGATCATTTCAGAGTGTGGGGGATTTGTCCGATTGTGTGGGGGTTTTGTCCATTTGTGTGGCAGTTGTGACAATTTCTCCATGTGGGAGTTTTGACCATTTGTGTGGGAGTTTTGTCCATTTATGTAAGGATTATGACCGTTGCTATGTGTGGCTATTTTGTCCATTTGTGTGGGAGTTATGACCGATTGTGTGGGCTTTTTGACATTTCTTGAGCGTAGGAGTTTTGGCTGTGGGGATTTTGACCGTTCGTGCGTTTGGGAGATTTGTCCATTTGTGTGGGAGTTATGACCGATAGTCTGGGCGTTTTGACATTTCTTGAGTGTGGGGGTTTTGACCTAGACCCGCTGTATATACATTTTTTGTTGTGGAATCTATAACAGTAAAATAAAGCATACTTGACCAAAAAATCGTAAAATGTAAGGGAAACTGAATAATTTTCGTTTTATTCATAAGGCCGGTTTTTTATGGAAAAAAATTCTTTCCCCCAAAAAGCCGGCATTTTTGCATTTGTACTCACAAGTCATTAAATATATGGACCTTATAACATCTTCACAAAGAAAACAAAGTATAATCACTGTCTAGGAAGAATTCTTGGCGCTTTTTGCAACGTACACTGCGACATATAAAGGTTTCTTGACATTATGTCGCTGAATAAATATACAGGCGTAACACTATGATTTTTTGTGAATCCATTTCAAATCTAACCAAATTTGCAATCTTAGTCATATATGTCGATAACAATGTGCATTGTAGAAGATTATGTTGCACAGTACTAATTGAAGTTTGCGAAAATATAGAAATTTCATTTTTTCAAATAGATATTTCTATTCTAACGTCTATTTGAAGGCTGGATGGAATTTCCTCCTAAAACAACATACTGAGACCAAAACCATTGATAAAATTTGTATTAATTCCGTGTTTCTCTAGAGGGACTGTGCGGAAATTTCGGCAAAAAAAAAAAAAAAAAAAGTGTTCATCTCATCCTCACAATCCCGTGCTGCCTTTGGGAACTTTAATTCTTAGATTTCATGGTGCGAAAAAGCTACCCTAGGATATCAAACGCCAACTTCCCTCTTAAGCCAGAACAGTAGAGCAAAATAATGAAAACCATTTAGGCCTAATTGTGAGGTGACTTACAAGTGGTATAATTTGGAAACAATTTAATCATTCATAATCATAGAGAGAGAATTCTAATTAAACATTTTAGTGATTTAACTATATATTTACAGATTGTATTTCGTAGTAATTAGTTGATTTTGCTCTCAATTAATGATCAAGATTGTATCACCCATTTTTTCTTAAAGTATTCTGCTTATAATAGAAAATTCATTATCTTTAATATACACAAGATATTTTTAATCTGCGAAACCTATTTTTACTATGATCTTCACAGGTTATTTTATGTCCACTCTCTTTGATGATGAGAACAAAGCAATCCAAGGTGCCATGGGAAGCTTCTTTCCATATTTGTGTTTAAGTGGTAAGATTCTAAGTCGAGTCGTAATATATTAGTAGCGAATTGATAGTATGTTAACATAATGGTACATAAAAATCATATTGTACGAAAGATTGTTACTGAAACAACTAATCATAACATTAGAATTTATTTATTAGATTGAATTCAAATATTCCTACAGAATGTATGGTGAGGATGTGACGATATTTTGTCAGAGGGAGGTTGGTCTAAGCAAAATCGCACCAGCATATGTTTTATTTCCCTTCGTTTCCGAGATAGGAGATATTGATACAAATGATATAATTATTAATATAAATGAATACGCGATAATTTGTTAGGTAAATTATTTCAGGTTACTGACGTTAAGTTGAGTATGGAAATACTATGTATGCAAATAAATAAATGAAATAAAATAAAATAAAACAGATTCCTTTGACAAATACACAGCCCATGACTCTTTGCTAATGAAAGTTTAGTGTTTCATTCACACTTTTTTTCTCGAGTACTATTCGAGAAACTAACATTTTTCCCTCCTAAAATATTGTACGTAATAACTAAATGTTTGCACACATGTAGTTTGTTATATGGCATTTATCCATATGCCATCTTTCCAAGAATTACAACTCGATGTTTCCTCCAGTACTTTCTAGACACTGCCTCAAACAAATAGGTAATTTTGCTACCTCTTTCCTCAAGAACTCAGTAGGTACACCAATTACTACCTCATGGATCTTATTCTAAAGTTTGCAAAGGGTTTGTGGTTTGCTGCGATATACTTCTTTCTTGTTAGCCTACCTTCATAAAAAATCGCATGGAGTGAAGTCTGAACTTCGCTTTGGCCATTTGTGGGACCCCAGCGACCTATGTAGCATTCTGCGAATCGTTTATCAAGCATTGTCTTACAGGCAAGGTGTAACGAGAGCGAGCTCCATCTTACATAAATAACAGTTGACATGACTCGTCCTATTCAGAAATTGTAGGCCATACAAAGTTTTCTAACATTTTTAGGTATCTTTTAGCGTTCATAGTATCTCTCAACAGACATTGCCCAATAATACAGGAAGAGGTTAATCCACACCACACTGTCGCTTTCGGCTTGCCTGCATATTTACAATGGTTTCATTGAGATATCTTCTGCCCAATAATGGCTATTATGACTATTAACGAACCCTCTTACATGTAACACAGCTTCATAACACCACAGAATTTTTTCAAACAGGTGTGGATGATCTTCATGCCATGCGAGCATCATTTCACAAAATTCAACACGTCATTCGCAATTATCTGAATACAATTGTTGGACATAATGAGGCTTCCATTGTCTGTAATGTAACTCTTTGTAGAGAATTGAACGCACAGAATACTTTGTAATGCCACTTTCTCTTGCAGCCTGCAAAGTTGAATTTGAAGGCCTTCGGTCGAACATCTCCCTAACTGTTTACACCTTTTCTTATGATACTGAAGATGAGAACGCACCTGTTCTCTTAATGTTCACGAAACTTCCGGTAGTCATTAATTTTTTGTGGCAATTTTTAATTGTTTTTATCCAGAACAGCTTGCCTCCCATGTTGACCCCACCACCACCGTTGGACCTGAGCCACATCTCAAATTTTGCTGCAATTTTGACTCTCTCTCAATGATAAATCGTCCTGGCATCCCTGTAGTTTCAAAGGAGCAGCAAAAGCTTCACGGGATCTGAAGAAAATGAAAAAAATGGCATACTTTTGTCTATGAAAGAAGATGACTTTCATTGCTATCTGCGTATAATGTTTCTAGAAATTCACAATTCAAAATAGGGAGTTACTTTCTGCCTATCCCGTAGTTTCGAATTTGTTCTAAAACCCAGAACATTGTGTTTTTTTTAAAAAAATATATATATATATATACGCGTGCATTTCAGTACTTCACGTTTTAAGATGATTAGTTCTGTATTAATTGCAACATTTCTTTTAGGTATCATATGGCCTCTATCAGCTCTACCTAAGTTCTGGAGAATTGTAGGATATATTCTTCCAATTACTCTTCCCATTGAAACAATTCGTAATGTACTTCTTAGAGGATGGGGCATGTCTGATTCCGGTGTCTGGCAAGGATACGTTGTAGGAGCAACATGGTCTATCGCATTCTTTCTCATGAGCATAATTTCCCTGAAAATAAGGTTTGGGTGAAATAGCAACCCAGATACTAAGTGTTATGAACTATAAAGAGAAGCATCTTCTAGTGTTGCATTTTGTATTTTTAAAAACAGCAAAATAAATTATGTTGCTGAATTGGATTTATGAATTTTATAACATTAAAAAACTGTTTTTTTTTCTATTGTAATATTGCTCTGCCTTTTTCTTCGATTATTAGTGTCAACCATCTGCAGCTCTTGTAGAAAATTGAAAAATTACGAAAATTAATACACTTTAACCGAAACATGGGTTTCTGAGACTCAGTGGTAAATTTTAAAATACAAAGGTGGCACCCCTGCTTGCTTGTGAAAGTTTAAGTTCGTTTAGCTTATGAAAGTATACAATATAAGTCAAATAAACTTAAACTTTCACGAGCAAACAGGGGTGCCACCTTTGTGTTTCAAAATGTACCACTAGGTCTCAGAGACTCATGTTTCAGTTAAAGTGTTAAAAGAGAAATAAATCTAAAAATGGTTATGAAAGTTGATAACAGTAAGTTGTTACGAAAGTGTATCATTTGTCAGCATTTGTATACATTTGTTAGCATGAGAACATACTCATCATTCATAAATTTAAAAATTAAAGGCATGATTTTACTGAATTGTTTGAAACAGATTTACATTTTTTCATTCATCTTGCACGATTACCCCATCAATAACTTCTTCATTGGATGTTGCACGTCATTATTCACGGAGAATAATTTATTGTTTACGTAACCAAAAACCATATTACCAATAACCATGAACTAATTATTACGTGTAAAGTTATTTGTATTCTTGTAGCTCCAGTTGTCGATTCGTTTCCATTCGGTGTCGCTAGAGGTCGTAGTAGAGAAATAGAGCCATTCTGTCTGCAGTAGCCCGCTGTTGGCAATTATACACAAGATAAACTGTGAGAGCTGGCGATTCTCATTCACTACAGTTGGGAATTTACCGTTCAATTGAGTGGTAATAGAACCCGTTTGTAGTGATTATTTTGACCTAAGAGAGAGCTACTTAATCACAAGAATCAGTGCTTTTTATCGGGTTTCTTATTAGAATTCTAGCTCCATGACTCACATATCAATCCATTGAACAGGATCAATCAAAAATAGTATTCATTATTTTAAAATGTTGTTATGAGTTAATTAAGCACTACAAACAATTTATTTATTTTAGTGTTACCAGTGGTAACGGGAGTTACATGATGGTCACGCTCCTGAACAGTGGTGTCGGGAGAAAATACAGGGCTAAGAATAATGTTGGGTGTCGCTATTCAGGGGGTCATTTCTTTCTCGAACATAATGACAGACATGTGTTTGCCCGTACACCTTCTATTTAGTAGGAATATCTAGCATTTATTTCCACTCGCCCTCACTCATCCTTGAAAGCAATGAGCTAAATATTGCGATCGCCTCTTTGTCATTGTTGAAGCTAGTGTAATTAATGTCTCGAACAGTCATGACGTCATCTATCCTGTCCTTCGACTTTTGCCTGGCCTGAGATGTTCTTCGATATATAGAATACCATATTCTAATCATATAGAGCAGGCCTGTCCATGAATTGGCTCCCGGAGCCGAAGCGTGAGCGTGCACGAGCGGAGACAAAAACAGGTGAGCACAGGTGTTGGTAGCTTCGCCCCGTCCACTGCATCCGATAAGTGTTGCCAACCACACATGATGGCAAAAAACCTACGGCCAAGCCTGGTCAGAAATTCGCACGATGTTGAAGCATTGAGCAGACGCAGGCGTGAAATGTGCAGGTGTGCTCTCCCCCTCCCCATTTCGAAAGCAGTGACGCGAAAACACTGCAGGAAATAAAATTGGTACATTTTTTGGTCGAAGAAGACGCTTGATAGAGGTTACAGTTAGCGTTGAAGTAACTAGCAAATGAACAAAAAAAAAAAAAAAAAAACGAAAGAAAGAAACTAATATTAAACATGTCAGCTTACAGACGTAAAACCGACTACAAAAATCGGAAACGAATTGTTTCAGACCTTCTTTGCTTGCTTACACAATTCGTGACGTTGTATTACATTAGCACTCGGTCTGTAACTTGTCAGTCGCTTCACGTTTGCTAAGTTGTAAACGCCTTTCGTTGCTAGATTGATAGCAGAACGACGGGAGGTTGAAAATAATAATAATAATAATAATAATAATAATAATAATAATAATAATAATAATAATAATAATAATAATAATAATAATAATAATAATAATAATAATAATAATAAGATCGTGTTCGAATTATGCATAATACCTGCTTGAGTTCTGCCGTAAATTGCCACTGGATGCTAATGTAGGCAAAGAAACAGAGATGAGGAACAGAAAATCAGATTTTTTGAGTAGATTTTATTCGAAAATATATTATTCAATTAGAAATCATCCAAGTAGTCTATACTTATTAGGTTTCCGTAGCTACAAAATATAAACATTGTAATAGCTTTTATAACTTACCACAGAAATCCGAGATCGTAGACAAAGGTCCCAAAAGAAAAACACTTGTTGCACATTCCCAAAAGTTCGAAAAATGCAATCACATTTGCCGAAGCGTACTCAAGTATCTTAACGCCACAAGAGACAAATGTCTGACAGTAGCAAATCAAAATCCAAACCAACAGAACACGAAAACGCACAAAGAGGCCGAATGTGTATAAAGTTAGAAAAACAGAATAAAAGAAAATACACTATAAACACTAATAACTGACAAGTGTTTTGCTTCAAGCCTTGTTCTCTGAGGCAGATGTACCGCACAATTTCTTCGTAAGTATCCCTATACGAGGTGATATTGTTTGCACACAGCTTAGACGTAACAAACATTCTAGGTGATGGTTGGACAACGAACTTCTTTGGTTTGATTTCGTCAGTCGCATTTTTGAAAATAATTGCTCACACACATACGTCGAACCAAACATTGACATAATATTGGCAGCATTTCTATGCAGTCGCGCAAATCGACATCGAGGGAAATTCCTATAGAACTCTTGTAAATTGCTTTTCTGATAGAATTTCTCTTTATATTCCCTGTCGCACACTAAGTCTATAAGTTCCAACTGAACATCAAAAGGAGCGTCTTCAATGTTTGTAGAGAATGGGGTGGCAAATACCCTGAAACTCATCTCCAAACATGTTATGTCCTCAAATCTGGTTTCAAACTCGTCCTTAAGGCTAAGCAGCAAACTGCGGTAATGAGTCAAGTGAAGAAGTTTACCGGACTCTTGTAAGGTGCCTAAGCTGGGAAAGTGAACCAAAATCTTGTTTTCAAATTGCTGCGCCCAAAGGGATAGCTTCATTTTGAACGCTTCGACGCGATCGCAGATATTTGTAATTAGCAGATGTTGACCCTGTAATGAGAGGTTAAGAGCATTGAGATGAGTAGTTATGTCTGCCAAAAACGCAAGGTTGCATCTCCATTGGTCGTCTTTCAGTTCTGGCACGGAATGATCGTTCACATCGAGAAACATATCAATGTCGTTTAGTAACTGAAAGAACTGGTTTAACAAGTTCCCACGGCTCAGCCAGCGCACCTCAGTATAATAAGGTATGTCTCCGTATGCACTATTTAGGTCTTCGAGGAAGGATATAAATTGGCGATGTCTCAGTCCATGTTTTCTGAGGTAGCTGGTGGTACGAACTACAACGTTCATGACACCGTTCATTGTTACACAATTTGCACACAACTGTTCCTGATGCAGCATACAATGAATTCCCCTGATATCATGCGACACCCCAAGCTCTTGCAGTTTTTGTTTTAGTCGCGCCACGAACCCTGCTTGCTTCCCATCCATAGCAGGTGCCCCATCGGTCGCAACAGAAACCAGTGTATTCCACGCGAGGCTTGTATTTTCGACACTTTCTTCAACACACGCAAGAATGTCAGCGCCCGTTGTGGTGCCCTTCATAGGTACTATGTGCAACAGTTCCTCTCGAATCTCCAGATCACTATGTGCACCACGAATAAAGATAGCAAGCTGCGCAGTATCTGTAACATCCGTACTTTTGTCGAGCGCCAGGGAAAATGCAATAAACGTTTTCGAAAGTTCCAATAGTTGATTCAAAACATCATCTGCAAGATGTTCTACGCGCCGCGTAATAGTTTGTCGGGAAAGTGGAACCGATTCGAACTGCTTTATTCGAGATGGACAAAAGTCTTCTGCTGATATTACTATACACTCCTTTATTAGGTGTCCGTCTGTGAAAGGGCGCAACAATCTTTCAATATGCAACGCAATTTTGTAACTCATCCGCACAGAGGCTTCACACGTTCTCTCCCCGTCTTCCTTTTCCGATGCGGCCTTATTCTCTTTCAACTTCTTCAATTCTTCTTTGCGAAGATGTCCCTCAAGTTCCCCGTATTGCTCCACGTGATAAGTACTGTAGTGACGTTGAAGGTTGAACTTTTTAAATCCGTGTAATGTTTTAAAGCACACTAAACATTTGGCTATACCGTCTTCTTCGACAAAGAGATAATCCTCCTCTCACTGCGTGTTGAACTTAAGTGTAGGTGTAGGGCAGCGTCGTTTCGCCATCTTACCGCTTTGAACTCTTTACAATGTCTGTGCTCGATACTGGTCTCTATAAGCAGATGTACACAGGGGGAGTTAGTGGCTAGATAACTAACGTATTATGTATGTAGGTGCCAAAACTGGAAGCACGGATGATAGTAGGCTGAGCATAAGTGGCACTAGTCGCTGTCTGCTATACACTAGTAAAGCTGTTTCGTCATGTACTTAATCTTTACTTTTGTTACTACTACTACTACTACTACTACTACTACTACTACTACTACTACTACTACTAATAATAATAATAATAATAATAATAATAATGCGTATTATTATTATTAGTATTAGTATTAGTATTATTCGGACCAAAGAGGGATGAAAATGGGGATTGGAGGAAATTCATAACGAGGAATTACATTAGTTTATACCGCTCACCTAACATTGTTAGGGTCATTAAGTGTAGAAGGCTCAGGTGGGCAGGCCATGTAGCCAGAATGGAAGAAATTAGAAACGCTTTCATAATTTTAACTGAAAACCCAATTGGAAGAAGACCACTAGGAAGACCTAGGCGTAGATGGGAAGACAATATTAAGGTGGATCTTGCAGAAATAAGAGTACAGAGTAGAAACTGGATCCAGTTGGCTAAGGACAGAAGTTAGTGGAAATATTTTGTAAACGCGGCATTGAACCTTCGGGTTCCATAGGCCATAGAGTTAGTTAGTTATTATTATCTAAAAGAAATGTTCAAATGTTGTTAAAAGACAATTACACAGAAGAACTGAGTTCCGACCAAACACTAATTTGCCGGAAGGAAATTTCAGTACAGTCCAGCCCACTTTAAGCGTTATCCGTGCAACCCATGTTTCATGTTCAAGACATTGGGAATAATTGTTCGTATCATTCAGTTGGAACGTTTCCTTCCGAGTTTACGTTGTTACAGCAGGCCTACAACATTGTGACTTTCAAAATCAGTCAGTGACTATCGAAGAAAGATAAGCGTGTAGCTTCAGTCGTTGATATGATTTAACATTCTTTTTCACTTTTAACAAGCCACCGGCAAGCAACCAGCCAGGGACAATATAATTTTCATTATTAAAAAGACACTCCTTGTTAAAAAAAAAAAAAAAAAAAAAACACTAATGGTAGTCGCTAATGGTCACTTAAAAATGGAATATCTCTTTGGCTCTGTTAATATTTTGTTTGATTCTTTGCGATCAAAGTATATTTAAAAGTGGAGTAAGAAATATTATTCTTCCTATTGATGGTGTAATAGTGGCTTCTAATCTCCACAACCAACCCCTTGCTAAGCCTATTCGTACACACATAAATGCATAAGCTAATTTTCTGGAGATAATACTTAGATAATTACAAACAAGTGCTACAGTTTTTTTTCGTATCAACAGATTATCTCTTTTCCTAAAAAGCGAAACAACATAATATAACAAACCCACACTCGGATTAAGAACTTGATTATATATATATTGAAAACTGCTATCCATTGGGCAAACTAGCAAATTTTTATAAATGTAAGCGATGGTTTGAAAATCTTTGAGTTTTACGTCCCACTGTTATGCCGGTTAGGCTAAAGGAGACGATGACTATGAGAAATGAGTGAAATGGTGGAATAAAGAAAGTGGGAGGAAACGGGAGAACTCCGAGAAAACCCACGAGCACGGTGTTTGTCCACCACAAAGTCCGCACGGCGCGAGCTGGGATCGAACCAGGGACCCCAAGCACCAGAGGTGAACGCTCTACCACTGAGCCACTTTTTTTTTTTTTTTTTTTTTAAACTTCCTGACTTATTTTCAACTTCAACCACTTTTCAGGACTACTAGACACGACAGGGACACGAACACAGAAACATCGAGGACATTTAAAATTTCACCCTTGCTCTTCAGAGGGACTCGAACCCCCAATAGGCTTCACCGCACGACCATCAGCCTAACGCCTCAGACCGCTCGACTACACCACCGGCCACCGCGCCCCCCAAGCGATGGTTTGGTTCCACCACATCCTTCTTTAACAAAAGGAAAGAAAAAAGAAGAAAAGTAACGTACATAGTTTATCATTTGATTGCTGTTACAAGTTTGTGTTGTCTATAGTTAATGGTTACCACATTGTAAAAAATGCTTTACACTAAATAGCAACCAGTTACCATACATACTTTTTTTTTATTTGGTAAGCTAGTGATTACCGCCAAGGTTGACAACACTTTCGCTCCTCTAAGGACGAAACCCGAAGATGCTGGAAGCACGAACAACGGTATTTGCACGTAGAATGCTCGTGAACGTTCACGAGGAGAGTTTCCACTATCTGCTCGCCGTGGCCAGGGCTGATATAGAGCCTGATGAATTTAATGAAAACACCTGAAAGAAGTACATAAGTGGAAGATTCAAATGCCATTGGTCTATCTTTCGTCCTCTGGTAAGCCATAGAATGGAGTCAGACTGGTCGTGAATGGTACCAAGTGGAACATTACACTATCTCATATGCACTGCATCACTCATTTCCGTGAGTAAGAATGAATGCGGAAATCTGAACCGATTTCTTGTCTTCAGAACAGACCACAGATATGTAGTTGAAGCGCAATATCACTTTTTATGTTTCTATATACAAGAATGCGTAAGGTATTCGATAAAAATTACTATGCTAAATTATCCTAGCGCAAAATAATACATGAGGCTAATTTTACCCCCACTCAGATCAGAGGGACCAAAGTATAGAATATTATATAGCGCAGTACTTTAATAAACACATGTAGCGTATATGGCAGCGCAAAAGCATTTAGAGAAGGAATGACTTAGTATATAGTTTATGAAAAATTCCATGAATTTAATAGGATATAAGTATTTCATTTATTGTGTAAGAATACCCGATAAATTTAATATAATTTAGTTTTTGTTACATTCAAATCCGACAAGAATTAGCAGAGTAATAGTAGAATGTTTTATATTGCTTATACCAGCATTAACAGAGACATATGAATACAACGACACACAATCAGATTGCTTCATGAAACAAGACATCAGCGTATGTATACATGGAGAAACAGGAAATAATTCTTGAACTCTTGTCAACTTCTCTCTCTTAACATAATCGCCAGGAACTTTGAGAGTTATATAGAAGAATGACAGAGAAGGAATAAGTAACGGCGAACTAACATATCAGTCGGCTTCGCCTACCACATAGTTATCATTATACAGCGCGCTCAAAAAGTCTCTATACAGCTGAATTGTCACATATTCAAGCAACGAGAAAATTATTTTACTCAAAATTTATTATATTTTATGGCATAAAAGCACTATGTACAGGGCGTAGCATATACACACACATTTTAACACACATTTTCACAGCAAATGTTGGAAATGTCCCCCATGAGCCTCCAAACATGCTTGCACACGTTTCTTCTTGTTCTCAAATACTCTCACAAGTTGTTCATGTGGAATGCTATGAGCAAAATATCGAATAGCTGTTTCGAGTTCTTACAGCGTGTGGAGATTCCCTTTATAAACAGAATTCTTTGCATAACCCCAGAAGTAAAAAATCCGGAGGAGACAAGTCAGGAGACCGAGGTGGCCACAATCCCTTTGAAATTATTCGATATCCAAAAATCTCTTGCAGTAATCTCATGGATTGGCGAGCTGTATGTGCTGTAGCGCCATCTTGTTGTATCCAAGCATTACGAATTTCGTCTTCCGTTAGTTCTCCCATGAACTGGTGAATAATTTCACAATAACGAGTTGAATCTATTGTTTATCTGAAAAATATGGGGACGACTATTCTTCTTCTGGATATTGCAATCCACACCCCTACCTTCTGGTCATGCAGAGGAACTTCATGTATGGCGTGTGGGTTTTCTGCACACCACAAACGTGAGTTCTGGGCACTGACGTAACCTGATAAATGGAACCAGGCCTCATCAGTAAAAAAAAAATATCCAAAACATTGTCAGAGTTGCCCATAACAAACCGTGTAGATCATTCACAATACTGCACTCGTTTTACACTGTCGGGAGGAAGTAACTGCTGCACCACTCTCACCTTATACGGGATAAGACGCAGTTTCTTACGAACCGCCTTTTGTGCCGTACCAACACTTATTGCTTCTTCCTGGGCAAGTTTTCGAAGTGGTTTATGGGGGCTACGTTGCATTGCATCCGATATGTGTAGCATTTTTTCTTCATCGAGCACTGATGGTCTACCACTTCGATCATAGTCCATTACCATTCCAATGTCTCTAAATTTATCGATCAGTGCCTTTACAGTGTGACGATTCGGAACAGGTATATCCGGAAACCTAGCTGCAAACTTATCTTTGACTGTCTGTTTGTACTTACCTTGTTCATGGAACACATGTTCAACCAGGAATATTCGTTGTTCCAAAGTTAATACCATTGTTTCAGAGACCGCTAACTAGATGCAATCACTTCAACGTCACTTTGCCGACTGGAATCTAAGAAAGGAACTTCACGCAAGGCGATAATATAGCAGTGTTGCAAACCTTTGCATAAAATTTTATTTCATGTGACTTTGAATGCGACTTTGACTTGCCAAGATTCAGGTGTATAGAGACTTTTTGAACGCTCTGTATTTAACGACGTCACATGCTTCAGGCAGTTAATACTACTTTCTTTGCTTAACACTTAGTTTTGATGAACATACTCTCGCCATTAATAGCCTACCACGAGAGAATATGTTAAGAGAAATATTTAACACATGCTAGTTAACATTAGTTCTATAATAGTTTTCCTCTGTTAGAGGTACTCAATCAGTGTTTCTAACTTATATTTTTTACAGAAACTTCCCATAATACTTATATATAGAGATAAGACATTGAAGCTTAGGGAATGAATAACTAATAAGGTGATAATTTTAGGGGTAAATAAGAAAAAACTGTCATTCGAGTTGGCAACATTACCTCGTCCTTAATGGACTTGGAAATTCAATTTAAAAATTGAACAAGAATTTTAGGAATGATCCAAACAATGGATCAAAAATTATGATCTTGGTAAATAATTAGTTTATGGATCAGAGGTCACCCTATCTTTGAACAGCCCCGAAATCGAGCTTTCATATTTTTTACTGAACAAGCATATCATACTGAGTTAAATGGTAGCTTGGGTGTGGCTTCACTACAAGTAGTTATCCAGATATAAGGCGTACAAGAAAATTTTTGATCGAATTATATTGGATTTTTTTGTGCATTTTTGGACTAGAGACCACAAAATTTTGAACAGACCTTAAATCGAGTTTTCTTATCTTTTACGAAATAGGCACATTATACTGAGTTAAGTGATAATTTAGATTTGGCTACACCATATGTAATTCTCTAGATATAAGTCGTAGAAGAAAATTTTTGATTCCAATATGTTGGATCTTTTGATGCACTTTTGGATCAGGGGTCACAAAATTTTTGAACTGCCCATAAGTCAATTTTTTAATGGAATAAGCACATCATACTGAGTTAAGTGAGTTAAGTGATAGCTTGGGTTTGGCTACACTACCTGTAGTTCTCTAGATATAAGGCCTACAAGAACATTTTTGATTGAAATATATTGGATCTTTTGATGAACTTTTGGATCAGGAGACACAAAAATTTTGAACGGGCTCTAAATCGAGTTTTTCTCGTATTTTTTACGGAATAAGCACATCATACTGAGTTAAGTGATAGTTTAAGTTTGGCTACACTATATGTAGTTCTCCAGATATAAGAACTACAAGAAAATTTTTGCCTGAAATATATTGAATCTTTTATCCAAAAATCTTAATTTTCTCCATTTTATATTGGCCGATTTCAAAATTCAAAAGGTAATCGATAAGATATGCGATATGTAAAGAACAATAATCAGTATTTTTTTTCGAAAATCAAAAATAAACCCGTAAATCCCGAAATTCTACTTTATGCTTTAGTTTTATTACTAGCCCAATGTGAAATAAAATATATCTACATATTAAGTGTAAAATTTATTTTTTAAAATTAATAACATTGTTTTGAAAAAATCAAAGAATAAACCCTTAAAAGTTCAAAATCCCGGAATAAGCGTCATACTTCGCTTTTGCTTTGAAAACTAAAAATATCTGCATATATCGTAAATTTAGAAAAGTATTTAAAGAATTTTTTGAAAAAATTAAAAATAAATTCGTCGAAAATTTTGTATTTTCGAAATTTTTGAATTGTACTATATTTGTCATTTTATTATCCGATTTGGACAATTCAAACAACATTTAACAGAGGGTTAATTTAATTTTTGTTTAATACATTACAAGCAGCGTACGGCTGAGAATAACATTCTAATATCGCTTTTATGGGTATCGCAGCATAAAAAATCATTTAAAGTTTTAAAGTCATATTAATTATAAATGCGAATATTGATAATGGAATCGTCTACTTGCTTCATTTTCTATAAGAAACAATGATTTCTTAACCCTTTCCCCTCGAATTTGTTTTGACACAGCAAGCTGTACAGCTCGGATTTATTTTGAGATATACCCAGTACTTGAGTCGGCCAATACAAATACTCGTAGCCCCCATTTGTTTGGCTTCTGTGGGTTACTAAAGTGGCATGCGAGTAATTAAAGCGTCAAAATTAGTGCGGGGTAGCCCCGACATACGAGCAGAAAGGGAAAGTCTCGAATGTCGGGGCTCTCGCCGCATTCGAGGGAAAAGGGTTAAGTTCGGTCATAGTTCATAGAAAATAAACATCCATTGATTTCGAATAAATTTGGGTGCTCTCTTGCACATGCTTTTCAATTACATTAAAATACTTGTTAGAATGAACTTCCATTGAATTTCCATACTAAGAACTTACTTATTGCTTAGAATATTTGAAGGGTAAGGGAAAAAAAGAAGGAATGTCACAAAACTGCATTTTCGAGAAAACGGCGTTTTTATATTTTAAACTGCGTAAAAAAGAATAGGGTAGTCAAATCTTTTGACCCTTTTTACATGGACATTTCGACATCTACGCATGCATAGCATATACTGTCAATTAGTACCAAGAGTCAGCAACAGATAAGACAAAGCACCCGATAAAGCACTCACATGGACATTCCCTGTTTCTTCCCCTTACCCTTCATTTGTAAAAATTTTACTTTCTTTCACTTCATCTTTAAAGTATAATTCGTGCTTTGCGAATCCATTATCTAAACCTTCAGACCTTGATATTTTAGAAGGGCTTCTTCGTTTTTACATCTTTAAGTAACATATCAGTATCTTCATTATATCTCTGTGGTAGTAACATTTTATATTTTCCATCTAAGAGTTGAAAAACTATTTTTCTTGTATAGTGTGTTTTTAATTAAGTTCCATAATTTTATTTGGCAAGCTTTACCTATTTCTAAATCTTATAATTTAACAGGCCTTAAAATATTAATACCGTTCTTCTTGTTTAAATAAAATATTTACTATAATGAAAATCTCCAAAGAATTTATTGATTTCCATTAACACAGAACAAAACAGTTGGATAATTGTCTTTTGGTCTAGTATATTTTATTCCTAATACATCTTTATATCACTTATATAACTTTAACTATATTACGAAAACACTACACAAGAATAGTCCTAATATGTTGGTACTTAACAACTCCACTTTTTCTCTGAAACGTCTGCCTCACTCCATAACACCATTCTTACTTTTTCCTTTATTCGATTCATCAAATTCCATAAAACAAATTCCACATACTAATTTGTTCTACCACGTAAAGCACAACCCGTAGCACGTACATGAGCAAACCCATATCACTAAGACACACTAATAATAATAATAATAATAATAATAATAATAATAATAATAATAATAATAATAATAATAATAATAATAATAATAATAATAATAATAATAATAATAATAAACAAAAGATAACACCAGCGGCAGCTATTCTCATGACGCACAACGTCCTAACTCTTTCACCTAATAATAATCACTAAAACGAGACAGCATGTCAAACAAACAAACTCATTGGGCAAGTTGACAACCAATCAAAGAGCGAGAAAAGTTGCATTTTCGAAGTCAGCGCCCAAAGGTCATCAGGTGACACCTTACGTGTTCCACATTTAACACAGAAAAATTCCTTTAATGAGGAGAAAGACAGTTGGCACCTGCATTCTTCTCCAAATGTATCCCACAAGGAGATAACAGATTTCTCTTTAACAGACAGTTCGTATCCAAAGATATCCTGAATTCGATGTTTCCACAATAACATTTGCTAACAATTTTTCCGCTAGTAAATGCTAATTATTTGAGGAAAGTACCTAAATATGGAATACCGTTCCATTTTTTTGGCAACTGTAGCTCATCTTACACGATTCTACATATAAAAAATGTGTGTGCATTCTGTACACATATAGTAATAACTTCTACCATTTAAAGTCAGTCAATAACAAAAAAGATACCCCAAAAATAAATGAAAATGAAAACAGTACAAAATAGTTACTTGAAAAAAAGTGCTCTAAATATGGAATACCATAAACAACTCTCATGAAATATACCAGAATGTTTTACATGCTTCTAATATAGGTATGCTAAGTAAAACAAAGGAAGTTGCCAATACAAATATTTTAATTACATTATATAAAGATGCAAATATTCCAAAGATTATTTGAAAAATGCAAAAAAAAAAAAAAAAGTAGTAAATGAGCAAAAGAAACAGAACCAAAGAAGCAAAATTTGCAAGGAGACATTTATATCTTAGAGTTGTAAACTTAGGTAAAAGAAAAATTATTAGATATGCTGCCTAGTGTTAGATATCCTGCAAAATGTCCAGTGAGAAATCTATGTCTATTTACAGAAGTCAGATATAAACACCTTTGTCATATCTAGCACACTCATTGTGAACCCAGGATTGGCACATCATACACATCACCCACTCTCACCGCGCTTATCTTCAGAAAATGTTGATGAGCAGAAGAGGCACTCAGCGTCTTCTCCTGTCTCTGGTTGATCATTATCGGGAATGCTACTAAACGTTGATGATTGATCATCATATGCGCTGATGGATATAGATGTTTCGGAATCTGAAGTTTCACTTTGGGGACGACTGTCATCACATTTGTTTCGTAACGTACTTTTCGTGCATTTCTTAGTTAATTTTACCTTTTCTTCTGTTTCTTACCCTTGTTTTTTTGCACTGTTCTTCATTTTTAATTGTTTTCCACTATTGATAGCTTTCACAGACTTCTGTAACTGATTTTTGTAAGGTGATGAAGTAATTATGACTGCAGAGCCAGCCTTTCTTCCTCTACTTCCTCTTCTTCACTGCGGGCACTGGTGATATTTGCCATGGAGTTACACTGCTGCCAGATGGCCCACTTGCTGAAGCTTCAATGGCGATTGGACAAGCAGAGGTAGGAGAAAGGTTGTCTGAAGTATATGGGAGAGAAGTGTTTGACATGATTGATGTAGAAGGAGGAGGGAGTCCAGGTGAAGGTTCTAAGCCTAGTAGTGGTGTAGGAGGGGAAGAGAGATGTCGTGAAGGTTCAAAGCCAGATACTGATCTATATTGTTGTGCGTACTTTGCTTCAAGAAAGTCACTATCATTGAAAATGTGGGGATTGAGGGGCCAAATTCCCGTCACTTTAAAACCATTAGTGGCATTTGAAGCAGTTTGTGCTTTCACATACGCTTTTCCAAAGAGTTCTCCTACCTAAAATGCAGCAAAATAAAGGCCGCACACAACCGTCTTCTGTCCTAACAGTTCTCATCCAAATCCTGATATCTTCACTGTAGTACGTTTTTAAGGGACTCATGAAGGTTCTGTCAAGAGGCTGCAGTTTGTGCGACGAATGTGGAGGAATACAAACTAGGGAGACATCATTGCTTCTCGCCAAATATAAAGCTTCTAAATTCCTCGAGTGGGTATAATGGTCATCAAGAATGAGTAACAATGGAGAGTCTTCAGATGGCCTTGTGTGTTTAATAAAATGTCTGAAACATTCAGTGAAGAGATTACTCTGCACCCACCCAGAAGGATGACACGCTTTAATAGATCCTTCAGGAGCACCGGGCATGAGGTGATTTGGCCATTTTTTCCTTGAAAATATTAGCTTGGGAAGAACATAAATACCCGTGCACTCATACACGTTATTACGGTCACTAACGAGCCTCGTTCTGCAGAGCTACTTGCGCCTATTTGACGTTTTCCTTTTGTGTGCAAGAACTTAAGGAACTTTTGATTGAACGACAGTCAGGCCTGTCTCATGAACGTTAAATATGCGATCGGCAGAAATGTTCTTATTATCAATCTCCGATTGCAAAAGGTCAAAGAAGTGGGTCACTTTTTCTTTACAAAAGCCAACGGTTCGATTGTATGACGTTTGTGTCGGTTTTCTGAAAGAAAGTTTTCCCTTGTGTCTCTTCATAAACAATTTCAGCCAAGTCTTTCCTGCAAACTCGTGGCACTTTGAAAACGAGTGTGCAAGTCCATTTTGTTTGGCTAATTGATATGCCATAATTCGCACATCCCTCCGAGTAAGACCAAAAAATCTGTCTTCCATAACTAACAGGTACTGGACCAGTTCCTCCTGCATTTCCGGTGTTAGAATTGGTTTTATTCCTAGTTTCTTCAAAACAGCTTCTTCAGGACTCAATTTAGATGACGGCAAGCGAAAACGTGTTGTCCCAGGTACATTATATATTTTGGCCGTCTTCAAAAATCCCATTTTCTTCTTTCTCACATCGTGAATTGCACTCCTCATTGTGTTGCGGTCCCAAGTCTTCCGCTGTTTATTCATCTGGGAAACGAAACAAAAAGATTGCACAAGACTCTAAATATGGGATACTATTCCATATTTAAAACCTTATGGTATTCCATATTGCAAGCCTCGCAATATTTGTTTTCATAACCACAAAAATGGCACTTAGCCTACCTAGGTACAAAATAAACTAACTTGCAAAGCCTATAGCTAGAGAACACCAACATTCTGCGTGATTCACTGTCAATATTTTCAAATTACAATGTCACTAAGAAAATTACTTCTAAAACACTCACCTTCCATAATCAACAATTGCGAACATCCACTCCTTGAAGTATTCCGTGCAACAAACTACTTACTTCACCACAAACTGACCAGAAACGCATGACAGGGTACATAGTCAAGCGTCTCAGGGCACCTTCATGAGAGTGCACCACCTACCTGGGTAGATACGGTGGTATTCGATATTCTCAACCCTATTCCATATTTAGGTACTTTCCTCTACCAATTACTTTTTGCGTAGCAATATGCATAAGTCATCCATTGTTATAATAATTTAGCAACACCAAGTTCACAGCTTATATACCACGCCTACATTGACGTATCCACTTTTCCATCTACTGTTATTTTAATTTAAAGAAAACAGGATGTCCCATTATAAACAGCCTTTACGCTATTTCTCATCCTATGTAACAACGTTTTTGAGAAAAACAACTTGCGATTTCATTTCTTCACTGTAAATTTTACTAAGGCACTATTGAACTTCCAACTCCAAAGACCATATTTTTACTTGAATCTTTCCAATAAACAAACATAGTCTGGTTTGAAACACAAAACACAACTACAAACCTCCCTTTCCCTATCCTTATACATGTGCCTCAACCACCATTGATCACCCTTAAAAATGCAAGGTACAGAAAATGCACAATACTGAGTTCGAGCCAACTCGTATGTGTGGTAACCAGTCATAGCACAGCCTGAAGAAGTTTATGATGCCTTAGTTCGAGCCTTCTCAGGTGTGAAGTAACAAGCCACAGTGGATCCTGAAGACGCACCATCGTTACGCCTCGATACGTGATATCTGGGATATCGCATACCACTGTGGACTCTATGTAACACAGTGTCGTCTGAGATCGAGATAAACTATAGGAACTGATTATATATATTGTCTCCAGATGCACTTGAAGAGCCTGTTATCTTTGTGCTTTCACATCCGAAAAGACTTGTTGCAAAGGTTTTCAGCAACGGACATCTACATTAACACTCAGGCCAATTGGCCTCACATCTCACATCTCACTTCTGGCGCCCAACGATGGGACCATGAACGTCAGAGGGATGCCTCCACAATGCATCTACTTGCAACTCACCTGCATGTTGGTACAGATAGCCGTCCTTCAGACCTCGAAAATGCTGACCAGCATCCTGAAGCTAAAGCCTGTGACAAACATCTTGGCATTTTAGCTAAACGAATAAAACGCAAGCTCTGACGCGACGTTGCCGAGTGCTAAGGGGTGTGGCTATGGCTAAGCAGACGAACAATAGCGCGATCAGGTGAAAGGGGATAGACGTGGATGTGTACAAAATAAACGTGGCAATACCGCTGGCCTCTCATTTGCTAGCAGCATTTAAAGGGAACTGGAAGCGCCGCCTTCAATGCCAAGATGTTTGTCACGCCGTTTAGTTCAATGTGAAATCATCGCTGTTCAAGAAAAAGCATTCAGTTGTGACTGTTTTTTTGTGTGTGTCTATTGGTGACATCAGACTGAGATTCCCTACTTTGTAGGGAGTACTAGTGCTTCCAATGTGATTGTTCAACTTTGTTTTACTTCGAGCGTCTAGCAACATAGTGTACCGCTCAGTGTATGGTTTACTATTAGTTTTGTACTACCTTAATCGCTCATAGGTGGACAGTGAAAAGAAGCACAGAAACGATACATACTGGTCAGCGGTATTCAGGAACTGATCCTCACCAGTGGAGACTGCAATGAAATTATAAGGACACTGAAAAAATTGATATTTTATATAAGATATATTAATAATATTTATTTTATTCCCATGTGGAAAGGAGAGTCAAGCGAACAGCATTATTTTGTATTGCCTTGAAATTAGACATAATGGAATTGTCCTTGAAAAACTATATTTTGTAGATTTGGTTATGGCTATCCTAATGACGAGAAAATGAATTTTAAAATATTTAGGTAAATAGATTAAATATATTTGTAGTCAACTAGTTTTCAGTCAGAAGCCTGAAAATGGTCACCTACTTTTTTGAGACATTAGAGTGAAAAAAGCAAGGTAATTACAGAACCTCAGGGTTCAAACTAGAGCAAATTGTTTCGTTTAAATGGTTAAGTAATAGGCCAGTGGAACATTCGGTTTCGGGTTCTGATCGTGGCTCGGACAGCAAACGAAATCATGGGTGGAAACGACAAAGTTGGTGGTGTAGTAAGGCAACCCTTTTACCATATGTAAGTTTTATTTTACTTTTTTATGTATACTAAAGACTGTCACTGTTGAATCCAACGCTAGACGTTTGGTCTTCCACGTAATTGCGCAAAAAAGTTGACTTTCATTTTTACTTGTCCTTCATATCTCTGTAACATTATTTGTTTCCTAAACTGGATTCTTTAATTTTGTGTAAATAAAGTTCTATATTTTATCGGAAAGAAAAGGACTTGTTCATAGAAACATTTGTTCTTTACTTTAAATTTTACCAACTTCTTTATGAATTAAGGACAAGCAGATATATGTTTTGGCTCTAAATTATTAATATTCAAAATCAAATTTAACCTCATTATTTAAACAGTAAGTAATCTAATTTGCTATCGTTTGAAGGATCGTGTTTGTGTGACGTTTCTGTAAAAGGGACTGTTGGGTGAATAATTGTTTAATAGAAAACTCCATAAGTTTCTTATCTAGTGTAAAATTTGAAAATGTGTACCCATAAAAAATGATAATGGGTTTCTATATGATGTTTTTAAAGCTGGTTAAAGTGGACTATAGTACGTAATGTCACTTTTAAATTTATTTATTTCCGTGGTCCGCCATTTTTATTCTACTATATGAAGTGAAAAATGAAATCTTTGAGTTTTACGTCCCACGGTTATGCCGCTTAGGCTAAAGGAGACGGTGATAATGAGAAATGAATGAAATGGTGGAATGAAGAAAGTGGGAGGAAACGGGAGAACCCCGAGAAAACCCACGCACACGGTGTTTGTCCACCACAAAGTTCACTTGGCGGGGGTTGGGATCGAACCCGGGACCCCAAGTACCAGAGGTGAACGCTCTACCACTGAGCCACCGCGGCCCCTTTTATTCTACTATAATGTCATACAACAAACGTATTTGTTCAAAGTGAATGATGCCATTTTGATGTTCTTTTTTTCAACGTGGGCATATTGGCCGAGAAATTTAAGAATATGCACGTGCCAGTAAAACTTACAACGTGTACATACTAGTTAAAATAAAATTAGATCACACCAACGTGTACCAAAGAATTATGACCTCCCATGACAGGTCACCAGAAACGAAATGCCCTTCCTATATTTCTCAAATTACATGACCCCAACGGAACCAGATCACAAATAGAAACCACAGTATTACCAAAAGTGCCAAATCAGTGTATATTTACAGTATAACGTTCACGGTCAATTCGGAAACTTATAAAAAGCAGGTTGCTTATGTAGAATATAAATCTATCTGTTTGACGTCTCACGTTTTACCCTTTAGGCCAAGGGAGACGGATAATGAACGGATGTGAATGATAGTGGAATAATTGGTGGAATAAGTGTGGGAGGAAACGGTAGATCTCTGAGAAAACCCACTGTTGTCGTCTACAAGCTAATTTGACCGGGATCGAACCAGACATCCCACGCACTAGAGATGAACGCTCTACCACGGAGCCACCGTAGTCCCACTCATGCAAACAAACAATACGAAGGGTACAGGAGATAAAACTTAAGGGGGCAGACTATTAAAAATGATACAAAAGCTAAGCATTTTTCTTTTGCTCGTTTTTCGTAACTGAAAAGAGATAAAGAAATGTAACTTACCACAGTAATAAACAATGTTATTCTACACCCGAAAATACGAATCAAAAGAATTTTTAGTATTGCCAACCATAGAAATTACAGTGTAGCCACAATATTAATTATTCAAAAATCTAGGTCAAGGCAGCGACTAGAAAAATGAACTTAACTGTATTTTTTTTACTTATCATGTTGTCTTGGTTCCTTGTTAACTACTTTTTAAATAACATTTAAAATAAACACAAATATTATTTAAAAAGTATTTAACAAGGAACCAAGACAACACGATAAGTCCTTAATTACCGTCGAGTTCATTTTTCTAGTCGCTGCCTTAACCGAGATTTTTGAATAATTCATATTGTGGCCACACTGTAATTTCTATGGATGGCAATACTGGAAATTCTTCCGATTCGTATTTTCGAGTGTAGAATACGGGTGTAGAATTGAAGTAAGTTGCACTTACGAGAAAAGGGAAAAAGAAAAACGATTAGCTTTTGTATCATTTTTAGTAGTCTGCCCTCTTAATGGGGATAGCAGTTTCAAAGGTCATTAAAAGAAGATATAACTGAATCTATTCGTGGTATATTAATGTTATTCATAATTAAAGAAAACAGGACTTCAAATTGTAAATTTTATTCTGCTGTACAGTCGCCCACATAAGTCGCCCCAGGACTCCAAGTAATGGAATTATAACAGTCAGGGGTCCAGGTACTTATGTGGGTGACTGTGGTAAATCATTCAAAACCTATGTAGACAATGTCATATACATAAAATAAATTTATCGCTAAGCTCTTAAAACAGACTAACCGAAAAAAAACTTTTCGTTATTTTTTTTTTACAAATTATGGTACATTTTACTATTATGGTCAATAAGAAAATAATTCAGTGGAATCGTATTCTCATCGCAATTACACTGGCTATGATGAATACTAATATCCAAGCTGTAGCCACAATAAATCCTAGATATACTCCACACTTAGATATACCCCAGCCACGAAGAAGCACATTTCTACAAGTTGTTATTGGAGTGGTTAGAGGCATAGCGTAGGATAAGCCTCTCCAAAAGTCACTTAAAGAAGAAAGCGGCCACATCAGACCTAGAAAATTGAAATACATCAGATGATACAAGCAGAAAGTATTGCAAAATCCATACATATAAGCAATAAATATATTAGACAACATGGTGAAAGTAATCAGGATAACATTAAATTCACTAAAAGGAACAAAATTACTTCAAAAACCATAGCGGCAAAAATCACATGTATAAAATACTGCACTTGGCATCTGCGATTTTTTCTTGTTTCGAAAGTAAAATCCGTCCTCAAGGAGACCTATTTTCAGTCTATGGAAGAGATGAAGTGGTAAACGATAGTGGTAATCACTATGGTGACTCCTGAAGATTTCCATAATTAATGCTACCAATAGAAACTTCATATACAAACATGTATAAAGAGGGGAGGGGAGTATGTTGAAAAGCAATGCCTTTAATTTGTAAGTCCTTTTGGCACCAGTCTCGTTGTTTTTATCCAGACATCATATATGTCGAGAAAAATCACACTTGTTCTGAAAAAAACAAAATTCAGTGCCTGAACCTACCTTTGATGAGACTCTGCTGACGCCACTGGGTGAAGCACTGTATTTTACAGAGCCCCTCCTGGCTAACATGTTAGCGTATCCCATCTTTGTCGTGGGATTCCCGGATTCGATTCCTAGTGGAAGCTAATGTAGTACTTTATAAATCTAAATCTATAAATCTATGTGAGTACAGTAAAAAACAGTAATGAGTATATAAACAGTAAAATATATAACAGTAAACAGTAAAATATATATACAGTAATATAAACAGTAATAAGAAGAAACAGTAATGAATCGATAGAACATTTACTAAATGTCAAAAACTAAAATGAAAAACCAAAAATAGATAGCCGTCCTTAGTGAAACTAAGGTACGGGAATATAACAGTAAATACATTGTACATTTTCTAGCTTTATGAAAAAGAACATTATATTCACTTATCATTACGTAAATGCAGAATATCACTGACTAGCTAGCTAATTTTTATATCATCTATTCTTTGATCTAGTTTCATAGAATTTTGTACCTTTGAATAATTCTTAACTCGAAAAAGAAAGGCTTTCGGTTCGAAACGAAAAAATAAAATGAAATCTTTGACTTTTACGTCCATGGTTATGCCGGTTAGGCTAAAGGAGACGGTGATGATGAGTAATGAATGAAATGGTGGAATGAAGAAAGTGGGAGAACCCCGAGAAAACCCACGCACGCGGTGTTTGTCCACTACAAAGTTCACTTGGCGGGGACTGGGATCGAACCCGAAGCTCCAAGCACCAGAGGTGAATGCTCTACCACTGAGCTACCGCGGCCCCAGGTTCGAAACGGAGATGAAAAGAAGACTTGAAACGCCGGACACAGCGGTACAAAATTTGATTGTTTCAAAGAATCCGATAAGGATTGCTTCGATGTTGACATCCCCATTAAAAATCATAAAGTCAAACAATCAATGCAATAAGGACGATGTAGGAACATCGGGTTGAAATAACATTTCTGAAGTTATGAGTATATAAAAAGCTGGGTGAACTAGTTTGTTCTTTACAAGCAATTTGTGAAATATTATTTATTTCTAAATGACATCAAAGAATATTTTATCTTAATTATTTGAATATTCACAGTACACACTTTGACAGACTATTTATAAACTAAAGAAAATAATTTTAACATATAACTACTCACACAAACACGAACAAAAGGAATCGTACCACTTAAGCACAATACAGGATAAAAGCTTCCCATTGCTGCTTGGATTGCTGTACTCTCATTACTAAATAATGTAGACATCAAAAATCCTGAGGACGAAATTATAATATAGTATTAGTGAATGCTCTTTTATGAAAGATCATAGATCTAATGATATAACATTTATGAGATTTTTATTACTTGGTACCGTACATTAAATTTATGAGATTGCGTTGTAGATAGTTACAAAACCTTTACGTAAATATCAAAACAGTGCGTGACTATGTCTTCTGACTCTCCTGCAGTAACCATTATAATGGAGAAGCATACACTATAGCAATACACATTAGTTGATATAATCACATGTCCAAGAAAGTTCATCCAAAATTTGAATTGTGCAAAGAAACGGTAACTAAAGGGAAAATTAAAACATGTGAAATTATAGCTTAAAATACTATCTAACGGAATACAATTCATTACCATACTATACTAAATGTACAAATGTCCTAATATTTGCCAATGAATGAAGCCTATGTGCATGTATAACTATTTTCATACGTTACATATATCTCTTAGAGACACATTAAATATAATTAATTCATGCATTCTTGAAAATCAAGTTTTTAACATGGTTTCCTGTTCCTAACTTTAACGAGACATTTCAAAAATAAATTGAAATTATCATAAACAACATTGTTATGAGCGCATTATACAGACTACAACCCTTGCATTATGATAATCTCGTGTTTAATAGCGTTAAATTTAAGGTATAGTGTGCAACAATTCCTTCCTTCCATTTTACAACACTATTTAATAGGTTTAATGTTCCTTAACTATTTATATAGTCATTTTATAAGTGTATTCAAATTATGAAATTCATTACACTCATATTACGATTGAGAACAATACGGATACATTAATTACTAACACAACCCATATATTTATCTTTAACCCAATTAAGAGCATTTTCTGTTTCATCGCAAACTTGCGCAACTCGTAATGTTGATTTAAAAAAAAAACTGCTAAGCAGAAAAGTGAATTTGTAATAAGTAAAGGACATCTTTAAACAATAAAAAGATGGAAATGCTCGTACAGTGTCAATTTAAATATTCGAGTCAAAAAAGGCTGTTTTTATACATTAAAAAGATACACATTTGTGTATTGGTAATCTAAGTAAGAAAAATATAAATTATAATCTAAATTAGGATTAGGCCATTAACTTTAAATACACTGTTTTTCTTCCTTTCAAATCTCAATAAACATTTTGCGATTAGCTTTACTACTGTTATGAGCAAACATTTTCATTTGAGATTATCTTCAAATCTTGTTATTTTTGCAATTAATAATATTGATATTAAGAGATGTATTTTTTATTGTACAAATGACATTATTTCGCCATATTTATAGCCCTACCATTTTTGCCATATTTTCTCTTCCCACTTTTTCACTTTTTAAAAAAAAAATTAAATAAATTCCGAGAGGATTAGAACAATTTCTAACTCCTTGATTGGTTAAATTTCTTAATTCGAATAGCTACTAACTTAATTTAGTCAAAATACTGAGATTTAGCTTCATCTCCTTCCACCAGAAGAAGTAAAGAGATGTCGCTAGCTCATCCTATTGTTAACATCAGTTCATCAAGTTTATCTATTGGCTGCTGTAATGCTAATTCGTGGCTCAGCTTTGATTTTAAGAAAATTTGCTATTCTGGCCTGGAGCACAAGTGTACTAAGCGTAAATAGTTGCTTATTCAAAACTAAAAGTGATGTAAACTATCTGAGTACGGTTAGAAACGTCTAAATAACTAATTCTATGGCCTATGGAATTCGGAGGTTCAATACCACATTCACAAAAGCTCTTCTTTGAGTTCTGTCAGATAACTGGATCGTGTTTCTATTTCTCCTACATCTATCCTAATAAGGTCCTCTCATCTATGCCTAAGAATTCCTAATCGTATTGTTCCGATGGGGATTTGAGTTAAAAATTAAGTGTATTTATGAACTGGTCTAGTAATTAGAAAACTGTTGTGGTGTATGCAGCTTGCTTTTTCATCAAATTGCAGAGCAGAGCTGGTTAGTTCACCATCAATTAATATAAACTATTTTTAGTTGAAGTACATTTTTTTAGTTGAATGTTTGCCATAAGATATTTTAATTTCAATATAACCTGTATCGTTTTCACAATGTTTTGTAAGGTTCTGAGCTCTCTTCCACATTTGTTCCAGGAGGGTTATCATGTAAATAACTTCCATGTCATGATCCTTTAGAGCTATTATTGTAATGCCATGATTTTCTAGCTATCATTTCATAGTCATGTTAATTTTAAATATGCAACTTTTCATCCTAGCGTTAATATGGCGTTCTGAAAAGTATATTTTCTCCTTTCCTATGTATATAATATCCAAATTCTCCCAAGTCTTGTCCTTTACTTACGCTGTACTGTCTTGTCTCTGTTTTACGCAGCTTTGAGATATCTCATGTAATATTTCGAAATTTCGGTGCGTATTTAAACGAATTAAAAGAGTAATTGGGCAGGAAAAAAAAACTATTTTGTTTCCATCAGTTCCTTTTCATGCTATGGGGGGGGGGTGGTGGTGGCTCAATGGTAGAGCGTTCACCTCTGGTGTTTGCGGTCCCGGGTTCAAACCCTGCTCCCGCCAAGTGAACTTTGTGGTGGACAAACACCGTGTGCGTGGGTTTTCTTGGGGTTCTCCCGTTTCCTCCCACTTTCTTCATTCCACCATTTTATTCATCTCTCATCATCACCGTCTCCTTTAGCCTAACCGGCATAACCATGGGACGTAAAACTGAAAGATTACATTTCATTTTCATTTTTTTCCTTTTCATGCTCAATTGATTTATGGTCTTGAGTTTCAGATTACCAAATAATGGAAACAGATTGCACGTATTCATGTTACGTTCAACGTCCTATATATGTATAAACGAGTGCGTGTTCATATTCACTGGTAATTATATTTGAAATGTAGTTTTTTGACGTTGTAGTCTACGCGTCCGCCTCATGTGAATATTTACTTATGTACCTCTTAAATGATTTATTATATTAATTTTCTTTAAATACCGTATGTGATTGATAAGTTAAATATTTATGATCTGTATTGCTTATCTAGGTCAAATAAGCTTTTTCCTTGACAGAATTTATTTTATATATATTTTATATGTGTATATTGTCAGGCAAATGTGAACACTCAGGCACGCTGGAAAATGGTGTCACCCAAGCAAGCTTTTTATAGCTATTTACACAGAAAGGTGTTTTAAATCATATGCTACTTATAGCTGCTTTCATAAAGGATCATTCTAATAGTAAATTATTCACTTTCATTTGAGTTGATTAAGTTCCTTGGTTTACGCACCGAGCAATTCATAGTGTGAAAGTTTGTTGTTCCTTTCATTAATTACCCTAGATTTACTTTAAATAAATGTAAAAAGAGATAGTATATAATACATCCATTCTTGCTGTAAATGTCGGTTGTTCTAAATACAGGGTGTGTATAAAAGAACTCCGGGGTTTTAAAAATTCATATCTTATTAACGATAAAAGAGAGAAAAATTTAGTTAATTTCTCTGAAACGACTAGCTCAAAAAGTTTTAGTCATACTAATTGGAAATGTTTTTATCAATAGGTGGCAGCGCTGCGGAGCGTTAACCTTGAGACGACGTAGCGGCTGCGGTAGTCAGTGAATCAGTTACGTGCCGTGTGGATTGTTGCGCTTCGCGCTATGGTGACGCCACAACAAAAGGGAGGGACCTATTCCATGGTCTCCAAGGAGCCCTGATATGACTCCGTTGGACTTTTTCTTCTGGGGGCATATCAAGAATCTTGTGTATGCGGAGAAAATTCGTAATGTTCGCCATCTCACCGAACGAATAGTCAATTTCGTGGCAACCGTATCCCCAGACATGCTGGCCAGGACATGGCAAGAGATCGAGTACCGTTACGATGTGTGCCGTGCCACTCACGGAGCTCATATTGAACTTTATTAATTTGTTAAAACAAACGTGAAAATGTAAGCTTTCAAATCATGTATAACACATGTATGTACGTTTTTTTTACTTATTTTGCCTCAAAACCCCGGCGGGGCTCATATTGAACTTTATTAAATTGTTTAAAAGAAAATTGAAAATGTAAGCTTTCCAATCATGTATAACACATGTATGTACGTTTTTCACTTAAATAAAATATTTTGCCTCAAAACCCCGGAGTTCTTTTATAGACACACTGTAGTTTATCAAAACTACTAACTTCAAATGTGTTTAGAAAGATAACCAACTATTTGATATTTAAGAAAATTATTATTAAGCTATTTTGTTCATAAATATTTAATATTGCCAAGATAACAATTGTTTATCAACAAGATAGCTAATTTAATGAGCAATGTATTAGATCAAATTATCTATCATCTATCTATCTATCTATCTATCTATCTATCTATCTATCTATCTATCTATCTATCTATCTATCTGTCTGTCTATCTATCTATCTATCAATCAGGGTATCCTACTATTTCTTTTTCGTATGTCTAGACCAATAAGATCTAATTTATGAACATTTGAAAATAATTATATTAAATTACATTTTTTCTAAAAAAAAATCGTCTCGATACCAATGGTCCTACCACGCAAAATCAGCTGGGTAACGAAAAGGCTAAGGAAAGGTATTTATAGTTAGAAGTCAAGTCTCCGTTCAGATATATTAAGATGGCCAACTACGTTCTTCCTGTTACGGATGGAATTACAAATAAAAAGAATAAATCATATAGCTACATTTTCATTATTATTCTCAGGACGCCACTGGTGAAGACAATGCTCTCAGAATTGATCGAAAATTTGGCACGTTGATCTTATTCAAAAATAGTATTGAAAATTTCCATGATTTGCACTGAATATAATTTGTTCTACAGAGTGAAGGATAAATACGTGCTTCTCCTTCTACAATCTTCTATTTGTTTTCGCTACTAATTACTCACCATATGCTATTCCACAAAGACCACAAAGAATTAATATCATTATAACTAGAAACAAATCTCCGTTCTGTGCTATTTTGAAACCAAAGAAAAATGTTAAGAGAGTGACCAGAATCTGAAGCATTACGAGGAACATATATACAATTACATGTCCTAACAAAATTTCCAGATTAGTGACACCTGTAATAGAAAATAAAGTCTTGTTGTAACGAAATCTCTTGGGAAAAGAATATCAAAAGTACACTTTATGGTTTCCATTAAAACTTATATTTATATATTTGTATACAGAATGACAAAAATACATGTTTTGATATATATACTGTATGGTTTAATATGCCATATAGCATAGCTGTGGTATATATAAAGTATTTATAATTTTCTTACATTCCTATTCTTTGCCATCACATGCCGATTCTTTATTTTAAAAATAACATAATTTTTGGTAAACAAGATTCCAACCCATGCTAAAATGAACATTTGTTTACAGATCCATTACCCTAAGCCAGCGTTTCCAAACCGGTGTGCCGCGAGGAGATCGAAACAAAATTATTAATTCTATAGCAATCAAATTGCAAGACATTGGAAACAATGTATATTTGTATTTCACATTACTATGAACCTCTACTATAAATCTACAATTTTACGTTCCATGTAGTGTTACTTTTCTGTACATTTTTAATGTTGAAAAAAATATTTGTTATCATTGTTATGACCATTATCGCTTTTTTATTGTTGCAGACTATTTCGTAACTTGAAATTTTAAAATATCATTCAATCCTTTTGCAAAGCAAACATGCATACAAATTACCTACATTTATTGAGCTGAGCGAGCGAAGCTCTTATACTCGGGTTAGCCGTTTGGTTGTCCGCGAACTCCTCCTAGACCATTTGGCCGATCTCAACCAAACTTAGCACGCTGATAGAGTATGTCGTGCTGAGTGACAACATAGGTCGAAATGAAAAATCCGATGTACCATCGAGGAATAATCACCGAAAAACGCTTCCATAGACTTAACATGGGGAAAAAGTTTTCACGTGATTTTTTGTCAACAATTAAAATCTGCGCGTGATTTTCAAAAATTCCGGCGAAGCCCTTTTATTTTTTTAGCGTAAAAATTTACAATTTTAATCACAATTTAAAAACAAATTAACGATTTTTTAAACTTTTTTTAGCCGGAACAAAAGGTCAAGACGAAGAATTGTGCGATTGTTATGAAAAATACTGATTGTTTTAAAAAGTCACAATAAACTGATTACGTTGCTTAAGCTCGCTCAGCTCATTTCATTGCAATCGAGTATATCCATTGCATTCCTAGTATTTTAAAAGTAAAAGAGATTTGTTTGTTCGTTCCTTATTAATGATCTTCGTTCTTAGTGAAAGGTTGGATACAGTTTTCGAAAAAGAAAGTGTATTTTTAAAAACCTGAGTCCTTTTTATTTCATTGCAATTGTTTTCTATTTTTAAATTAGAATGAAAAATGAGCACAATTATTTACTACGGGAGAAAACCAGTGATCGAACTTTCTTCTCTGTAAAAAGAATATCAGTAATCACAGAAAAAAATACCACTGTATTTTATATTTACAAATAATAATAATAATAATAATAATAATAATAATAATAATAATAATAATAATAATAATAATAATAATAATAATAATAATAATAATATTGTGCCGCGAGAATTCAAGTTACACCTGCAGTGTGCCAAAGTTGAGAAAGCTTGGGAAACGCTGCCCTAAGCACAATACCATAAATACATGATGGGCTTCAGCTGTATATATTTGTCTTAATGATAATACGCGCTCAATAACAATGATATCCTATTAAATATAATTGTTTATTTAATCTACTATTTTGTCATCTTTTATGAAGGTTTTCTATATGCTAATTACATATTTTGATGCAACAATGTCCAGATGGGCTATCTATTTTGTAAAACTCTGCCTGTTACTCTATGGTAAAAAGCATTGAAAATAGATTTCTCTGTAAGCTCAGTTCTGAAGGACGTAAGGATCTAGGTTCATGTTTTCGGACAGTTTCTGAAAGACAGTCTAGCTTTTTGTAAACATAAAAGTGTACCTTAATGAAATGTAGGCTGAAAATACGTAATAACTATATTCCTTTACCCAACCTTGATTGTACATTTCCTTATCGAGTTATAACTACTATAATATTTTATCGTCTGAATTAATTCAGCAGCCTGGCTGGAGCTTTGTAATGGCTAATGAATGAACCCATATTAAACTATATAGTTTTTCCATGTTTTTATGTAAAGATTCATCTCCCAAAGTTATTTTCGTATTGTTTCTGAACATTTTGGCTATAAGAAATATATTCGAAAAAGCAGGGGTAAAAGAGAATCTGAAAAGATAAAAGGGACGGTAGGTAGTGGCATGACGTCACGCCGTCTCCCTGCCTATCTTTGCCCATTGTAATTTTTTTAGGAACTGGAGGGACGCCGTACATATATTTTGGAGGTGGGAGGACGGTGTCCCGCCACGTTCTCCCTTATTTTTACCCCTGCTAAAAAGATGAAACAGTTCTTTACAAAACAATATCTAAATTATGGATTACATATTTATCCCCACTAGAAAACTAGTACATTACCTGCAACATATAAACGATTCAACAGGCCTTGTCTTTGTTCGGTTATAAATGCCATTGTTGTAAATCCAACTGCCAGGAAGAACACTATACTGGGGAGAATGAGAACTATTACACTTTGTTTTAAACACATGAATTTAAAGAATATAAATACAGATTTTTCATGTTACAAGTAAGACGCAATTGACTCCGCGAGTCATACAAATTTCTTAAAAGAATGAAGCTGGTTATATATTATTTTTAAATTGTGGAATGTTTTGAGTTTCAAAACATATGGTATATTTCGTATTTATCTTCAATTAATCTTTTGTCATCGAATACTCGTTATATTTCCATGTTAACCTCTTCACGGATCTGGCATCAAATGATGCCACATATTTATCGGGAAAATAATCCGATTTTTTTTTCTCACGAAGAAGAGTGCGAACTGAAGGTAAGTAAAAACAAGTGCTTCAGAATGTTATTTCTACTTACCTTCAGTTCGCACTCTTCTTCGTGAGAGGGGCCGCGGTGGCTCAGTGGTAGAGCGTTCACCTCTGGTGCTAGGGGTCCCGGGTTCGATCCCAGCCCCCGCCAATGAACTTTGTGGTGGACAAACACCGTGTGCGTTGGTTTTCTCGGGGTTCTCCCGTTTCCTCCTACTTTCTTCACTCCACCATTTCATTCATTACTCATCATCACCGTCTCCTTTAGCCTAACCGGCATAACCGTGGGACGTAAAACTCAAAGATTTCATTTATTTTTTTCTTATTCGTGAAAAAAATCGGATTATTTTCCCGATAAATATGTGGCATCATTTGAAGCCATATCCGTGAAGAGGTTAAAAGCTTAACTGCTGGCACATCTGCTTCAAAGAACGACCCGAGCTTTCCAACTATTGTGCTGCCAAAATGTCTTGAACCGTGGCAAAATTGCGAACTAACGCTCACACTCACACTCACACACACACGCGTTGAGCCAATAAGGGTTCAGCTGTTGCTAAGCGAGAGAAAGCGAGTGGAATTCCTTCAGCCGATAGCAGCGCTTGCAACGGAAAACTAGGGATCAAGTCAATGTAGCATATCTATACACGATAAAGCCGATCAGCTCATACGTTGTGTTGAGCTGGGAAGTGGAAGGCTTTAGAATTGGTTGTCAAACTAACAATAATAATGTAAGTCGTACCTTGACATTGCAGATTAGGTGATCCTTCAGTCTGAATACCATTACAAACGCTTCTGCATCTCTACTAAAATCAGTGTTGCCAGTTGAATTCTTATCAATACCGTAAAACAATTCCTAGTGAAGTTGTCGTTTAGATATTATATACAGTATATAAATTTGTCCTTTTTAGCTATTTTGTCATTAGTCAATCATTATATTGTATTATATATATGGACCTCCTTACATACAGATCTTATAGAGTTTTGTCCTCTGTACATAATAGCATTCAACTCTCTTTCAAGAACACTCAATATACGTATTAGTGAAATCACTTGATGTGAGTTGAGGACAACTGTGTGTAATTTTTAAGTTGGGATTCAATTTGATTTACAGGTTTCCTTGTGAGACACTTATTCTTTCGTAGTTGGTGTAATTCACCTACAATACTTGTAAATTTAGACAAATCAATATATCTGTCGCAGTGATTCTCAACCTTAATCGCCCCAAATCCAACCCACACAATGCTTTAACCACCACAAATCCCACACAACGGTAGGTGGGATCAGTGGCGTAGAGAAGGGGGAGGAAGAGGGGCCTGGCCCCCAAAGAGGTCCGACAATGTACTTTGGTAGTTTGATGTTTGTAATTTTTTAAATACATTTTTATGTTTATATATTTTTGTTCGTAATTTTTCTATATGTACCTATAACAGCACTTGCCCCCCCTAAACACACATCCTGGCTACGCTACTGGGTGGGATCAAACTGGATGATCACGCACCAAAGGTGAACGCTCTAAAAATGATTTATTTTTCCGACTTCTCAGGTGAAACAGGAGCTGAATGTTTGATTTTCCGTGTTGATAGTAAAGTAGTTTTGGAAGAATATGAAATATTGAAATTTGGAACTAAATTCACTACTTTTTCTAATTTTCTCTAGAAGGTTTTTACATTTTTCTTAGTACTAGCAATAAACAAACAATGGAGTTGTCCGTCGGCGGACCGAGGCAATGACCTTGATGTGTCCTTCAGTCGGTCAGTGTCACAGCTTTCATATGTAATTGTTTGTCATACATATTTTTATTTTTCGTTAGGCCTATACAAGTTAAGTTTTAAGTGTGATTTACAAGAACAGTGTAATTTAGTGTATCAGCAAGTTCTTCAGAAACACTAAATATAAGTAGCTTTACGTACAGTATTGTAATTACTGTATGTACTGTATAACCATTGTATCGATAAAAAAGCATGCCGTACAATATATTTAAGCCTAAATGGCATTTTCGTGGTAATTCTCGAAAATCCGAACAATTTGAAAATCCGAACTCCCTGTAGTCCCAATTAGTTCGATTTTCGACTTCCTACTGCATATTGCTTTACATCTCGTGTGTCCTATGTATTGTACATTTTATAATTTCTTTTCGTGTTCTATTTCTTGATGCTATTGCGTTCGTATTTGTGCTTGGATTTTATGGGTTTACAAAATGTTTTTTGTGCCATACAGTGTGGTGCTCTTTGAAATTCATTTGCTCGCTATGAACATATTGTTTCACATTTCACGGGTTATTAATGCTTCTGGTTACTTTTGTTTTTTTTAGAGCAAGTTCGGTAAATTACGATAAAATAAAGTATTTGAAATTACTAATTATCCAAAATTGCAGTTGCATTTTTCTAATAACATATTCTAAACTTATCTACGTTTGAGGGCTGTGGGAACTCTACTCCCACTGTTATTTTATAATGTAAATTATTGTAAGAAATCCTTTTATGCAAGTGGTATTTTGGTTAATTAATAGTTTGAAATAATTTACTTTCTCGTATTTCATCTAAGTTGGCCTCTGGGTGGTGAACCTGCAGGGGGACCTATATTCTAGAACCTTGCCAACAAACATAATTTATAAAATTAACAATCTGTAGCATTGTATGCAAAAACTAAATTGGACACATTGTTTAATTGCTATTCCATGTGTACTAATTTACTAAGTGAAAACATAAAATAAAAGAGTACTGACATCAACGAATATACAATTACACTATTATAAACAAATAACATCAATACTAAAGTACTTTTGACATAACATTAAGTATGCGTAGGGTTCATAACACGTAAACAATTGATATAATAAACAAATGAAAATAATGTTTATTACTTATATGTTATTAAAATATTTGGAAATTACTTTGACATTATTCCTGGTGCTATGAAGTCTGTGAATGACATATCCTCACCACCGTATACTGGCTCCTCAAACTGAAAAAATAAACAATTCTTATTGTATGTCGATTGGATAATAACATGTAATAACATGATATGAGAAGTTTTCAATGTTCATAATAACAAAATATATTTCCAACTTAAGTTTACAAATGTAAAATTATTTTCTAAGGATATGGATGTTAGCAGAAAGGGATTCAATAATAATGTAACACTAAGGCCCGTCTCCTGAAAAACCAAGGTAGATAGAAAGATGAAAACTTTTGTAACCTTCAAGGGACATAAAAGGCAACATTATGCTGATATGGAGAACCCCCTATGAAGTGCGTTTAAGAGGTTACAGGGGGTAACTACAAAATTTTAAATAGCAACTCCCTCCGTGTGGTATCTCGTTTGCAAGGTGATCACGTGTAGACACCAATTTTGGAAACTACATGTCGCTAGCGTGTCCCTATTCAACATGGTGGCCATCCGTAAATTATGGTATGTTCCACGCATAACACTAAGGCTTACCTCCTGAAGAAACCAAGGGAGACAGAAACATGAAATCTTTCGTATTCTTCAAGGGACACAAAGGACAACATTATGCTGATATGAAAACCCCCATGAGGAGCCCTCAACGGGGTTATGGGGTGTAACTATAAAATTTTAAATATCAACCCCTATCGTCTCGTACCTCGTTTGAAAGCTAATGACGTGTAGGGACCAGTTCCGGAAAGTGTTTGTCACTATCCTGTCTCTATCCACCATGGCGGTCATCCGTAAGTACGGTCGAATTACTCGTTGTTACCCCTCGTAACCCTCTTAGGCCCCCCTCATGGGGGATTTTTCTTATCAGTATAATGTCTTTTGTGTCCAAGGTTACAGAAGGTTTCATGCTTCTGTCTTGGTTTCTTCAGGAGACGGGTCTTAGTGTTGTGCGTGAAACGTACTTCAAACGTACTTACGGATGGCCGCCATGTTGGATAGGGACACGCTAGCGACATGTAGTTTCCAAAACTGGTCTCTACATGTGATTACCTTTCAAACGAGGTAGAACACGGTGGGGCTTGCTATTTAAAATTTTGTAGCTACCAACGGAACTCCCTTAGGTCCTTAGGCCCTGTGGAATTCTCCTTATCAGCATAATGTTGTCTTTTATGTCCCTTATAGGTTACAAAAGGTTTCATGTTTCTATCTGCCTTGGTTTCTTCAGGAGATGGGCCTTAGTGTTAAGCGTGGAACGTACTTCGACCTTACTTTATGGATGGCCGCCATGATGGATAGAGACATGATAGCAACAAGCAGTTTCCAGAACTGGTCTCTACATGTGATTACCTTTCAAACGAGATATCACACGGTGGGGGTTGCTATTTGAAATTTTGTGGTTACCCATGAGCTTGTTTGGTACTGTTTAAAGCTTAGATCAAAACTTAATATTAGCGCGTGACAGACACTTAATACGTCCTCACTCTTCTGACTCTGGAAGTCAACTTACATGTCACAACTGGTTCAAACTCGACACTGACTGTACCAAAGGTGCCCTGCCAGAGGATGAGGGACACATGTGGGACTCCTGCTGACTCCCAAATGGGGATTAACGCGTCCCATTGGGTCTGGTAGTGTACGTGGTACCTCAACACGGTAAAAAGTGAGATAGTCGTTCGGACGGCCCTACCGGGGGAGAGCAGCGACCATGTTCCTTCTCCCAAAGGGCAACTTACACATGCTGTTGAGTCTGGGAAGAGATACCGAGTACTCAAAGTGTTCATAGTACCTCAACACGCTAAAGAGAGGTAGTCCCGCATTGCTTGGACGATCCTACCGGTAAAGGAGTGTCTGACTCCTGTCTGAACGGGGACTGACCGGAAGTGGAAGAGGGGCCAATACCAGGAATCTGGGTAACGGCTCTGATCCTGTATAAGGGAAGGAACTGTGTAGGATAAGGGAAGGCACCAAACTCAAATGATGAAGTAACATTGGATCCGGGATGAGATGCAAAGTATCTCGACGTGTGCGTGGCACCTCTGGCGGTTGCCAGTTAAACCTTAGAGGTAGGCAGGGCCGGGACATGATCCCACTTGGGCATTGCCTGAGATTCCCAGATTGGGGTGGACTCTACCGGGTTGTGGTCATACTGTGGGATTCGGTAGCATATGGGAGCTAATCCCGAGAACCTGGGTAACTGTGAACATGTGTTGGAGGTGAGCTTGTCTAATAACGCTCGGGCACCATACCTGCAAAGTATGGTACGGCCTGACTAGCAGGACCGCCCCCACCAGTAGGTTAACTGGTAGACACTCAGGACTTCGGTCTGGCTGCGCAGTGGGCGTATCCCACTCCCTCAGAGAAAGGGGGTTACATTGCTTAGGTGAGTCAGGTTAGGGAACAAATCCTGGCGGTGCACCTCGTGCACGAGGACTCAGGTCCAGTAAGGAGCAACTACGGGCTGGGTGCCTTGTTTTACGGAACCCGCCCATTAAAGAGACTGCACGGTCGCGGGCATGCTCTCCATGGAATATTAGACCACTAGTATCAACGTGTACTAAAGATTTAGGCTAGCGAGCTTACTAGTTGAAATGGATACAACATCAATAGATGGCACTGTGGAACTACATTCGCCCTACTTTTTGATCACATCTTGTATTCTGCGACTTTTTATCAAAAGTTGAATGAAGAAAATACTCAACGATCAACTACAATATTTTAACAAGTTAACGTCACAAACAATCCACCTCTTTTCCTAATTTATCTGTTTGCACATTTTTTATCGGTACCCTACAACTCTTTATGCTCTTATACTTTTACAACGCTTTCAATTATATAAAGTTTAAGAATTTTTCAGCGGGTCTCTGTATCAATTTCTTCCAATTATAAAATGCTTCCTATCGTTTGTTTTACATATTACGAAATAGTTATTGTGGATCAATAAAATATCAGTACATTGTTGAGTACGTATGTGTTATAGAACTAATCATAAACACTTGCTAAACCTGAAATAAACATCATGTCCAAAATTATTGTCGCATATCTATAACTATCTTCTTGTAAGAATATAATTTGATAATGATTTTGCAGGGTACTTTTAATACTGATATTATGTGTATAATCGGGAAACGTATATTTGTGGTAAATTTCATAGGAAAAGAATTATAAATACGAAAATTAGAATGAGTAAAATAAAATGTTGCTAAATAGACAAGAAAATTTTATTATCGTTTTATTGTTCTTATTTACTGCTCTTTTCACAAAATTTACCACATACGTGTCTTTTTAGATTATACGCAAACTAACATTATAAGAAATACCGGGCAAATTCGTTATCAAATTATATTCCTAAAACAATGTATTTATAGACATGCGACAATAATTTTGGACATGAGTGTACATACCCTCACAAATTAATGTCTAGACTTTATGACATATGAATTGAAGCTAGGTATACTAATTCTTGAAGTATTGGCTGCCACTACAATATATTTTGCCATCTAAATAGAAGTTTCTTTACTTCGGCACAATATAATTCGATTTACCTACCATATACCATTAGAGAATTGCCCGAATCTCTTCCTAATTCGTGATACGTCTAATGTTTGATTCATAAATGGAAGTAACATGATACTTTTATTCACTATTCATGTAATTTGCATCTGCTTACAACTAACTTAGAACAATGTGCTCAGGCTTTTGATCTCCACAACTTCCTCTTTGTTGACCCCATATGACTCCCATCTTTATAAATAACAACAATAATAATAAAATGTATTAAATATTGACGGTGACACACGGAGAGTTTGCCTGCAACTCACCAGTTAAGAATAACGTACCTAGATGTGTTTTGTTGTTTCATTTTTCTTTAAAAAGTATAAAAAGGTTTAAAATTTAATTTTCTATATTCGTTTCACATGTTGAATAGAAACGATGCCTTACACCCTAAGGCAAAGTTATTTTTAAAACAGCAAGCAATGTATCACAGAGAGGTTAAATGCTAAAGTTAGCTGCATACGTGTAGAAAAGCAGAACAGACAGCTAAGAATGGAGTATAAAAGACAGCTAAATGTACCGGTAAGGTCATTCTACTAAGGACATTCTACTCTTGAGAGGATTTCCAAGTTTCACCAACTAACATCGTTAGTAAAAATAAGTTAATGCAGAAACACGAAAGAGCTTATCTGAGAACTTAGATTTGAACACTTAACTTTTTGCTTCGACTTTAAAGGAATAGTATAATTAGGGTTATAGAGGTGGAAAATTGAGGAGCTCAGTAGACCTTTTCTAAAATCCTTTCTTTAAGTTTCAATTGTCAATATATTGAAGAATGTCTGCCTGTCTCTAAATCAGAACGTCCCTAAGACAGGACTTTGTTATTTTAAACATGTACCGCCTTATGCAGAATCATTTTGACGTATGATTAGCGTCATATTAAAGGCCTGACTACTGGAAGAAACATGTTAGTCGTACTCTTTAGTATGGCACTAATCACGCTTCAGAACGACTCTACATAAGGCCTGTAATCTCCCATAGCCATATTCATTTCCACGAAGAAATTAAATATCGACTGAAAGTATTGAATTTGTGTTATTATTTAGCTCGAGATCTTTTGTTTTCGCTCTTCGTGTCGAAGAATTTAAAGCTTAATATATAAAATGATAATTGTGTTTTTGTACTGTACGGTTCCTAAACATGATCCCTTACTACACGGGAAGAACGTAGACTTAAAATATTTGGAAATAAAATCCTGAGACGAATATTCGGACTCGAAAGAAATGGGAAAGGGATGGCGGAAATTTCATAACGAAGAACTGCATAATTTAGATAATGTTTACTGATCATTATTAAGTCCATAAGTCTAGGAGGCTCAGTAGGGCAGGTCATGTAGCCAGAATGGGAGAAAGTGGGAACGATTTTAAAGTTTTAACCTGAGATCCAATCGGAAAACAACTATTAGGAAGATTTAGGCGCAGATGGGAGGACAATAATAAAATGGATCTCTGAGAAATAGGAACACAAAATAGAAACTGGGTCCAGTTGGCTGTGAACAGAGGACAATGGAAAGTTTTTGTGAACGCGGCATTTAATCTCCTGGTTCCGTAGGCCACAGAGATAGATTTTAATCTCTTGAGCATATTAATTCTTATGCCAATTAATTGAATAATTTCCATATTATGGTTTAAGGTAGTTTTCATATTTTTATTTCTCTTATACTTTTGTTGGCTCGTTTAGGAGATAGTGGACAAAATGAAAAAATCTATTTCGATTTCACAAGGGGAATTATCAATTCATAGGTTACCGTAATTGTCAAGAGGAAATATCAATTCACAAAGCGAAAACAACATATAGGTATATCTGGAATTAGAAAGTTAACAAGAAGAAACTATATCCGCCTTTCTAATGTCAAATAACAACGTCTATAACCTTCCGGAAAGATAAAACATCATGAAAATAAAAATTGAAAGTGAATTAATGTTTTGGAAATAACAACTGCCGTAAAGAGTGAAAGCAGAGACTTATACGACAAAAGCTGGTCACCACACGAACCGGGTGAGTTATTAATAATACTAACTTTTCAAAATGTAAATGAGTTTCTAGTTTAAGATCCTATTTTTATGTTCTATAAGCTAAAGAGGATGGATGATTAATGAAAGTGATTGATTCTGAAAGTACATTTTTGGTGCTCTCTCACCAGAAATCGAACGCAGGGTCTTGTGCACCAAAGGAGCACGCGCTAGCCACAAAAACAGGAGTAAAGGCTAAGAACTGTGTAATTTTCTTATTATAAAGTTTTCGTGATATAAGTTGCCTGCTATATTATATTTAGGCTATTTAGACTTACTTATCTTCTTAAGTATAAGAAAAAGTTTTCAAAAATTGTGAATGGGAAAATATTTATGTAATAAAACTAAATGTTAAATCAAAGTATCTCGATCCTTAACTAACTAACTAACTCTATGGCCTAAGGAACCCGGAGGTTCAATGCCGCTTTCACAAAAGCTCTCCACTCACTTCCATCCTTAGCTAACTGCATACACTTTCTACTTTGTATTCCAATCTCTGCGAGATTCATCTTAATATTGTCCTTCCATCTGCGCCTAGGTTTTCCTAATGGTCATTTTCGGATTGGTCTTCCAGTCAAGACTTTGAAAGCGTTTCTACTTTCTTCCATTCTAGCTACATGGCCTGCCCACCTAAGCCTCCTAGACTTGACGACCCTCACAATGTTGGGTAAACCGTATAAATTATGTAGTTCCTCGTTATAAAGTTTCCGCCATTCCTCATTCCCGTTCCTCTTGGGTCCGAATATTCGTCTCAGGGTCTTGTTCTCAAATACTTTCAGTCTATGTTTTTCCCTCAGTGTAAGCGACCATGTTTCGCAACCATACAGAACAACAGGCATGATTATCAATTTATATATTTTAAGCTTCAAATTCCTCACAGAATTCGCGACGACAAGAGATTTTGAACCGAATAGTAACACGAATTCCGTGCTTTTAGTCAACAAGCTCCGAAAACTTGGAACGTTTACCCATAGATTGAATAACGTCAACCGAGACACAGAACTTTCCCTTCGTTAACGAAGCGGCAGATTCTCGTCATGAACAGAAGCAAGCAAAAGCTGAGGACAGGAATTCACAATACAGAAGAAGACTAACATTGCATCGCCAAAAGAATAACAGCTGGACTCCAAAAAGTCAAGACTCGAAGCCACTGACGTTGAGAGTGATCCTTCGATCTTTGTAGGAAGACCCGTACCGTGAACAAAGAAATCTGCAAAAGTAAAGGAAGAATACGTCGAAAGACCATCGTGGAATAATCGAATCATTAAAAGTAGTTTTTGCAGATGATTGGGAAATGAGATTGCTCAGTCAGACAGAGCATATTTAGACAGATAGTCAGAGCGAGGAGACAGTGAAGATCTCTCCGTTAGGTAGTTTAGGATTAGAGAAGATTAAAGAACAATCACGAAGAAAATGTCAACATATCATTTTAAATATATTGTGCCGATAGTGAAAAATGGGGAACGCCTGTTCGCACTCATCTATTTCATTTCCTTGATTCCGTTTCGTTCTCGGAAAGTATTTTCTGTAAAAACGTATTTAGAGTTTTATTTATAAATTCGTAGCTATGGAAGGCTCGAACTTATCTCATGTTCTGATTGGGTTTTAAATTAAACCTTTTTGATTTTGCATCGGTGAAGTGAAAATGTATTGGTTTTTCTTAGCTTAAGGTCCGGCGTTATCCTCTTTAGCCTAAAAGAGACGCCTTTTTCACATCAATTGTGAGGATATAAGTGTCCAAACATCCCATTCAGGGTAGAACTCGGAAAAATAATTTTGCTACGAAAGGGAACTATAGACTTAAAGAATGCGGGTAATACGTATTGTAACATGATGGTTGATGCAGCGGGTTTCATTTTCTGTAGTGTCTGTCCTTACCTCTACCAACCATCGTAACATTGTAAAAGTTTTGCTAGATTACTTGTGGTTTTGTCAACACTGTTTAAAGTATATTCTTTTTTGTAATGTATTGTAATAACACATCTTACGTGTTGCAAATTACAGTTATTTCAACTATTTTACTATTGTGATATATATACTGGTGTGGAAATTAAGGACGAGATAGATAAAGTATCATAAAATGTTGCGTAGTCCAAAACATAAGGACGAAATAGCTATAGTAGAATAAAATGTTGCGTAGTTCAAAACTTAAGAACGAGATAGATAAAGTAGCATAAAATGTTGTGTAGTCCAAAACTTAAGGACGAAATAGCTATAGTAGAATAAAATGTTGCGTAGTTCAAAACTTAAGAACGAGATAGATAAAGTATCATAAAATGTTGCGTAGTCCAAAACATAAGGACGTAATAGCTATAGTAGAATAAAATGTTGCGTAGTTCAAAACTTAAGAACGAGATAGATAAAGTATCATAAAATGTTGCGTAGTCCAAAACATAAGGACGAAATAGCTATAGTAGAATAAAATGTTGCGTAGTTCAAAACTTAAGAACGAGATAGATAAAGTATAATAAAATGTTGCGTAGTCCAAAACATAAGGACGAAATAGCTATAGTAGAATAAAATGTTGCGTAGTTCAAAACTTAAGAACGAGATAGATAAAGTATCATAAAATGTTGTGTAGTCCAAAACTTAAGGACGAAATAGCTATAGTAGAATAAAATTTTGCGTAGTTCATAACTTAAGAACGAGATAAATAAAGTAGCATAAAATGTTGCGTAGTCCAAAACATAAGGACGAAATAGCTATAGTAGAATAAAATGTTGCGTAGTTCAAAACTTAAGAACGAGATAGATAAAGTATCATAAAATGTTGCGTAGTCCAAAACATAAGGACGAAATAGCTATAGTAGAATAAAATGTTGCGTAGTTCAAAACTTAAGAACGAGATAGATAAAGTATAATAAAATGTTGCGTAGTCCAAAACATAAGGACGAAATAGCTATAGTAGAATAAAATGTTGCGTAGTTCAAAACTTAAGAACGAGATAGATAAAATAGCATAAAATGTTGTGTAGTCCAAAACATAAGGACGAAATAGCTATAGTAGAATAAAATTTTGCGTAGTTCATAACTTAAGAACGAGATAAATAAAGTAGCATAAAATGTTGCGTAGTCCAAAACATAAGGACGAAATAGCTATAGTAGAATAAAATGTTGCGTAGTTCAAAACTTAAGAACGAGATAGATAAAGTATCATAAAATGTTGCGTAGTCCAAAACATAAGGACGAAATAGCTATAGTAGAATAAAATGTTGCGTAGTTCAAAACTTAAGAACGAGATAGATAAAGTATCATAAAATGTTGCGTAGTCCAAAACATAAGGACGAAATAGCTATAGTAGAATAAAATGTTGCGTAGTTCAAAACTTAAGAACGAGATAGATAAAGTGTCATAAAATGTTGCGTAGTCCAAAACATAAGGACGAAATAGCTATAGTAGAATAAAATGTTGCGTAGTTCAAAACTTAAGAACGAGATAGATAAAGTAGCATAAAATGTTGTGTAGTCCAAAACTTAAGGACGAAATAGCTATAGTAGAATAAAATGTTGCGTAGTTCAAAACTTAAGAACGAGATAGATAAAGTATCATAAAATGTTGCGTAGTCCAAAACATAAGGACGAAATAGCTATAGTAGAATAAAATGTTGCGTAGTTCAAAACTTAAGAACGAGATAGATAAAGTATCATAAAATGTTGCGTAGTCCAAAACATAAGGACGAAATAGCTATAGTAGAATAAAATGTTGCGTAGTTCAAAACTTAAGAACGAGATAGATAAAGTATCATAAAATGTTGCGTAGTCCAAAACATAAGGACGAAATAGCTATAGTAGAATAAAATGTTGCGTAGTTCAAAACTTAAGAACGAGATAGATAAAGTAGCATAAAATGTTGTGTAGTCCAAAACTTAAGGACGAAATAGCTATAGTAGAATAAAGTGTTGCGTAGTTCAAAACTTAAGAACGAGATAGATAAAGTATCATAAAATGTTGCGTAGTCCAAAACATAAGGACGAAATAGCTATAGTAGAATAAAATGTTGCGTAGTTCAAAACTTAAGAACGAGATAGATAAAGTAGCATAAAATGTTGTGTAGTCCAAAACTTAAGGACGAAATAGCTATAGTAGAATAAAATGTTGCGTAGTTCAAAACTTAAGAACGAGATAGATAAAGTATCATAAAATGTTGCGTAGTCCAAAACATAAGGACGAAATAGCTATAGTAGAATAAAATGTTGCGTAGTTCAAAACTTAAGAACGAGATAGATAAAATAGCATAAAATGTTGTGTAGTCCAAAACATAAGGACGAAATAGCTATAGTAGAATAAAATGTTGCGTAGTTCAAAACTTAAGAACGAGATAGATAAAGTATCATAAAATGTTGTGTAGTCCAAAACATAAGGACGAAATAGCTATAGTAGAATAAAATGTTGCGTAGTTCAAAACTTAAGAAGGAGATAGATAAAGTAGCATAAAATGTTGTGTAGTCCAAAACTTAAGGACGAGATGGATAAAGTAACAAAATATTGCGTAGTCGATAAAAATGAATGAAAGCTTGGCAGCATAGTACACGCCCACATGGAACAACACGTTGCACAACGTGACCTCAGCGAGATTGTAGCGCAGAACAGATCTAGTTTCCCAACAAGAAGCAATTGAATGGGAAATAATTAGATAATGTGTGTCAGAGAGTTGTTAACGTGCATTGAGGTGATATTACTCACAGTAGCCTAGAGACAAGATTTGAAAGACTGCTCACAGGAAAGAATCATCGGGAAAATAGAAGAAGGACGAAGTTTGACTAGTTGGCCCATAAGTTTGCTATTGCCTACGGCGTTGCTTCATGTGCATATAAGGAGCATTATGAACCACAGGCAATGATGTGCACAGGAATTATCGTGGCACCTAAACACAGCAGATGACTGTAACATCGTGCAACAAGCAAGAAGGTACTGACATCAAACAGCAAGTGCAAATTCAAACACATTTAATAGGACTGCAAGGCACTCAATTTCATGCTCCACAATAGCATTCAAACTGCAGGGAGTGATCTCTTTGTTCGACGACCATTACGTTGTGTATTGTTGACACACGCTCATTGGCTTCATCGTTTGCGGTGGTGACAACAAACATTAGAACAGGACAGAACGGAACTGAGTCGCATTCTCTTCCAGATTACAGGAGATTCAGTTTGAGTAGTAATAAACTAATCTGGCGAAAGATGAGAAAGCAGGATTATTCTATAACATGATCGTTCAGTTGATCTTATGTGCAGGGTACTTACAACCTGGAAAGTCAGGGACTTTTTGTAGTCAAGGAAAATCAGAGAAATGAGTCCCCGGTCATGAATAATTAGCGAAATTTAGCAACTGTTTTATAAGACTGTAAAATTATGGGGGAATACTTTTTGTTTGGTTGTTGTTGTAGAAATGCTGCCAGTGATCCATTTGTGAGGTGTAATGGCTCCTTATCATCTTGACGATATTCATCAAGTTCTGAGAGATGTCAGGGTCCGTTGTGTGCAATCAGATATAATGAAAAGTCAGAGTACATCATTTCGTTGTATAGATACCAGCAAATAGAACAACCTGATAGTAAGCAAGAATATTGATATAAAATTTGCAGCAAATCGTCTCTTGCAGGCTTTGACAATGAAGGAGGAGAACCTTGAATCTTTGCATGATAGTCGTAATGTGGCATGCTTACTAGTAAGAAAGCTACAAAGAAGACCTCTAAAGTACAATGCCATTAAGAGTGTTATCATTTTTGAGTTCTGACATTATCCAGAGATCTATAGCTGGACAGAAGAGATTTTTCCAACTCCTCCAAGTGATACACAATGCTGACATCCAACATAAAACAGTATGTCTTGGATTTCACACCTTACTTTGGAACATGTTATTCCATTGCTCTTTAAATTTCATGTTTCAAATTAGGAGAAAAATAAAGATTTAACAAAGAGCATAAAAGTAATGGAAGTTACCATTTTAGATCTTAAGAATGAATGAAATCCTTCCCGAGTGAAAAATTCTCTCTTTTACTCTTTATAAATGTTTTTGTTCTTCGCTAAACCTAAAAACGCTTATTTTCAGTTGGCACGAGAACTTAACAACCATAGTGACCCCATTGGATCATTCCAATATTTGAAGATCCCAGCGAGAATTAAACTTGGTTCAAGAATTCCGCCCAATAGCTGTGTGCACCAATGAAGTTCAACTGTTGAACGAGAGTCATAACCAAGCTCAGTGAAAATGTCTGTTGCACCAACAACGTTCAAGGTTAAGTCTTGGTCAAATGGTGGGTAAACTTGGTTTTAGCTTGAACAACCGAATTTGAGGGTTTAAACTTCATTGATCAAAGTCAGTCTGTTTACATTCAATAATGTCTTCGTTTTTTTCCACTAATGAAACTACAATACACTTCTCGTGTTCAGAAAAAAAAATTTACTCGTGATTTCATTATTTTTTTCCATCACAATTACGATCACTGAAATTAATCTAATCAGAACTCTATGCACACAATCTCGAAAGTCGAAAAGGCCAGCAGGCAGTATGCTTTCTTCATTTGTTATTTTGCTAAACGAAGGGTAGAGACAAAAGACGACAACCAATCAGAGTCGATTTTACAAATTGGCCGAAGTTTGCTTACACGAGATGTACTGAACTTAGATTTTCAATAATGCAACAAAAGTCCTGGAACCACGTTTAAACTTGGAAGTTTAATGTTGGACCCGTTTCAGTGAACACTTGTTTAAACTTCGTTGGTGCACACGCTACACGCGTATTTATTTATTTATTTATTTATAATAGTCCTCTACAGAGCCAAACTCCATTTACAGAGGAACATATGTATACACACATAATTACATATGAAATACATATATATATCTATATACTGAAAGAAATAAAAAATACATGTAAACAAGGAAAAATACAGGTTAAATAATAAAAACAAATTAAAATATTAATAGTATAAATTTAAAAGAAAATGAAAAATATAAAAAATGAAAAATATGAAAAAAATGAATAATATGAAAAAATGAATAATATGAAAAATAAAAAAAGTCTCCAGCATAGGTTCAACTCATAGAGATAAGTCATAGAGATAACACTTCTTAATTATTTAATTAATCCATACATAATGTCTTTTCAAAATATTATTTTTGAGTTTACGCAAATATACAGCGGTAGGATAAGAGAAGTCAAGATCCAAATCTGATGAAACCAGCTGATTGAAATTCTTACAAGCTCTAACTATGAATGAGTCCTGGTGTATGAAATAGGCGATGGGAAATCTTCGAAAAGAGAGCGTGTAAGGCTAATTCGACGATATTTTTATAGCTCATAGAACTTAAGAAGGTTATAAACGAGTACTCGAAACTGTCATGAAAACGTTAAGGAATAACAGGCTTACAATATCTCCTGATAAATCATTCTTCTTTTAAAAAAAGATTAAATATTTGTGATTTGATGTTGATTGCTAAAGTTTTCGGGTGGATTCTAAGTGGTTACAAGCCGTCCGTAATCTTCCCTCTTTATAGAATCGAAAGGGAGTTCAACAACTTTGTGGAATGATCAATATTTATTCCAGATTTATTAGTAACTTTCAAGATATAGTGAATCCTATTTCGAAGTTGAGATCAATTAAAGGTAATATATGTCGGAAATGAACAAATTAATGCGTTTAAGGAAATACAAATTTGAAGAAGGCTTAGAGCAAAAGCTTCTAACTTGAATCTGTAAATATTGTTCATATTGTTGGTTCAACGCGAGGAATTGGATATGTTGTCCCGCCGAGATGCATTAGGTAAGATTATACTAGTGAAATATCTTTCAACAAATTGAATGAAGTAGACAAACAGCTTAATTTATGAAATAGAAATGCTAAGTTTAGTTAAAACAATTCGTTTTAATCACTATTTCGCAAATTTGATATATACTCAAATAACAAGGGCTTGAGTTGAGTGATCAATAATTCAAATATGCTTCTTGAGAACGAGTTCATGATTGAACAACTTTCCAGATTCACTTTTAATGTATTTCATGTTAGAACATTTGAGATTAAGGTAGCCGAGTTCCTATCAAGTCCCTGTATTCCTGATGAATTTGATAGGAATGCTATAATTTACATAGAAAATAAAATTAATAATCGGTGGGTTTTGGTTAATCGATGGAAGCTCCCAGTTAGTAATGAACCATTACAGATGTTACGGTGGGAAAGACGATGAACTAAATAGAATAATAGAAAGATCGAAGAATAAAGAGAAGTTAGCTGACGTCAGGTTCTTAAGTGGGTTTTTGTTAAAGAAAACCAAAATCAGAAATAATCATTGAAAAACATGGGTTCCAAAGGAGTTGAAGAATAATATGATTAATTATTAATACTAAGAGTTTTGGAAGAAGGACATTCGGGAATTTAAAGTACACTCCAGGAAATTCTTAAAGATTTACCTGAGAAAGAATAACTAATGATCCTAAGGAATTTGTTAAAAATTGTGAACTATAACAGAAGGCAAAACAGTTTGGCTCTAAGAAAATTGGTTGCTTAGGGTCAGAAATTTAGGTTAGAGCTAACGCAAACTGGATAATAATTTACATTGGTCCGTTATCTCTGACGTATGCCTATACTTACGAATTTATTAGCTGTGAATAATTTTATTCATTTTTTTTGGGGGGGGGATTGAGAAAACTTTCGAGTAAGATAATTTGTGAGAATTATATGATCTTTTCACTCGTTTTGTATTTGTTGATTCTATATAATCAGGTAACGCCTCTGTGTTTACCTCCGATTACTTTAAATGTTTTCTTGTATAGTTTAGCAGTTAAACATGCCACACGTTTACCTTATCAGTTGGAGGCGAACGTAGCAGAGCACATTAGAAACGCCTTAAAATATTCATTGAAACCATATTTTTGTCAATACAATTTGTAAAGTAATTATCTTAGATTTCAATTCAACTTAAATGCATGTGACATGAGGGTTACAAGGCTGTTCCTTCTTGAATGTATTTAGGAAGAATATTGAATAGCTCTCTTTAGATAAAACAAAAAAAAAAAAAAAAAAAAATCAAAATTAGCTCTTAAAAGAATGGAAGTCAAGAGGTTTGGGTAAGGGCACCTTACAGGATATCGTAAAGTCTTGGGCAAAAAGAAGAAAAATGTTCCTGGAGAAGAGACCTTGATCTGACAGTTAATGATTAATTCTTGTTTGAGAATCATTTTTAAAGACTATTTGAAGTGCTTATTAAAGTGTTTGTTAGATGTGCAAGACCTCTGTTTGGTAATAAATATTATCGCATGGTCTTGACCAAAGTACTGCTTGTGTGGCAGTTTCCTTGCCGATTGCAGTAGAGCCAGGTTTCACAAATATATAATTCACTAATTATAATTTCAATTTTTACTAATGAATTAGAAGTATTTTAAATTTAGTTCATAAGGTTGAAATTTTCTTACCTGTACAGTCTTGTTAAAATTTTCGGCCACCCCTAGTATGAAAATTTTTAACTCTTTCTTACAGTTGCAATTAAATAAAACACATGTTGACTTTTTTATGTCAATTGAAATCTTCATTTATAGCCAAACTATTGCAATTTTCCACGTACGACTATCAGAAAGCCGTCTTCTAAAGTAAAAGGTGAGCAAGATTTTTAACAAGATTGTACGTATCATATTTTGCCAGCTTAGTATAGATGTAGCTTTTTAAAATGCTATTACAACTATGTTCTAAACAATTTAGTTTTCTTCAAGTGCTTAAAAGTAGCCTGAACTCTAGTTGGAATGATTCTAACTAAGTTTTAATAATTTACATCATTTTCTTTCAACATACCACTAGGAAGGCCATGTTAGATAAGTCGGTATTTTTTTCCACTGCTCTTTGTGTTTCTTTATCGGCATTAAGAAGAATACCAGTTTTGTTCCAGTTCCTTTCTAGGTTTCGTGATTTTCTTTGTTTCATTTCTTCTGATAGAATATAGTCAATTAAGTCTTTGCGGTAATTATTATAGGCACGTTGTACAAGACGTTTGGCATAAAAACCTGTTTGTTGATCTAAAATTAAACAGAAAGTATACAATTGAGTTAGCCACCTGTTTTGTCAGCTTAAATTCGGATCTTTAATTAAAAACTCTTTATTTCCAATCATTCTTCTAATTTCAATAAATTTAAGCTGAAAGAGTGGGGCCAAGTTTAGCCTCATGAATTTGCCCGAACGTGATTGCAATCGATATCAGTTTCCGATGCGTAGAACCCGCCTGTGAAGGAACCAGAGTGGTCAGATGCACTGTTCCTGAAATATCGCGTTCCAAATGTGTGAGATGCCTTGAAATAACGCCAGAATCGAGGTTAACATCGACGTGGCAGTTTAGTTTAGAAAACTCAATCAGAAAATCCTCATCATCGGAAGCATTTTCAATGTGAAGAGACTCGCACGTACAGTTGTAGGCAATGATTGCCGTTCTACTTACCTTCGTCTTGTCCATCAGCACAAATATGTAATGCTCGGTTCGATTTCGGTTCGACTTCATTTTTGCCTTAACCAGAATGGGTTCGAAGTCGCTGAAATCAATCTGAATGCCAAGCCCGGCCCGCACTGGTCTTGACAACGAGTTTAATACGATATGGTGTTACGTCTGTGAACAATGTAACGTGTTAGCTCCACACTTTATACAAATACCCACGGGGTGTGAAGAGATCTCGCAGCTGCGCCTCGATATTGGCTCCATCTCGTTGCATCCCACACCTTTGGAACGCAATATCTCAGCAACGATGCATCTGAACACTCTGGTTTTTTCACAGTCGTGTTCTACGCATCGGAAGTTATCGGTTGCACTCAAGTTCGGGCAAATTCATGGGAAGATGAAATTAGGGCTCCAGGCTAATGCTTTGTTGACCACACTCTTTGCGCTACAACGTCGAATTGAAGATTATAACACATCAATTACCAATAGAGTAACGTGATATGTAACTGAAATATTTGTTTGCAGTAGAATAAGAAATAGTACATCGAAGTACAAATCCTTTCAGGTTAGAAAGAAAAAAATTAACTACAAGCAGCAAATAAGTTCAAAGGTACACAACACAACTGGTGCTTAACTATGTGCTTTTTCGCTGTTCAAAACTTCTAAACTTTTGAGTTGCATTGAAACCGAGAAGTCCCGATTAAATATATACAATTTGGTAGTTGCGCTACAAGAGAGTAGCTACTACTATTAACACGGAAATCTCCGAGTTCCGAAGGAGGTATAGTCAAACCACTTAACTTCTCAAGTAGCTATTTATGGCATTAGTAACACAGTATTGTTTTTTTAAAATATCTGTTATAGGTTAATGACTGAAACGATTTAAGTTTGACATATTATCTTTCGATGACAGACATTTAGCTCAGCTACAAACACTGATTTATGCTTGACTAATAAAACTTGTGTCGTTATTTAGTTATGTTGTGATTGGTAACGCTGAATTCGTGCTTTAAAGTTAAAATCCAATTGTCAAAAGATGAAATTCCGAGTCGTGTATCGCTACATTTTAGAATGGGTACAGTCTACACATTGCCTCTATAATGAATCCCAATGCTTGCCTCGTGTACGTTTACAAAATTTGTCAACACATCTCTAATTTTTGGAAGATATCTTCATGTCACTGACTTTTTAAAATTGATCACAGAAATCATTCGGTTGTGTTTATATACAAGGAGAGTAAACCTCCTTCTGACTATATACCAGCATCTCTTTCACACCTTTCTTTCGGCGTCAAGATACAAAGTGTAGTCAAACATAGCGTGATTTTTTTGTCTGTAATTTTAACACCTTCTTTTTGACGTTCTTATAACCAGGGAATGTATGAGGCACCTGCTACTTCATTGTCCAAAGATGTTGGTGCACAGGTTTAGTTCCTTGATACGTGACAACTTGATTGGTGACTTGAGAGTCGACGTGATGCATCTTCAACTTCTTCGTCTGACTCGTATTTCCCCTCTTCTGGAAACGAAAGAGAAATGATAAGTAGTCGTCATTCTTGTATTTGCCAGTGATTACTTCAAACATACATTTTGCAAACTTCTCTTTACATATCGCATCACTTTGAAGCCCTGAAATGAGACTTCCTCTTCCATTCTTTTACGAAGACAAATGTCAAATTATCCATACTTCTCCTGCTTTTTCATAATAAGTGACGGCGTCATAGGCTCGCCAGAAAATTTCGCAGAAGAGTCAAGAAAAAATGGAAGTTATTTTTATTGCTTCTGCTGTGAGATACCTAACATCGTGAGGTAATTGTGAAGATGCTTCGATTAGACTTCGGTCGTGTAAGCTAGAAATAATACCGTCTATAAGACACTGCGCTGATTATGCATCAAACAGTTGAATGTTGGCCGTCTGGCAGGACAGACCTTTTCATAGATTGAGGGGTCAGAAAATTTAGTCTACTTGTATATGAAAGGTAGTTGACGCAACTTCGACAAGCTATTACGAACGATCAATGTAAAATCTTCAATATTCCTGTGGTAAATATAATGATTGTATTAGACATCTTGATATTTCTGGCAATTATGATAAAAGTTTGTACTTAGATCAAAAGTTAATGCTTTTCAAATATACAAAACAAAAACCTTGCATAGTGGAAAATATGCTAGACTGGGTAAAAACTATTTTTCAAAATCACTGCATTATTATTTGAGAGCCTATTTAACCCTTTCGTGGGCCAATTTTTTCTACAAGTGATGGAACGATACCTCCTCCATGTTACCTAACACACACTCAAAAGAACCAAGCATCAAAAATTATTTCAATAGTGCAATTTACATTTCTATGGTGAAAACGACTGATAACTAATGGGAATATCGCTTCCCAGTGGAGCAAATAAGAGCAGACTTAGGTTCCCTTGGCGGGAACTCCTCTTCCCATTGCCCACGGGTATTTAATTAAGGCAAGAGAATGAATCTTGCTGCAAAATCATCTATAGCTCACGCAGTATCTACTTATAAACTAGCCAGTTTACACACAATGATATAAATAAAATGATAAAATAATAATTTTAACTAACTTTTTAAATAAATGTGGACGAATTAATTATTATATTAGTAATTATGCTATGTTTTGTGTTACTTTTTGACTCTTCACACAAAAATAAAATTATAAGATCATTATACTAGCTTCTAAAAACACACATAAGTACTAAAACAGAGAATGTTAGTACCAAACAGCTTGAATCAATTGAAGAACCTAGCTTGATTCAATGAAGTCCGAAATCGCTGAAGTGGACAAAACCCACTTTAAAGTTGAAAAGCATGATAAAATCCGTACTATTTGATTATGTCGCATCTACGAACCATAAAAATTTTAATAAGTAGTGGTTATTAGATAATACTAATTTATATACTGGTTCAAACTGTGAGAAAGAACTGAGAGATCCCCCAAGAGTACTTAATCCGGTAACGGTCGACAGGTGAGCCAGCCTTGTGAGGTCAGAGACCTATGGCGCCGTCTACCTGCCTCTTGATGTATCTAGTGTGCCGAAGTCAAGTGTGAACATTTCATTCGTTTCAATTGGAGTTGACTTAATCCCATCATGGCCGGCCCCAAGCCCGTGGTGAGAAAGGGGTAGGGACCTTCGTTAGCAGCATACCTGTTGCATGTATTATGGCAACCGTGTGCCAGTGGGACTTGGGAACAAGTTAATATCTCGAATGTCTAGCACCCCGGGCAGCTCTAACTCATAGGCTGTCTTGAAAGCTGGACAACAATCTATTGGCCGAGGTGAGGCTTCGTCTACCCTCCGAAATGGGCGACTAATTCGTGCCATTGGATCCGGAGGAGTACGTGTGAGCTGGTCACGTCCTCAGCGAGGTAGGTAGTTTTTAATTGCCACCCCTACCGGCGAAGGTGAGGCTTCGGTTATCGTCCGAAATGGGCAACTTAGGCCGTGCGCCTGGATTCGGGAGAAAGGCTTCATCGCACCCCAAGACGTATGAAAGAGTGGGTAGTTGGTGTGCCCAGTGAGGTGGATCCAACGCCTTACCGGGAGGATGATGTGGGAACTACCCTCAAAGAGCGCGTAGTACGTGCACTTGGGTCCGGGATGGGATACTTACTATCCTAACGCACACTCGTACCTCAGAAGCGCTGAGGAAGTGAGGGACTCTTTGTTCCAGTTTTCTTTATCATTGCTGAGTGCAGGATCTCCATGACCCTACCGGGGTATCTGCCGCTTCCAAATGTCCATTGTATTTAAAGGGAGACAGTCTACATTAGCCATTGGGTCTGGTAATGTACGGTGTGCCTCTACCGTAATTAGAGAAAGTCCAGTATTGCTTGGTCGATCCTACCGGGATGGGAGTGTCGGATTCCGGCTGACGAGGGGACTAAACGGAGGTGGGGAGATAAAAATCCCAGTTATCTGGGTAACCGTTCTGACCCCCCTGAAGGGAGGAAACTCTACTCGATATGGGCCGACACCAAACTCAGATGGGGACTTAACACGTATCATGGGACCCGGGATGAGATACGGGAGTATCACGGCGTGTACGTGGTACCGCTACACACGAAGGCGGTTGCCAGTTGAACGTTAGATGTAGGCAGGGCCGGGATTGAACAAGCTCCCTCGGGTATACCTGGGGCTTCCGGATTGGGTTGGACTCTGCCGGGCTTGGTCATAGCGGCTCATGGGAGCCAATCCCAGGAATCTGGGTAACGGTGAACATGGGCGGGAGGTGAGCTTGCCTCATACAGCTCAGGCACCATACCTGAAGGACTCGCTCGCTAGCAGTCCGCCTCCACCAGTAGGTAACTGGTTGGTGGGACTTTGGCTCTGCCGCGGAGTGGGTGTATCCCACTCCCTTAGAGAATGAGTGTATTCTTTATTGCTGTTTTGAGGTAAAAATGTTCTGGTCTTCGGAAAACAGATAACCAAAGATGTTGGTTCGAACCTCCAAGCCAACCTTAGCAATTCGGGAAAAATTGTACAGATGTGGTTTTCTTCTTTTAAATATAATAAAACATGTTGAAATGGTATTAAATGAAGAAGAATGTAACATTGATTGAAACACGTAATGAGACTATATTTCGAATCTACGTATTCACATGATCGTTTTGTCATTTTGATTTCCATGCGGAAAAGAACATGTATGTATATAAAAGATCATTTTCATATGTAAAAGAATATTTCCAACAAAAGTAAAAAGACAGGGAACGTAATTCTCGTATGTATCCATAGAAAATATTAATCAAAGGAGATAAAACAGGGTTTGCAATCGATATGAATATCATTGTCTTGGAAATTCAGTTATATTTTCTTAGAAGGAGCTTCCCAAGAGTTGTCATGTTAGCTCAGTGATAAATCGCAAGAGTTCAAATATTGAGATCGTGAGTTCGATTCCCGTTCAGATCAAATTTTTGTATGATAATGCATGAAAATTATGTAAAATAATTACATTAAAGTCATCAGTTATATATATTTATATAATCATTTCAGGACATACGTTATTATGTTCAATATATAATATCTAAGATGTGTCAGGTGTTGACAGAACGTCGGGTATATCATACAGGGTTGTAGGTAACTCTATCGTAAAACTTTGGGAGGTGCTTCCTTATATGAAATGAAAGAAAAAAGTTCTAATAAACATGGGACGAAAAACATATCCTTTTAGAGTTATTAACCGCCGAAAATTCAAAAATTCACGTTTCGAAACGCTCTACCTTAGAAACTACAAGACCGATCCCAAGCGGTTTAAGGAATTACAGAGGAACTAGTATGCGATCTATCTAAATATCCACATTTTACCATCCTCCGATATCGACAAAATGAACGCGCCATTAATACTTAAAGGAGTATCCCTATACCTGAACTTCCTTTTTACAGTTCGTTTCGCCAATAATGGACCACGGTAGAACATAGATATTCGACAAAATGAACGCGCCATTAATACTTAAAGGAGTATCCCTATACCTGAACTTCCTTTTTACAGTTCGTTTCGCCGATAATGGACCACGGTAGAACATAGATATTTAGATAGAGCGCATACTAGTTCCTTTGTAATTCCTTAAACCGCTTGGGATAGGTCCTATAGTTTCTAAGGCAGGGCGTTTCGAAACATGATTTATCAAATTTTCGGCGGTTCATAACTCTGAAAGGAGAGGTTTTTCGACCTATGTTTATCAGAACTTTTTTCTTTCATTTCATATAAGGAATCACCTCCCAAAGTTTGTGGTGCAGTCACCTACCATCCTGTATGTGAAGATTAAATATAAATTAAGAAAATGGTAAATAAGTTGTGTAGTGTACTTATAAGCAGCTACTTTTCAAACGAAGGTAGCTTCTCAATATTCGTATTACAGCATGTGATTTACGTTCTTCAAATGTAGTCAGAGACGTAGAGCATATACAAAATCGGATCGTGGTTCCAGACAAAAAAAAAAAAAAAAAAAAAAAAAAACCTTGCCAGTCCCGTAATAAACTCACGACTCCCAAAGGACACGTGAATAGACTGAAATTGTGTTTTAAAAAGCAAGTCACAGCGGAACGTCTTTAGATAGGATTTTAGTTCAATATTCTGATATGCTTTGTGTATGGAAGTGTGATGAATTGTTGCTCTCAGTCTCTCTTATCTGTATTTATATATATATATATATATAAAAGTGGATGTATGTATGTATATGTGTGTATGTGTGTTCCAATATAATTCTGGTATGCCTAGAATGATTTTAACCCTATCAGAAACCAAGACTCGGATTTATATGGATTTTCAAACTTCCTATTTGGTGTGTTTTTTGCATAATACAATACATATGTGAATATAAATAGAAATATGGAATACAGTATTAGAATATATTGTACTAAATGTACTCACTTGCTATGAAATGCCTAAGAGTATAAGTTACACATACAGAGGTGAAACGCTAAAATATATATTTATGTATATAAGGAGACTAGTCAAATACACACCTTAAAGAAAATTACACATTGTAATGTATGTGATGAAGGTATGCATTGCGAAAACTATAACACTATTATTTACTAGAAGTGATTTATTTTCGTGATATTTTCTTTTTGAATAAAATTACACAATGTAAAATACATGCGAATAAAATATGTACCACTTATAAAAATTCGTAATTTTCTAGGGAGCCGCAAATCACTACGGATCCAATATTATAGTAGTATTGGCCTGACTTGATCGAAGTTTGGACTTTGACCCGATCTTTGTGACGTCATAGGTCAAAGATCAATGACCTTGGCCCGGGATCAATGACCTAGGGGTACTTAGGACCACCCCCTCTAGATTTTGGCAGGGGTACCTTAGCTCACCCCTAAATTTTGGCAGGGGTACCTTGGCTCACCCCCTAAATTTTGGCAGGAGTACCTAGGACCACAACCTTTAAATTTTGGAAATTCCCAAGTCTAAAAATTTGGTATGGGTTTGGGAGGGGTATCTTTGCTCATCCACTCAGTTTTAGAAATTGTTTAATATAAGCATTTGGTATCATAGTACAGGACTTCAATATGTACCACTATAAATTTGGATGGTCCAACTTGTTCCCTTTTATGGGTAAAGAACTACCAAAAATCAAATTTCGGAGGTTATTGACCCCCTTTGGTAAGGATTTAGCACGTTATATGGGCATGTACAGAGGTTTATTACCTTTATATGTTTATGGTCCCTTTTAAATTTGGGAATTATCAAATAACAAAATTCGGTAAACGTTTTCTAGGACCCATTGTACATGATGGAGTCCCTTTTATGGCCAACTATTCAAATTTTAAAGGTTATTGACCTATTTTATCTTTTTGATACGGCTTTATTATTGAATGAGTACAGGATTTATTACTTTTTCATAAGACACAGGTGTATTTGTGTACCAATCTTAAATTTTGGGAGGGGTACATTTCTTATTGTTAAATTAATAATTGTTCTTAGAATTGGGTGGTATCTCATTCTTTGGGTAAATCATAGTCAAATATGAGTATGGTCACGTGATCTGTTATTGACCTATGATGAGATTAGGAGTCCAGGACATTGGTACATTTAAACTCTGTAGGATAATTTGAGAATTGCCAAAATGAAATTACGTCATTGGTTTTGATTATTCCCGCAAAATATAAACGTAAGCAATACGATGTACCACGTGATTGACCTTGAGAGGTAGTGTACAGGGATTCATTTCCTTTGTTGTGGTACTTCTTAAGTTTGAGTATACACTTCTAGAAAACAGTTGGTTCTACTAAGGTAAACAATTGACGGACATTATTGACCTTATTGAACATATAATGATATGATTAATTCTAAGATTTAGGTATATCGAGAGAAGTATTCTTTAAGTTTGGGAATTGTGATAAAGAGAATTTTAGCATCAGGGGCGAAATTTGAAACAATACTTTGAACTTTAGTCACAGCTCATAGTCTAAGACCATTGGTGGTGGTTGATTTGACCTTGAGCTTTAGAAATCTGATAGCTAACCTTAATGAATCTTATGACACATAGTCTAAAGGCAATAAATGCTACAACACTGAAATTTAGTCACACCGAAAGGTGATGTAATCTGACACTGGCAAAGTTATTGTTGATGCAATTTGATTGATTGATCACTATCTTTCGTGCAATCTGATTGGATGATGATTATCAAATCTTTGCTGCATTCAGTTTTAAGTTTTGCTTAACATTTATTGATTACTGTTTAAAAATCTTGGTTTCGTTCAACATTTTACACTCACTGATAAATAAGATCAAAACCGTTTATTTATTAATCGAATAGTTAAAAAGCGGATAAAGTTTGACGGTTAACCGTAAAATTTTTAGTTTGGTAATTTTTTGTTTGAATTTTTTTATGAACATTTTTTCGTTTCAAAATTTTTTGTTTGAAATCTTTTTGTTAATTTTTTTCGTTTCAAAATTTTATTTGAAAATTTTTGTTTAAAATTTTTTGTTTGAATTCTTTTTATTTTTTGATTTTTTTCGTTTCAAATTTTTGTTCGAAAATTTTGTTCGAAATTTTTTGTTTGAAATTTTTCGTTTAATTTTTTTTGTTTGAAATTTTTTGTTTCAATTTTTGTTTGAAATTTTAGTTTGGAAAATTTTGGTTTGAAATTTTTTCGTTTGAAAGATTTTGTTTGAAAATTTTTTTGAAATTTTTCGTTTCCAAATTTTTTGTTCAAAAAATTTTGTTCGAATTAGGGAACATATTTGATAATTAGGGAACACAAACATAAAGGTATCAAACCTCTGTACATACCCATATAACGTGCCAAATCCTTATAAAAGGGGGTCAATAACCTCCGAAATTTGATTTTTGGTAGTTCTTTACCCATGAAAGGAAACAAGGTGGACCATCCAAATTTATAGTGGTACATATTGAAGTCCTGTACTATGATACCAAATGCTTATATTAAACAATTTCTAAAACTGAGTGGATAAGCCAAGATACTCCTCCCAAATTTTTAAAGGGGTGCATCAATGTACCCATGTCTTATGATAGGAAATGAACCCCTATACATGACTATATAACCATATAAGGTAATTAGACATCATCAAAGGAGATAAATTGGGCCAAAAACCAAACACGTGGTACAACATATTGCTTATGTTTATATTTTGGCAATTTTTTACCCATGAAAGGTAACAAGGTGGACCACCCAAATTTATCATGATACATGTTGAGGTCATCTACTATGATACCGAATGCTTAAATTGGAAAATTTCCGAAATTTAAGGGGTGGGCCAAGATACCCCTCCTCAAAATTTAAAGGAGTGCATCAATGTACCTATGTTTTATGATAGGAAATGGACCCCTATAATGATCATATAACCATATAATGTAATAGGACCTCATCAAAGGGGATAAATTGGGCCAAAACAAAACACATGTTACAACGTATTGCTTACGTTTATATTTTGGCAATTTTGTTCCCCTAAAGGGAACGAGGTGGACCACCCAAATTTATAGTGATCTATATTAGGGTCCTATACTATAATACAAAATGTTTAAATTGGGCAATTTCCAAAATTAAAGGGGTGGGCCAAGGCACCCCCTCCCAAAAATTTAAAGGGATGCACAAATGTACCTATGTCTTACGGTAGGAATGGACACCTGTATTCTCCCATATAAGTATATGAGGTAATAGGACCTCATCCAAGGGGATAAAATGAGCCAAAAACCAAACACGTGGTTGTACTAATATTTGGCAATTTTGTACCCCTAAAAGGGAACGAAGTGGACCACCCAAATTTATAGTGATCTATATTAGGGTCCTGTACTGTTATGCCAAATGTTTAAATTGGGCAAGTTCCAAAATTTAAGGGGTGGGCCAAGGTACCCCTCCCAAAAATTTAAAGGGGTGCACAAATGTACCTATGTCTTACGATAGGGAATGGGCACCTGCATACGCCCATATAACCATATAAGGTAATAGGACCTCATCAAAAGGGGATAACTTAGGTCAAAACCAAACACATGTTTGTACTAAAATTTGGCAATTATTTACCCATGAAAGAGAACAAGGTGGACCCCCAATACTAATAGAAGTACATACAATAGTCCTAAGCTACCATACCCAATTTTTAGATTTGGCAATTTCCAAAATTTAAGGGGTGGGCCAAGGTACTCCTCCCAAAATTTTAAATAGGTGCATTAATGTACTCATATCTTATGAAAGCTAATGGACCCCTGTATACGCCCATATAACTATATAGGGTAATAAGACCTCATCAAAGGGGATAAATTAGGTCAAAAACCTCCGAAATTTGAATTTTTGGCAATTTTTTACCCATGAAAAGGAACAAGGTGGATCCCCAATACCAATAGAGGTACATACTATGGTTCTAGGCTACCATACCAAATTTTTAGATATGGCAATTTCCAAAATTTAAGGGGGTGGTCCTAGGTACCCCTATCAAAATTTAGGGAGTGGGCCAAGGTACCCCTGCCAAAATCTAGGTCATTGACCCTTGACCTATGACGTCACAAAAAGTTGGGGTCAAAGTCCAAACTTCGATTAAGTCAGGCCAATACTACTATTATCTTCTCACCTGCTTTTACAGCTTCGGGAGGGTGTTGTCATCAAAGGAATCCTGACTAAAATCTTATACTAGAAATAACTAAGAAAGTAAAGAAAATAAATACCTGCTTCATCCAGAGTCACTCTGAGCTGCGTCTTTCTCATATTTTTGATTATTGATTCCGGAATGACAGTTTCTGTAATATTTCTAGATGCATTAGTGAATGTAAGTGGTATGACTAATACCCCTATTGCTTTTCCCTGTTGTACTTTTCTATAAGCTGAATTATTATCTGACGTAAGTTCCTAAATTTGAGAACAGACATATTTTAACTAGCAACCAAATTACATGTGGTTAATTCTTCTACAATTCAAACAACGAGGATATAAGTTCGACTCTTTTATGTATTCTATGATTCAATTAAATATATATAGTGGCATATCTAAGATTTTCTTTTGGGGGAGCTATGCCCAACACCTGAAAAAATAAGCACATATAATTTTCCTTTTCACCCTTTAAAACCAAAACATACAGGAGCGTCATTGGGGGAAGCAGGGGGGACAATTGCCCACCTGAGTTTGAGAATATATTTTAATCGATTGTCTACTAATATACTACAAAAAAACGTGAAACTTGTATGTCTGTGGAGGGTCTTACACCCCCCAGACAAATGAAATGACGCCCCTGCAAACACACATTGGATATTTATAATCTCATTTTAATTTAAATGATTTCATTTTACAAAAATGGAAATATTCAGTTTTATCTGTGTACATTTCTATCTGAAAGAAAATGAGACAAGTTCAAGCTGAAATATACTGATTGCAGTTTTGGTGGCAAGAATTGCAGAAGATGAATTTTATGTCATACACACAGAAATTTAGCAGTGGATCTAACCTTTTATTCTATTGATAGAAGAAAAGGAAGCATCCTTTTGGCCTCCCTAATTTCCCGGGCTACTTATTCCCCCTTCTTGATTTTATTGAATTCAAGCATTTACCTTTCTTTATTACTAAACAATGTTATTATTCCTTTGCTATAATAACTAAAGTCCCGTTATGCTGATCGGTAACACTAGTTTTACTTATCAGCTCCTCTTAGTTTTGGTGTTTCTAACGACGACTGACTTGAATCACAACTAACAACAGTCGAAAGTATGATAGAAGAAATGAAAGAAAGTAACAACTAATAAGAAAAACAGAAGAGTAGAATGGACAAAAGAAAGATAAAAAGAACGCAGTTCTTAAATGGAATAAAATTTGACAAATAGAGTATTATTTCTGAACAAAGAGCATAAGGAAATATAAAGTCAATAAAATTCTTAAAAATGATAAGAAGGATTATTGTTGTACGTGGAATGCGAAAAACTAACACATTTATTTCGGAGGGGTTGAGCCCCATATCCCTCTAAATACGCTGCTGTATATATATGGATATGGATGGATATAAGAGTCGAACTTATATCCTTGTATATATATATATATATATATATATATATATATATATATATATATATATATATATATATATATATATATCATTTGCCATTTACATACAGTATCAATAGACTTCGGATAGTTATACATTTTGCATGTTACACATCTAAACGCCTATTTATCGCATTTTTAGCAGATATTGCATATTTTTCCTGCATTTGTTTCTTTATCGCATATTTTATGGTTTCTGCTTGAAAGAAGACCACAATTTGTAAGTCAACATGGAAATATGAATCATTCATCGCTGATTTCTTTCATCAATGCACCTCTACTGCGAAGGAAATTATATTTTTGCATAGGTTTTTTTTTTATCTGGTTAGGTGATCTTGCACATGCTACGAAATATCTTTGACGAAATTTCTTACAATGGAAAGCAGTTCAAACGGAGGTCGCTCCAGCAGTTATCTATTGATGAGATCACTCCAGCAGTTATCTATTGATGAGATCACTCCAGCAGTTATCTATTGATGAGATCACTCCAGCAGTTATCTATTGATGAGATCACTCCAGCAGTTATCTATTGATGAGATCACTCCAGCAGTTTTGAAGAGGTAAGTAAGCTAGTTATTTGATATATATCTGTCTGGTTTCAATTTAATATGCGAAAGAGTAGGGATCGTCGTTCACCATAAAACAAGTATTTTACAGAATTTGAAAACTTTACTACTTTACTACCGATCAGTGTCATTTTGTAACTTTTTTGAAATTACAGTGAGTGTGGGGAAAAGGTTCCAAGTAACTCAACACCTAATGACTTCAAAGCATGTAAAGAACAAGGAACTGAAAATTAAAAGCAAGGAACAGCAGACTGTAATCAAAGTATCAATTAACAAATCAAGACCTCAACGATCTCAGTTCAGCGAAGATTTCTATCGGGCTAGCGTCAGCAAATATTCCATTGGTAAAATTCAAAGTAATAAATTTGCAGAACTTTTAGAAAAATACACTAAACAGCCATCACCAAATGAATCTATCCTAAGAAAATATTACATCGCGATGTTATATAGTGAAACTTTGAGTGAGTTTAGAAAGAAAGCAACGAACAATAGTATGTGGGTTTCTTTGGATGAAACCACTAATCCTTATGCAAAGGTGCGTGTCAAATTTTGTGTTTGGTATACTAGATGTTCAAGAAGACAAGGGATATTCTTATTTAATTGCTTTGCGTGTTCTGGAAAATGTTAACCATTCGAGTATTGCAGCCTTTTTAAATGACTCTTTTGAGTTTTTTGTAGCTTTCGTGTATTGCCTATAATTGGGTGTTTGTGGTATATACAGATGCAGCTTCTTATACGAAAAAGGCTGTAACGTGTCTTTACGTTTTATATCCAAAGCTGATCCATGTAACCAGTGCAGTGCACGGGCTTCATCGTGTAGTTAAAGTGGTTCGTACATTTTATCCAAAAGTAACTTGTGTGATTTCTTCTGATTGTGTCAAAAAAAAAAAAAAAAAAACGTTTTTCTGAAAGATTAAAGTCTTCACGCTAAGTTCAAGGAACTTGCTGGAAATTTTCGCTGGCCTTTCTCCTATTGTAACCCGATGAGGTACTCGGCTTGATTTGTCAAATAATTTGATGCAAACGATGCAATTTCCATTAAAGAAGCACAAATAGCTTATAGTGCTAATAGCATTAGAGAGGAACTTGCTTTAATTCATTTGAAATTCATGTGTATTTGAAGGACAACCAAAATACTTGAAAAGAGTCTCGCAGACATGATGAGAGTGGAACACTTTTTTTTTTTAGCAGGTGTTGGAAGAACAGAGGTATCGGAAAAGTTCTAATTGTGTTTTCAAAGAACTCCGACTACAACTTTCTACATCAAATTGTTTCAGTTCACGGTGGCAGGGTAAATGTGGGTAATGTTTTCGAACAAATGTGCGTATCCGATATTACAAAATTACAACATGCACCTATTGTTTCGTGCGATGTGGAAAGCGGAATATAAAAAATTTCTTCAAGATAATAGACATAGGTTCATTTTTGAACATTTGAAGTAGTATTTTGTTATTAAGTGCAACAGTAAGTAGTGGTCCTCCCTATTTACCCCCCCCCAAAAAAAAAAACTGCAAATGAAACCATTGTAGTATATGTAACAGAAAGCTATAGCTGTAAAATTAAAAAAAAAAAAAAACTGCTAGTGAAATAATCGTTCTTAAAGGTATATGTACAATCAGGTAAGGTAAAAATGAAACTTCAAATGCGTACTGTTTGATTTAGAATAATAAACAAGTGTTCTTAAAACACGTTATTCAAAGCCATTTCTGTTGTATCTCTTACATTTTAGTGTTATAGACCCTACTTTTAGTTTCGAAGGGCATAGAACTACTTAGAAAAATTTAAGAGTATGTTTGGAAGCATATTATGGCTTTTTTAAGGACACATTTGCGTGCGTATTTTGAGGTATTTTAGTGCATAACTATCCGAAGCCTATATATCAATCTAAGATATATTCTCCATTTTATGAAAACTAAATTTTAAAAAATAAATTGAAGACATTTATTCAGGATTATCGGCATAATGAACATCAGCGCTGTAGGATAAAGGAGACGGTTAATTAATGAAGGGGGATGACTATGGGAGGAGAATGTGGCATCGAACCCAGAAAACCCAGATACAACGTTTACCACCATAGACTCATATCTTCAGGGATCAAACCAGGGACTTCTCATGACAGAGGCGAGTGTTCTACCAGTGACCCACTGTTACACTCAGCATCCATAACACTGCAAACATAATTCCCCCACCCCTTCGTCGTATCCCTTGGAAAATAGTACTAGAAGGTAAGATGAATTGTAAATACATTGTCGTACATTACATAAATTTACCTTCTTTTCAATGCCTACGAAAACTTAAATCATCCCGAAACAAACTTATTTAAAAAAAAACTATATTAATCTTTTGTAAAGGTATTTTAAAAAAGAACTTTAACCAAATAATTTCAGATAATACGTATATATACACAAATTGGGTGTTAGAAATGTTAAAATAATGTGGAAAAATAAAAAAACAAAGATTAGAAAAATACAAATGTGATAATGGATATTACAATACAAAGTGTTACAGCTTGAAGGAACGGTATATTGAGATAATTCCTATGATTAGTTGTTAAAAGTAATTCTAATTCAAGAAAATATAAATAATATCAATTTTCCTTATTTTGAGTTATAATTCAATCTTAAAATATACAGCTTAATAAAAAAAAATGAAAACAACATTCTCAATATTAACACGATACAAGAAATATGTTGTGCATATACGCGACAATGAATATCGTGTACGAAACTACGATTAGTAAATGTAAACTAAAGGGTGGGGATTACTGTACATTTTTCACTTCCATTTCTTAACTTAATCCTGTCTTGTATCGGTCACTATGAAAACATGTGGATATAAAGCATGAACAAAATTATTATAAATGCTTTCTGAGAACTATGCGAAGGTTTAACCCAAAAGTAAAGTAACCGTGTGGATTTTTTATGATAAATTGTTTATTTGATATTATAAGGGTGATCTAGTGTTTAACTACTTGAGTCGTTTTGGACATTTTAAAAATATTATCCCAAGAAGAATTAAGCTTAGTTAACCAGCATAAGAAGAGAAGATATATATGAAAATCCTCAATAGACGTTCGGATATATGAAATAAACTATGCTATAATTCAGAACAGGTATTCAAAAGTCTTGAAAAACACAAAGACTCTCCCTAGAGACATTTTCTCTTATCATAACCTTGTGCTGACAGAAGTGATCATTTACTGAAAATTTTACCAGAACAAAGTAGACAAGAAAAAGCTGAATACTGAACTTGAAAAACGAGGAAGAAATACTTTTATACAAAGCTTCGAGGAAAGAGCACCTGAAGATAATGATAAGCGGAGAGGAGAATCCAAAACTTTGCATACTGCAAGCTGCAGTAAAAAAGGATGTGACCACAAACAACAGTTAAGAAACAATGGATTACAAAACAAACAATGCAGAACCCAAGAAAAAAGACAAAGTGAAAACAGCTTAAAACGGAACAGTTCAAAAATATTTATAGGAAGATTAATAAGGAGAACAAACGTAAACAGGTAGAGAGGAACGGAAGAGATTCTTTACGAAACGAAATGAGTACATAGAAGAATTAGAAAGAGTTGGGAAATACAAAAAAAGTTACAAGAAGGTGAAATATATGGAACGTCGGAGGAAACAAGGAGGTATTACTATGACAATAGAATTAGAAAATACCAGCAAGAGGAGTGAAGATGTAAAGAACATGTGAAGGACTTGAATGAGTAGGGAAAGACTAATGTTGTTTAAATATTCAGGAAGAAAATTTACGTCAGGAGGATAATGGTCGGAAGGAGAATAAAAGGATGAATACTGACAAGCCTTATGAGTATGAGGCGATGTCAGTGTTCAAAATTTCCGTAAATGAGACGCAGGGAGCCGAGCCTAACGCCATTTGATAGTTGACAGTTGAAACTAGTAGATATGCAGAAAGTGTTGGAATTCTTATAATCAGACGTAAGGTAATGTGCCGTGAAGAGGAGTAAACCTCCGCAAAACTGTTACATTTTACAACCTTATTTCCACAGAGGTGCAAATGCTGCGAAGTTCTGTAAAATTATGTGTTGTTTGTAATGGCAAGATACATTATTGAAAGAAATAGCAAAATGATCGTTCAATCGCTTTCGTTCTGGAAATTTTTATGTCCAAAATGCTCCTCGCAGTAGGTGACCAGGATTTAAGCAGACATAACCTAAACAATGTTAAACCATTTAGAGAAAGACCATTTTTAAAAGAAGAAGCTCGACATTTGAGTGCCACATGATCTGACTCAAATACATTTATTCGATCGAATTTCATATTTACAGATCTCTGTTGAAACGTAGCGAGTTCAAGCCATTTCTAAACTGATTAATCACGAGTGATGAAAATCGGATGACCTACGACACGTGCGAAAAGGATTGTGCTTAAAGTGACGAGAAGCTCCAAAGTTTTCGGAAAAGGCCGGGAGGTAATGATTAACTTTTGGTAGGGTTGAACGAACACTGTGCATCACAAGCTGTTGCTGCCGGGCAGAACGATAAACTTTGATCTGTACTGTCGACAACTACCACGAGTGTATCTCGGAATTCAAAAGAAACAACGGATGTTTTTCAACAGAAAGATGGTTGTATAGCACACTGACAACGCCAGATTGCATAAATCTTTAATGACTCTTAAGAAATAGAGATAACTTTACTTCTAGGTTTTAATGTATCCACGGTACAGCCGGGACCTGTCACTCTTAAACTATTTGTTTCTCTCTCTGCAAAACTACCTGAATGGTGTTAAATTAGTTCCAAAAGAGAGAGTCGCACTCAAACGGAAGTGCTTATTGCTGAATTCCAGGTCGACGTGTATTTCAATTACCTGAATAAAACAGAACACGTCTAGAAGTTCAAATAATGTATCTATCATGGTTTTCCGATATGTTAGACAACAGACCGTAACCAGCTTGTATACGAAAATTCAGATGAGACAATATAATCCACGTATAAAAGCACACAACAAAAGTTTGGAAGAATAAGCTACCACGTCCGTGAAAGTTAAAATTGCAAATTTTAGCAAATCTTCAAGATGAATTCTGCAATGACAGAGTACCTCATCATATATTCGTACACGAACAAAACATGGGACCGCAGTTGTTCAGTGTTAGAACAATCATTTCTGGCGGGTGGTTCCCTGATTCGATCCCAGCTCCCACAAAGCGAGCTTTGAAGTTGACAAATACCGTATACATCCGTTTTTTCGGGGTTCTTCCGTTTTCTCCCATTTTTGTCATGACAACTTTTATAATCCATTTCATAAACACTCTCTCCCTTAGCCTCGGAACATAAACGTAGGGCATTAAACTAAATTAATTAACAAAACAATACTAAATCTAGATGAGTCTCTTTTTTAAAATCATGCAGTGTGAAGTATACTGCTAAGCGAATGATCAAAAAGAGAGGCAACAAAATATTTCATTATTGGTAGTCTGTATCCCTGTGGTCACCCGAAAATTACATAAATGTCGACGACTATAAACCACCAATCACTAAAATGAACTGTCAAATAACGCGGCACAACCTCTACCTTACGATTCTTCCTTTTTGCTGCAACAAGAAGCTATACTTTCAATTATGTGTTGCCATGGATTGAGCAAATCAGTCCTCATTAACGACGTGTATATATGAAAATTATGTATTAAGGGTTATAGGCAAATGGTTTTGTTTGGGGAACTAGAGTATAAAGTTATGGAACTAGAGTTTAAATCTATTGGGGTTCATGGAATATGGAATTATGAGAGAGGGCAGTACTATCCAAAATCATGATGGGCGGCCTATTCATCGAGTAGATCAATATATTACTGAATTCATTTGGATGGCCCGGTACATATATAGCTTAGGTCACCAATCTCTGCCGCGAACGACTCCAACGAAGAATTAGCATCGCGGCGGAGATTCGTGAGCTACGCTATATCAGTTAAAATGATACTAACAAATTCGTAGAAACCATCCTATAACGTGATTGGATTGCATTGTACGGAAGAGAATTGAAAATAACTGTACTCAATGTAGCATGTCAACATTATGTTTAAATTCTATGTGGGGCAAGCATGCTCAAACATCCACTTTTAGTACAACAACCATTGCAAGTGAACAAGAAGAATTATACGAGAAACTAACATAAATAGATATAGGAGTAAACTGAATGATTGCAGCTAGCCAAATCATTCGTGCCCACTTTCTTGGATGTGACCATTTTGTTAACATCAAATTTCATTACACACATTTGAGAGCATTGTTAAACAGGTTTTTGTATTTAGTTTAACTCACTGAAATTTCGCACAGAAATTATTTTTGGTAATTCCATGAATTAATCTCTCTGTGCTCTTCTCTAAATTGGTCTTTTTCTTCCTTTCCTGACTACGGAGAGTCAATTATCACTACACAGGCTGCAGAAAGAGCTGTCTTCATTGAATCCATGAATTCACACTATATACCTGAAGAAATTCCTATGTTCCTATTAACATGTTACTAGCAATTTCAAATGGATTTTTTGAAATGTTAATAACGAAATTTTACAAAGAAAGTTGTTATTAACGATTTACATATTTCAAAATTCCTCATTAGAAGTTACCAATATTTTATTAGTAACTTTGTTACACTCCACAAGATCCATATGAAAATTTTGAAAATATTTTTGTTATTAACAATGTTTTTGTTATTTTATCGGTGTAAATCAGGTTTTAAGAACTTCTTGCTGTATACCTTCTGCGAATAGAACGAAAATGAACCTGCCTTGAATCACAATACTACTCTTAAAATGGAAGCGTTTAAAACATGAACTATACAAGTATTTGGAAATGTAGCATGAACGAGTTTTATACTTTGATATATATTCCGTCATATTCAGCAAGAAACGAGGCGAGTAGACAATTGAACCACCATAAAACTTGGAGTTCATGTGTAACGAGACGGAAGTGTATGGTGACCGACTATATATGAAGACATATATATTAGTAATGACCCCACGAAGTTTTATTTCTAGGTGTATAACCCCGAAAAAATAACAGTTACTTATCCGAAATAAGACTTCACCTTAAACTCCTAAACCTGCCAAATTTAATAAAAATAGTCTCCACAATAAAATCAATTCTTTTGGATCGCTGCAAAGATAAAATCTTGATTACTATCTGTCACAAAATATGTAGTACGAATGACTATACCATAGTTACAATAACAGGAGAAAAATCTATAGTATTAATGTACAAAAGACACTTCTTTAGTGATTCTTACAATATGGTTCGATATGCCATCGTCAAAAAATGAAAACTCGACCAAAAAAAGAAACTATCGAGAAACCATGAATACCAACCTAATAAAGTTATCACCTAACATCTTTTAACCCAATAACGTATCAAAAGAAGCTAGTAGCGAGTCTTTACCCAGTATCAATATCATTCATATGTATAATTAACTAAGTAGTTCTATGACCTATGGAGCCGGAGATCTAATGTCTCATCCACAAAAGTTTTCCATTGACTTCTGTTCTTAGCCAACTGCATCCAGTTTCTACCTTGTATTCCTATTTCTCTTAGATCCACCTTAATATTGTCCTCACATCTGTACCTAGGTCTTCTGATGGACATTTTCCGAATGAATTTCAAGTCAAAACTTTGAAAGCGTTCATACTTTCTTCGATTCTGGCTAAATAATCTGCTCTCCTGAACCTTCTATTTTGCAACCGTACAGTACAAAGGCAGACATATGATTCTATATATTTTAAACTCTAAATTCTCCGACAAGATGAGCGAAGTCAAAAGATCTTGGACTGAACAATAACATAAATTCAATGCTTTTAGTCGAATTTTAATTTCTTGGTGAATATGATTTTGGTCTGTTAATATTGATCATAAATATTTCGAATTATCTATGTCGAAAGTATTAATTGATGTTTTAACGTATCCATATATTGCAATATTACGATCGCGATGAACTTACATGCATTTCCTTCTAGGCCCACGTTCCTACAAGCGTTTAATAAAACTTTTGCATTTATTTTAATTGTCCTTATACCATTCCCTATCAGACTTAGATCATCAGCATAAGCCATAACTTGGTGAGTTCCAGTGAGCTCTGGACCCTGGTTAATATCTTTGATTTCCTTATAGCGTATTCTAGAACAAAATTGCATAATAATGGAGATAATGCATCTTCTACTTTCAGACATCTTCTACTTGATGTGAAAACTCGTGGACAAATAATTTCCTACTCGGACATTTCCTTGGGATTCATTTAAAATATCTTGATTAAAATAACTAGCTTTTTCAGTATCCCCAAATCGTTAAGAATGTTGTGCAATATTTCCCTCTAACAGTCGTTTTTTTTAGTTCAATAAATAATTGATGTACGGTAATATTGTATTCTCATTTCTTTTTGAGTATTTGACGAATGGTAAATATCTGGTCGATGGTTGATCAATTTTGTTTAAATCTGCATTGATAATCTCCAATAATTTCATCTGCACATGGAGTGAATCGTGCTAACAGAATGTTTGAAAGAGTTTTACTGAATATTGAGAAAAGAAAGATGTATCGATATTCATTACAATCACTTTTGTCACTTTTCTTGTGAATTTAGACAATGATTGATTCTTTCCTCTCTTGTATCATTGTAGAAGAGAAGAGAAGTGTGTATCTCATTCCCCAACTTTTCCCCCTCAGCTAAAATCAACTCAACCGTAACTTGGCCTACAGCTGGATATTTGGGTTCCTTTCATTACTTTATAGGAATTTCTATTTCTGTTCGGTTAGGATCTGAAATATACGTGTATTACATGTATTAGATAATTATATTTTACGAATGAAATATTTTTCTGTAGACACTCTAAATTCTTTATGAAAACTTATTTCGTTAGCTAATCAAACTTATCATTTTTTCAAGATTCTATTTGATGATAAAAACATCGTTCCCTTATTATCTTATTTATATTTTTGACGAATGTAACGGTACAGAAAAGCAAGAAGACATAGTATGTCAATATATATTTTTTTTTAAATAACAATCTTTAAATATATCAATCCTTGTTTTTCATTTCTAAGAACGCCATGTACTGCAGTGAACAGAACATTAGTAAAACTATTTATATTAATTTGATAAATTTATTTCGTTAAAAATCATGTTTTAATTTGCAAAGGTTTTGTTTGTGTTATTTCTTACTAAAACTTTTCCGATATTTGACTGAAATGTTTGTTTACTAGAAATGTGTTCAACACTGAAAATTTTTATTTTCATTGTTAAAAAGGTTTGAGTTTTCTAGTCGATACCAATCTAAAGATATAAAGTTGTTCTATACACACGTGTTAAAATTACCAAATTATTTAAAGGAGATACTCCTACAAAGTCATATGACTTTTACATTTCGATTTCCCCAACATTGAGAAAATCACGCATCATTCTCAAGAGCCAAGGTACATATCAAAGACGGATCACTAAAATGTGCACAGTTGAATGGATGGAATTCAGATGGATTACCAAAATGTCCTATATAACATTTACCAAATATTATTTTTTGACAATTCTAAATTTAACAGATGGTGCAATACATTTTTTCAAAATCTGAGATAAATACACCCTGGTACCGTTGTTCTATTGAAGAGATAATACTTGTCTATAAGACCATATGACGTTGTAAAGCCTGATCTTGGAGGATAAATTACGGAATTTTTGACAAGTTTTCATCTATATAAAGAAATGAAACAGACCATTCAAATTACAATTACATACAATGGTCCTATACAACCCTATCAAATTTATATTCTTGGCAGTTATCGAAGATTAAGAGGTGTTTGTATGCACCCCTCTCGATAATCGAGAGAAGGACTAACGTACCCTACCAAAAGAAAGGGTTGTGTTAAGGTACACCTCTCAAAATTAATTTCGGCAACTAGGTGTCCCTGCCCTAGGCCAAAGAACTTTAATTTTTTGTTATAATGCGATCAAGGGATGTCAAGTTCTATTATATTTCGATCATTTTTTCGTTTTCATGATCAAATGTAAATGCCAATTTTCATCCAAGGGCGTTCATTTGTTTTAAAAAGTTCTTACATTTCTTTTTATGATATGTCCAAAATGCTTTGTTCGCATTCATACTTTGACGTTTTTGAAAAGGTGTGTACTGTTCTCATGCAAGCTCTGTCTAATCACTTCTCTCTATCTCTTATATATGAGGGGAAGTCAATAAATCTTCCTTTTTTTAAATATATACTAGCTGAACTTGCGCTCTCGACACAGCGCATCATTTACATATGATCATGAATCTTCTTGTCATTCCTCACAACATCTGTACATGTCTCTTTAGAGACACAAGTGAAAGACGCCTTGATAAAAATCGGCAAGAGGTACCATAAAGGGAAGATTTTTTTTAAAAAAAATATTTTTTCAATATTTCGCGCCGTTTGCAAGATTTGAGCCTACTTCCGGTTGGAGTTTCTAATTCAAGTATGACCAGTGTTTGCTTTCTTCTTCATACAGTATGTAATAAGCAAAAATATTACATACACAATCAATTATAATGTCAGTGATAAATGGTGTTCATTGGGCAAAACATTCCCAACAATAAAAAATCATGTGAGGTGGAAAAATGGTTATCCTTCGTTTCTCATTTGGCCATGAAACAAACGCCAGAGAGATATACAACTCCTGAGTATAATTATGTGGTATTGGAATCTATAACACGTAGGATGATGTTTTACTTTTTTAAAATTTCGACACTTCCAGTGTACCCATAGCAAAACGAAATAAAGAAATAATGGCCATGTTTTTTTAAATATTCAATTAGAACTGGACAATCTACACACAATTTAGAATCGATCAGTAAAAACGGAACGTTTCTAATACTTGTGGTTTCCGAGATCCCATTGTCGAAAAGATTGGAGACAAACATATAAACTTTTCTTTGGAGGCAAACATATAAACCTAGCATTTAAATAATATAGATTTTATTAGAAGTTAAAATACTGAGTTATTCTACTTATGGCAATTTGAATGCGGCATTTGAAAGATATGTAGGTAGCCAGATTCCTTCAAATAAAACTGTACAAATGTAAATAGACGTATTTTTAAAGAATCAGTGTTAAAATTAGAAAGAATGTAGAATCATACACTAATTACAAATCAGATATCTAAAATACAGAAAAAATAGGATAATTACCGTTTGATCATGAAAATCTTTAAAATAGTAGATAAGTCTACATGCAGAATAGGGCTCACCCTTCCCTTTACATCGTTCGTCCTTGTTGAGGTTTACAATCATAAAAGTAACGTATTTGGGCTCAGCTCCGACAGCGATACAAAACAGATAAACTTGAATAAATGGAGCCAGAAGCGCAAATAGTATAAATCTAGAGTGAAAAGAAAGAAATGGATATTTTCTAGAAACGTAATGACATTCATACAAATAACATTAGATGATCTTTGCTGTATTTATAAATTAATTAACGTACTTAAATTCCAAACAAGTTTTTTGCCCGTAACTGTGGACCAGGCACGTAGCCAAGGGGTGGGTCCGGACCTCCCCGTCTTCGAGACTAAAACCTGTGACAAACATCTTGGCATTTCAGCTAAATGAATAAAACGCAAGCTATGACGCGACGTTGCCGAGTAGCAAAGGGGTGTGGCTATAGTTAAGCAGATGAAGTACAGCGCGATCAGGTGGCAGGGGACTGGCCTCTCAATTGCTAGCAGCATTTAAAGGGAACTTGCAGCGCCGCCTTCAAATGCCAAGATGTTTGTCACGCCGTTTAGAAATGAAAAAAATAAGGAAGGATTAAACAAAAAGAAACGAGAAAAAGAAGAATCAGCGTTTAAAATAAAAAATTACAGCAAGCATTAGGTTACTCTTTCTTTTGAGGAGCTTTGTGTGGAGGAAACGGGGAAGGAGATCAAGTTAAAAATGGATATTATTGTAACGAGCATTCCGAATTCCATCTAGCTCCATGCTAATTCTATGGACTACAAATGACGATCGATAAACCGGTTCGATCGGATAGACTCTCAGGTAGAACTTAAGAAATGTCCCCCAATCACCAATAAAATATGAACCTGGCAACATAGATTCCAGTTACACGTGTTAAAGAAATTTTCAATTTCGCGGCATCACTAATCCATTTTCTAGGATGTGTTTACTGCCAAAGAGATCTCTTCCTATCCTTGACGGCATTAAAGGAAGATAAGAAAAAGAAGAAGAAAGTAAAATTTTCTTTTACTCGAGATTTCTTCATAGTTCATTAAAATACTTACTAACATATCCTCATTTTATTGTCCTAACAAACCAATATAGGTATGTTGCCAGTAAAATAGTTTAGGTGGATCGAGACCCTGGTAACCACAGTATTTCATGTCATCCCCCCCCCATAATTAAATCCTGGATGAACGAACCAATATATGTTGCCAGTAAAATAGTTCAGAATGATCGAGCACTTGGTGTGACACCCACAATATTTAGTCACGGATCCCCCTCCCTCTATTACGAAATCCTGGCTACGTGCCTGTGTGGACGATCGATTTCAGCAGTCCTTTTCAAGGCTCATTTGCGTCATGGAAGACCTCAAATTTGCTTTGTAAGCTACTGAAAGTGACGTGGAATATCCTTACTTTCTAGAATATTCTGGAGTTTTTCCAGATTCATGAAAAGTTTGCTTCTTTTCCTTTTTAAGGGAAAAATAAAGTAAGAAAAAATAAAATAAAGCTTATGAAAATGTATTGAAAAATTACAGCAAACAACCTGAAGTGCAATTGAATCAGTCATTGCGAAAAGGCCATTATGTCAATCCCCACCACATTTTCATTTTAGTGCACAGTTGAGACGTAGGCTACGCAAGAAACGCGCATCCCCTGCGAAAAGCCCAATTGTATGGTAACATTATGTTACATATTCTACACTATTGCATCAATACCATCGATGGCATTGTATGTACACATCAAGCTTGCAATCCAAAGTTTTTTTCTTTCTCCTCAACAATTTACTTTGGTGGATATATGACCTTTTCGAAATAACTGGTTCAATCGTTAGTAGATGCATTCTGGTCTTTTGTTACCTTGCTCGTTTAAAAAAAAAGTTGCGCTACGGAATAAGTAGCAATAAACCCCTAAGGTTGTGCGCTGCCCTCGAGTGACATCACTACGAACGTCTTCTACAATAAAATAGTGAACTATAGGATTTCCCCGAGATGTAGTTCCTATGTAGGAGACTCATAATCTCATTGGAACTCAAGTAGATAAATTAAAAAAAAAAAAAAAAAAAACATTGCTCCAATACATAATTACGTACAGCTAGAGGCAGAAATGTACGTATATTCACAGTTTGACTGATGAATTAAAACCTAACCAAAATATATATCAGATATAAACGTACTAGTCTCTAATTAAAACTAATTCATTCGAATGATTGAGATATTCAGAGCAGAGGCGCCCGAAGGGGGCCCAGAGCCCGGCCCCCTTTGCTCACGAAAATGTATACGTAATGAAGCAAACCACGTATATTAAATACCAAAAATATCAGACGTAATGTAGCAATGATAGAGATGCCCCCCCTAGAAAATTTTCTTAGGGCGCCCCCGATACAGAGTGATCACAAACTTCCGTTACCCTCTTTCGGTTGTCCACATATAGTAAATGCACGTTGCACAGCACCCTTAAGTTCGTCAACTGGCTCGTAACATGTGGCAGCAAACTTTTGTTTAATGAACCCCCATAAAGCATTGTCGCAAAATGACAGATCAGGACATAGGGATGGCCACTCTAAAATTGCAGGCAAATGGACAGAACCACGTCTCAGGAAATATATAGATTTATTTGCTTAGCGTTTCCGAAATTGACATATCTTTAACTTAAAACAAAATATATATGTTTATACAAAAACATTTTAAATTATCGCGGGACAGGGAAGCTTAATCAATAGGATGTTAAATAAATTTAATCCCTATATCCAGGTTCTATAGCATTACATTTATGGGAGAAAAGAGCGATTTAATATAAGTATCTAATAATAAGCATATATATGCTTAGAAAATTTCTGCTTACTGTAAAGTCTAAGTTATATTAGCAGAACTTACCCCGGATCTCGAAATTGTATATACACGTTCTTCATAATCAAAGCAAACATATGACTCACTGACAAACACCGTTTAAATCTTCCCTTTTGAAAGCAAGATGTGAAAGAAATAAGTAAAACTCAACATCTGTTGTAGCATTAGGATACACTAACTAACTTACTCATACTACATTGTTTACTCGTACCAACAAGTATCAGATAATATACAGAGTGTAAATATAAAAGGTTAAAGAAATATTAACATATATTAGGGGAGAGGAAGGGAATGGCGATCAGTTGGGAATGGCGATCAGCCCACTTTGCCCTCTTGCGTGACCCGAGAAGTCAAACTAGTCAAGGTTTCTTGTGCATTGTCCAGGAAGTTGTCAGAGAAGACTGAAGTCTACAGCGTGCTGAAACTTGTTTTTGTTGATTTTCTTATAAGGATCTTCATATTTCAACTCACGATACGTACAATTTTAAGTTGTAAGATCTTGAAGTTTTTAAGATTCATAAAAAGTTATATTTACGTCTAATGCACGACACATACTTATATTTCAAATAAACTACGTTTTACAGTATAACCAGCTCAATTTTCAAAATGGCGCAATGTTGGGAATGCCGATCAACGTGATCGGTTTACCATCATGGTGATCGCCATTCCTAACAAACATTTGGAATACTTCTCCAGCCAAAAATTACATACCTAGGCCTAAGATAGGTAATACGCCTACTTGAGTCAAACTTTGAAACTTTGGTATCGGTGTAACCTTTGTGGATCGTGGGTGCATGCTGACTGTACTGTTGTGGACATATCATGGATATATCTGTGACGTGTCTTTGAAAAAACATCAATAAAACATTCAGTTGACGTTTCTCAGTCTTTCGAGGGCGCAGTGTAGAAAAAAAATTTGAACTGCTTATGAAACTATGTGTGTTTATTAAGCTTGTACTGTGATCGTCATTACCACCATGTGATGGGAATGGCGACCAAAGTAGCAATTTGAGTTTTTTGCATAGTGTTCCCGAACTGAAAGAATGATCCTCTTTTTATTTTACACACTTATTGTAGGAGGATTAGAGTACGTATTTACAAATTTGTTTCAATATATTTTGCAAATAAAATTACGTAATAACCCATTTTTCTTAGGTGATCGCCATTGCCCACCTCTCCCCTAAATTTGTTTAAACGAAAGTGTCTTATATTTTCTTAAGTAGGAACAACTTTTATTAGTCAAATTGTTCTACAGGCTAACTTAATGTCCTTTTTGAAAGCAAATTTATCATTTATTTAAAATGTTTTCAGCATATGCCAAATACTTACACAATTAATTAAAATTCCTTTAACTTCATATTGGTATCAAGAGACGAAAATTCATTTCCTTTAAGTGATGACAGCATATTAGGAATATTTTATAATAGCTATGAGACTTTCCATGGTCTTTACTTTATTCCATTGTATACTGATGATCTTTTCACTAGGAATACTTACCTAATAGCGTATTGGTTCAACTTTCTAAACAGTCATAGTGTTCACATGACCATTAACAGATTCTCAAGATGTTAAATATCCTGCAGAATCAATCCAAGCCATGTCTGCTGTAGCAGTTTCTCCAATTTGTGCACATTTTGGGAGATGGGGTTGCACGTCGCACATCTCTCATGCATGCTCAATGGGCCTACAGTCTGGAGAGTTTGGAGGTCAGGGTAGTGTTGAGAACTCATTAGTATGCTCCTCCTATCAACCTATGGTGATTGTAGTCCAAAGACACGTTGCGTTATCCTGTTGGAATATGGTATTGTCATCAGGGAACTTGGCCTAGAGATAGGGTATTCATAATCAGCTAACAGGCTGTGATGCCTTTCGTCATTCAAAGTTTGGTGAATGATGACTAATGGCTCTAAGGAATACCAGAAGATTGCTCTCCTAGTGATTGTAGTCCAATGACACGTTGCATTATCCTGCTGGAATATGGTATTGTTATCAGGGAACTTGGCCTAGAGATACGGGTATACATAATCAGCTAACAGGCTGTGATGCCTTTCGTCATTCAAAGTTTGGTGAATGATGACTAATGGCTCTAAGGAATACCAGAAGATTGCTCTCCTAGTGATTGTAGTCCAATGACACGTTGCATTATCCTGCTGGAATATGGTATTGTTATCAGGGAACTTGGCCTAGAGATACGGGTATACATAATCAGCTAACAGGCTGTGATGCCCTTCGTCATTCAAAGTTTGGTGAATGATGACTAATGGCTCTAAGGAACACCAGAAGATTGCTCTCCTAGTGATTGTAGTCCAATGACACGTTGCATTATCCTGCTGGAATATGGTATTGTCAACAGGGAACTTGGCCTAGAGATACGGGTATACATAATCAGCTAACAGCCTGTGATGCCTTTCGTCATTCAAAGTTTGGTGAATGATGACTAATGGCTCTAAGGAACACCAGAAGATTGCTCTCCTAGTGATTGTAGTCCAATGACACGTTGCATTATCCTGCTGGAATATGGTATTGTTATCAGGGAACTTGGCCTAGAGATACGGGTATACATAATCAGCTAACAGGCTGTGATGCCCTTCGTCATTCAAAGTTTGGTGAATGATGACTAATGGCTCTAAGGAACACCAGAAGATTGCTCTCCTAGTGATTGTAGTCCAATGACACGTTGCATTATCCTGCTGGAATATGGTATTGTCAACAGGGAACTTGGCCTAGAGATACGGGTATACATAATCAGCTAACAGCCTGTGATGCCTTTCGTCATTCAAAGTTTGGTGAATGATGACTAATGGCTCTAAGGAACACCAGAAGATTGCTCTCCTAGTGATTGTAGTCCAATGACACGTTGCATTATCCTGCTGGAATATGGTATTGTTATCAGGGAACTTGGCCTAGAGATACGGGTATACATAATCAGCTAACAGGCTGTGATGCCTTTCGTCATTCAAAGTTTGGTGAATGATGACTAATGGCTCTAAGGAACACCAGAAGATTGCTCTCCTAGTGATTGTAGTCCAATAATACGTTGCATTATCCTGCTGGAATATGGTATTGTTATCAGGGAACTTGGCCTAGAGATACGGGTATACATAATCAGCTAACAGGCTGTGATGCCTTTCGTCATTCAAAGTTTGGTGAATGATGACTAATGGCTCTAAGGAATACCAGAAGATTGCTCTCCTAGTGATTGTAGTCCAATGACACGTTGCATTATCCTGCTGGAATATGGTATTGTTAACAGGGAACTTGGCCTAGAGATACGGGTATACATAATCAGCTAACAGGCTGTGATGCCTTTCGTCATTCAAAGTTTGGTGAATGATGACTAATGGCTCTAAGGAATACCAGAAGATTGCTCTCCTAGTGATTGTAGTCCAATGACACGTTGCATTATCCTGCTGGAATATGGTATTGTTATCAGGGAACTTGGCCTAGAGATACGGGTATACATAATCAGCTAACAGGCTGTGATGCCTTTCGTCATTCAAAGTTTGGTGAATGATGACTAATGGCTCTAAGGATTACCAGAAGATTGCTCTCCTAGTGATTGTAGTCCAATGACACGTTGCATTATCCTGCTGGAATATAGTATTGTTATGGGAACTTGGCCTAGAGATACGGGTATACATAATCAGCTAACAGGCTGTGATGCCTTTCGTCATTCAAAGTTTGGTGAATGATGACTAATGGCTCTAAGGAATACCAGAAGATTGCTCTCCTAGTGATTGTAGTCCAATGACACGTTGCATTATCCTGCTGGAATATGGTATTGTTATGGGAACTTGGTCTAGAGATACGGGTATACATAATCAGCTAACAGGCTGTGATGCCTTTCGTCATTCAAAGTTTGGTGAATGATGACTAATGGCTGTAAGGAATACCAGAAGATTGCTCTCCTAGTGATTGTAGTCCAATGACACGTTGCATTATCCTGCTGGAATATGGTATTGTTATCAGGGAACTTGGCCTAGAGATACGGGTATACATAATCAGCTAACAGGCTGTGATGCCTTTCGTCATTCAAAGTTTGGTGAATGATGACTAATAGCTCTAAGGAATACCAGAAGATTGCTTTCCTAGACAGTGACAGCACCGCCGCCGATCTGTTGATCTCCTATGGTGCAACGCAAAGACATGGCCTCAAACTATTTCCGCCAGATTCGAACTCGCCTATCGACATAGATCAGTAAATAAAGGAATTCATTACGCCATCCAAACTTCTTCCGTTGATCTATAGTCGCCCATGCCAAGCTTAATAGTCAATGACACTGTGTTATCATAGGTAATCGAGTTGGTCTACAACTACGATACTCCAACCGATCCAAGGTACGTCGTGTGGTCATCGTTGGTATTGGTCGCATTCACCAACAGTTGTACTGGCGGTCAAATGCAGACATGTTCACATTCACGAGGGTGGCCCTCTCGAGGGCATCGTTACCCTCAAATTCCCTCGCCCACAATGACGTGAGGGCGAGGGTGCGCGAGGACAAGTTTCAACAGCGATAGTGAGGGTGCACGAGGGTGAGGAGAAATTCCCAACACGAGAGCGAAGACGAGCGAGGGCGATGAATAACTACCTTCGCGAGGGCGAGGACCAAATGTCACTGCGAGGGCGAGGGCCAACTGTCACTGCGAGGGCGAGGGTGCGACAGGGCGAGGAGAAATTCCCAACACGAGGACGAGGGTGCGTGAGGGCGATGTACAACTCCCTTCGCGAGGTTGAGGGTGAACGAGGGCGAGGACAAGTCTTCAACACGAGGGTGAGTGCGAGCAAGAGCGATGGACAACTCCGTTTTCGATGGCGAGGGTGAACGAGGGATAGGACCAACTGTCACTGCGAGGGCGAGAGTGCGCGAAGGTGAGGGTCAACTTCCACTGCGATGGCGAGGGTGCGCGAAGGTGAGGAACAATTTTCTTCGCGAGAACGAGGGCACGCGACGGAGGAGGATAAGCTTCCTTAACAACATCTATTTTAAATTTGGTGTTTGACCATTTTTGGAGGAATATAATATTTAAAATAAGATCTACCATGCCCCCTAGATAAAAAGTTGATGTAATAGCAAGATTATAGATTGGTCATATTCTTCCTTTTATTTAATTGCAGTAGGCAATTTCTCTTGTGTACTTCCACATAAGTGTTAAAAATACGAGTAATAATGCAAATGAATATAATATTTGCATGTTTCTCATGAATGTTTCCAGATAGAAATAGCGCTACTTTTAGAAGCGAGTATGCCTCATTGTTGCCCTGCCTATGGTAGAGACCTTTTAGATAAAAAGTGTCTACACTGTCATGTTTAAAGAGTCAGATGGAAAAAGACTTGACGGAATGACTTTTGTTCATAGATAGCCAATTTACACTGGGCTCGCGCTCACTTCTCTCAACTGGGTTCGCTCGGGCTCATTTCTTTCAAGTGGGCTCGCGCTCGGGCTCAGTTCTCTCAGTTTGGCTCGCGCTCATTTATTTCATTAAGGCTCGCGCTTAATTATTAAATGAATAGTTTGTATTAAATTTCTGGAAACAAGCAATATGTTCTGAGGTTGATTGAGTACTAGTTTATTTCTTTACGTTTCCAACTTCTGTTATAAAAATAGATATTAAGTGGTATGATACGTCCATGAACACCCGGAGGGTATAGCCTTGGTGTGATTTATTTGTTTTTTTTATCTTTACCCACCCAAAACCAAGTTCTATATGCTCAAAGACACACACACACACACACACACACACACACACACACACATATATATATATATATATATATATATATATATATATATATATATATATATATATATATATGTGTGTGTGTGTGTGTGTGTGTGTGTGTGTCTTAGGGCAATATAGTACGAGGATCATTCAATAAGTAAAGAGACAAAGTCTATATTTTTAACACTAATCAATTTTTTTTGTTTGTTTGTTTTTTTGTTCAACCTTGGGATATGCTCTGATCTGCTGTTTCGTAATTTTATGTCAACACAACTTCAAAAATATCAATTCATCATGGCAAGTCCTCTAGAAGATTGCACCTTAGAAGAACAGCCCTCAGTCATTAGGTTTTTAGTCGCTGAAGGTGTAAAACCAAGTGAAATTTTTTCTCGAATGTTGAGACAGCACTGTAACAGTTGTATGAACCGTGCGAATGTGTACAAGTGGGTTGATCGGTTTAAAAGTGGCCGAAAAAGTGTAGGCATACTGTCCAGCTGACCCGAGATAAGCTTCAAGAATTGGGTTGGGAGGTCTTACCTCATCCTGCCTACAGCCCAGACCTCGCCCCATCTGATTTTTACCTGTTTGGACCACTCAAAGACGCCCTACGTGGAAAAAGATTTGCTAACAATGAGGAAGTTAAGGCAGCGGTGCAAAGGTGGCTTCGGGGTAAATCGAAAGATTTGTTCGCCAAGGGAATAAGGAAGCTGCAAGAAAGATGAGACAAATGCATAACTGTAAAGGGTGATTATATTGAAAAATAGCCTTAGTTTTGAAATATTGAAATAAATCTTTATTGAGCTATAGCAATTTGTCTCTTTACTTATTGAATGCCCCTCGTATATGTAATATATGTGCAGGTTAGTTGGGAACCTGGCGTCCAGCAATAGTGTTCTCAATTGGGCTCTACACCCTCTAAGTCCATTAAATTACCTTTCCCCCCCTCACTTTGAAGCAAGAAAGCTTTAAACATTTAACTATATGACTTCCCTCAAGAGCAGCCTCTACTTTTAATTATGTGTTTGAAGACATATTGTCCTGCTAAAATATATTAAATACGATAATTTCTTAATTAGATTTTTTGCAGTAGTAATAAAGTTCGGTCGAACACATGTTCTTATCTTTTTTATTATTATTATTAGACAATAGACAATATTAACTACTTACTCAACAACCAATACACATTTCTTGGAAATTTTGAATCTCGTAAGTAACACTAGTTCACTCAAGTCTTAGGACTCAATCACTATTTTAGTGGTAAATGATCCGTACTTAAAATCTATAAATTGATAAAAAGTAATTGTACGATCAGAATGAAGAGCATTTATGAGCCTTTAAAGATACTCAAATCACAATATATTCCAATAATAAATATGGTTTCAATGTTGTTAGATACACCCTTCTTACAACTCTCGTGACGCAGAAGGATTCTGAGAACTTCTAAATAAAGCAACACATTTTGGACGTAAATTTACAGAACGAGACGAGAAGTGAGTCGTCGAGACTCGAGTTTCCGAGAATTGAGACGAGACGAGACTTCTATAAAATTTACGAGACGAGATGATAAACGTTATTTCTCATCTCGTCTCGTCTCGTCTCATGGGCATCAGTAGTTTGCACCGAAAGATGTAAAAGGAAGAAAAATAAACACACTGCCGAACAAGACTGAACTTATTTAATGTAAAAACACATTTACACCTGACGTTTCGATCTTCTAGCCAAAATCCTCATAAGACGTACACTTGTTTTGGTAAGACTATTTCACCAGAAACAATTTCTGAGCTTTTATTTTCCGATGAGCTGGCAGAAATGATAGCAAGAAAAACAAATAGATATGCTGAACAGTGTATTCAATCCAAGACTATACTGGGGCGAATGAAGCTGAGAAGTAAGGATCATAAATGGGTTGAAACAAATTCTGGTGAAATAAAACTGCTCATGGCGCTCCTAATATTGCAGGGTATTATTCTAAAACCAACTTCAGCATTTTTTTTTTTGCAAGAAGAAAATACTAAATGAAAGTACTTGGCAAATTGACATATAATTATTTGTTTTTGATAGTGGTTATAACTATGATGATAGTTATAACTGTGCAATGTTAATTGATTCACGTAGATTATGTTAGAATGATATGTAGTTAAAATTTAGTAGTAGTATTTTCTTTAAAGATTTTGAAAAGCAAACTCATCAAATAAATTTTCTCTCTAAAACTAAGCATTAAAAAATCCCCAACAGGCAGTTGACTTCAGTTGCCAAATTACTCGCTTAAGAGGTTAATACTTAAGAATATATGAGATAAAATTATTAAAGAAACAAATATAACAAAATATTAAGTTTTAACAAGGTTGAAATAAGTTTTTTATTTATTTTGAGAGAGCCAGTAGTGTGTATGTATATATATATATTCTCACGACCGTTCAATACATATTTCAAAATAAGTTCTAAACCTTATTCTTATTCTATCTTATTCTTAAGGTCAAGGCTGGATTTTGTATTATTTAAAACTTTAATTATTGTTCTAGAAATCATTAAATACATTATAACACACAATACTTACAGATTTTTTAATTCTACTTTTTGGTTTAGGTGCAGGAGTTTCTTCAGGCCTCTGTAACAAATAAATTATTTATGTTGGTACACAAAGGTAATTCAATTTTTCTTAATATATTTTTAAATGAAATATACTGTATAGTGAGAAACAATTATCGGGCTTAATTAAGTTGAATTATCAAATACAAAACTATATAATACATTTTATAATGAACATTGATTTAATTGAACTTTATGCAATAAGCTAAAGACAGAAATGAGTGATTAAGTTTGTAGTCCATTCGGATTTCGAATTTCTACAATCAATCACTCAAGCTCCGCTCTGTTACAATTACCGATGGATCGAACCTTTATGATATAAAATGGTAAAGTATTTGAAATGAAATGAAATATTTCAGTTGAACGTTCCATAATTATGCTTTTTATGCTAAGGGAGACGATGATTAAAACAAGTGAATGATGATGGAAGAATTGGTAGAATGACAGCGTGGAAGGAAACAGGATTACCCCCGAGAAAATCCACTGACAAGATGTTGTCTACCACAAACTTCCTTGGCCGGGCATCGAACCACGGACCCCACGCACCAGAGGTAAACGCTTTACCACTGAGTCACCGTGCCCCGTAGGTAAAGTGTTTGTCATGCGCCGTATTGTGATGAATTTCAATTTAATTATCATATATAAATATTTTCTTGTTCAATTACAGACAGTTTTCACTCTAACATAAAATGAAATTTGAAAGTCTCATATCAAGGTCAAGTAGGTCAGCGCAAAGAAAATAAATAAATAAATAAATAAATAAACAGTGTATAATTCGACTGTGACTCGAAAGCCAAGTAGTAAGTCCTATTGCTATTATTACCAATTACAAATATCAATGTCAACAAGTCCCTGAAGTTCTTTTTTCACTTACAAGGAGAAGGCAGACTTTGGTAAGTGAACTTCGGGGCCATTTTTTTGCGAGGTGGTAGTGCACATTTAAAGAGATAATATTACAAACTGGGAGAGCGCAATGGCCAAAAATAACGGAGAAAAACCGTCTTAAAGTTTTCTACTCGGGCACTCTCAGAGCTCGGAGGGGCAGTGCCCCCAAAAACATGTTTGGAAGAAACACTGATCACTAGCGATTTTTAACTGTGCCCTTCCATATTTTCCAGCGCGTGTCTACAAAAATCAGTGTTACATCTGACTAAATAACTAAAAAAAAAATATTCATTGTTCCAATTTGAATCAATCATTGTTCCAATTCACAAGAAAGGCGACAAAACTGACTGTAATAATTATAGAGCCATTTCTCTTCTGACAACATCCTATAAAATCCGTTCAAATATTCTATTAGCAAGATTGATCCCATACGCAGATGAAATTATTGGAGATTATCAGTGCGGATTTAGACGAAATCGATCAACTATCGACCAAATATTTACCATTCGCCAAATACACGGAAAAAGTGGGAATACAATACCCCGGTACATATATTATTTATTGATTTTAGAAAGGCGTACGACTCGGTTAGGAGAAAAACATTATACAACGTTCTTACAGAACTTGGAATACCGAGAAAGCTAATTAGATTAATTAAGATATATTTAAATGAATCCCAAAGTAAAGTCCAGGTAGGAAAATTTTCGTCCACGAGCTTTCACGTTGAAAATGGCCTGAAACAAGGAGATGCGTTGTCGCCATTATTATTTAGCTTTGTGCTGGAATACGCTATAAGGAAAATCAAAGATAGCAACTAGAGCCGGAGTTGAACGGTATTCACCAGGTTATGGTATATGCTGATGATGTAAATTTAATAGGGGATGATAGGAGAACAATAGAAAGAAATGCAGGGATCATACTAAACGCTTCCAGGGACATGGGTTTAGAAGTAAATGCAGAAAAACTAAATACATGGAAGTGCGTCGGGACCGTAATACGGCAAATTGTGGAGGCCTTAAAATATTAAATAATACTTTTGATAAAGTAGATACTTTCAAATATTTAGGATCAATATTAACAGACGAAAATCATATTCACGAAGAAATTAAATGTCGACTAAAAGCAGGGAATTCGTGTTACTATTCGGTTCAAAATCTCTTGTCGTCGCGAATTCTGTCGAGGAATTTGAAGCTTAAGTGCTTTCAAAATCTTGACTGAAAGACCAATCGGAAAACGACCATTAGGAAGACTTAGGCGCAGATGGGAGGACAATATTAAGATGGATCTTGCAGAGATAGGAATACAAAGTAGAAACTGGATCCAATTGGCTAAGGATAGAAGTCAGTGGAGAGCTTTTGTGAACGCGGCATTGAACCTCCGGGATCCATAGGCCATAGAGTTAGTTAGTTCAAACTGTCTCGTGTTGGAAAGTGAAGTTAAAGTAATGTTTCGTCTCAGAAAAAAGTGCCATTTTGTAAAAAAAACGTTCCTAATTCAACATAAGGTCATATTTTTCAAATGACCCTACGTCAGGTTATTACACACTTCAAATCTACATGTCAAACTCAAGATTATAACATTAATTTATTATTGAGTGTTACAAACTGAGGAAGCAACACTATCAAAAATATTAAGATTGAAGGCCATTAGTATAGTAATAACGCAAATGAAACGGAAGGGACAATACACATCCGAAGTATTTTAGTCTCTACTACAGAGATGGGTCAAGTGAGTCAAGTGAGTCAAGATTTGTGTGGGTCAGTTGGTCGCGGATCAATAGGACGTGACACACTGCGACCCACCGACCCATCATGACCTACTTTGACCCACCGATCCACTACCCTCAGTGCTTCTTCTTGGTGAATTTCTCTACGTTTTACTTTCAAGATTTTCATTTTTCTTTCTTGCTTCATTTGTTTCTATTTAGTTACCTCAGATGAGTAAATCTAACTGTAAGTGGAAAAAGAACTTAAGATACTTTTGGATATTGATATTTGTAATTGTAATAATACCAATTGAACTTACTACATGGCTTTCGAGACACCATCGAATTTCACAGTTTTTCCCCTTTACTTTGACCTATTTTATCCTAATTTGGGCCAATGTTTTCTACTGAAAATTATCTGTAATTCAACAAGGAAATAATTATATATGACAATTGAAATTCATAGTAATATGGTTCATGACAAACACTTTACTATTTTATGTCGTAAAGGTTAGATCCACCGGTATTGTAACAGAGCAGTGTTTGAGCGATAGACCGTAGAAATTCAAACTCCGATTAGTGATAATTTCACAGTCTTGTTTTTTTAGAAGTGTCAACTCTTTAGTCAGTGGAGAGGAGGGCTTGAATCATGAGTCAGAGTTAATTATGATGGGTTTTGGTGGATGGTGGGTCAAAGTGGGTCATGGGTCAAGTTTCAAATCTACTATTATATTACAATCGTAATATGACGGATTTCAAATGAACAGGAATGAAGTTACATGGAATTAAAAATTTGATACTTTTCTAAAGGCTTTATTTGAAAAAGCTGCTTAGACAATTACCTCATCCAATCACATAAACGGTTTTCAGTAGATGTAAAGATCATAAGTAAAATTTGCAATACTGCTTAGAATGATCTAATTAAGGGAATTTGTTGTAATTACACCTACCAAAAAATTATTGGTGTAATGATATACAGCGTGGTCCGGAAGTGGGAGTACTCCTAATTGGTGTTTTCTGACAGTTTTAAGTTTTTTTAAGTTTTAAGTTTTACGAGACGAGACGAGACGAGACGAGACACGAGAAATGTCTCGTCTCATGGCAACACTGAGTTGGAGTAATCAACAATTTGTAATAAAAGTCCATATAGCATTGAACAAAGATTAATTGTAGCGGTTTGGCTTCATGAAAGATGTTACACAGGTGACAGCATGGAAAGTGTTAAAGCGAAATTTACAGATCGATTTGGTATTAATCCACCAAAAAAAAAAAAAAAAAAAAGCAACATTGTTAGGGTGGAAAAACGTGCATTTGCTATGGGCAGTGAGAAAGACCTTCCCCAAGGCGGTCGACCGATAAAACGGAGGGAAACGTGCCGTGAAGTGGAAGCATCAGTACAGCAGTCGCCTTTAAAATCAACACGTAAAAGGTCTTCGAAGCTTGATATTACTCGGACCACCATGATGAGGCACATGGAAGATCTAAAATTGAAGATTTACCGTCCAATGCATTTGAATGAACTGAGTGACGCCGACATGGATGCGCGGAAAGATGCATGCAGAACTCTTCTTAAGGCGTTCCCCCCAAAAGATCCCGTGGTGCAGTTCTCTTTACAGACGAGTGTGCTATCTACCGGAATATGCATTCTCGGAACGTTGTAATGTGGTGTAAGAAAAAAAAAACTGGTTTTACAAAGACATGGAGAGAAACCCACCACACGTGATGGTGTGGGCTGGAATGAGTGCAACACACATTTTTGGCTCTTACTTCTTCGAAGACAATGTTACTGGACATTCTTACCTGGATATGCTTAATGAGTGGTTGGTGTCTCAACTGGAAGAAAATGGTATCAAAGACGCTATGTGATACAGCAGGATGGAGCATCAGCGCACTTCGCGATTCACGTACGCAATTACCTGAATCAGACGTTTTCCGGCAGCTGGATTGGAAGAGGTTGTGCATCTTCACCAGCTCCCTTTGCCTGGCCTCCAAGGGGTCCCGATCAGACGACACCAGACAATGCTCTCTTTGGTTTCATAAAGCAACAAGTAAGAAACATTCGATATCACACAACGCATGAATTACGAGCAGCTGTGGAATACACCTTCACCCTCGTGACTCCGGAGTATCCCCGCAAAACATCTGCGAGAACTTGGCTGTGTTACAACATGGATGGTGATCATACCGATGTTTATGACTGTTAAGAGTTCAAGGTAAATGTGTACAGACATTCTACCATAACTAACACTATACTGTTGAAACTAAATGGGGGGTACGCCCACTTCCGAAACACCCTGGAGAAGTAAAGTAAATCGATAATTGCCTTTAAAAGTTTCCACAATACGCCATTTTAAGTAATATTCATCTACCATTTTTCAGGTCTTCGGAATGGTTTGAGATATTAAATTGCTGTATACGGCATTATAGTATCTTTAGGTCTATTAAAAACCATCTGCTTAATTGGATGTGTTACTTATCCAAACTCTTTTTCGAAGTAAAGTCCTTACATGAAAGTCAAATTTTCGATTCCTTGTAATTTTTTCTCTACTTGTTCGAAATACGTCACATGATGACAGCAGGACTCGACAGCAAGGCACCTTGGATTGCATTGCCTCATCGGCCTCCCTGGCATTATTACTGTTGTTACAGCCCTCCAAAATTTAGTCGTTTTTTGATGTTACTGACACTGTAACGTTCTTAGTCTGCAACACTGAATAGTAAATTAGGTACCGTAAGTTTTATTTAATATGTAAATTTGAAATATGTAATAACTCGACGTACTGCCATTTGAACAAAATAACTTTGTATGTTTCGTTGGGAAGGCTGTTAACCTGGTTCTATTGTAGAGTATACCATACAACATTCCCCTATCGATATTTTGAACGTACGAAATTTCAGTTTTACATCTACTAGTTTAATAATTACAAGTGTGTATCAAGATAAATTATCCAGATTGTATATATAAAATTTCCTAAGGTTTATTATTCTTTATGTGAAAATATTAGGGTAAAGGATGGCAAGGGTCGTCACGAGACCTTCCATGGTCTTTATAACAATGAAACTCGTTTGTTAATTGTTACACATGCCCCTATAATATAACAGTTATCATTATTACGATGTTTAACGATGTTTTACGATGTTTGTATATATAATATGTTTAACTTAAAATTATGTTTAATATAAGTGTAGAATTAACATACAGATAAACATTTGAATGTTTAAAATTTTCATTGATAAAGTTGTTTACCTTTATTCCACTTTGATCTTGATATTTATTACTTAACTTTTCATAATAAACTATCAATTTTTCCATTTCCTCAATTATATGTATTGTATTTTGGCATATTTTTGGATTTGGAGGGCCAGAATTTTTTTTTTGTTAAAATTTGTAATTTTTCGGTATATTTTCAGTATTTTTTTTTATTTGTTTAGATTAGGTTAAGTTAGATTAGGTTAGCTTAGTACTTATTTTCACTTACTAATTACATTTTCATAACATCAACTCATTCCCCCTGTAAACATTGTGTTTTTACTTGATCTCCCCCCAAATCCAAAATTATCCCTATATTTTAATTAACTTACAAAGTTCTACAACAGTTGCGTACTAGAGAAAATGGTCGTTGGCTAAATTTTAAATTAGTTTTAATTCTATACTGCAGTTAATACTGCTTGTCCTTTCTGACAGCTCGCTGCGCGCAGGTGGCATTTTCGCGGATCCCAAGAGTTTCAGATATCGTCTGATCTTTTTGGCCCATACAGATAGAACATCAATAGCCATGAGCTACATGTAGCAGAAAGAAAAGGCGAACTGCTGTCGGCCCTCGTAGCCAAGCGTGCTGGCGCAACACGCTAGTAATGAAAATCATTTTTGGCATGGGTTCAAGAAAAGTTTAATTTTATTTTTTTAAATTTTCGTAACACTTTTTTTTTATTAAAATAAGATTGAAAATAATACTTAAAAAAGTGATTTAGCGATATTTTTTTAATTTTAATAACACTTTTTTCATTAAAATAGGCTTGCAGTTTTACAATAGTGATCCATAGTAAAAGTAGTACTGTAGTAGTAGTTGTACTAAAAGTAGTAGTAGTAGTAGTAGTAGTAGTAGTAGTAGTAGTGAAGTAGTAGTAGTATTAGTAGTAGTAGTAGTAGGAGGAGGAGGAACGGGTTAGAAGCCCCGCAGGGGTTGGTTAGGTCCTGTTCTCTTGCGCAAATTTTTCTGTACATTTTACATGGCCAACTTCAACCAGCTAGCTAGGGTAGCGCGCGAATATTGAAACTCTTGGGATTGGCGTAAATCCGCGCAGTTGGTGCTCAATGCTGTGTTTCCAGCTTTGCGTCGGGTATTGATATACAAAATTATTCACTGCAAGTAAATTTTATTTTTATAAAATTAAATGACACAAAAGAGAACTAAAAATAATGCTCTCATTAAGCAGCAGGTCCACTACTCAAGTTGACATTCGACTAAAACAATGTGCATTTGTTTATATTCAAATTGACAATGTTTTCAAAAGGGTGGTATGTTTACCATTGCAGAGCGAGAGAAATGATGCACTATAATTGACTGAACGTGCTGTTGCCATAGAACAATGGTTCTCAACCTAATTGCTATCACGACCCCCATTTTATCACATCATCTTGCCAGCGACTCCCTTCGGTTTGTAACCCCCTCGAATTTTTGGTTTGTAATAATCTTGTGTGCGATTTATAATATACCAATTGCGGAGATCTCACGATATCCATTTATTTCTATAATAGTAGAATCCATTCCTTGTATATAGTGGATACAGAAACTGCCCTAAAAGTGATTGGATTAAAACGAAATTTGGTCAATTCACTCATATTATAAATATCGAATCCGCTGTTTGAAAATGGAGGCCGTTTGAAAATTTTAAAACTTCATAACTCCCTTAATTTTGAGCCATATGATAAAAAAAAAGTTACTTCTAATTTTGATTAAAAGAACCTGGAGAATTGTTAAAAACGTTATTGAGTATTTTAAATGACTTGATAACGTCCTTCACGAAGATTAAACCGGACATCGCTGCACTAGTGAAATCACACCATGCTCAGGTATCTCATTAGCTTTCAATGTTAATTATATTTCAATATGCAGGTTTTGTTGTATTTGTATTTTCTGTTATTGCAATATGCAGTTCTCATTAGTTTCATATCGTACCTCTTTCATTTAAATTGATTTTTAAACAATTCTGCGCGTGTTGAAAATGTTTACTAGACCTACTTTTTTTTGGTTTTTAACTTTATGTATAAAAATTAAAATATGCCTATCAGAACAGAATTCAAAATAATATTTTAAAAAATTCCAGTACTACAGTCTAATTAGAGTTATCTCTTCCGCTAATCTTCGCGACCCCTATGAAACCCTCTCGCGAACCCCTAGGAGTCGCGACTTCAGTTTGAGAAATCCTGCCATAGAAACAGTTCTTTTTGCCTGATTGTTATGACCACGTGTAGGAAGGAAAAAATAGGATAGCAACTGTCAGAAAGAACAAATTGTACCAAATGGACTATTTTTCTTATATTAATTTTAATTTATTTAATTTGTGTTTCATATTCTTAATTTTTAATTATAAGCCGTTAAATTTTTATTTCTTTGCAACTACGAGTATATACCGTTATTTCCCCTGAGGATCTTTTTGATTGTCGGACCGACAAGCGAATTCTCGCAGACACTCTGGAAGATTTTCTAACTTGCAGTATAGATTGCCTCATTGTTTGGTACACTCTATCTACATCTCCTTTCGTGTGGGCGAGAGTCAGAAAAACACCTTCTAGAGTTGTGTCCGAGAATGTTTCCATTAGCTTGTCTGGGGCATCTTCTACAACCATCGTACCTCCTCTCAAGAAACCAACCTATAAAAAAGAATCATTTCATAAATCAACTAAAATCTGTCTTTAACGAACTTACAAAACTTTCCTTTAAAGATAGCTTTCCAGTTAGAGAAGGTAGATCTATGCAAGAAAGGAATGCATGTATATGATTGATATACTGAGATAAATAAAATGTTGTACGTACCTTAATCAATTTACAGTATTTATTTGTACGCATTAATACACGCAAAACTCATAATGAACAGAAAAAAAATTACATACACTGACTTTAGTTTTCCCAATAGTCAAGGAAGATTTTCTGTGCACATTACGGTTTTTCTATACACATTACTGTTTGACTACTCGACTTTCCATAAACACTTTAGTCTGTGAAATCACGCTAAATATTTCGACTTAAGGCAAATTGTTGCAAATTCTTTTCAACTTTTCACAGCATCTTGATAAGTCTTTTAGCCTGCATTCTTCTTTCAACTCAATGATAAATTCTTCTTCTTTTTCCATTTTCTCTCCACCTTTCAAACTTGCCGCATCATCCTCAATTAAAGACCTGAATTGCAGAACATCCCAAGTCCACCGGAGTACTTTCGTGATTTTAGAAGAGAGACAAGATTATACTTGGCATGCTATTGTGTTTAGCTGAAATTATTTTGTATTGTTTTAAAGAAAACTTTTGATTTGGATTTCCGTATTATACAAGTAAATAGCCCTTAAGACATAGATGCTAACATAGAAAACAAAAACCACAAAATACGAAGAAAAAAAATGGAGTTGGGATGTTATGCAATTCAGGTCTTCAATTACGGCATCAATATTTTATTTATATATTTATTTACAAATGTTTCAGATACAGTTCAATGTCTATTTTACACTGAAAGAATGTAACAACGTATATAAGAAATAAAAAAAGAAATAAAAAATTGAAAACAAAAAAAAATACAAAAATATATTTATAATTATATACATAGAACATGAATCATATTTGCAGAGAATTTAACTTGTTTTTAAAATTATTTTCAGAGTCAAAATTATCAACATCTGACAATAAACTATTATACAATGATGCCAGCCTGAAGTATAAGAAACGTTGTATAATTGATAATCTGGGCGTTACATATGTAAGTTACTTATGACTGCGAGTAAGTCGAGAAGGTACGCGAAAATTACATAACGGAGACCAACAATTCAGAGTTAATTTTCCATTGATAATTTTATGGAGAAACAGCAAGTCCCGCACCATACGTGAAGTAAATGGAGTCTGAATATTGAGTTTGTATAGAAGCTGTGTTTTATTTATTAAGACTATGCACTGAAGGAACTCTTTGTTTGACAATGGCAAGAAAGAAGTTAAGGACAGAATCAAAACGGGATAAGTTTGAAGCACAGACCATATTCCATATCGGTGAGCAAATTCGATTTTAGGAGATATAAATACTGAGTGATTTGAGATCGCGAATCTGTGAAACATACCCAGTATTCTCATAGCAGCAAATGTGATGTGATCAGCAAATGTGAGTTTCTCATCGAACAAAACACCGAGATCTTTATGTGTAGCGACTCTTTCGATAGGACTGTTAATAATACAATATTTGTGATAAATTTTATTTTTCTTAAAAGAAATACTAAGGGTACTACATTTTTGAGGGTTTAGTTTTAAATTCCAAGTCGTACACCAATCCGTAAGTTTAGTAAGAATTTGTTGAAGTAGTAGAGCATCATGTATGGTAGAGATTTTATGGAAAATTTTACAATCATCAGCAAAGAGAAGAATCTTTGTAGATAGTAAAGAGAGGAAGGAAGGGAGATCATTTGTTGTGTTTGCTTGGGTTTGCACATCACTGTTTTGCTAATAACGTAGTGTATTGTATACATTCAAGGGAGCACTCACTGGGGATACAGCGGTCCGAACCACACAAAACTTCCTAACTCAACATATATTTGTACATTTTCTTAATAAGACTATATTTGTTTAAGAGGGAAATGATTGATGTAGCATTAAAATTTGATTTTACACTTCATATGTACTCTTTCTCTTATAAAAACAATCTAGTTCTATCACTTTTATCTGAAAACTAGCTTTGGCCAGCTGGAGGCTCCGCCCCTAGACCCCCGGGTCTGCTCGCCCTACGTCCTCGCATTTCTTATCTATCGGCCTTTGCATCAACAGTGAATTTCGTGAACTTGCTCTTCGTATTTCCTGAATCTGGCCATCCAGGGACTTCTTCCCCACACACTGTCTTTGTTCGGCCTACGGCCTCGCACTCCTTGAACCCACAATTCTATCGTTTCTTTTTCTATTTCAACTATTTAAAACATAAGATTTTGAATCCCAAGAAAACGACTATTTAAATATGAAGGGAATTTCTTCACTCCCTTTAAATCCCTAAAAATTAAAAATATTCACTTTTGGCAATTTTCCTGCCGGTTAGTCTTGGAAGGCCACAATCATGCCAAATTTCATCGTTCTAATCCTCCCGGAAGTGCCTAAACATTTTGGGGTGTAGAAGACGTCCAATATAAATAACATGGGAAAGATTTTTTAGTTCCCCATAAAACCACTCTACGGTCGGAAATTTTTATTTCTGATGATTCACTTAGGTAGCGCTAACCAAAACGTACAAGTATACGGAATTTCAAGTTTTTATTCCAATTCTAAGTGCCTAAATCATAAGATTATAGGTCCGAAAAAGTCCCATTTAATTAACATGGGGAAATTTTTCATCTCCTCTTTAGACCCCCTAAAAATAAAAAAAAATATTCACTTTTGGCAATTTTCCTGTCGGTTAGTTCTGGAAAGCTACAATCATGCCAAATTTAATAATTGTAGCCCTACAAAAAGTGCTCAATAATTTATGTCAGCTCATGTAGTTTTATATATAGTTAGGATATAGGTGGAAGTATTTATATAATTACTTATCGGGTATAGAATAATAGCCAATAAGACGTAGTGGCTAGAAGTTGAACCCCCCTACAAAAATTTCTGGGTGCGTGCCTGTGTTCATGTTTCTAATATTGTTAGCATGTTTAAATACTTCCTAATGCTGCATACGAGAAATTAAAATTTCCGTTAAAATACCTATTTTGAATTCTGTCATCTGCGTAACAGATTCCGTATAATGAAGGGAATTCAACACGTTTTTCGTCCCTATCTTCAGGCGACCATGAAATATTTCCGTTTAAGACAATTTCCGTTTAATGAAGGGTTCGGTGAAGACAGGTTTTACTGTACATGAAATTTAATTTCAATTAATGATAATAAATGCCAAAGGAAGTTTGTTTAAAATGTAGCCAAAGAAAAGGTTTAATTTGGAAAATTCCCAATATTAAAATGATTACGAATAAAAACCATATTTTTTCTGGTGATTCCAAACAATTAAGATAATAGGGTACAGCGGGGTAATTTGAATAATTTCAGACATTTTCTCATATATCTCAGAAACTGTAATTCGTATTCAAATACAAAATTGTGAACAACAATTTTGAAGCTTACTATTACTTAAAAATTTTTCTAAAGGTAGTATCTGAGATACATCATTGTGAAATTTGGGTATTCAATTTCCCCGCCGAAATTTCGAAAAACGTAAATGTGAGGGACAATTTGAATAACGAGTGGGGTAATATGAATAATCAACAAAATAAGCAAGCTTTATAGAAATAATGTATAAACTATTTAATAGTGAGATTGCAAATTCTACGGTAGTTGAAATATGCTAATTTTGAGAGAAAATAAGTACATAAATTGTAAATATACGTCACGTGTAGCTATCTTTTTGAATGTAGGCCTATATTTAAAAAAAATATATTAGGAACACTGTCTAAGGCAAAGAGCCGTAATCGGTTAATTCATCTTCCATCGTTCGTATTTAACGACAACGACAATAGATAAACTGTTTTCGACCTTCTGCACCGACACAAACTTCGTGGAACCATGTCTTACAATGCTGGCAACGAATCCAGTCTCCCTTTCTAGCTGAACGCTCTGAATAGTAATTAAGAAGGCAAAAGCAACAATTCCATGTTTGACTTTCATTGCGTGCAGCCATCTTTAGACTTAGGCCTATTTCTTCATCACTGGATGAGGTAGAGGATATCAGCTTCCTTCGAGCTTTCATTTGTATTGTTCTTGGCTGATTCTGTATTAGCACTCTTCTTTCTTGTGGTGCCCTTGGATTTTGTTGCACCTGATGCCTGCGTCTTTCTTCGGAGTTGTTTTATTCTCATTGCCCAAATATTTTCCTGTGACACAACGTCTCTTCTGCACGCAAACTTTTTCTGGGGTTCATTAATTTTCCCAGTAAGTCAAAGTAAGAATTCGGTTTCCTTGTTAACACCAGAAGATCTCGCTTTTCACAAACAAATATAAAATAGTAGGCCTATAGTTCTAATTTCACTGGTATTCAAATTGCCCCGTTTTGAATTATCCAAATTGCCCCGCAGTCGACGAATATTCCATTCAGAATGTGGTATGAAAACTGCTGATTAGTTGACGCCTGTGTACAGTATATCAATGCCCCACATGCTACTGATACGATTATAATCCAGAGCGGTTTCATTTTATCCAGTTAATAATAAGGAAAGCTTAATGAAACAACGTTGAAAATTATAACGACCTAAAAATACACATATTCGTACTTTCCTTGCTGCAAGCAAAAAATCGTGCAAGACTTCAGAATCGAAGTAATAGTTTGTATTTTTGAGAGCGACTTCTGCAAACCACCATCTACAAATCCACCGCAGGTTCACTAATATGGCGAGCCGCGTTTCCACTCCAGCTGGCAAAATGCTTAACATTATTCAAATTCCCCACCTATTCGAATTACCCCACTGTACCCTATATTTGGGTAAAAAGGCAAGAAGTGTAAGATGTGAAATAGAAACAGATTGTCTGATTCAGTCTTCATGTAGTGAGTTATCGACCAATTTTATATTTCATCGCATCCTCATCAGTTTTCCTTTTTAATTATGACTACGTCTAGCACCACCAAACGAAATATAAAAGTTTGTTCATAATGTTTTTAATATTGAAAGATGTTGAACTAAAAAGCACATTTAGATTTCACTATTTAAACTACAATTCACCGCATAGTTCTCCTATTAGACTCTTTTTATTGTTTATGATCTTTGAAATATCCAATAGCCAAACTCGCAGAGGCGAACTTCTTTCCCCTCAAGTAACACGTGAGATTTTATATAGATATTACAGTACATGAAAATTAATAAAACCCAATAACTATTTGAAGTATAAGCATATCTCCTTAATAAGCTGTTTTTACTTCTTAGAGATTCTTTGGACAAGTTTTGTAAAGGTTTCGTTTGGATTAGGATTAGGGATTAGATTTCTGGACTTTCGGCAGCTTGAGCCAGGTTAGCCCGTCACATAAGAGGGATTATATCTTTCGGCGAGCACACTATCTGGAAATAGGAGAGGAAAAACGGAATAGAAAGGAAGGAAGCATCCTGGGATCATTATGTTAGATACCATCACGGCATTAGCCTAGTGTGAGTAAGGAAAACCTAGCTCAGAATGGCTAGCCTAAAAAATACTTTTACGCTCTTTCGGTCATGTCCCCACTAGGAATCGAACCCGAGACCGCTCGCACCCAAGGTGAGAGTGTACACGTCCAAAGCTTTCATATTACGTATGAGATTGTATATCTGAGTCGAATGATCAATTTATTCTTTGCAAGCGAATTTGATTGCACTTTTGTTAGAATTTATCCTGCAACTGTCAATTGAATGTGATTCTATCAGGAACATACAGTATAAAGGACGGAGGGAAAAATGCAATTCCCTCTATACAGATATGTGGGAATTATGATGGATTTAGGCTCAATTTTGGACTTATGAAATGAAATGAAATCTTTGAGTTTTACGTTCCACGGATATGCCGGTTAGGCTAAAGGAGACGGTGATGATGAGAGATGAATTAAGTGGTGGAATAAAGAAAGTGGGAAGAAACGGGAGTACCCCGAGAAAACCCACGAGCACGGTGTTTGTCCACCACAAAGTTCACTTGGTGGGGGCTGGGATTGAACCCGGGACCCCAAGCACCAGAGATGAACGCTCTACTATTGAGCCTCCGCGCACCCAATTCTGGACTTAGTCTCTGAAAGGGTTTCTAGGTTTCTGTGAATGAAGTGAATCTAGGGACAATAATAAATCTAATGATAGCCAATTGTTTTCAGCGACAATTTTCTTACGAAACACATGATATAAGTACTATGCAGAAATCAGAGTCTGCTTCCTCTTTCTGATTAGGATTGGATTTTTTTTTCCCATAAAATGACTAATAATAATGGGTACAACATGCATTTATAAACAAGTAAATTGCAGTTTTATCAGATCATTTGCTGAAAGAACAGCAGTGAATATGGAAATAAACATCTTTGTTTCAATACAGCGTGTTCATTAAATCAATACAACGAGCGGTAGTCATTTTATCCAAAGTATTATAACTTGATACATCAAGGCCCATGGCCTTTGGTAGTATAACCATTCCCTATTCAAAAACAAAACTCAATTCTAGGAAAGACATGCATATATATATATATATATATATATATATATATTGTGGAAGAACTCGATTTTCGAGAATAATAATTTGTATATTTTAGATTTATTGTTATGTTTATGTCTCGAAATCGTTAAGTAAGGTTATGGGAATTTAATGTTGAATATGTAAAGCTAACGCAAGCTGCACAATCTCGCTAATAGTTGTGTCAGCAATTCATTGTAAACAGTTGTGTATAAGAATGTCATCGTAACGTGTCTGGCAATGTAGGAAGGAAATGTTGACAATGTGTCTTTCCTCACATTAGCCAGATTCTAGAAATTGTACAAAACGTGAATTTGTGGGATTTTATGAATTTCATGAGATTACGGATGTACGGAGAATTGCTTAGAATCGGGAAGTCAGAACGTGTCGAGGGTTGCAGTTTTGAGTTTTGACACATGGAAGGAATTTGTCTCTCCATGTGAAAACGGTGTCGCACGTGCCACAGCAGAGGGAAAAAGCAGACGATGGTAGTTGGACCCGGCCAAACAAAACCACAGGACGAGAAGGTTTTGGGAGAGTTCCTGAGATTTCCTAGAGAGTTCGAGAGGATCAGTTCCTAAGTTCTAGAGATTGTTCATCGACTTTGAAGATACTTGGGTTCGAGTCTGGAGAACCAAGTAACATTTAATTATCCACCAGATGATAGGAGAAAACAGTACGTTGTACTTCAACATATTCTAACGACGCAGAACTTCGAGGGAGATTTACATTGAGAGGCCCATTCCTCAATGCCCACTTTCATCGTCCAACAACAAGGAGTGTCAGCTTAAGGAGCAGAGTTCAACACCAGAACGACGTGGGACAGCAACAGATTTATCCAGGTATGTGTGACTCCGAGTCAGAATTCAAAGCTCAATACTTGATCGTACTATACCTTACTGGCAAATGACTCCGAATATCCGTTATAGCAAACATTCAGAAATCTCACAGTTCATTCATCAGATTTCAGAAATACAGTATTTTATGTTAAATGAAGTGGACGTATATTTATTTGTTTAATCCCCATATGAAAACCTCTTGCAAGTTAAGTTATAATTTACCCACTCATTCTAGATGGTGAGTGGAAGGCGCCTAGTAGCACTCATCTTTGCATCCCCAAATAGGCACTGAGTGGCTAGGTTGTCAATATATATATATATATATATATATATATATATATATATATATATATATATATATATATATATATATATATATATATGTGTGTGTGTGTGTGTGTGTGTGTGTGTTGTATAAATGAAATTGACTATGTTTGCTACTTAATAACTCTTGAAAATGAAAATGAAATCTTTGAGTTTTACGTCCCACGATTATGCCGGTTAGGCTAAAAGAGACGGTGATGATGAATAATGAATGAAATGGTGGAATGAAGAAAGTGGGAGGAAACGGGAGAACTCCGAGGAAACCCACGCACACGTTAATAACTCTTGAACCACCCGATCGATGTCGATCAAATTTTCAACATAGATGAGGTCTGGGCCTGGAATGGGTTTTATCACTTCATTTTGACGGTGCAACTTAGGGGAGTGGATGATATATATAAAAATGATCGAAAATGACCGATATTAGTGTCGAATCAATAGTTTTCGGGGTCGCTGAGATGAACAGTGACACTTCTAATGCCGTTTAAATCCAAATTCAAACCTGCACTTGAGGGAGGGGAGGGAAGAGATACATAAAATGATCGATATCAGAGAGCGCTTCCGGAATAGTAAAAAATAACTGACTAACGAAACATACTAATATGTTTTTCTTATTTTAACCCAGGGAAAAGGTAATTGACTCTAGTTTTATCTAAATGTCAAAACAATATATAGGCGTCTTAAATTTACTGCAGCGTTTTCCAACCGTATGTGTAGCAAGAAATACAGTTTTAAATGTCGAATGCAAAAATTACTTTTACACACAAAAAACAGAAATGACCTCGCTAACCTGTTTTGTCATTGCATGCAATTACTTTATGATGGGCAAACCACTCTTGGAAAAATTACTCCACTGCAGTGCACTGGAAGGAATAAAAAATGTCTGTCCCCTGGAACTTACTGCCTCATTGTTGATCAATTCCCCTACTTTGCCAATGATGGATCTTAAGTAGGCAGATTTTCGAAATTTTTATGTTTAAATCACTTGAAAAGAAATGCGTTCTTGATTTTTTTCAGAAGAAAAAAAAGCCGAAATGAGTGATCTATTAATAAAACTCAGCAATCTTGTTTAGATTGTTCACGTCTATTAGATTCACTTATAACTGATACTTACTCTATCTGCTTGCCTTGTTTCTTCTGCATAATGTGTAGTTATTAATATTGAACATCCTTTTTCCTTCGAAAGTTGTACAAGATGCGTCCATATCCTAGAACACAATGAATACATAATTATTTAAAGATTAAAAAACGAAAAAAAAAATGCTTCTCAACGTTAATTTCTTGTTCTGTAAGTTATAGATATGTCACATTGACTTGATCCTTAGTCTTCCGTTGCAAGCGCTGCTATCGGCTGAAGGAATTCCACTCGCTTTCTCTCGCTTAGCAACAGCTGAACCCTTATTGGCTCAACGCGTGGGTGTGAGATGGTGTGAACTTTAGTTCGTTTTTTTGCCACGGCTCAAGACATTTTGGCAGCACAATAGTGTGGTTTCATTAGGTGAAACTATTATCTTGCACAACATATTTGATCACTATTCCCTACTCACCTAGCACGTTTATTTATTCAATTTTAATTTGTATTAAGTCCATGAGCAGTAGGGAAAAAAATTTGGTAAGCTGTTAACAAAATTGCTGTTAAATATTTTCTGACCTACAAATCAGAATTATATTTGTATTCAACTGCACAATTTTAACATAAAAGAAACAGAACCACACTTAATTTTCGTTACATCAATGTATTCTTTAAACTTTATGAAGTTCTTGATTCTTGTATTTAAGATAATAGTAACCTTATTTCGTGCTACCTAATACGCTGCATAGCACAACAGTTCATACTGAATCCCTGGTTTAGAATCGACCAGCGTTGATTACCCGTTTCGCTGGTTGAAATAAAAACATGAAATGTACAACTTCTTACGTCATGACGTAAGCAGCATCGAAAGTGTCACTCTTTATCTCAGCAACCCCGAAAACTGTGGATGTGGCACTAATATTGGTCATTTTCGATCATTTTTAGTCTATATATCTCCCCCTCCTCCTCCGCTAAGTTACACCGTCAAAGTAAAATGATAAAAAAAAATCCCAGGTTCGAACCTCATTTAAGTTAAAAATTTGATGTGGCACCAAAATCAAATCATGTGGCACCCAAACGTCGAGCTTATCTAATCTAATCTAATCTAATATAAATAAAATAAAGAGTTTGTTTGTGTGTTTGTCTCTCTGTCTGTCTGTGTGCGGCCTGGGGACCAGAAGAGTGGACCGAGAGTTACCAAATTTTAATCAGCGATGCCTTGGTCCAGGCCCCAGATCAAGACGAAGCGCTTTATTCAAATTTCTAACCAGGGAGGTCTCAGTGTTGTGTTTACCGGAACCGACCTGGGGACCAGACAAGTTGGCCGAGAGTTACGAAATTTTGGTCACGGATACCTTGGTCCAGGTTCCAGACCAGAGTTAAACGTTTTTGTCAAAATTCGAACCAGGAGGTTCTCAGGGGGGCGTTTACCGGGACATGTAATAGTAGTAGAAAATGACCGATATTAGTGTCGAATTCATAGTTTTCGCGGTCGCTGAGATCAATGGTGAAACTCCCATCGCATTAACTTCCAAATTCACCCTATTCGGCTGCGTTCCGTGGGTCATTGGGGGGGGGGGTATACCGAGACATGTAAAAGTAATCCAAAATGACCGATATCAGTGTCAAATCCATAGTTTTTGCGGTCGCTGAAATCAATGGTGACACTTCCATTAGCGATTACTTGCAAATTCAGCTACCATTGTATGCGGGCCGGGGATCAGCGGGGGAGAGGTACCGAGTCACGTAAAAAAAAAACAGCCCAAAATGATCGGTATTAGTGTCAAATCCATAGTTTTCGCAGTCGCTGAAATGAATGTTGATATTCCCACAGGCGTTGACTTCCAAATACAGCCTCCGTGTGAAGCATGGGTATATTCAACTAGTTTTGAAATGAAATAAAATCTTCAGTTTTACGTCCCACGAATATGTCTGTAGGCTAAAGGAGACGCGGATGTCGAGAAATTAATGAAATGGTGGAATGAAGAAAGTGGGAGGAAACGAGAGAACCCACGCACACGGTGTTTGTTCACCACAAAGTTTACTTCCGTGAGCGGGGATAGAACCAGGGACTCCATTCATGAGAGATGAACGCTCTACCACTGATGTTGGGATTACCGGCCCCAAGTGTTCGGTGATGTTATTTGCGATGTAATGCTACTTACATACCGGTATTGCTGACCTTTGCCAAAATATCATCCACTTTTCCTGTGATTGTTCGCCTAGTACGAGGAGCATATTGGACATTGAAATTTCCAGATCAAAAGCGACTGAAGCATTTGTTGGATATTGCTTTTGAAAACTTATCTTTGAAAAACAGCACAACTTTTGTTGGGATTGGTCACCTACTGCGAGGAACATCTTAGATATTGAAATTTCCAGAGCGAAAGCGACTGAAGCATCTTTTCGTTGTTGCTTTTGATAACGTATCTTTCCATAAACTGCACAAACTTTTTCATGGGTCTGGGCACTATTTGTGCCATTATAGAAATAAAATTGTAAAATGTAGCGGGATTTTACAAAAAAAAAAAAAAAAAAAATCACTCATGTTTACTGCGCAATACTTTATGCGTGATGGGAACTCCAACAGTTCTTGCATGCATACACAGTAAAAAATGGTTGTGTTAATTCAACTCAATTTTAACACAGGGCAGTGGTTCCAGCGTGACTACCACTATGCGGTGTTAGTTCAACACATACTCCGCGGTGTTGGCGTTTAACACAGGGCGTGTGTTACGTCTTTAACACACTATCGGTGTTGAGCCGTGCCGTAAGCGTTAATGAACCACAAAATAACTTCCCCAAAATATGTCAAATCGCCTATATGCGTAATTTGTTTACATTATGCTGAGTCTAAGAAAACACTTTAAACAAGTAAAAAAAAAAAAAAAAAAAATTGTACTCCAGTGGCGAGGGGGGGGAACGAAACATTAACCTTTCAATTACTAGGGGTCCCGGGTTCGATCCCAGCCCCCGCCAAGTGAACTTTGTGGTGGACAGACACCGTGTGCGTGGGTTTTCTCGGGGTTCTCCCGTTTCCTCCCACTTTCTTCATTCCACCATTTTCATTCATTACTCATCTTCACCGTCTCCTTTAGCCTAACCGGCATAACCGTGGGACGTAAAACTCAAAGATTTCATTTCATTTCATTTTCAATTACTAGCCGCGTGCTCTTCCGACTTGGCCATGGAGGCGATGAAGAAAACGTCGCTTGTAGAGGGATAAATTGTTGAGGTCTTTTGAATTTGGCTAATCATAAAGAGTGTTCCTTTAAGCCGCGTATATTGACGATAACCGTTCGGGATAAGATAAAATCTGCTCACCATGTAGACCTAATTTTATAACAAAATAACGACTGTCTATTTACTTTATTTTATAGTTCTTCTATATTCACTTTCAAATGATCGGCGCCAGTTGCCATCTAATAAAGTTGATGGTTTTTTTTTTTTTTTTTTTTTTGCTTGTAGTACACAATCGCTTAGAAAAAGAAGCAATAAATGCATCAAATGTGGGAGATGAAATTTTGCGTATACCTGGATTTGTTTAATTATTTCTTTCTACTGTGTTTGTCTGTAGCTTCAATTCATAACCCTTTATAATTAGATGCCCGACGTATTTGGCAATCACGCAGAAAACAACACCGAAGATTCTACACTTGTGTTAATTTAACACACAGGCTGTGTGTCATTTCAACTACCGGCATTTGACACACAACTACAAATAGAGAGTGAGTTGTTCTAACCACTTGTTTGTGTTATATTTTAACACAATCGTGTTAACAAATAGACATGTCGTTGAAATAACACAACGATTTTTTTACAGTGTACTTGCTTCGATTGTCAATTATCAAATGACGGTAGGTTGGACTCTCTGTGACTCATATACCCTGATATTTTGGACACTAATATCATTTCGAGCCCAAAAGGCTCAATATTTTTTTAGATTACCCCATATGCAGAAATATACATATTTACTTTACCTTTCCCGGAGTAATGGATCAACTCCTACTGTGGGTTCATCCAAAACCATTAGAGGAGGCTCCTGTAACATTGCAATAGCGAACGATACTCTTCGTTTCTGCCCTCCGCTAAAAATACAAGGAAAAATTACTTAATTAAACGAAATGTATACAACAAATTATTTGTGCTATTTGATTTTTTTAATAATAAATACTACCAAAAATCTTCTTGTGTTACTGCATGCAAAATTTTATACTTGTCTTCAGTGGTGGATCTAAGAGGTAAAACTAAAGGTGCCAGTCAGAACCAAGACTATGGTAGTTGTATCACTTTAAACTTTTAAAAATATATAGATAGTAGTCTCAACTATTTTTTGTCAGTTATAAAAACTAGGAGGCCCCCGGCACCAGTCTAGATCCGTCACTGTTTCTCCTTCTGCGTTCTTCATACTCAATTTGTCTGATCGTTAGCTCAACGTCTCGTATGAAATTCGAACACCTTTTGAGGACATTATAGCAAACCGCCCACCAATTTTCTCGTTCTAGTTCTACTATTATAGTATGGAAGGTATAACGTCTTTGGCTTCCCGCGAAAAGTTGTAGTGACGTTTATGGGGAGTGGCCAGCTTAGTTACTCGTGGCTCGCTGAGCGCAGTAGACGGTTGGTGGTGATTGGCTACCCTCTTACCACATCCCCAGTGATGAGCAGGCCAAGCGCGGGAAGCCAACTGGACTATAATTTTAAAAAAAAGCTCTGATACTCGGGTTTAATTATTTCACAATAAAATTGTAAATACGAAATTTCGTCTTTATAAACTTAAGGAATTGGGAAATTTAGACATCTTAAGGTAATAATTGCAACTCCCACTCCAGCTTTCTTCTAACTTTTTTCTTTCATTGTACGTCGAATATCAATTAAAACATACTTCGCTGGTTTCCAGCTTTCTCATTTGAGGCATTGTTTACAGTGTCAAGTCCTGACTGAGGATATTACGAGCTTGTGGACGCAAGCCCGGCAGTTCTCAGTGGCGGGCGAGAGGGTGAGAGAGACAGAGGGTTTCACTCGAGTGGAGACTGCACTACTGTACACGTTAGTGTGCATATTTTTGGAAGCTTAGCTTCATCATCCATTTCATCATCTCTTCATCTTTCGTTCAACATACTGATCTTCAATCATTGGTTTTCCATCCACCATCTTCATTGGCCACTATGGCCAGCGGACAACACCAGTCTCTTCCTGCGACAGCTCCTACACCATCAGGCCTCCCTGCGGCTGCTCATAAAGTAGAGAAACGAAAGAGCTATAAGGATGCGTTTGAAACACCAGTACTTGTGACACCACGACCAGATGAGAATACCAGGATTACGGACAACGGTAACATAGCATCTACATCTACATCTCCACCTCACAAGAAGCACCATGACGATAACATCAGTATTGCTAGTTCCGACGATAGCTCCCGACTCATGATAGTAGACGGCATCCAGCAACTCTCTCACAAACCTCAACCAGACGTTCATAACTTTCTTCTACAAAACTTTGATCCAAAACTCCGCAACACCAAACTGTTACTTCAACAAATTCTTAAATACCGACCACGCACAGAAATTTTACAAATTGTTCAAACACAAAACGGCTACATCATAAAGTCACCTCTGCCGCATTTTGCTACAACAATACGAGACAAGCACAGTTTCGAAATCTTTGGCAAGACAGCAAAACTTACAAAACTCCACGACCAACGTACCAAACTACCGCCGCCACCCAGACGATCTCCTACACTATCTGTGGTCATTCGCGGAGTGGATCCATCATACAGCGATGACGAAATTGAAGAGGAATTACGTCAAGAAGGGTACGTGTTCAAGAAATGTCTTCGCATCCGTAACAACCAAGGAGCTACTTACATGGTGCGGGTCTTGACCGAATCACAAGACACTATTGACGATCTATTGGAACACGGGGCATACATCTACAAGAAACGACACAGAGTTGAACCATCGAAAACTCCAGCCCCTCTACCAATACGTTGCGACCGTTGCCAGGAGTATACACATCCAACATCAAAATGTACTAATACTTTCAAATGTGGTTACTGTGGTGGTCCCCACCACACCCGAACCTGTCCAAACATGCAACAACCACCTGACTGCCCTACCTGTCACGAACGTCATCCTGCTTATAGTTACAAATGCAAATCGAAACCTGTTCCTCAAGAAGCACAGCCAGAATTAGTTGTTCCTCTCCGCATGCATGATGCACAAAATCAAACTTCTGACACTCATACTACCTCAGATCAACCTATAACAATCAAACAACTCCTAGCTTTCATCACGCTCACGCTTCAAAACATACATCCGTTCGCACGTCCTCTAGTTTTGCAACACGTTCAATTCGCTGCACAATCAGTCTTTCACCTTCAATTTCATGCAACTTACAATGGACCTACGGCCTACTTTCATACTTTTCCATCTCAGCAAGGCCTTTAAATTCCATCCTGTCATGAGCATTATGGGTTTAGTCTTTCTCTTTCTAAATATTCGTTCACTCTTCACTCACAAACTACTTTTCGAACAACTCCTTCTCGAAGAAAAAGCAAATGCTTTCCTACTGAACGAAACTCATCTTACTCCAAAATTGCAATGCAAAATTCCAGGCTACACATTAATCCGCAAAGACAGCACTCTACCAGCACGACGTGCAAATGGTGGCGTTGCTATCGGCTTCTCACCCCATATCCCATATCGCATACATACATGTCCAGCACAGAATCTACCAGAACATCTCATAATCACCCTTTACTACAAATCAGATTACATCACCATAGCAACAATCTATGTACGACCAGGCCACCCAATCCCTCTGGGATTCTTTCAGTATATTTCAAACTCGTTTCAGCGCTATATCATCTTAGCTGACATCAATATTCATAGTCGTTCTATCAGAGACAAAACGAATTTTGTGAACTTCATCACCACTGCTACAACAGGCACATATCACCAACTACCAAAACCGACACGCCCAGAATCAAATACGACCCCTGACGTAGCTATTACTTCAGCTACCTTAACACAGCGCACAACACTTGAAGTCTTAGACCCATTAGGAAGTGATCATGTACCGATCAAGGTATTCATTCAATGTCGCACTCCTCGACCTCTTGATGCAACCCCACCTCATATGATCTTAAGATATGATAAAGCAGACTGGGAGAAATATCGTTTATATCTTTCAACACACCTAGAAGGACTTGATCCACCTACTACCGAAGACGAACTATATCATCTATTGGATACTATTACACGCCATATCAATCACGCTTCAGCACAATATATACCACAATCACAATATACGCCATATAAGCCTAAACTTCCGCCGCAATATCTTGCCATGGTGCAGCGATCGCGACATTTTTTTCGGGACTACATTCATACAGGAAGTCGAGAGGCTCTTCGCCATCACAGAGCTCTACAACGTACAGTCCAAAACTATGTTAAAGCCTATAAATTACGTCAGTGGGTAAAAACCTGCAACACTCTTGCAGAGACATCCCACCCGTCACGTTACTGGAAACGCCTCAACGCTCTTTCTGGCAAATCAAATAGAACGTCATATCCACTCATTCTTAACGACAAACCTCTTCACTCTGATCTCGATAAAGCAAATGCCTTTGCCACATATCTTCAGGATATCTTCACACCACTTACTCCTGACCGTCCTGTTCATAATCATCCGGTGGATCAATTTGATTTTTCATCTGCTCATCTTCAGCCAAACAGCAACCACCAGCTGAATATTCATAAAACACTAACAGCGGCCATCACTCCTGATGATATTACTTCAGCCATTCGAAGAAAACGTAATACAGCCCCAGGTATAGACGCAATCTCTTATCGCCATATTAAGGAATGTTCATATGCAGTTCTATACCTTCTCTCACTAATCTATACTTTCATCTTACGTTCTGGATTCATACCATCACAATGGAAGACGTCTAAAATTCTGATGTTTCTCAAACCTAATAAACCAGCTGACAGTATTTCTTCATATCGACCTATTCAATTAACGCCTGTGTTCAGTAAAATTCTCGAAAAAATCTTAGTTCAACGACTGCATATCCATCTTACTCATTATAATCTTTTACCACGGACGCAAGCTGGATTTCGCCCAAATTTTAGTATCAACGACCAATTACTCCGTCTTCTCAATCACATCACCAACCAATATAATACATCACGACCATCTTGCCTTACCTTATTTGATTTGGAGAAAGCATTTGATAAAGTATGGCACGCAGAACTTATGTACAAACTTTTGAGCTTCCGGCTTCCTCTTGCTTATATTCGATTCATCTATAACTTTCTGCATTGTCGCTTGGCATACGTATCTATTAACGACACATTCTCTCATCCTATATTACTTTACTCTGGTGTACCACAAGGATCTTCACTCTCCCCTCTGCTTTATCTTCTTTATGTGGCTGACTTACCACCATTACCTCCGAACGTTCATGTTTTTCAATATGCAGACGATACAGCGTTCCTAGCACTTGGTAAAACTGTGCACCAACTTAATATTTCAATGCAGTCCGCTATAGATTCATTTATTAACTGGTGTGAAAAGTGGCGCCTCAAGATAAACGCTCTCAAGACCCAGACTATAGTTTTCTTGCCGCCCAAAAAACGCACAAAGGTCCACCGAAACCCCAATCTACTTCATCTCACAGTCGAAGATACACGTATTCAACTCAGTAAATCTGTCAAATACCTCGGCCTCACCTTAGACACACATCTCACTTGGAAACCACATTTACAGGACGTGATTACAAAAGCTTCAAACCGGCTCAATTTATTAAAACGTCTCACGGGCACTACCTGGGGTCTCAGTTCTACAACTGTGTTAAATACTTACAAGGTCTTTTTGCGTCCAGTTCTGACGTATGCTAATCTAGCTTGGATCGCTGCACCACCATCCTTCTATAACAAATTAAAGATCTTAGAACGCCATGCACTCCGCATTGCTTATAGGATAAAATTGCCAAGTCCAACATGCGAATTGTACGAAAGAATCCCTTTTCCACATATTCTCTTCCATCTCGAATCTCTCCGTCTCAAATATATCGATAAACACCTGCATGAACGCCACCCGCTTCTCATAGACACCATGAACGCCCACATAGACTTTCCTATTTCAACTCCCATTATACATACGCCGTTATCTCTTCTTTTCACGATTTACCATTACACTCTACCTCCAAACCACAGGTACCTCCACTTAGCAGAAGAATTAAAGACCGACGACCCACAGCCTCTCATCTGTCCATCATACGCACTGTAATACCTCTGTCACTAATCTGGGCTTTCCCTTGTCTTTCATCAATGCTTGGAGCAGCCCCCAAGCGAGAAGATTAACCAGCATCAGTCAACTAACATAACCCAGTGTTGTGTTTGTGATTCGCACTTCACCACATCATGCCATCTCATCTTCACCTCATGATTGTGATCTAAAGATCACAATGTTCAACCTACCAATGCTAAAGATCAACAAATAAAATAAAATAAAATAAAATAAAATAAAATCCTCTGTATAATAACGATAACACCTTCCTTCATTCCTATACCCCTTTTCTAACCCAGTAAGACAAACATCCCATAGACCAACCACCACAACTCTTATTTCTTCTCATTGTAATGTTACCCAATTCCCCATAGAGGGCGTAACCCTCGAGCGGGTAGCTAGCTCTGGCTAGCAAAAAAAAAAAAATCAATTAAATACTTAAATACGTGTTTAATTATGTATTTCAAATGAAAATTCCAAATGCGAATTTCATGTTTGTAACCTTACTGGATTCTGAGATATGGATATATTCAGCGGCGGTTATATCATGTATGTAAGGTAAGCAGTGCATATCCAAACATAAAATTCACATACTTAACATTAATATTTCTTGAATATTGCAAGCATAATTTAATCTTTATTCATCTTCTCATACGATCAGTGTAGTAGGATTTTTAGTAGGGGTGGGCGGCAGTGAAGGGACCATTTACCTTTAATACACTTTGAGATAAAAATAAAAATAACTTGATGGTAACACACATACAGATCCTTATCAATGTAATGGAAACACTTGGAGTTGGAAATACATAAGATGACTGGGTTGACAACGGACATGCGACGAGCGCAACGTCGAGATATTTTAGTGGTGTTTTAGTGCAAACTCCGTACTACGTGAGAAGCAGTAAAACTGCAGTGTACAATGAACTGAGCAGACAGTGAAAGCGTAAAATGGGCGACCTCTCTGTTTTCCAGAGAGGGATAATCATTAATATTCGTTTATGTGGTGCGAACGTGACAAAAGTGACAAGCGTGTCACCAGGAACAGTGTCCAAGATTATGTCGGCCTTCAGAACTGTTGGAATGGTAGAAAAAGGATTTATATTTGTAAAACATACTTTGTAATTAGGCATCTTAATCTCTGATGAGTTTGTGATTGAAATAAAATGAGTATGGATTATGTATAAAATTGTATTTGTAAACATGCTGTAATAGGTGCAAAATAGATTTACAAAAGTATTAAAAGATACTTAGGATTTTGAACATAACGTCTACGGTAGTGACTAAGTTCAGGAGTACCACGATACGCATTAAATTAATTTCGAAATTTAATTGGAGAGATTTGAACGCCTCCTTTGGCTATTTTAATTATAACATATTTCGGCTCAGTCGGTTTCAACACGCCTCTAATGCACATAGATATGACAGCATTGATGTAGAATGAGTTCAAACAAGTTTTCATGAACAACAATAAGACCGTATCCAACGTATTGGCATATCGCTTTAAATTGCATTCGTTGAAGCAGGGTGTTGAACAAACTATTATGCTCTTTGTAAGATACTGGAGATTAAAGTTACAGCATGTGATCTTCTTCAATATCAAGACACGGCATTATGTGATCAGTTTATGTATGGATTATCACATCACCAAATGCGAAGAATGTTAATTGCCAAGCAGAAATTAACCTTGCATGAAATACTTCAAATTGTTGTGTTATGGATAAGGTAGCTGCGCAGGTTTCGGATTTGACTTCGAGTGATACTCAACCAAAGGAAATAGCAGTTCGACCAGGTGATTAACAGCTTAAGAAGTCAGATAACGCCACAGTATGTGATAAATACAGCAAAAGATTTCGTATGGTACCAGATAATTATTTATTCAGTACAGTCAGACATACAAGGTTTCCCTGTCGCTGTTGAAATACAGCACGCCACTGTCTGGTCTATGATAAGCAGTGTTTTGTGTGTCAGAGGATGAATCCTTTTCTTTATTTGTTTGCAGACAGAAAACTTTTCCAAATGCACTTCAACAGACGCAACTGGTACAACAGAGAACAGAAGAGGAAATTTGTAGTCATTTTACAACACCAGTCAGTGATTTAGAGGGGATAGCAGACATTAAATCATACTTGCATTTCTCGGAAGATAAGAATATGGCTACTATAGATGTGCCATCTATGTATTCTAATGAAGGAATTGACATCATAGTAACAGACATAAATGAGTTTAGTTGAGTTAAACGTCCCGTTCAGCAGCGAGGTTATATGAGATGCGGACCTATTGTTAAGGTGGAATCCGAACCACATGAGCTCCCGCCGGGAATCGAACCCGGGTCTCCCACGCCAAAGGCGAGTACGCTAAAGCAGACATAAATGATCGAGTTACATTAACACCAGTGGATCTAGACAACCATCATGCAGAAGATGTGTACAGAGGAGAAGTGGTGTAGTTGAAATACGAGACGTTGTATCAATCACAAGAAGAAGAAGAAAGGAAAGAAGAGTCAAAAACAAATAGTAAAAGGAAGTCAATAAATATGGTTAAGTTGAAATCTAGTTTGACAAAGAAGCTAAATCAGAGGAGTGTCGTGGAAGAGGTAATAGAGAAAGGAGAAGTTCTTTTAAAAACTGGGTCGAAGAATGCGTGATTGAAGAAGTTCCTAATAGAGCAGATATGTAAGTGAAAACGTAGTTAAAAATAAAGGGGTATATTGCAGTATGAAACAAGAATTTTAAAAATGTGTTGAAAATGAGTTTAAAAATATGTTGAAAATGTAATTGGACATGTTAGACAGGAAAGTTTGAAATATGTCTCAGCAAAATTAAAGAAACGAGACGAAGAAGTGAAGAGGATGAAGAAATTGTAATAAGAACATGGGGAAGTATTTAACTGATGAGTTAAAAAAGAGAGAAAATTTATTGAATCAGTTGCTTTTGGATAGGACCCTGGTGAAAAAACAACTTGAGATAGAGAAACGAAAAAATAAGATTTGCAAGAATCAGATTGAAAGTTTATATAAGCAGTTTAATAATTATGATCAATTCGATTTTTAAAGATAGACTCGGGAGAGTCGTATAATGGTAGAAAATGGTATAGATTTGTAACACAATGGTATAAATGTCAAATATATCGTGTAAATCTTTGCTGATAGCAGAAAATAAATAGTAATATAAATTTTCAATGTCAGACACTTAAATAGTCTGATATCTACACAGAGCAATATACTCGGTTAAAATTACAGTATCTCCATGATACACAGGATTTTGATTTTAACAAGTGAAAGGTTCGCTGACCACTAACAAATTATTGAGTTATTAACATTAATATCTCAACATCCTACTTTCACCATGTCAGCTACAATGTTACTAACAATCAGTGACGATTTCAGGGGGGGTGGTCAAGGGGGAAAGTTTCCCCAGAGTGAGAAATTCCTCCGGGACTTTATATCTTATCATGCGCAATGTGAGATCCTAGTATTTTCGTAAAAACATTTTTCGCCCCTCCTATATTGAGATTCCCTCCGGAGAAAATCATCACTGTTAAGGAGGCATGGTGAGTGTATATAGGGTGTCCCATAAGTCCGTTTACATAGGCCATCTCAATGACTATTGAAGATACGAAAAAATGATAAGAGCAATGTTATGGGAAAGTATGTGTTTTCAATCTAAAATGTTGGAATTTTCCACATTGGACCAACCGTTTGGGCTCTACACTGGTATAGCGCCCAATGGTAAAGAAAAATGCAACGTTGCCATATTTTGTTGGACAACAATGAAGGAAAGAGTGTGTAGTTTGAAGTATCCTGGACCAAGAAGAATAGAAAAGGACGACCACCATGAAGGATATGAAGAAGGATCACACGCAACGTCAATCCAACGCAGTGGCGTCACCATCAGAAGGGGAAGGTACGAAAAAGAAAATGCATTGAATTTAGCCCTTTCTAATTTTATTCAATTGTACTATTGTCTCGTTCCGTTGACATCATTTAGCCTTTACTACCAGTTTGCCGTGAATAAATTCAATTCAATTTTTTTCGTTCCTGGCCCCTCCCTTCTGATGGTGAGGCCACTGCATTGGATTGACGTCGCGTGAGATCCTTCTTCATTTCCTTCTTTGTGGCCGTCCCTTCTATTCTTCTTGGTCCAGGATACTTCAAACTACACACTCTTTCCTTCATCGTTGTCCAACAAAAATATGGAAACGTTGCATTTTTCTTCACCATTGGGCGCTATACCAGTGTAGAGCCCAAACAATTGGTGCAATGTGGAAAATTCCAACATTTTAGATCGAAAACACATACTTTCCAATAACATTGCTCTCCTATCATTTTTTTCGTATCTTCAATAGTTACCGAGATGGTCTATGTAAACGGACTTATGGGACAACCTGTATATAGAAAGATCACCGCTGTTTCTATTTTAGCGTTCATTGACCTACTTCTGTTACACCATTACAATGTTATTTTCAAACCATTCAACTCTATCTCTGTATCAAACGGATCCTTAGTCTTGAAATAACAGTTTAAAGTAGTAGTCATGCTCAGACCACTGGCGTGAGTTAAAACTGATTTTTTTCAAACATGCATCATTTGTGTGTGGGGGTTGGTGGGTGGGTGGTGTGTTTGTGTGTGTAGGATGCAAAGTAGAAAAAGGCGCTCTCGGTAATCCTCAAGTGGCGTTAATTGGGCCCTCCCTTTCCAGATCAAAGAGATCATAGTATGTTTGATTTCTTTATTTCATTAAATAAACTTTGCAAGATATGTGATATCGAAGAGGCCGAAGTGGCTTCAGTGCCGTGCCATGGAAAATCAGCGTCCGGGGCGAGAGTATACGATGGCGCCTCCGTACATATGGGTGAGGTCGATCGACCAGCCGCAAAGCGCGACCATGGTTGGGGCAAAGCATAAGAAAATTTTCAAAAATAAAACCTGCTTTTCCTTCATTTGAGCACTTTCTTTTTTTACTTTTTTTCTTGTATTTTTATATAAGTGCACATTGAAATTAAATATTAGATTGAAAAGTATTCCTAAGTTGATCTAAAATATTCCTAATTTTCCCTCTATTTTTGCACCTGAAATTTGCGCCCCCTTACTTCGGCGCCCGGGGTCCTCACCCCCGTTCGGCACGGCAAGGCTGGCTCAGTAGTAGACTACTCAGCTCAGATGTTTTGTGTCCCTGGTTCAATCTTAGCTTGCGCCTAGTAGACTTTGTGTTGGGCAAATACCGTGTGCGTGATTTTTTGAGGGTTCTCCCATTTCCTCCCACTTTCTTCACTTCTCCATGTCATTTATTATCATCACAGCCTTCTACCTTAGCCTCTGTGCATAATTGTGGGATATTAAAATGAAAAAGGTATCTGATTTCAAATTTATATAGTGCTATTAAATTGTAGACCTAAGTGTATAATATCAAAGCTTACCTAAGAGTTCCTATATATCGAGTAGCCGCTGGCAGGTCTAAAAGTTCAATTAGGAATGTAATTCTATCATTCACATACACAGATTTTAAACTAAATATTCGTCCAAAGAACTTTAAAATTTCTTTGATGGTAAACTTATTATAAAGAGCCAACTCCTGTTAGGAAAGAAAAAAAAACATGATTATAATGTTCCATCATTTCAAATTCCTACCTTTCCTTAAAAAAAAAAAAAAAAGAGAGAGAGGAGAAAAACAAAATAGAGTAAATCGGGGTTAAGTGAACACAGCAAGCATGAGAGTGACAAAATCTTACACAGAAATGGTAGCATAGCTGATTGTATATAAATAGGGCAGACCTTCTGCATTCTGAAAATATAAGTATGGTTCATATCGTGTCTCAAGTAATGTGTACACAAAGAAATGAATCATACAATGTAAATTATTCACTTCATCCCGCACGTGGGGGTGAAGTGGTGAGAAGAGTCCTCGACATAATGTAAATAACAACATATAGATTGCTATATAATGAGTATACAACTATTGAAGAACATCTACATGATGTAAAAGTACATAATCTATCGTTCTAGAAATGCTTAGAAAGCAAATAGATATACCAACCCGAGATCGTGTCCAAAATACCATCTCAGAGGCGTTGAGTTGTCTGATCTTACAAGAAAGAGCACAATATTCGAGTTCCCCATATGTTTTGAACCCAGGTTCTCCTATACGAAACTTGGTTTGCAACAGTGTTTCTTTCAGAAAAAAAATGTTCCGGGGGAGTAGTGTTCGGTATGTGTTAAGGTGGATCACAACCCGGAGGTCAGTACATATTTTAGCTTATTTCCTTAACTACTGCGCAATGAAAAATTACATATTATAAATATTTTACTATAAGGTAGAGTTATGTTTCAGCTACAATACAGGAAACTGCTTTATTTGGTTGTGTCTTCTGATATGGGAAAAGGTAACAAATAAAAGAAAATATTAGATTCGTTTTACAATGAGCACACAAGATGGCACTTGCTGTTAGATCTTACTAGAAGTTCTCATTTTTATGAAATGTTTGTTTGTATATGTAAAGTGTGTTAAAATAAAAATCTTATTATGAAATAGATATATTGTTTGACCGTTTCTCGTGTTATGTTTCACATTTTATTTAAATATTAATTTACATTTAAGGAAATAGATTTTGAGAAGAAACTTGCGCAGAACGCCATAATGCGTTGTTGCCAAATTTGTATGTTTAGTTCCTGGAGTCTAGCGTTGCAGTTCGAGAAGCGAAACTTGGCCGTGAATTCCGGAAACAGTCTAAAATTAATTTCTTCCGTAAGTATCCAAACAGAATTCCATAATAACTTCCTTTATTATCTGGCATAAGTAAACACTGGATACTATCTGGCAACGCCACACTATAAAGCAGCATTTAGCATAGCACCGAGAACACCTAGTGATCCACCTTAATATTCAGAGAACCATATACACACACACTATGGAATGATTAACAGGCCTATTCACATCACCTCCAAATACGTTAGCCATTTCACCCCACCTCGTAGTCTTTTTTTTTTCAAAACATGTTATGTAGCTTTATGTTAGCAATATATTGAGGCACATCTACATACAGGGGATTGACAAAAAAATCTAAAAACACTTCATACTGGACACGTAAGTTTGACCCTCCACTGTACAACAAGTGTTGCGGTTGCAGGTCGTTTTTATGTTTTCAATGTGCCATGTGAACCTTCCTCTTCCGTCAGCAGTAACCGGTTCACTTCTGAGTGTCGTAGTGTGAAAGTGGTGCGGTAAAATGGGCGACCTGACAGACTTCCAAAGAGGCATGATCGCTGGTGCCCGTCTGATTGGAGCTTCAGTGGCAACAGTGGCGAACATTGTGAGGTATCGAAAGGTACTGTGTCCAATATCACGAGGGCATATACAGATGGTGATCAGAAAAATGGAAACACCTGAACGAAATTGCAACTTACCAGATTAATATGGTGTCAGGCCACCTTTCGCCTTCAGAACAGCCTTGATGCGACGTGGGATGGAGGCATAGATGTCGTGAATGGTAGCAAGTGGAATTTTACACCATTCCTCGTGCAGGGCATCGGCCAGTTCTGTGAGAGAGGATGGAGATGGAAATCGTCGCCGGAGTCGTGTTTCCAAGACGGACCACAGATGTTCAATTATGTTGAGATCTGGGGATTGGGCGGGCTAGGGGAGGTGTTGAACTTCATCCTGATGTTCCTCAAACCACGCTGCAACAACGCCAGCTGTGTGAATGGGTGCATTATCATCCTGGAAAATGGCGGCATTGACCGGGAACAACATCCGGACCATAGGATGCAAGTGGTCTCCTAAAATTGCGACATAATCGTTGGCAGTGATTCGTCCGCTAAGTGTGACCACAGGACCCAATGGAAACCATGATATTGCGGCCCACAGCATCGCATGCCATGTTTCACAGTTGGGCGGAGACACTGCAGATCATAAGCTTTCTTGGGCGTTCTCCACACATAAACACGGCCCGTGGTTGGGAATAGGGTGAAGGATGACTCATCCGGCCATATCACACGTTTCCAGTCCTCAATGGTCCAAGTTGCATGGTCGCGTCACCATTTGCGGCGTGCGAAAGCGTTATGGTCCCTGATGAGCGGTTTGGCCCGTGCAACACGACCCCGTAAGTTCATGTCATGTAATTCGCGGCGGACTGTGATTGTCGAAACAGGGTGGGGGAGGTGCTGATTGAGTTTCTCCATCACTTGCTCCGCAGTGGCACGACGGTTCTGCGTGACAATGCGCTTTAATACCCGGCGTGACCTGACACTCATGATTTTCTTCTGCCCACTGTTCCGCTTCCCCGATGTGGTTTTCCCGTGTGTTGTGTAGGCCGTCATCACCTTCAACACTGTCCCACGCGACACACCTAACACAGTAGCCACTGCCGTCACACTCACTCCACATAACCGCGCACCAACAATTTGCCCTCTTTGAAAATCTGAGAGGTCTCCCATTTTACAGTACCTCCGTCTGCTGCAGCCACTGGACACTGCTGTTCTACTGCGCCTGACGTAGTATGGAGACCGACCTAACACACCACCACCAGCGGTCCGGCGCTGCGGGCGCCACGACACCACTGCCAACCCATACATCTGACGTGTTGCCAACTACAGGTGTTTCCATTTTTCTGATCACCATCTGTACAATTCATGGGCAAACGACGTCTGCAAAGCACAACAGTGGTCGAAAGACAATCGTGTCAGAAAGGAACCGGAGGGCATTAAAACGGATTGAAGCAACTGAAAAGAAGACCACTGCAATGAAAATTACGTCTGAACTCAATTCCGGCCTACAGAACCCGGTTTCATCGAAAACATTGCGACGGGAACTTCATAAAATGAAAATTCATGGCAGGGCCGCTATCGCCAAACCCCTGCTCACAGCAGTAAATGCGAAGAGGCGTATCCAGTGGTGCAAGGACCACAAGGCGTGGACTCATGAGCAGTGGAAACACGTAATGTGGTCCGATGAATCGACCTTCACCTTATTTCCAATAACCGGTCGTGTTTACGTATGGAGAATACCGTCGCAGACCTATGATACAGACTGTGTGCTTCCAACTGTAAAGCATGGGAATGGTTCTGTTACGGTATGGGCAGTGATATCATACTTTTCTGCAGGTCTCATCATAGCCCTACATGGAATGATGAATGTTAAAGCGTATGAGGCCATTTTGGGGGACCATTTTCTACCCATGGCCCAAATATTGTTCCCTGATGGTGATTATCTACCAAGATAATTTGGCACCCTGTCACTCTGCAAAAACGGTGAAATCATTTTTAACATATTTGGAGCTATGCCATATTTGGAGCTATCACACCTTCCCTGGGTCCCACAATCACCAGATCTGAAGATCATTTAGCCATTGTGGTCTGAGTTAGAAAGGTATGTTCGGTCTCATTACCCTCATGTTTTGGAGGAATAATGGTTCAAAATTCCACACATCACGATTCAGGAGCTGTATACGTCCATTCCACGTCGGATCCAAGCCGTTTCGGACGCAAAAGGAGGCCCCACACCATACTAGGTATGATTTTCACACTTTTGCAAACGTTTTAGATTTTTTTTGTCCAACTCCTCTACATGCGTACCTAATAATCGCCTCATGCTGCTGTGGAAGTACTGGGTACAACACGATTACTTCAGGAAAGAATTGATTTAGTATCTTACTGTTCAGTATTACAATAGCACCAAAAAAGCTACAAATCCACTCTTCTTTTCTGCTCTCCGTGCTCGCTGCATTAAATAGTTCGCTTCTTTCCTCTGTACACTATCTTCTTTGTCAACCCCAGACTCAATATTGCACATACAGGGGCTTTGTAAGGTCAGCTCCGATCATGCTTTGTTGCCACATATCATTAACCTTAACTCTATTCACTTCATCCCTATGGTCATTTCCTCAGAATTACTATATTTGAAATTCAAAACAACTACCTAAGATAAAATGATTATATTTTATTAACCTACACACACACTTTGATTGATTTGTAACCTAAACATCACCCCTCTTTAGGAAATGTTTGTACTGGACTCCTGACATTACCAAAATTTTAAAGTTATTCTTTACATTTTAGACATATAGTAGGTATACATGTATAAGCTGATGGAAGTGCATTTAGGAACCATCACAGTCGCAGATTAGCTTCAGAATGCTTTTGTGCTAGAAATGAAATGAAATCTTTCAGTTTTACGTCCCACGATTATGCCAACTAGGCTAAAGGAGACGGTGATGATGAGTAATGGAGGAAATGGTGGAATGAAGAAAATGGGAGGAAACGGGAGAACCCCGAGAAAACCTACTCACACGGTGTTTATTGGTGCAAGCTGGGATCGAACTAAGGACCCCATGCGCCAGAGGTGAGCCACTGTGGCCGTACTATTGTGCAAGAAACATTGCAAAAATTTAAATACAACCTGTATTAAAAGATACCCATTACCAGGCGCGATTCGACATAGGGAAGTTTGGCAATTATTGCAGCGGTAAAATGCTGCTAAAAATACAAATACGCGTACATAACCACCTCAAAACTTAAAGTCATGGAAACAATAGCATTTAAAATTTATATTATTGGCACTTCCAATACTAATAACAATACACCAATCATCGATTAAAGATATTAGCACAGGAGACACTGGAGTTCAGCGGTAGAGGGTTCACGTCTAGTGCAGGGGTTAGTTGGTTCGATCCCAGAGCAAGTAAGTTTGTGGTGGGGAGCATTGTGCTCCCAAATTTGGTTTATGGCTGGATTTTTCGAGATTCTCCTGTTCGCAGTCCACGTTACCATTCCATTCAGTATTTCATAATCATGCACTTTAATAAATCATCCATTTCCTGTAGCCTAAAGACACATACATGAGATATAACAATAAAAGTGTCGTTTCATGCTCCTTCAAATTAGCTCAGACAACATGGATATTGTAAAATTCTATCTTTTTAGGATGGAGCTAAAAAGTGGTACACCGGAATTTGCACTATCCCCAATCATCTTTTATTATAAAGGTTTCTTCTTATAAACAGTAATAATAAATAATTATTACTGGTAAAATATAAGTTCATCTAGACATCTTGATGGTTTGCTGGTGAATTTATAGCAGTCCAATCACCAAGTGTCTTAGTTCGACAGGAACCAAGGCTCTTGCGGCCAAGGTGTAGGTAGTACGTCTCAAAGACTAGGCGTCCTACAAACTGAAGGTGATGATCAATCGGTGGAGACTGACGCCTTCTGTGGTATGTGGACTCCTTTTATCCTAAAGTGTCTGCTCACTTCGTTAATCGTCGTTATTTGCCGATTGTTGACGAGCTCAACGATATCTTCGTGGCTGTCGTCTGAAGTTCTTTGTAGCCTGCACATGGTGTGGGGATCACTTGTGGAACCTTACTATATGCTAACAAAACTAGGTAGTTAAAACATACTAATAATAGGCTGGAACAGTGCGCATTCTGTCTTCAATTCACATAAAGAAAATTATAATGAAACAATATTTCAGCAGGACCTTGAATTAACCACAGTATTAACAAAACAAGCCTGAACAAAGCACGAAAAATATATTAATAATATTTGTGTAAAAGGACGCGCTGATTTCTCTGTAACTGTGGAGGAACCCATTCAGATACTGGTGCAAATCCCAAAGGGGATGAGGGGGACACGTCCCCTCCAATCTTGGAACTGGAGGAGGCTGTCCCCCCAATAATCAAATTTGAAACGTGTTTTTTGGGGAAGAAATGTGATGATTTGTGTCCGATTGCCACAAAGGAAAGTGAGATGGAAGTGATATCCCCCAGAATAAGCCTCACATTTGCCCGCCCCTCACCATTGGCGGATTAAACCAAACGTCTTGGGGGACTCTTTGTTGTGGAGTGGGATATGTTCCCAGAAATCCACCCCCCCCCCCAAAAAAAGAAAGGTAAAACGGATTCAGGAAAAGAGGGTAAAAAATATAATTGCTACGGAATTTTCACCACAATGCCCCCTCCCCCAAAACGATATTCTGTATAGAGACCTGGTCGTGGCTATGCTTTACTAAATATTTTGCTAGAAAAAATATCAGGTTAAACATATTTTAGAACGCTCATAATGTTTCTGTATTTTAGTAAAATGAATTAAACAAAAGGACAAAAGAACTTAGAAGTTACACTTAAAACACGCTTTTCGGCGAATACCACCCAAGACGTATCTGTCGATATAATATTGTCGCGATCTACGACAATGTCCCTATGATATTTAAAAGTGCTAGTCTTTCAGCCGCTTTTCGCCAGAACGAGATCGCAACCACTTTTTCAGTCGGTGCAATGTGGATTAAGATCGTTCTGCACTGGCCACGCTCGAATGCAGGGTTACAAGTTGAGTTGATGTTGAATTAAACGTCCCTTTGAGCAGCGAGGCTATATGAGATCTACTGATTAACGTGGAATTCGTACCACAGGGTTACAAGTATTCGCAGCAGTTTTCGAATACTCACGTGAAGATCTTCGTCGCTGGTGGGCAAAACCTCCAACGCAGTCCGTGATAGAGTTCCACCTTCTTCTTTAATTCTCTTCCATTTAGAAGTGCAGATTGCAAATTCAGAACTAAAGAGGGAAAACAGTATTTTCTCTTGAGCTCCGATAGTTTTGTAAAATCTTTCTGCTAGAATGCGGAAGTTGTTGCTCAGAGTTTAGTCAGTTGCGCGTGTTGGCAATAGAATGTTGAGTCCGTATACATTGAAAACTTCCTGCGCAAGACGAGTTTTGAGGTCCTCTACAGCCGACTCTATAAACGGAATGTAGACAGTTCTTCAATAGTAAAATGTCGTGTCATCTGCCCTGAAGGTCGTACGATGTGTTTGTCTTTGAGTGAGATGAGGAGTTCGAATCTGCACGTCGACACTAGCAGCCATTCTGGGTATTGGTTCGAAAGTTGCCTTGAATTCTTTGCTGTTTGAACGCTTCTTGTTTAATGCTGCGACAGTGTCCTGAATGACATCTGACGTTGTGTTCATGTCTAAAGATGTCTTCTGCAAAAGTCGATTGAGGGGCGGGTTATCGTGAGAACACCCTGAAGACACGTAATAGTTACGATAAACTCGCTGTCGTGCACGGCAGAAGAAAGTTCCCATGCTTTGGCTGCTGTATCTAACTTGGACCACTTGGAACACACTGTAGAGCCTCGCTTACTTATTGAAATTTCATGTGAAATTGTAATACCGCGTCATTCCGTTCAACCCATCTCGTTTCACACAATGTCTCCAACTGGCCACTAACCGTAAGCTTAAGGACAGTATTAAGCTTTGAGATGTGGTGAAAAACGCAATGATCTCTTTCGTTGTTCCCAGACAGTTCCTCACGTATTGTACTTACGACGACCTGAAGATGGACAAGTTGAGGATGGACTGTGACTACAATATGAACAGTGCAGCGCATTTGAAGCCTCCTTCTGGATCTCCTGCACTGCCTGGCGACTTTGAGAGTTCGTGATGGCGCAACCATCTGTACCAATACCAACGCAGTTTCTCGGGTCGAGTGAGAAATTTCGTAGCAAAGATAGAATAATTTCTCCAATTTTCCCTCCAGTCAGTGAGAGTTCGGGCGGTTCTGCGTCTTCGGATTCCGAGCTCGAACCAATGTCCTCACCTTTCAGCTCTGCTGGTGGAGAATCAATGAAACCGAAGCAGTCTTCTCTTATTTCACCCATGTGTTCGTACCTTAGAATCAAAGACAGCTGAGATATGTGCGAAACGACCGTAGTCTCATCAAACATAATAGAATAAAACTCTCCCATTCGATTGACAACTTTACAGACGTGATTGCTCATCCACAACCCTGAATGAGGGCATTTTGTGTGGTTTTATTAGCAAAAATGGTCCTTTTCGATTCTTTCTTCCAGTGATTCTTTAAGAGATCGTCACTACAAGCCATTCTAAATTTGAGCAATTCTCGAAAATTGCTCTCGTTGAACTTAGTTTCTGCACCGTCACCATCTGAGGTCCAATTATCCGCACAAGCATCGTCCCAGGAATATCACATTCCGCAACATTAATTTCAGTTTGTCGCGATTTTGGATGACTTATCTTCTTGACGAGTTGATTTGATTGTCGACTGATTTCACTGTTTCCCAGTAGTTTTTCAGAAACGCTTTTCCGACCTCAAGAGCGTTAATGTGATATTGAATATCTCTAAATGCAAGTCTTCATCGTTCTCAAGGAAAGAAACCCCCATCAATTATCCGTATATAATTAATGGCATATCTCTGTGTAAACCAAATTCAGTTAAAGATTTATGAGTATTTTTTGATTCAAAATTGACATTCTCTCATCACATCGATGCAATCTCTAACGCTGCATTCAGAAACCTGGGTTTTAGCTGTAGGATGGGTAAAGAGTTTAGAAACGAGTCAACATTCATTAAACTTTATAATTTGTACGTAAAGTTCCGATTAGAATATACGTGCGTTATTTGGACACCGAATGTAAATAAATACGGTACTTACAAGCAATAGAAAACATACAATTTAAATTTCTAAAAATGCTTACGTACAAGAAAACAGCTTTCTATCCCACACAGATTCCCTACGTGGACTTAGTAAGGAGTTTGAATTTCCTAACGTTGACGAATAGACGAAAGATGTTTGATTTACTATTTTTATATAAAGTATTTAATAATAAAATTGACTGTCCAGAGCTACTCACGAAAATATATTTGAGCGTTCCAATATTATTATCGGTCAACAGGCAGAACAAGACCAGGGAATACTGGTATATTTTTCTGTGAAAGGGTACGAACAAATATCCTCAGTAAATCTCCGCTGTGGAGAATGTGTGACTCCTACAATGAATTAAGTCATAAAACTGATGTATTAAATATATTCAGTATGTCAGAATATGTATTTAGAAACAGGATTATTACCGAGTACCTGACACTCGAAGTGAATTGATTAATTGTACGGGTAAATATATATGTCTATGTATGTGTATATAATTAGGCATTAAGCCTGTTGTGTTGTTTTCTAAATAAATAAATAAATATTGTGCCTTGTTGTGAGTTTCTAAAATACCGTAGAAAGTAGCGAATTTCTTCGAAGGTTTAGTCCCAAGAGCTTGGAGGGGCAAGTTTCTTCGATAGCCCCCCCCCCAAAAAAAACCGTTGCAAAACGTGAGCAATATTTACAAAAAAAGATCCCTCTCCTTATGGGAAAGAACCAGCCATGGATAGTTTTCCAGATGTTCTAGCCTCAAGTAACACCGTCCTTCTTCCTGAGATTTATCTGATATTATGACTCGAGTTATCGTTAGCGTAAACGCGTCATGCCGGATAGAGACTATTTTTAAACAGAATTTAAAGAATTAACCCTCTTTTGAAATAACACAAGAACGATCCCAAACTTTCGTTCTTGTGGCGGTAAGCTACAAGCGGCAGTGTGTGTAATTTTAATATTTTAGAGGGCTCTTTAGGGGGAAGGCATCGCCCCCTCGCCTCCTCCTTTAATCCGCCCTTGCCCCTCACAATGTTAAAATCAACTCTGCTCTCTTGATCCTCCACAGCATTGTCTTTCAATTTCATAAATATTTTGAACATAAGCCACAAAAAATAAATAAATAAATAAATAAATAAAAATAAAAATAAAAGGTCTTATCGGTCCCCGCCCTCAATGATGAAGACAGATTTGCGCCGCTGCATTCAGATATATGTTTGGTTGCAGACAAAGGATCCAAGAAGGCATATATAAGGATTTTAAGACAAATTGAATTCAAATTGGGACGTAAAACTCAGATTTCATTTTGAATTCAAATTATGGCAAATATTGTATATTCATAAAAAATACATATAACAATAAAAATATATGGGGCCCCACATGAGCATTGGAGGAACCCGGGCCCCTCGGACAAGATCGGTGCCCTTGTTTGTGTAGAGTTTCGGCAATGTAATTTGGGTCTTTGTTGAGGGTTGCTTTGTTAATATTGTGGAATATTTCCAAAGCTATAGATAATGAACAAGATACAACAAATTAAATCAACTAAAACTGAGATTCTAACACAATAGAAATACTACTTTCGTAACTGAAAATCAGACATTCTTAATTACGCGTCGTACTACAATGTTCTGATCTCTTAATAATTGCACAAATGATGATGTATTCTTGGATTATACTGCAGTTATCGCTACAATAAATTCGAAGTATTTTCAGGAAAATGTTCGCGAAACGCACAATTGTTATTCTGGAAACTGAATGAGATGATCTATGAGATGAACTGAATGATATATTATAAATCAAATTTGTATTGCGGCGTTCCAAATTCGTATTATAAATAAATAAATTATGTTTTCTTCATGTATCCATTATCGTAACATTTCTATATCTTCTGCTAACATTCTTACGTTCGACCATAAGAATCACCTACTTTTAAATAAAATAATTTACAAGATATACGAGGAGTAATCAGAAAGTAAGGTTACAAAGCTTGCAGTGAAACGTGTATAAAATATTTCATACAACCAATACAGTCAACAGATAGTACATACATTAGTTTTTTTTTTGACAGTCTCCATGTCCGTTGAGGCACTTGTTGCATCGTGGGATGAGTTTGAAAATTTCCTCCTGGTCTTGTGTCTTCAGCCACATTGTCACGAAGTATTTCACCTCCTCTTCTGAAGCGAAGGACGGCCTCCGAGGTCTCCTTCAAGTGCGGAACGTTCCCAATTCTGCCATCAGATGCTGTAATGTGATCTAGCTGTTGTCCTGAACCAACTACTCCACGCGAGCTGTGTTAAAATTTGTTGATGCCGTGCTGGGTTGGCTATTCGACTTCTCGTCGGTGATGTTTTCTCTACCAGCCGCAAAGTTTCGCCTCCATTCTCCGACATGCTGATTAGACACTACAATCTCTCCATAAACTCTACCAGCTGCCGGTGAATTTCGGCCGCGATTACATATTTTCCCCACCAGCTTTCCAAACGAGTTGCCATTTGTGTTTACTTGCAATTAGCGCCGTAGATAGAGAGCAGCTGAAACTCTGCACAGTTTTCAACTCCGTGCACTCCTCATTCCTCTATGTCAGATGAAATACCGGCCTTGCAACCTTAGTTTCTGATTCTACCTCGTATACGATAATGAATTTAGTATTCTATTCGACAGAAACAGCTTGAATGAAATGAAATGAAATTTCTACTTTAAGATTCCACTGTCATTCGCCAAGGCTAAAGGAGATGATGATGATCATGAATGAAAGGTGAAATGAAGAAAGTGCAAGGAAACGGAATAATCCCGAGAAAACCCACACACACAATGTTTGTAAACCACAAAGTCCACTTGGTACGAGTTAGGATCGAACCAGGGACCCCATGCACGAAAGATGGTGAGTCATCGTGGCCCTGGAGAAAGATTACATTACTTATCCTAAACCTCTCAAACTACAATAATAATTTTATGTGTCCAGTGATTTTAATTGATAATTCGTTCGAAACTCATGTTATCTTAATTAATAGAAGTTAAATATAAACTAACACCAACAAAAACATAACCTGTGGCATGAATCCCAACTGTGGACCCGGAACAGCACATTCCTTGCTTCCTGGCTTCTTTCCATAGAGAAGAACTTCTCCTTTGTCTAATTTCAGTAAACCGCAGATACAACTAATAAGAGTTGTCTTGCCAGCTCCGCTCGGTCCAAGCAACCCATAGCTGGAAAGCGAGTTATAAGTATTTGTGTTAAATCTTCACCCAGTATCTTAAAATGTAACACTATACAATAGAAGTATTGCATCTGTAATCAGTGTTAGCTATGAGTTTATTTGGAGCATCTTATGTAACAACTCTACCTTCCTAATATGTCAGACAGACTGTTCAATTCTTTCAAGAAGAAACACTTAAAATGGCATCAAAACCCTTACATCTTTGTTAAACAAATGTAGGAACAGAGTTGAAAAATATACTGGCATCGGTAGAGCTTAATTAACAGCAGCACAAACATAAAAAGAAAACTAGATAAACACAATTGCTTCCATTGGTGCTCATACATCCACGGCTTGGACGAAACCACAAATAAATCATTCTTCTCCTAAATTTATGTTTCTGTCCTAAATTTACTATTCAGCCTCCCACATTTACAATTCTTCCCCAAACTTTACATTTCTCACTCGCATTTACCACTCTCCTCCCAAATTTACTTTTCTCTCCTAAATTTATTATTCTGCCCCCATATTTACCATTCTTCCCCAAATTTACCTTTCTCACTTTAACTTACCATCCTTCTCCCTAAATTTACCGTTCTTCCCTAAATTTATTCTTCTCACTCTGATTTACCACTTTCTTCCTAAATTTACGTACCTACCCTTAATTTATTATTCCGCCTCACACAATTACAATTCTTCTTCAAAATTTATCTTTCTCACTCTAATTTACCATTCTTCTGCCAAATTTACCTTTCTCTCCTAAATTTATTATTCTGCCTCCCATATTTACCATTCTTCCCCCAAATTTACCTTTCTCTCTAATGTACCATCCTCTTTCCTAAATTTACCGTTTTCCCTAAAATTTATTCTTCTCACTCTGATTTACCACTTTCCTCCTAAATTTACGTTTATGTCCTAAATTTACTATTCTGCCATCCATATTTACCATTCTTTCCCAAAATTTATCTTTCTCATTCTAATTTACCACTCCTCCAAAATTTACCTTTCTCTCCTAAATTTATCATTCTGCCTCCCATATTTAACATTCTTCCCCCAAATTTACCTTTCTCACTCTTAATTTATCATCCTTCTCCCTAATTTTATCGTTCTTCCCAAAATTTATCCTTCTCACTCTAATTTACCACTCTCCTCCCAAATTTACATTTCTCTCCTAAATTTATTATTCAGCCTCCCACATTTACCATTCTTCTCCAAAATTTACCTTTCTCACTCTGATTTACCACTCTCTTCCAAAATTTACCTTTCTCCCTCTAATTTACTATCCTTCTCCCTAAATTTACCGTTCTTCCACCAAATTTATCCGTCTCACTCTGATTTACCACTCTTCTTCCAAATTTATCTTTCTCTCCTAAATTTATTAATGTGCCTCCCACATTTACCATTTTCCCCAAAATTTACCTTTCTCACTCTAATTTACCATCCTTTACCATAAATTTAAGATTTTCTGTAGAAATTTACTTTCCTCCTCCCAAATTTACTGTTCTTGATTTAGATTTTTACCTTTTTCAACGAAAATTTAAGGCTCCCAGATAACTTCATGGGTGCAACCTGCATCCTTAATCCCCTCTGATTGCTGTAATCTAGTTGCTTCCATTGCTGCTAAACTTATCCTTGTTGAAGCTCAAGCAAAACTTAGCGAAATGTAATGGATCTCACCAGTGGCGTAGCACACTTTTGCGCCCCCCACCCGCAAAGTATAGAGAAGGGGCCCTAGTTGTAAAGCCGACAGAAGTAAGGTTGAAGTTCTACTTCTTTAAATCTTTATTCATTGCAAGACTTCGGGGCCCCTTATACCTCGGGGCCCCCCGCACTGCGGGGGTTGCGGGAGCAGCTGCTACGCCACTGGATCTCACATTTTCTTAACCCCCAACTTGAGGAAACTTCACCTCAAAGAAAGATAATTTTCCCAAAATGTTAGAATATTAATTAATAATGTTGGAATATTTCTTGAAAAGTAATTTAATTCTTCGAAATTCATAAGTTTGTGTTAATCAAAGGGCTTCTTCTCCTTTTAGATCTATTTTATGATTAGTTCAAATTTGAGCTTCGCAAAGAAAGCAACCGTTGTGTAAGGAGAGTCAAAGATGAGCAAGTATGTATAGCACGCGTTGTTCAAATAGTTAATCATCATACTTTTGAAATGGTGTGGAGTGTCATGCCAGCAAAGGGTATATGCTATATATGTTCGAGATACTATCAAAAAGTACGGTGAATAATTTCATTAGTAACAAACTAATAAGCTCACAGGTAATTTGATTTAATCTTATTCAAAGTACTGTCCTTGGCTAACAATGCACTTATCCCAACGTTGAATCCATGGCTGGAAGCATTTCTGAAATTCTTCTTTTGAAAGAGTGTTCAGCTGCTCTGTCGTGACCCTCTAAATGTCAGGAATGGTGTCAAAGCGTTTCCCTATAAGCACGATTTTAGTTTTTGGGAGGAGCCAGAAATCGCATGGTGCTATATCTGGAGAGCACAGCGAATGTGGACAAATAGGAATTTTTTCGGCCAAAAACTCGCGGATCAAAAGCAAGGCATGACACGACGAATTTTCGTAGTGAAGAAGGAAGCCATTTGTCCATTTGATCGGTAATTAATATGCGTTTTACGGACCCATACGAGATGTTCAGTTCTTCGGGTAGTACTCAAATAGTCATTCGCCTGTTTGAACAAATCATTTGTGATACGTTTTGCACGTTTTCATCTGTTTTTGGACGTCGAAAAACGTTTTGGTCGTTGCACGTTTTCAACCGACCTTTGGAATCGCTCATAGCACTTGTAAGCAGACTTCAATGCCATCGCTTCATCACCATACACTGGTATTGACATTCTGTGAGCTTTATGACACTTTTTGCACTTAGAACAAAAATTAATATTGGCGCGCGACAGACACTCTTCACACGCCTCTGGAGGCAAACTAACATGTCACAACTCGTCGAAACTCGAACACTGACAATACCAAAGGTTTAGGCTACCGGGCTTACTAGCTGAAATGGTATACAACACCGATAGATACCACTGTCCAATTACATTCACCTTGACTGTTTACTATTAGGAATTAGCATTACACACAGAATGTCATGTTTCGCTATGTAAATAAGATTGCAGGAAGTCGACTTACATATGTCCACGTTCTACTTTCATATAGACTCCAGTTAGAATCGGCAAGAGCTTTTTCCCTCTTCCGTAGTGTTTGTGTGCATTTTTAACATGAATAGCTGGAGGCTCTGTAGTGCTTTGTTCTTGTGTTGCTGCCAGTGCTATATCTCCTCCTTGTTCCATACTCTTCGCTGGAAATGGTAATATTCTTCAAAGTTTATTTCCAACTGAAGAGAAAACAAAAAACAAAAGAAAATCTACAAGATAATTATATATATATATATATATATATATATATATATATATATATATATATATATATATATATATATATATATATATATATTAGTAATTTTGTTTATAACAATTATTTTTATTAATTTTAATATACACGAAGTAAAGATCATGATTAACTGAATCGATGTAGTGTAGTGATAAAGACTTATCTATATAAGTGTACAAATGAAAGTGCCTATGTTTGTGATTTCATACCTCTTAAACCACCAGATTGATCTAAATTAAATTTCCAACACAGATGAGATTCGGACCTGGCATGGTTTTTATTATTATGTCACTTTGACAGTGGAACTTAGGGGAAGGGGAGATATATTTTTTTTAATATCGAAAATGACCAATATTAGTGTCGAATCCATAGTTTTCGGGGTCGCTGGTATAAACACTGAACTTCTGATCCCGTTTAAATACAAATTCATCCCTGCAACTTGGCATAGAGGAAGGGGAAAAGATATAACAATGATCGAAAATGTCCTATATTAGTGTTGAATCTATAGCTTACAGAGTCACTGAGACGAATAGTAACACTTCCGATACCGTTTAAATCCAAATTAAGCCCTTTATGTCTAAAATGGAACATATTCTTCCCGTGCGAAGAACGGATATTCTGCTAGTTAATGCTATTTCCAGAACTAAGATACGGATATTACGAACGAACATTACCAATAAAGCTTGGCATTGAAGGTTTCATTTCTTTAAAAATAAATAAATAAAACTCAAGAATATATTTTCACTTCACTGATATGGATGTCATTTTTTCAATTTGGCACCCAGACAACGGTTATTGATATTGGCTCATCCTATTCTCCAGGAGGGGTACATTGTTAATTATACACGGTAATTACCAAAAACAAAAATTTGGTAAGAATTTTAGGACCAAGTTGTGTTCATTTTTTTTTTCAGTCAATCCCGTTCCTCTGGATGGGTAAAAAATTGCCATAATGATAATTTAGATTGTTTTTATTTTAATGCATGTCTTATATAGATACATGGTCCTATATAAGACACTTTGGACATGGTATGGACACTTTGGTCCATTGTATTCGATAAAACAGGGATATTCTTCTAAAATTTCCCTGAGTGTGTGTTGGTCCACCTCTTAAATTCAATAATTATCAAAAATGCAAATGGTAATGCCTTGAGGTACACCACGGAAAGGAGTTTAATTATTATTGAAACCGGAAGTGGTACTAAATTTCTAGAGTTTAGTAGAGATTAGATTGGAAATGAAATATATTCTTAGAATCCTTATTTATTGCTAAATACCTCTTCTCCCTATCTGTTATTATTTTTAATTCAATATTGACCAACGTTAAAGATGGAAGTACCTGATTTCTAATACTTTCGGTTTTAGTAGAAAAATTAGAATGGGAATGGAATATATTCTTGAGACGTTTATTTGATTTCAAAAAAACCGCTTTTCGCTATCGGTTACCGTTTTTATTTAATAATGATCAAGTCGCAAGTTACTTATTTCTGCTATTTCAGGTGTTAATACAGAGATAAGAGTACAGATTGAATATATTTTCGGAATGTTTCATTAATTGTAGAAAATCGGTTTTCGCCATCTATTATGGTTTCTATCCTATGGTGATCAACGTTAACGCTGGAAGTAGTTGACTTCTGATAGGCCCACTTACAGTTTGAATAGAATTAAGAAAGATGGTACGTGTTTTTAGACACTAAATCGATATTTAAAAAAATGCTATTTCTTATTGTTTTTGCTTTACAGCAGTAGTTACCAAACTTAGGAAGCTTCTGAGCTATGGTACCATTTTTAAACTCTACTGTGAGGTATCAAAAAAAAAGTACCAACTTAAAAAAGAAAAATCTTACATTTGTTTATTGCCTATAAACTGTTAGCGAAGGTTAACCAACAGGAGCGTTAACGCGATCTTACCGAAAATGCCCCCGCAAGGTACTAGTAGCTCGCGATCGACGGTTTGACACGACCCGCTCGGGAGAGGAATACTCCCGGAAGTACGTTTTTCCGCGCACGCGCTATCCTAACCAGTTCTTTTAAGTTGGTCACAAAATTTATATCATGAAGTACAAGGGGAACAAAACAAGTGAAACATCCCGTTTTACGGTCATAAAAATCAAAAATAAAATAATTTATAACAAACCGTTTTCTTTGGTTATGTTAGCTAAAAAAAAAATTTCAGTTCAAGCATGCGCAACAAATTTTATCAAAAGATCCCAAATTCTTGTTAAGTGGCTAATCAAAATGAAAGACGACTCGACGTTATTAACTTACATTAAATGAGAAAAAAAAATAAATCTTACATATGCTTGACTCTATGAGCAGTATTCGAAATTATAAAATTGAGATTTGGTCGTGATTGTTTATTTGTGCCAATCAGTCAACAGTTACATTGTAATTAACAAGAGCAACAGAATAAAGTCTGTTAAATATTTGCCTACATCGCAGTGCATTCAAACACTTACGATATTATGTTATTACATTGGCTTAACTTCAACCTTGTATCAATTTTCACATTTCCATATCTATACAATATATATATATTCAGTTCGTGATCACTTAAAAAAAAATAACAGTCCATATGCTCTAATTATTCATTTAACAAAACGACATTATCATTATTAAATTATTACTAAATAGACGTTCCCGATTCATAACCCTGCACATATCATTTGAGTTAGGCGACAACATAAGCCTACGTGACTGCTACTACCTTCTCATTGTACTTTAAAACAATCAAGTAGCATGTATCAATCGTACATAATACATCTACACAAACAACAAAAAAAAAAATCTACTATTAATAAGATGATACATTTACAAATGAAAAAAAAAAATGCTCTACTTCTAGCTCTCTACGCCAGGGTTTACGTATTATTTAAACTTGAACGTCATTATCAACATTATTATCACTTTTAAGTTCACAACATAATGTCATTAATTTTTCAAGAGCAATGGACACATAATAAGTTTCAAAATCGTGTTTAAGATCGACAAATTGACTAAATCTAAGTACGTATTTACTTGTCAGTAACGTCGAACATCAGTTAACCACGTTGACTTTCGATGAGGCAAATATGTAAGAAATCCCGTAACATGTGACTGGCACCATTAAACTGAATATATGCCCAAGACAGAGTCTTGCACGGAAGCATATTCGAACAGAATTTTAAATATATCTGAAATCTGCATAGATCAAGTATGCACCTTCATATCATGAAACAACGATGGACGAAATCATTTCAAAATATAATTCCTTAACTTACATAAAACCCTAACCTACGCAATTTGAAATACATGAGAGGAAAAAAAAATATATCACGAAACAAAATAATAGGACATTATTCACGGTGAGCACATAAATTCAATTTACATAACCTAAGCAAACGATCAAAAACATGTATTTCCCGCAATATCGCAAGACAAAATTAATAGCACATTATTTAACAGTCAGCACACAATTGAAATATAATTTTCCCGAAATATATCACAAGGCAAGATAATAGCACATTATTTAATCATCAGCACACAAGTTCAATCTAACTAACCTAAACAAGCAATTGAAATATAATTTTCCCAAAATATATCACGAGACAAAATAATATGACACTATTACCTAACCTAAACAAGCAATCGAAATATACATTTCCCAAAATATATCACGAGACAACATAGTATGACATTGTTTAATAGTAAACACACACTCTAATTTCCTAACCTAACAATCAAAATGGCTGTATATCGTGGGACACGTTCAATTTAAATCTTATCTAACCTAAACAACCTAAACACATTATTTAATAAAGCACTCGTTAAGAATGACATCTCAAAGTGAAAATATTACTTAATCTAACCGTCAAGAAAATCGTATCAATTCTCACATGGAAAATATTAGCATCAAGCGGTGCGCTTAAAGTAAAGTTCACCAACAATTTTTCAATGTTGATCACATACTTTTATGATATCATTCTGTTGAGTGTAACGAGATGAGCTGTCTAAACGCGTAACGCCTTTTTACTTTAATTACACATATTTATGTCGAAGCACTCCATTTGGTGAATTAGTGAGTCTGTTTATGATCGGAACAAGAAGAAAGAAAAATAAGATAAAATGGATGGATGTTACCCAGTTGGCTGAGGTTCCTTCCTTGTCACCTGGATTCCTGGCTTCACAGGACAGAATAGGTTAGCAAACCTATTTAGCTACACGTTGCAGGTTATCTCCTCGGATATTGGTTCCAAGTCCTATTGAATATGGGACTTGGTCCCTGTATTTGACGAGATGATCTCCAACTACTTACTTCCTACACATTACGCTATCACTCGTAATGGCGGAAGTAACACTCGATGGCTTTAACCAAAATCGTTTTATAGAATTCTCATTTCTGTCGGTTCCTCAGTGTTTCTTTTTCTCCCAAACTAAGTTAGGTTTTCCAATAAATAATTTGTAATAGGTTAACGTCCAAATTTCTACACTTTTGATCACAAAATTTCTGTTTTTGAAGAACCGACTTAAGCCATCATCCTTCTTATTTTAAGAACGGCGTTTTTTTTGCGTCATCACCTTCGCTTTACCAGACCTTAATAAACGCGGTTTTCAATATTATATGTTCAACTGTAATTAACACAGTTTTACCATAATTATATATCGATACAGGAATCTAACCTTAAAGATCACGAATATTTATATATATTTCTAATTTCTAACTTACTGGAAACTATATTTATTAATTTTAAAAATAAGCACTTACTTCTTCCTGCTCATTATTTACCAGTCGCCCCGGTAACTAAGAATTTTAACTGCGTTTCAATCCGCCATTATTAGCATTTCGTTTTCTCTAATAGTGATTCGAACGCCCTCTTGTGGCCGCAATCGAAATGATCGCTATGCTCTTGACAAAAGAATGACAAAGAGCAACAGCGGAAAATGACCTGATCAGTAGAATTGTCTTATGATCGAAGTTTCGGATTGATATTATTATGAGGTAAAGTAAATTAAGGCAAATGGAAGTAGAGTAACATATAAATCAAATTTTCAATATATTCTAACCTAAATGGAATTATTACAGTACCGCGAAAACATTGTAGAAAGAAAATAATTCGCAATTTTGTGATAAACTATTGGTGTGTTTACGTGTGTTTTGCGTATCGCATATAAAACTAATAACTCTTTTGTGCCATTTATTTCATTGACAACAAAATAAACTACCATTAAAACGAATCTTTGGAGGCACTCGGGTGCAGTTTTAAAATACACGAACCAACTTTAACGCTGCATAAGCAACCGGTAAACATTTCAACACGGGTAAACATTACAATCCGGGAGCCAATTCAAATAGAATGTAACGACCATCAATCGGTCTGTTACATTTTTTCCCGGCGGCTTTAGAAAAAAAAAATTTTTTTAACTACTTAAAACATCAACATTATATTTTTCTCTTTTTTTTATTTTTTTTATTTTTTTATTTTTATTTTTTTTTTATTTTTTTTTTCAATTTTTTTTTATATATATGACTACTTAAAGTCTTTTAACAACTCTTCTCTCTTCTCTGGAGAGCAATTGAACAATTTTACATTCGATAGATTTTGCGTTGGCACTTCTCTCCCCTCCAAATCTTTTAAATAAACTGAGTTGTGATGCACTCGAGTCGCAACAAAAGGCCCTGTGAATACAGGCATATACTTATGCGTGATCTTTTTAAACGCATCCGATTGAAAATGGGTTTTAACCATAACCAAATCCATTTCCTTAATTTCAATCACATTATTTTGCGACTTTCGTTTTCTTTTTGATAACAAACGGGGTTCCACCTGAATATGCCGTTTAGAATTTTCTACTGTTTTCAATTCAGAAGGCCATGGAAATTTTTCTCGAAATCTATCAGCAGCCGAAAAAGAAATGAACACCTCAGCAGGCGTACATCCAATGGTGCTATTATAAGAATAGTTTAACAGATCTTGTGCCGTCTTTAGCACTGTTTTCCACTTAGTGTGGTTATGGCTGCACAATAATCGAATAATTCGATTGAGTTCCCGGTGCGAACGTTCAACGACGCCATTCCCAGAAGGGTTGTATGGCGAGACCAAAATATGCTGAATTTGGTGATCCTTACAGTAATTCTTCCACGTGTTCGAGAGGAACTGTGGGCCCTGGTCGGATATGATAGAATTTGGGTAAGGGAAGAGATAGAAATATTCCTTTTCTAGAGTACGAACAATCTCAGCAGCTGTGGCAGTCCTCAACGGTAAATAACATAGAAACCGTGAATAGACATCAACAATTGAGAGGATGTAGTAGAATCCATAACTACATGGCAATTTTCCCACGAGATCTATGCATAATTTGATATGTGGCTTATCTGCTTCAATATGTAGTTCCTCACGAGCTATTATTCTATTGGAGAACTTCGTTCGGGCACACAATTCACAATTATTGATGAACTTTTGGAACGTACGTTTTTGTCCTTTCCAGAAAAACAATTCCTGAACTAATTTCAAACATTTACTAACGCCAAAATGCCCCGTTTCATGAACCTTCCCAATCGTTCTCTCAATCAATAACTCTGGGATCACTAGCAGCCAACGTTTCGTTTTTGAATTTTGAATATAAACCAAATTGTTGACTAGACGAATTCGAGAATCGACACTGTCTGACATTTTCGCTTTTAATTCGTTACAATACCTATCACCCTCTTGCATTTGCACTAACTCATCCACAGTGAACCACGTACTCTCATCGTAACAAACAAAATTAACGAAATTAACAGAATTAACATGGTATTCTTCAGGTTCGGCAGGGAGTTCCGGAGTATTTCGACTCAATATGTCGGCTATTTTATTGTCAACTCCCTTAATGTGCTCGAACCGAAGATCGAACCTCTGTAACTTCAGCAAAATTTTTGTGGTTCGGGGATCTAGGTTCTGTAACGTGAAAGCGTATGTCACTGCGCTGTTGTCACAATGAACCGTGACTTTTCTACCCAAAATATAGTATGAGAAATGCTCGCACAGAAACAATACTGCCAGCAATTCCAATTGGAAGATCGAATAGGAAACCTCATATAACTTTAATTTTCTACTTGCGTAGCCGATAACGAGAAGTTCTCCAGTATCATCATACTGAGCCAGATAGCCAGCCAAATTTTCTAGTGACGCATCCGAAAATAAATGAAACGGCTGATCGAAATTGGGTTGACTGAGCGCGGGAGGCTCACTCAACAATTCTCTCAACTGTTGAAATCTATTCAACAATTCCTCAGTTAGACAATATTTCTTGTCTTTCTTCAACAAATCGAAAAATGGCGCTGTTAAGGCCGCAAACTGAGGAATGAATTTCCTTCGCCAAGAGAGAATGCCCAAGAAAGATCTAAGTTTCTTCTTGGTTTTCGGTATCGGAAAGTACTTTATCGCTTCGTTGTGTTTGGGATTCGGCTTTAATTCCTTCCCATTCACAATGTGTCCCAAAAATAAAATTTCAGACTTGACGAACTGACACTTCTTGAAGTTTAGCGCAAAATTTCCAAAAGTTAGAATTTCAAAGAGTTGTTCTAAATGGATAAAATGTTCGTCAAAAGTAGAACTAAAACACATTAAATCGTCGAGATACACTACAGCAAAATGTCTAGTATCTAGTCCAAAATATGAGTTCATCACATTTTGGAAGATACTAGGGCTCGACTTTAAACCCATTGGTAGGACACATAAGACATATTGTCGACCTAAATATATAAAGCTTGTAGATGCGAAGGAATCCGGATGCAGTCGAATACCGTAATATCCCATTGTAGCATCCATGGAGCTAAAGATTTTAGCTCCAGAGATGCGAGTAAGAATTTCGTTAATGGGTTCGACCTGTATCTTATGACTTACAACCTTTGAGTTCAGTAATCTCAGGTCGATTACAGGCCTAACACCCCCTGAGGATTTTCGCACGCAATGAATTGGGTTGCGATAACTGCTGGGATGTTCTTTAGCTATCCCCAACCTTATCCACTTCTTCAATTCTTCCTCAAACTCTTTTTGCATAGCTTGAGGGATCGGATAGATCTTTCCGACCACAGGTTCTTGATCTGTCAATTCTATTTTATAAGGTTCGCATCGAATGGGTTTGGGATATTCGCAAAATAAGTGCTTGAATTTAAGGAGCAAATTTTCTAATTTCAATTTCGTATTATCATCTAAATCATCACGACTTTTAATATGTTCTTTAATTTCTAATTCCGAAATCTCACCATAATCCTTAAATTGTTCGCTAGAAAAAGAAAGAATTTGGTTAGGTTTACATGATTCAGAGTTAGTATCTAAATGAACAAGAAGTATCTTTGGATAGGAGATATCCAAAGTTACTTCTTCGTCATTATTATTTTTCAAGATTAACTTTCTGTTATGGCTATCCAACGTAACTTGAAACTTAGCGAAAAATGGCGAGCCCAATAACAGTCCAGCTTTCATGTCTTTCACGACAAAGACTGGAACATTAAAAAAGATTATCTTGTATATTTAGGGTCAATTCAAGCAATCCCTTCACAGGAAAATTATCTTTACCTGCAAACGCAGTCAAATGTACACTGGGCACTGGTTTAAGCTTCGCTGAACGGAAAGAATTTTGAAGGTTTTGCCAAATATTATAATTGAGGAGGTTCAACTCTGCTCCAGTGTCCAGGATACAGTTAATTTGCATCTTTCCCACTTTACAATCTATAGAAGGGGAAGGAAATATCTCGAAATCTTGTTTGGACATATTCCCTTCTTCCTCTTTTAACACAAAATAGGTTAGTAATTTTAAGGAAGACTCATTTTCAATCGACCCGTTTTCTTTTTCAAAAGAATAAAGTTTACTAACATTTGGTTTTGGGGAGAGAAGTTGGTTGGAGCAGCCGTCGTCTCCCCTCAGTGACGACTGCTCAACATGTTTTCCGAAACAACAACCGGATTTGTCGGTTCCGCAGTCACCGAAGGATACGGTGGACGTAAAGCGGAAGTGACAGTAGTCACAACAGGTAAGCTTTGGGGAAACGAGGAAGTTATCATCGTGACCGAAGGACCTGGCATCATAACCGGTTTCATGTTATTAAAATTATACATTCCCGGTACCGTGTAGGGTACTGGTACTGGTACACCCCCATACATCGGAACCGGCTGGATACCGTTCATGGGTCTAAAGTTATTATTTCTATTCTTTTCCCATGCCTGTTTCTGATTTCGGTTTCTTTTCCAGCTATTACGGGATGATCTCCCGTTGAAATTTTGAGGTTTGTTTCCAAATTGAAAATTTGAGCTATTTTCTCTTACGCTACCTTCATTGCAGATCGGCTCCGTTTGCACTGCATTGTCGGTTCGATTAGTGTTATTAGGTAAAAAGAATGTTTTTCTAACCTGTGGTTTCCTAGGTGGAAATTTCGAACTACCCTGATTTCCTAAGGAAGGAGTTGGACTACATTCTAACTCAGCTATTCGTAGCATCAGGTCTTGCACTGTGCTGACTGAACCTAACTTCAAAATTTTTGCTTCTTCCTCAGGAAGGCAATCTAAAATCAGATCCTTCAACTCCTGATCTGAAGGTGAAGTTACTATCGAATTATATCTTTCGACAATATGCCGCACAAACCCTAGCAAGGAAGAATGTTTCGATTTGTCATATCGTAGCGAGTAGAGGTGGCGCTTCTGTGCCCTCTCTAATCGCTCCGATATGTATTGCAGTTTAAAAAGCCGCAAAAAGTCAGGGAAAGATTTTATCTGCGAAGCAACACTATGATACCAGATCTTTGCAGATTTCTCTAAAACTCGTCCCACTATATACATCCTATCCCTATCCGTGAGAACATACATGTTCATTGTATGTAAAAGATCATTTAGGAAGAATTTCGCCATTCCCTGGGTCAATTGCCCATCAAATTTTGGGAAATGATGCAATTCCTTCAGATAGGTTCCTGCACTTCTTTTATACGAAGGACTGTTGTCATCTTTTCTATATTCACAATCTAATTTAGGTATACCCTCGGTTTCATGATTATTAATAACAAGATCTAACGGAGGACACCGCTCAGTGCATGTTTCACAACGCGATTCTTTCTTTCTTTGTCTCATTTTCTTATGTTTGTGTGGGGGTTTATTCCTAATTTCTTCCACATCGGACGAGGAGGACATCTCAGTCATATTTATAATTTCTTTAAATCGACTTTCATCTAATGTTGGAACTGAAGGTTCCCTATCATCTTGATGACCTCGGTTACTAGCCATCAAATTCTCTTCAAGAGGAAAGTTTTCATTATTTACATTTATATCACCCGACTCGAGTATTTTTTTTAAAGTATCGGTGTTCCGCTCACATCGTTCCCGATTTTGACGATATGCGTCCACCATGTCACGTTCTAACATCTTTATCATATTCACGGTATGTTCGTTTACATCCCGGAATTTCTTATAGTCATCAATTTGTCGCTCTTTGACACCTTTCAATTCAGATTCAAATTTGGAAGTTATATTCCCGAATTGGGTTGTCAACACTGACACTTCTTTAGTAGTAGCTTCTAATTTACAATTCACATTTTCATTAAATTCACTAACATCTACAGTTACTTTATCTAAATCTAACCTAAGACTAGTCATATCCTGTTTTACATTATTTACTTCCATCATACAACTATCGCGTACATTTTCTACGGTTTGTCCTAAATTAGTTTTTGTCTCATCAATTTCAATTCTTAACTTAGATATTTCAGTTTTTAATTCCCCTTTTACTGATACAAAAGATTCTTTCAAGGACGAAATTTCGCTACTCATCTTATTTAACTCAGTTTTCATTTCTGCCTTTAAATCATTTTTGTTAACGGTCATCTGATTAATCAGTTCTACTCTTACTGCTGAAACCTCAGACTTTAATTCCTTCCGTACCTCAGAAACTTCAGACTTTAGTTCCTTAATTATGTCCACTAACTTATCTAGAAGCGGACCTCCACCAATTTCAATTTCTGGAGCAACTTTCTTTGGGTTTTGTGTACGTCTCACTTCTTCCCCGTCTGATTCTACAGATTGTTTACCTACACAAGTTGCACAATACCAATTTTCCTCTGAGTGTCTCAACACTTCTTGTTCCCTTTCCGGTATGTTTAAACAATTCATATGGTACCATTTGTCACAACTCTCGCAACAAATTGCAATCGCGTTCTCAACACTATTTGCACCATTACAACAACTATATTCTTCAGTCTCATGCATTATATCTGTTTCACTCATTTTACATCATATTAATTGGGTCACGCGTTTAGCAACTCATCATCGTTATCTCCACTCATTATTTAACTTTCATCTCGGTTAGCACACAAAACAGAATACTCTATCAAGTAAACAAATATCCCGAAGCTGAAGTCACCAATTTATAACACATCAGCTTCACATATTAACACAAATTATCAAATAAACAAAAATCCTAAAGCTGAGGTCGCCAATTTGAAACATCCCGTTTTACGGTCATAAAAATCAAAAATAAAATAATTTATAACAAACCGTTTTCTTTGGTTATGTTAGCTAAAAAAAAAAATTTCAGTTCAAGCATGCGCAACAAATTTTATCAAAAGATCCCAAATTCTTGTTAAGTGGCTAATCAAAATGAAAGACGACTCGACGTTATTAACTTACATTAAATGAGAAAAAAAAATAAATCTTACATATGCTTGACTCTATGAGCAGTATTCGAAATTATAAAATTGAGATTTGGTCGTGATTGTTTATTTGTGCCAATCAGTCAACAGTTACATTGTAATTAACAAGAGCAACAGAATAAAGTCTGTTAAATATTTGCCTACATCGCAGTGCATTCAAACACTTACGATATTATGTTATTACATTGGCTTAACTTCAACCTTGTATCAATTTTCACATTTCCATATCTATACAATATATATATATTCAGTTCGTGATCACTTAAAAAAAATAACAGTCCATATGCTCTAATTATTCATTTAACAAAACGACATTATCATTATTAAATTATTACTAAATAGACGTTCCCGATTCATAACCCTGCACATATCATTTGAGTTAGGCGACAACATAAGCCTACGTGACTGCTACTACCTTCTCATTGTACTTTAAAACAATCAAGTAGCATGTATCAATCGTACATAATACATCTACACAAACAAAAAAAAAAAATCTACTATTAATAAGATGATACATTTACAAATGAAAAAAAAATGCTCTACTTCTAGCTCTCTACGCCAGGGTTTACGTATTATTTAAACTTGAACGTCATTATCAACATTATTATCACTTTTAAGTTCACAACATAATGTCATTAATTTTTCAAGAGCAATGGACACATAATAAGTTTCAAAATCGTGTTTAAGATCGACAAATTGACTAAATCTAAGTACGTATTTACTTGTCAGTAACGTCGAACATCAGTTAACCACGTTGACTTTCGATGAGGCAAATATGTAAGAAATCCCGTAACATGTGACTGGCACCATTAAACTGAATATATGCCCAAGACAGAGTCTTGCACGGAAGCATATTCGAACAGAATTTTAAATATATCTGAAATCTGCATAGATCAAGTATGCACCTTCATATCATGAAACAACGATGGACGAAATCATTTCAAAATATAATTCCTTAACTTACATAAAACCCTAACCTACGCAATTTGAAATACATGAGAGGAAAAAAAAAATATATCACGAAACAAAATAATAGGACATTATTCACGGTGAGCACATAAATTCAATTTACATAACCTAAGCAAACGATCAAAAACATGTATTTCCCGCAATATCGCAAGACAAAATTAATAGCACATTATTTAACAGTCAGCACACAATTGAAATATAATTTTCCCGAAATATATCACAAGGCAAGATAATAGCACATTATTTAATCATCAGCACACAAGTTCAATCTAACTAACCTAAACAAGCAATTGAAATATAATTTTCCCAAAATATATCACGAGACAAAATAATATGACACTATTACCTAACCTAAACAAGCAATCGAAATATACATTTCCCAAAATATATCACGAGACAACATAGTATGACATTGTTTAATAGTAAACACACACTCTAATTTCCTAACCTAACAATCAAAATGGCTGTATATCGTGGGACACGTTCAATTTAAATCTTATCTAACCTAAACAACCTAAACACATTATTTAATAAAGCACTCGTTAAGAATGACATCTCAAAGTGAAAATATTACTTAATCTAACCGTCAAGAAAATCGTATCAATTCTCACATGGAAAATATTAGCATCAAGCGGTGCGCTTAAAGTAAAGTTCACCAACAATTTTTCAATGTTGATCACATACTTTTATGATATCATTCTGTTGAGTGTAACGAGATGAGCTGTCTAAACGCGTAACGCCTTTTTACTTTAATTACACATATTTATGTCGAAGCACTCCATTTGGTGAATTAGTGAGTCTGTTTATGATCGGAACAAGAAGAAAGAAAAATAAGATAAAATGGATGGATGTTACCCAGTTGGCTGAGGTTCCTTCCTTGTCACCTGGATTCCTGGCTTCACAGGACAGAATAGGTTAGCAAACCTATTTAGCTACACGTTGCAGGTTATCTCCTCGGATATTGGTTCCAAGTCCTATTGAATATGGGACTTGGTCCCTGTATTTGACGAGATGATCTCCAACTACTTACTTCCTACACATTACGCTATCACTCGTAATGGCGGAAGTAACACTCGATGGCTTTAACCAAAATCGTTTTATAGAATTCTCATTTCTGTCGGTTCCTCAGTGTTTCTTTTTCTCCCAAACTAAGTTAGGTTTTCCAATAAATAATTTGTAATAGGTTAACGTCCAAATTTCTACACTTTTGATCACAAAATTTCTGTTTTTGAAGAACCGACTTAAGCCATCATCCTTCTTATTTTAAGAACGGCGTTTTTTTTGCGTCATCACCTTCGCTTTACCAGACCTTAATAAACGCGGTTTTCAATATTATATGTTCAACTGTAATTAACACAGTTTTACCATAATTATATATCGATACAGGAATCTAACCTTAAAGATCACGAATATTTATATATATTTCTAATTTCTAACTTACTGGAAACTATATTTATTAATTTTAAAAATAAGCACTTACTTCTTCCTGCTCATTATTTACCAGTCGCCCCGGTAACTAAGAATTTTAACTGCGTTTCAATCCGCCATTATTAGCATTTCGTTTTCTCTAATAGTGATTCGAACGCCCTCTTGTGGCCGCAATCGAAATGATCGCTATGCTCTTGACAAAAGAATGACAAAGAGCAACAGCGGAAAATGACCTGATCAGTAGAATTGTCTTATGATCGAAGTTTCGGATTGATATTATTATGAGGTAAAGTAAATTAAGGCAAATGGAAGTAGAGTAACATATAAATCAAATTTTCAATATATTCTAACCTAAATGGAATTATTACAGTACCGCGAAAACATTGTAGAAAGAAAATAATTCGCAATTTTGTGATAAACTATTGGTGTGTTTACGTGTGTTTTGCGTATCGCATATAAAACTAATAACTCTTTTGTGCCATTTATTTCATTGACAACAAAATAAACTACCATTAAAACGAATCTTTGGAGGCACTCGGGTGCAGTTTTAAAATACACGAACCAACTTTAACGCTGCATAAGCAACCGGTAAACATTTCAACACGGGTAAACATTACAATCCGGGAGCCAATTCAAATAGAATGTAACGACCATCAATCGGTCTGTTACATAAGCTCTGCGGAGCTTCTAACCCGTTAAATCACTTTTTGAGTATTATTTTAATTTAATAAGTGTTATAAAAATGTAAAAAAAAAAACTTTCCTCGGGCCGGGTTTGAACTCACGCCAAAAGAGACTTTTCTTAGTAGCATATAGCGCTATCCCACTCGGCGACGAAGTTTGGATCGTTTGATTTCTGCTATTTCAATGCAATGTGACAAGAAGTGGATAACGCCAACCAATCAGAACTGTGTTTCTCGTTTCTACTTCCGGGAGCATTACTCTCCTTAGCTAGTCCTGGTTTGACGATCTCTGTTCTACAGTAATCAATGTAAGAATAGGAAACGGTTGGTTTGAATATCACTTCCGATTTGAATATCTCCTTTATCAACCAACTCCATTCATAACTTTGCACTTCTACAGCCTGACCAAATTTGGAGGTGATCTATCATTACTAGGCCCTACCTGAGTTTTTTTTTCTCTCTCTCTTTCTAACAGATGGACTGATGAACACACGGATATAATAAATACGTAAAAGAGTTTTGGTATATCAATCTACTTGAAAATTGGTAGATCAGAGTGTCTACTGAGTTTCATTTTCAAAATTCCAGGATATTTCCAATATATTGAGTATAACTATCACCAAATTCCAGTACCTGATTGATTGTTTACAATGATTTTTTAAAAAGTTCTTTAGGAATTATCATAGTCTTGATGATTTCTGGTTTGTAATTGTTTTACCATCAAAAGAATATTTTAGTTTTAATAAACTTAGTTAACCTTGATTTAAAATACAATGATTTTGTAACATTTTTAAAGCGCCTCCCAACTCCTCTCACAGTCCTCCACTCCACCCATTGCTTTAAATCACAAAATGTACACAACTCTTGCTTTACAATCTCAGTGGATACAAAATTGTTTCTAAGAGTATTAAAACAATTGGAAAAAGTTCTGATCTATGAAATTGATCACATGAGTGCAAGTGACCACAACAGTGAATCGGAACAAGATGGCCCATGGATATATTTTTCGATCTTCTAAATACATGTGCAATTATTGCACTTTGCATCCTGAAATTCAATACCAGTTCATCTTAATTGCCATGGAGGATGAGGTTTTTTTTTTTCGAGGATATCGCGTCGAAAATGATTTAACCTCAAATACAACCTAAGTCTCTATTACCCAAGTTCCAGTTGAAATTAGGAAAACGGGCCGATTCCTACTGTTACCTGCTGCTGAGGGAGAGGGAACTGTCAATTTTGAAAAGTCATCATTCCCCAGAGGACGTTGTCATATCATGCCTGTGGAAGAGGAAGAGAAAAAACAGGCAATATTTAGCAGAAGGGGTCCAGCAATTGTTTCTAAAATATGTTACAATTTCGGTAGTTTCTGTTCACATTAGGTTACTTTGGGTTAGTTCAGGTTAGTTTAGGTTAGGTTAAGTTAGTTTTGGTTATGTTATGTTATGTTATCTTAGATTATATTAGTGTAGAAGTCCAGCATAATTCTACCAAAAATTATAGAAATTCGCTTATTTCTACTAATATTAGGTTAGTTCAGGTTAGTTTAGTTCAGGTTCGGTTACGCCTAAGTACTTGCATCTTTCATTTCTCCCTTATATTTTGTATTTTGATACGTATTTCTGGACACCTTCTGCTAAACATTTACCGAAAAAACTACAAGGAAGAGGTTCTTGAAATATAAGGGATGAATGTTTCATGAATGAAGAACATCTCAAAGAAAGTGTAACATGTTTGGAATCAGTCTAATAATCATGAAAAAAGTCCGTTATATTCAGTAGAACACTGTGTATAACCAAAACTATAACTTGTAATTAACATTTTATCAAGTAAGTTAAAGAATCGGCATTTAAAGATGATTTTACTTGTTCTAAACACATTTTAATATGTGGGTGACACCTGTCACACGCGCCTAATTGTGCAACACAAGCATATGCTGAACCTACTCATGCATTTTTATTCTTTCTCTGGGAACCTGCCTTTGCTTTTGTATGTGCATTTACTCTACGAATACAATGATTATCACTAGCATAAAATAAAACAGTCCGTTTTACCAGCTTAGAAGCTTGGTATTAATAAGGTCATTATGCAATCCAGCTTCTTTATCCAGTGACACGAATCACATGATATAGTGAACCAAAATCCACTCTATATTTCTCGTACTCAATGCACAAAGATCAGATATAGATGCACTCTTAATTGCGGTATTGCATATATTCAAATGACGATAAACTTGTTTCCATTACTGTAGTGAACTGTTTTATTATTTTACACCCGATATTTCCATTTTTATAGGTAATTCACTTTATTGCTATCATGATTCATTTACAAGATCGAACACACACACATAACAGAAAGTAGCAAGTACATTTATTTTAAATTACTCAATAGAAGATACCGCTATTCGCTTGTTCAGACACATATATATCTTTTCTTCTTCTTCTTCTAAAAGGAAGGAAGTCTTTTTTCGCTGGCGCCAAACTTTGTTTGTGTCTCCATTTCCACTAACATATATTATTCTGTTAAAGATTATAGACTTTTGTTCTATTTCTTTAGTTTTCCGACTTTTCCCTTCTTTGTGTGATTTTCTTGTCTTCCTTCTCTTTCTTTTTTCAGCGTTTCTTTCAGATTTCTTTAAAATTTGTTTTCTTCTTATAAATAATATTATTCTCACAAATTACTACAATATATTATTTACTTAAGGCACAATTAATTGTTCATCGAATTGTGTAATGCCAAGGGCGTAATTTAGGAGGGCAGGTTTTTGAAATAGCGTATATTTTAATCAGACTATCGTAATACATCACTGGTTACATCGGTGAAGACTCTTGTTCCCCTTCCTTATACCTGCAAGCAAAACTTCAAATGACACTACTTTTTAGAGCTAGTATATATCTATATCTATCTATCTAATATATATATATATATATAATTTGCAGAAGAGGCAAGTAATCAAAATATATGGTAATCTTACCTATGACATCTACAATAATGTTCAAAAACGTAATGCAAAATGTATGGATTTAACGTTGTAATAGCCCATAAGCAAGCCATGATGAACTAAATTGCTATGTGAATGCAATATGTTTAATTATGGTCCGTAACGATAGATGCGTCCAAAAGCTGACCGAATGCAAGGCACGTATTAATATGAGGAATGGATTTTTTCCCCTTTTCATTGTTTACTCCCTTTAACGCAACTGCTCTCTACGGACCCCCTTACCCTATCGTGCGGGTTCACCATTTTTGCACTGCCCTTCCGCGGTTTAGATACAGCTCTTATTTGGTGGCCACCTAGCACAGGTTGCTTAGTGTTTTTAATTATCGTTTTTGAGCATGCTACATTTATACCCACAATGGTGAAGCCATTTCAAAGTGAATCTGCACCTAGTAGTGCAATTCCTCTAATATGAATCAAGTTATAAAGTGCTAGAAATCGATTTCGTGATAAAAAAAAAAGAAGTACATAATTCATGAATTCAAATACAGCTGTGGCGTATCTTGAAACTTTCAGCGTATTTACCGCAATTTACCTAGGTATATCCGATAAAATGTTTACAATGTAATAACATTTCTCGACAGTCTACGTATTATATTTTGATATTTTATAACACATGCATAAACACTTTCTTTGCAAAAATAATGTATGGCATATACTATAAATTGTAAGTTAAGCATTTTACTTGAAGCTATCAAGCCGCAATCAGAAAATAAATTCTGAAGGGATGTAACTTATTTATTTTTAAAAAGTGAAAAAAAAAAGACATTGAAATTGACTTAGAGTGGAGTTTTCTATATTGCAAATTTAAGATATTTCTTGTAGGGTTCCTGTCGCAACACTTAGGCGAACTCTTCCTAGATAGGCCTTGGATGCTCTTAACTAGTGTTGCCAACAGTCAACGAGAAAAAGTGGCTAAAATCAACAGCTAAAAATGGCCAGAAGTGGCTGCAAAAACCAACCTATGGGTTGATAGAAAGCTAAATAAATTTGGTTCCTATAATAACATAAAACTAAAGCAGAACTCCCCAACAGAAATAAATATCATCATCTTCTTCTGTGGTTGAGCCGAAGCTTCTTTTGCCTCGGTTGCTTATACCGGGCTGCTTTTGTTTCAGTTATTTGCAAAACTGTGGCTGACATTTTGTATTAAAAAAAATAATAATAAAACTTTTGCATACTGCGCAACACAAGCCTCACATTTAAAATTGAAGAAAGTGTTTTTTTGTTTTCAACCTGTTCCTGACTCATTTTTTTACAACTTTAACCTGGTTGAATACACGTTTTACTTCCGCATTCGAATTTGGAAGCGTTAGTACGGAAAAAGTTCAACGAAACTAATTCTGAAAATGGACTCTGTTTTTCATCATCTATGTACTGATTAACTTCTTGCAAAAAAATTTCAGTTGAAGACCCATTTCATAAGATTTATGTTTGCCACTGATTTTCAATGTTATCGATACTATCTTCAAATCGCAAAATGAAAGCTAAAAATAAATCAGTGCAAGATCGTTTCACTGGTTTCAAATCCTCATTGACACTGAAATGTGATTCTTACCAATCCAATAAGACATCCAATACCTTATCGTGAAGAATACAAAATTAACTCATCACGATATTTATAAATACACATGGGTCTCGCCAGATGGAGGAACACACAATCAAATTGGCCACGTCTTAGTAGATAGAAGAAGATAGTCTAGCATACTTAATGTTCACTCGTTCAGAGGACCCGACTGTGACACTTATCACTATCTGGTAGCAGCGATAACAAAAGAGAGAAATTATCGTTGAATAAAGAGAATATTCAACATCTGAAAACAGAGAGGTTTAATTTAAAGATTAGAGGAGAACTAGGCGAGAGCGGAATACCAGATTGAAGTGTAATAAATTCTTGTTTTTAGAAGGTTTTGAAAACTCTAATGTTGAGGATATTTGGGTTCAAGTTAGGGATAGCATTAAAATTTCATCAAGCGAAAAATTATGGCACGCTTAAATATGTAGGAACAAATCATGGTTCGACCAGGATTGCACCAAATTAACGGAGAAGGGAAAAACAGAAGAAACTGCGTTGACTACAAACTCCGAACGATATAAGTACACTAAATTTCGTTGATAAGATAAGATAAGATAAGATAAGATAAGCTTTATTGTCATTAAACAACATTTGTTGTAATAGACATTGTCAAATATAACATATATATATATATATTTACAAGTTTTATCACACTACGAGGCAAGTTTTATGAGAACTTCCAAAATGTTTAGGAGAAATAAACGCGATTATTTGTAAGCTTAAATTAATGAACTTGAAGATAATAGTGAAAGAAAAAGATCGAGATATGTGTTCAAGAGCATGAATGAATTTATGAAAGGTTATCAACGTCACGTGTATATATTAAAGAGAGACAACGGAACAATTCTTACTGATACCGATATATACTATAGTATCTTGAATAGATGGAAAGACTTCTTTGATGATTTGCTTAACACGTAGCCAAAAACTAATGTTCATGGGGAAGTAAAATGCTCAGCAGGACCATAAATTTCAGAGATTAGCCAAACAGAAGTAGAAATTGCTATAAAGAAATTAAAGAAACACAAATCTCAAGGTGTAGACGAAATTCTGGATGAGTTAATTTTAGCTAGAGTCAAAAAATGTGAACAAGATACACAAATTCATTCTCCTATCTGAAATAAGGAGGAATTATCACAAAAGTGAAAAGAATGAATCATTGCTTCAATTTACAAGAAAGGCGACAAAGTAGTTTGTAATAATTTTCGAGGCATTTTTCTTGTATCAACATCCTATTAAATCCTCTCAAAGATTGATCCCATATACGGATGAAATTATTGGAGATTATCAGTGTTGATTTAGACGAAATCAATCAACTACGGACCAGACATTTACCATTCGACAAATACTCGAAAAGAAATGGAAATATAATACCCCCATACATCAATTATTTATTGATTTTACAAAGGCTTACGATTCTATTAGGAGATAAATATTATAGAACATTCTTGCAGCATTTGGAATACCGAAAAAAAAACTAGTTAGATTAATTAAGATATGTTTAAACGAATCCCAAGGTAAAGTCCGAGTAGGAAAACTCTTCTCCACGAGCTTCCTTGTCGATAATGACCTCAAACAAGGAGATGCGTTGTGGACATTATTATTCAACTTTATTCTCAGACGCTATAAGGAAAATCAAAGATAGCAACCAGGTCCTAGAGCTGAATGATATTCATCAGGTTATGGCGTATGCTAATGATGTAAATCTGATAGGAAAAGATAGAGAACAAGAGGAATAAGTACAGAGACATTATTAAATGCTTGCAGGTTTAGAAGTAAATGCAGAAGAAACTAAATACATGAAAGTTCACTGGGATGGAAATACTGCATATTATAGATGCGTCAAAGTATCAAATAATATTTTCGATAAAGTGGATACTTTCAAGTATCTAGGACCAATATTAACAGGTCAAAATCATATCCACGAAGAAATTAAATGTCGACTAAAAGCAGGGAATTAAGGATGCGCACGAGACGAGTCGAGACAGAATTTTCCTGACAAAATTCGAGTCGAGACACAGCTCTTCCAATAGAGAAGAATACATTTTTCGAGTCGAGACATCACTTTTACCGCACATTTTCGAGACGAGACAGCCTTAAATCTTGTCTCATGCGCATCCCAACAGGGAATTCGTGCTATTATTCGGTTCAAAATCTTTTGTCGTCACGAATTCTGTCGAGAAATTTGAAGCTAAAATATATATATATACAGTATAACCTCGTTAACAAGAACTCGCTTAAGCCGAACACTCGGTTAGGACGAACAAAATTTCGGTCCCGGCATCGCTGTACGTTATCTTATAGGAAGTTTTATCGGTTAACACGAATTTCGGTTAGCACGAATTACGAACTAATTTTTAGTCCCTTGAGTCAGTAAAGGTGTTCATTTAACACGAACTTTCAGTCCTTGGTTGTTGTTTTTTTCAGATCATTTTTCTTACTTCAGATTTCACTCCGGATCAGTTTTTGTCATGCAGTATTTATACAGACGAAAATTGCCTTGTAAATAAGAGAAAAACCAGAAACAGGTATTTTTCCTCTCTTATGAGGTGTTGATTCTGTTCTCCGTCATGCGCTAAACATGCAGGTGCTTGGCAGACGAGCTGGCGACAGCTCGAGACAAAACATTTTCTCTCCCCTGTAACTCCAAACTGGTGACAGCAGTCATAAATACCTTTCCGTTACTAGCGGTACCTAACCTGCTAGCGGAGTTACCAATTTTATAACTTGACCTGGATTTTCTGCGTGGAAACTTTTTTTTTTTAAATCTTCGAAGATAGGATAATAAGCTTACTGTAGTGTTTTCACTTTTCAGAGGACGGTACCGAGACCGAAACTAGTCTCGATCTCGATCTTAATTCGAATTTGTGACCGATCCGTGCTTTTCAAAATCGAGACGAGACCGAAACTCCCAGTCCCTTCTCGATACAATTCTGTGATTGGTATCAAGACGGAGAATAGTCTTGGTATCGTCTCGAATTTGGAACCGAGACGAGACCGAAACTACTCAGTCTCGTCTCGATACCATCTCTAGTGTTTTCTATGACATACATAATATACTGTAGTGGTATATATAGTCTGTATAATGTAGTGCGTATGTATGAAGAAAATGTATTCGAATAATAAAATTTGGGTCCCCGGTTAACACGAATTTTTTTAACACGAACTCCTGATTTTTCAGTCCCTTGGAATTCGTGTTAACGGGGGTTTACTGTATATATATATATATATATATATATATATATATATATATATATATATATATATAACGATAATCATGCCAGTTCTTCTGTATTGTTGCGAAACATAGTCGCTTTCTTTAAGGGAAGAACGCAAGCTGAAAAATTCTGAAACGAATATTCGAACGCAAGGGAAAAGGCAATCGGGAATGGCGGAAACTTCATAATAAGGAGCTACATAATTTATACGGTTTTCCAAACATTGTTAGGGACGTCAAGTCTAGGAGGCTCAGGTGGGCAGGTCATGTAGCTAGAATGGAAGAAAACAGGAACGCTTTCAAAGTTTTGACTGGAAATCCAATCGAAAAACGTGCATTAGCAAGACCTAGACGCAGATGGAAGGACAATATTAAGATGAATCTCGCAAAAATAGGAATATAAAGCAGAAACTGGATTCAGTCGGGTAAAGAGAGAAGTCATTGGAAAGGTTTTATGAACGTGGCATTGAACATCCGGGTTCTATAGGCCGTAGCGTTAGTTAGTTCTTTTACGTAGGGGTAAAAGTAAGAGGGAACGTGCGGGACGCCGTCCCCCCAACTCGAAAAAATATGTACGGCGTCCCCCCAGTTCCTAAAATATTACAATGGGCAAAGATAGGCAGGGGGAACGGCGTGACGTCATGCCGCTACCTACCGTCCCCCTACCTTTTCAGATCCACTTTTACTCCTGCTTTTGCAGTAAAAAAAATATTTTGTGAAGTAGATAGATAAAACAGAACACAACTGGTACGTATGCACAGAAAACATATCCTGACGATACAAGTAGTTGATAGAGAAACAATTCCAATAAATTCCTTCAAATTGGAAGCATCTCATATATCAATGGAATTTTTAAAAATCACTGGTAGTGGTAAGTCTTTAAAACAAATGAAATTCGTTGTTTTAAGTAAGTTCTGACCCTTTTAGTTCCTACTCTACGATTTCGAATGTTATTATTCCCCTTGTTTACTTTCATTTTTAATATTCCCGCGCAAACAGCAGCTTGCGTGTGTCTCTTCACTCAGGTACGTAGCCAAGGGGTGGGTCCGGAGGGTCCGGACCCCCTTCCTTCGGGATCAGAAATGAAAAAAATTAAGGAAGGATGCAAAAAAGAAACGAAGAAAAGAAGAGGTGAGGTGAGGTGATTTTAGTTTAGCGTCCCTTTCAGCAGCGAGGCTATATGAGACGTGGACCTACTGATTAACGTGGAATCCGAACCACATGAGCTCCCGCCGGGAATCGAACCCGGGAAGAAAAGAAGAATCAGCGTTAAAAATATAAAGCTACAGCAAGCGTTTGGTTACTCTTTCTTCTGACATGAGTAGCTTTGTATGGAGCAAACGGGGGGTCAAGTTTAAATTGGATATTATTGTAACAGCATTGCGAATTCCATCGAGCTCTATGTTAATACTATGGACTACAAATCACGATCGATAAACCGGTTCGATCAGAAAGACTCTCAGGTAGAACTTAAGAAATGCCCACAATTCTTTTCTATATATATAAAAGAGAACGTACAAAATCCTTTGTCCGCTCATCACGCTAATACGGCTGAACCAATTTCTTTCATTTTTGGGGGGTTATTAGGATTTGGACCCTAGATGGTTTTTATCATATCACTTTAATTTTTAATTACCAGTGTCTTGAGATAATTGACCATTCAAGTGTCCATAACGTACAAATCCTTTGTTATTAGTTCATCATAGGTAAAAATAAACGTATTTATATGCAACCCGCATGACCGTGTCACTCGGCGGGTTAACATAAATGACAGGCGATATACAGCGGAAAATAGCTTGAATCTTCTGTTTAAAATTTTTTAATTGATTTGCTTATTTTTACAGACACTTTTACAATATGCCAGCACCGGGATGACCGCAGCGAAGCGGGGCGGGTTAACATAAATGACAGGCGATATAATGTTAAGATTTACTGCAATCTTCTATGGTTTTTATCATATCACTTGAAAGCGAAAAAGTAAAAATTATCTAAGTAACAAAGTTTATTGCGTTCCGGGGTGACCGCAGCGAAGCGGGGTGAACGCTGCTAGTCACCAATAATATGAGCCTGGCTACATAGATTCCAGTTACACTTATTAAATAAATTTTCAGTTTCGCGGCAACTGAATCCATTTTATAGAATGTCATTACTGCCGAAAGAGATCTCGTCGCTGTCCTTGGCAGTATTAAACAAAGATAAGAAAAAGAAGAAAGAAAACAAGAAGAACCGAATTCGAATGACCTCTGAAGACTATCTTCTTCAGTATGTTTTTATATTCTTTTACTCGAGATTTCTCCATAGTTTGTTATTAAAATACTTACTAACATATTCTCATTTTATTGTCCTAACAAACCAATATGGGTACGTTGCCAGTAAAATAGTTCAGACTGATCGAGCCCCTGGTGTGTAACCACAGTATATCATGTCACGCCCCCCCCAATATATGTTGCCAGTAAAATAATTTAGAATGATCGAGCCCCTTGTGTGATAACCATAGTATTTTGTCACGGACCCCCCCCCCTATTACAAAATCCTGGCTACGTGCCTGTTTCACTCCTCTCATTTTCATACCTTCATTCTCACCATCATGATTAATCCGATTGGGTAGAAAAGTGTGATTAACTAAGCAAATTCATCACCATCACAACGCTGAACACGCATTTTAGACTTTGAGCGTTTCCGATTTTGAAAACGCTCCTGTGAACACTATAAGTCATTACTCGACACCTTGTATATCACATCGTCATTAAGGATTCGTATATAGTAACTTTCTTTAAGTAATAATTAAAAACTTGTTGTGACTCTTATTGAAAATTTTGGATTGCGTGCGGAGCGAGCAAGAATTTTTTTTAAAAAATGTTTTTCTTTGCAAACCAACAATACTGATTTAATAGGGCGCCAATTCTTTTAGGAGGCGCCGCGTCGTTTACTCTTTTCCGGTACCTTTTCGATCTTCACCTTCTTCGCCCCCTTGCTATCAGCGCCCTAGGCGTCCGCCCCGCTCGCCCCCCTCCCTAGCTACGGCTCTGGACATAATAATAAATGTTTTGTTTTTTTTGAGTATTCTATTCACAAAGAACTAAAATTAACATGTTTGATATTATTTTGATTCTTGCTTTTGTGCTTTTTAATCTTCAGATCTGACAACACTAAACTTTCGTTGAGTTTGAGCTGTTGCAGTATCACTGACCGTGACGCGTGTTGCTGTTTCAGCCAGTGCCTAAGCCTAATAGTTGTACGGACCTGTGTAACCATGGATATCATAAATTTAATTGCGTTACTGTGTTATCCATATTAACATAATCCGTAAGTGGAGATGCAATAAAAACTTCCAAAATTCGCGGCTCCAAGATAAAAATTCAGTAAATGAATTAAAGAAGTGAAGAATATCAGTGGAAAACCATACTGTAAACATTGTAAAGTGTATTTCAGAACCCACACAACTGACTTAAGCAAACGTGCCTCCTTTGAAATGAGAAAGGTCTTCCATTTTATACTATCCCCGTGTGCCCAGTTTATTGACCAGGGAATTGAAATTTATTTAACTACGAGGAGCATGCTTTTTTTTTTTTTAAAAAAAAGATATTTAAAAAAAACAAGAAAATGATAGAAGAAATCTATTGTTATTAATATACAAGTACATACTTTGGCTATTTCTCAATGTAATCAACACGTACCTCCAGTCATTTGTGGTAGCATGGCGCAAGATACCGTATACCCTATGTCTGCCAGAACTGATGTCTCTAGCACTTCACTGCCGTTGAAACGCTTCGATGAAAGTTACTTTTCCAGGTGAAAAGAAAAAGAAATCACTGGGGGCAAGGTCGGCAATGGCAGTATTTGGCATTACGCACCTGCTGTAATTGCTCGTCTTGATTCCAAGAATTGCTGAAAACACGGTTGTCATGATTTTGTGAACTGATGGTGTTTCCTTGAATTTCTTCGCTTTAGGAGAAGCAGAGTGCTGCATTTTATTGACTGCTGCTTCTACTCCCCAATGACGTATAGGGATGCGCACGAGACGAGTCGAGACAGGATTTTCCTGACAAAATTCGAGTCGAGACACGGCTCTTCCAATAGAGAAATATACATTTTTCGAGTCGAGACATCATTTTTACAGCACATTTTCGAGTCGAGACAGCCACAAATCTTGTCTCGTGCGCATCCCTAATGACGTACGATATTTAGGCTTTAATCCCCCGTCACTATATGAGAAAAGAGATCAATTTCATCCTTCCCCAGCAAGCCGAAAAAATCACGTGCAGCTATCATTTTTTGTTCTTTGTGAGCATGTGTCAGCATTTAAGGCACCCACCTCGTACACAGTTCGTGGTGACTCAGCTTGTCTGTTCGATGCACTTCTGGAAACTCTTTGGCGAGTTCAGTTACTGTGAACCGTCGATTGGATCATACTTTCTCGTTAACCTGTTCCATCAATCTTTCGTCTGGACACTAGACCTTCCGCTGCGATCGTCATCATGAACATTTGAATAACTAACTAACTAACTCTATGGCCTATGGAACCCGGAGGTTCAGTGCCGCGTTCACAATAGCTCTCCACTGACTTCTATCCTTAGCTAATTGCATCCAGTTTCTACTTTGTATTCCTATTTCTGCGAGATCCATCTTAATATTATCCTCCCATCTGCGCCTAGGTCTTCCTAATGGTCGTTTTCCTATGGGTCTACCAGTCAAGACTTTGAAAGCACTTCTTCTTTCTTCCATTCTAGCTACATGACCTGCCCACCTAAGCCTCCTAGACTTGACGACCCTAACAATGTTGGGTAAACCGTATAAACTATGTAGTTCCTCGTTATGAAGCTTTCGCCATTCCCCATTCCCGTTCCTCTTGGGTCCGAATATTCGTCTCAGGATCCTGTTCTCAAATACTTTCAGTCTATGTTCTTCCCTCAGAGTAAGAGACCATGTTTCGCAACCATACAGAACAACAGGCATGATTATCGTTTTATATATTTTAAGCTTCAAATTCCTCGACAGAATTCGCGACGACAAGATTTTGAACCGAATAGTAACACGAATTCCCTGCTTTTAGTCGACATTTAATTTCTTCGTGAATATGATTTTCGTCTGTTAATATTGATCCTAAATATTTGAAAGTATCTACTTTATCAAAAGTATTATTTAATATTTTAACGCCTCCACAATTTGCCGTATTACGGTCCCGACGCACTTCCATGTATTTAGTTTTCTCTGCATTTACTTCTAAACCCATGTCCCTGCAAGCATTTAATAAGATCTCTGCATTTATTTCTACTGTTCTCCTATCATTCCCTATTAAATTTACATCATCAGCATATGCCATAACCTGGTGAATGCCGTTCAACTCTAGGCCCTGGTTGCTATCTTTGATTTTCCTTATGGCGTATTCCAGCACAAAGTTAAATAATAATGGCGAAAACGCATCTCCTTGTTTCAGGCCATTTTCGACGTGGAAGCTCGTGGACGAAAATTTTTGGTAAATATTTGGTCGATAGTTGATCGATTTCGTCTAAATCCGCACTGATAATCTCCAATAATTTCATCTGCGTATGGGGTCAATCTTGCTAACAGAATATTTGAAAGGATTTTATAGGATGTTGACAGAAGAGAATTGCCTTGATAATTATTACAGTCAGTTTTGTCGCCTTTCTTGTGAATTGGAACAATGATTGACTCTTTCCACTCTTGTGGCAATTCTTCCTTGTTCCAGATAAGGAGAATGAGTTTGTGTATCTTGTTCCACAATTTTTCGCCTCCAGCTAAAATTAACTCAGCCGGAATTTCATCTACACCCGGAGATTTGTGTTTCTTTAATTTCTTTATAGCGGCTTCCACTTCTATTCGTTTGGGTTCTGGAATATACGGTTCTGCGGTGTGTATCTCCTTTTCTCCACGCACATTAGTTTTTGGCTGCGTGTTCAGCAAATCGTCAAAGAAATATTTCCATCTATTTAAGAGGCTATCCGTATCAGTGAGAACTGTTCCGTCAGATTTCTTTAATATATAAGCACGAGGTTGATAGCCTTTCTTAAATTCGCTGATCCCCTTATACATGTCCCGAATATTTTTATTTTTACTATTATCTTCAAGTTCCTTAATTTTAGATTTCAAAAAATCCCGTTTCTTTGTTCTAAAAGTTTTGGAAGTTTCCCGCCTGATATCTGCGAAATTATGTGTAGTTATTTCATTCGGATTTTGTAGCCACCGTAATTTTGCCTGTTTTCTCTTCTCTGCTAGTTTAATGCATTCTTGGTCGAACCATGGTTTGTTCCTACGTATTTCCGCGTGTCCCAATTTTTCTATTGCTGAACTTTTAATGCTATCTCTAATTTCAATCCAAGTATCCTCAACACTAGTGCACTCCGAGTCTTCTAAAACCGAGAATCTATTCGAAACTTCAATCTGGTATTCCTCTCTTACCTGGCTCTCTTCTAATTTCTTTAAATTAAATCTCTTCGTTTTCGGACATTGAGTATTACCTTTATTCAACGATAATCTCTCCCGTATTATTGCTGATACCAGGTAGTGATCAGTGTCACAATCAGCCTCTGTAAACGACCGGACGTCAATTATGCTAGATTGTCTTCTTCTATCTACTAAAACGTGATCAATTTCATTATGTGTTTTTCCGTCTGGTGAGGTCCAAGTGTATTTATGAACGTCGCGATGTGGGAATTTTGTACTCTTCACGATTAGGTTTTTGGATGTTGCAAAGTTCACGAGTCTAACACCGTTGTCATTACTTTCCTTATGCAAACTTTCGTTCCTATAATCGGTTTGAAAATATCCTCTCGTCCTACCTTCGCATTTAAATCCCCTAATAGAATCTTCATATGGTATCGCGGGAGTTGGTCAAATATCCGTTCCACTTCTTCGTAAAAACTATCTTTTATATCGTCAGCCTTATCTTCAGTTGGAGCATGTACATTTAAAACAATAATATCACACCACCGTCCCTTAAGAGTAATAAAAGAAAGTCTGTCAGTAACAAATTCAACCCGTTTAATTGCTGGTAATATTCGTTTGTGAACGAAAAACCCTGTTCCTAACTCATGATTTTTATTTCCTTCCCCGTAAAAGAACGTAAAATTTCCGGAATTCTCAGATCCATTTCCTTCCCATCTAACTTCCTGAACTCCTACTAAGTCCATCCTGTATTTCTCTAACTCACTCGTTACAGATTTTAACGCGTCTGCCCTATAAAGACTTCTAATATTCCATGTTCCAAATCTCACGTCCATTTTCTTTTGCTGCTGTCGTGGCAAGTTATCAGTCCTTGTCCGAGGCTTTTGTGAATGTTTCTGAACAAGTACCTTTTTTTACAGGATGAGGTGTTAGCCTTACCCAAACCCCCAAGCTGAAGAACATTTGAATATCCTTTCCGAAATTCTCTGCTTCAATGCCTCCCGTTCCCTTCACTCATTAGGCCTACGGTAAATTGTACACAATTCCCGATCGATATCTGGCGTTCAGAAATCGTATGACAGATCTCACTTTACATTTGGCGGGATTTGTATTGCGGCAGCCATTTTATCTTACTAATATTCGGCCGTACGCAACTCCTCTCGGACGATTCTATGTACGATTCTGTGTCTTGGACGATGTTACAAGTAAAGAATACTAGGACACGCTCTGCGCATGCTCAACTTCATCAGTGTTGCCAAGCCCGAGAAAAAAATGGACCCTTTTTTTGACATGCTCCTTGTGTAGAAGCCTAAGAGCGAAAGTATTAAAAATTTGTATGTACTTTACAATTGAATGACGATATGAACTTTTCTATCTAAATGTAATCCACACGATAATAACAGATTTAAATTTAGCTAGCCAGACACTGTATTCAATTCTCTAAGCCATCAGCACCGTATTGTTCATTTGTACTTAACGTGACGCTCATACGCTTAAAGTGTTGCCAGGTTACTAATGTTGATAACAAACCTTGAAAATTGCTGATTTATCATTATTAATTGCGATGCCATAGATGTTTAATTCTTTATTGGTAATTATTTATTTCAACATCCTGTATAATCGAGTATTCTTAACTGTTAATGTGTTATATTTTAATAATAATAATAATAATAATAATAATAATAATAATAATAATAATAATAATAATAATAATAATAATAATAATAATATACTAGGTATTAACATGCTTTTACGTTAGAGTGAATATTCAAATGTTGATTTTATGAACAAAAAATAGATAACATAATGCTCCATGTTTAGTCTAAAATTAATACATTAATTTACTATTAGAGTTCTATTATCTATGAATATTTTTTACTCAAACAATTACTCTTCAGAAATGTCTCCATCTCACATTCCGGTTGTATATTACCATCACCTCTTTTATCTTTATTACAGGTTTATTCTTTTTATACCTGTAAGTGGACCTAAAAACCGTAAATTCAGGTAAAGGAAGATCAACATATTTACTCTAAGTGGAAAGAAAACTCATTTATTCTTCACATTAAGTACAAATATAGTGAGAAGATAAAACACAATGAAAAATGCTCCACATGTGACATATCCAATCCAAACGCCTTTATTCGTCATATGCCAACCACGAAGAACAATATTTCGTGTTGAGTCAACTGGTAGTGTTAGAGGGACAATATAAGCAAGATTGCGCCAAAAATCGTCCATAGCTACAAGAGGCCATGCAATACCTAAAGACAGAAGGAAATCGTATTAGACAATAAGCAGGCAGTTTCAAATAAGGAAAATCTAATACTGACTAAATACTATTTTATTTGTCCGAAGTCAATCGTATTCGTAACTAAAGCCTGTGACAAACATCTTGGCATTTCAGCTAAACGAATAAAAAGCAAGCTCTGACGCGATGTTGCCGAGTGCTAAGGGGTGTGGTTATGGCTAAGCAGACGAACTACAGCGCGATCAGGTGGCAGAGGACAGATGTGGATGTGTACAAAATAAACGTATCAATACTGCTGGCCTCTCTTTTGCTAGCAGCATTTAAAAGGAACTTGGAGTGCCACCTTCAAATGTCAAGATGTTTGTCACGCCGTTTAATTTTATTAGAATGTTGTTGAAATGTGCAAGACAGTGACGTCGATGTTAAAGTGAACTAGAGTGCGAACATTTTGTAGTGAGTTGTGATCAATGATGCCAACCTGTGGGAGAATCCCGTATTTAATGAATTCTCGAAATGGGATAAAGGTAATTTTCGTAAAAATTGACAAGATTTATGGGATTTTTCATGTATCTATCCCATTGACGCCAACAAATTTGTTTATGAGCGAGTAGAGATATCAGTCTTCAATAAACGTGAAAATAATGCTAATTGTCGAATGTTGTTACTATAAAATGCATGCTAGTATTAAAATAATTTATCCAGTGACTTGTAAATCTCAAAAAACTAGTTCCAAGGAACGTTAATTGTACTCTGATATTTAAAAAAATGAAAGAAAAAAACAGAGTTAACGGAAGAAGGTGAAATGAGAAACATCAACTTCCAAAACGTTTCATACGAAATGAGTGCAGAATGAAGTTCATCTAACCTTATTACGTCCAATGGAAGATCATAACACGAAAACGTGATGGAAATACTAAACTCACAACAAAATGTACCTACTTATTTTATTAGTATGAATTGTCTCTTTCAATTAAGGAAAATACTTGTTCATAAGTTGTTTAATAAACGTAGACGATCGGAATTTTTGGATCATTCACTCATATATTGAAGAAAATGACTGATAGACACTAATTTCACTGTTTATGCTTTCTATCTTTAGAAAATTTTATTAGTATAGCGTGGGAAATTCAAGAGCAAAATGGGAATTTATGAATCGAGAGATGGGATTTTATAACGTTTCAGATTGGCATCACTGGTTGTGATAATATTCAGTAAAATGGAACCACCCATCGCGTGTAAAGTACGGTACGCTCATTGATGTGACTTTTGAATGCACTTAATGTGTCAGTAGCTGATATCTAACGTCGAGTGAACTGTATAGTGAACAGACCATGAGTGCCTCAAAGATATACGAAGATGAGTGCGACAGATTAATGAAACACGAAAAAATGTGCATTATAAGGAACACTTACAGACTTTTTCAGGAAAACATTTCCTCTGCCCAGACCCAATCCCGTTTGATTTTTATCTTTGCACCTGAAAGTTTTCCTTTGTGAGTAGAGTTTCTTTGATGATACAGTCAAAGAGGGTATTATTACTTGGTTACCATCACACGCAATATCGTTCTTCGATATAAGGATACAATACCTAGGTATATGGTGTTTCGTTACAATAAGAATCTCAACAAAGATGACAAATTTATTAAAATAATATTCCAAGACATGTACTTTAGTATTAAATAAAGTGTTCTGTTCAATTACATTCTTCAAATTGGCCAATGAAGCTTACTATCTTGATGACCTCTGTATTTCACAAATCTGGGGTAATCGAAGAATTATGGCCCATATATTGGTCTCAAAATTTTCTTAATGAAATACATGTATGAAGTGAATATTAACACACATTACGGTATTGAAACTTCGTTCAATTATTAATAAAAAAAATCAAAAAGTCAAGAGTAGGTCATCTCCACTCCTGACTGGGATTGAGATGACTGTTATCTATCAACTCTGACATATCTATTATTCGCAAAATCCACAAATTTTTACAAATATTCACTGCGAAGAATTGAGAACCGTTTCCACTAATTTATAGAGGAAATAAAAAGATAAAGTTTCGCTAATATGTGGAGGGAACTTTAACAGGTGAAGTAACACTTTTTCAACTCCAATCTAGACTGACTGTAGCTCAGTGGCTCTCAGTATTTCAATCAATAATTAACTGAGTTTTCAATATCAAAACGTGACACACACTTAACCCTTATGTCACCAAGGTTAGTGAGTTACATTAAGCACCAGAGGGTGCAAGTGGACCCCACATGGAAATATTTAATACTTATTTAGAATAGTGCTTATGCTTTATAATTACGCTTGAAATTAACAAACAAATACGTTTAACATACTTTAGAGGGTTTTTTTGTATTGTATTTACATGTAGATACTTGCATTTTCCCATAATGTTTTCATGAGAAAACCTTTTCACATATTGTATCATATTATAATACATATTTACATTCTTTGATAGTTTGCGTTACAGAAGAACATAAAAGCACAATGGTTAATATGTTCTCCTATGTTTCGTTTCATTGTACAAAGACAAATAATACAATTTTCTCCTGTTATTCCTTTGTACGGTACAAGAGCCAATCTTTAGTAAAAGTTTGTATTATTGACTCTTGTACACAGAAACGAAACGAGAAAATATTGACTCTTTTACTATGTTGTCTTAAAACGAAAAAGGTCTTTTATATTAAGTATAGGTACCAACATTTTTACACTTGTTTTCAACAGAACATATTTTTATAATATTTTATTTTCATGTTCACGTTCTCTATAGTATAATATGTTGGTTTTCTTACAATTTGGTTGAATTTAGATAAAGTAAAAAAAAAAAAAAAAAACTATCACCAAGGGTTGCCATATAATAGCATTCATAAAATCAGAACTGTTATCTATTCATTCATTCATTTATTTCGTCTGTTTAGTCATACATATTGCACGATTACGTGCGTATGAATAAGACTTGTCAAGGGTACAAACATATAAAATACGTAGTAATGACATATACATACCTATTGAATTAAACTACTATGCTACATCTACGATATAAAAGCAGTACATAACAATATATATTTCCAAAACTATCAATAGACAATTGGATTAAACTACTATGCTACCCAAAACTATCAATAGACAAATTCACTTACATATCTAAAAATTCGTTTACAAAATAAAAGCAGTGCTGCAACAGATAAGTTTTCATTAACCTCTTGAACTCTCCTTTTTGTTCTGTCCTTCGAATAATAATTCTGCCCTATATTTGTAACTCAATACAGCAGAACCCCTCTAATACGTCACCATTGGGACTGGGGACATGGTCGGAACGCAAAAAGGTCACTTTATCAGAGAATACAGAAAAATACGGATTTGCAGTGAAATAAACAATCTCTGGACTCAAAAGTGACTGTATTGTTTTTTACGGTAAAAACATTGCAAAAATCTTCAAGAAAGCTGTCATTATTATTGTAAAGAGCAATATATACTGTACGTACAGTATTTACTAGGTAAGCCTATAGTATAAAGTCAGTTATAGATTTTTTTGTTTTCGGAGTGATTCCCCTTTGTCCAGTGTTTGTAGCACTGCTAATGTTTCATGTAGTGAGAGAGTAATGTGAGTAATGTATTTACGTTTTACTTCTGACATGTTGAAAAAACAGTGTACTATAATGAACACTGTCGTAAAACCAACGAACAGTCAGCACTAAAAACTGCACAGTACAGTACAGAAAACATGCACAACGAAAGAAACGATACAAGAGATTGCGGAGCCCTAAAGCGAACAAGCTGTAACAGCAACTAAATAACAATGCCGCAACGGCAGTAAACGATAATGGGTCTCGTGAGTCACCGACGAGTTGGGACAAGTTCGGCTCGAGCACGGTCGGATCAGCTGGAGTGGTGGACCAGCCAAGGACGGAGTAGAGGGGTTTTACTGTAATTTCAGAAGTAGAAAAATGAAATAAGCAAAATTAAGCATCAAGCAGAGGGGCTTGGTGCAAGCAAGAACAAAATTGCATATTCCTCGTCCATCTCTTCGCTGAAATGATTCAAACTATTACTTTAAAAAAAAAAAAAAACATGACAATCACAAAAACAATATCCTTTATGTATAAATTTCTGCACCAAAAATTACGGGAACAGTAAATAAAAAAAAATTAAAAGTTGTGTTACACATGCCCTCCCTTAGTGCTATGGAAGTTAAAGTCTCCCTCCTTGTTTACAAAGAAAAGAAAAAAAATGTACTCTTACCACACAAACAAAGCATGGGATACATACTTCCCAATGCAGCTTGTATTGCTGTGGATTCCCTATCAACACAGGCTGATAATAAGAAGCCTGGAAAAGAAAATTCATTTTAATTTGATTTCATTTATTTATTCTTGCGCAAAAGCCTTCAGCCTGTTGAACATTATAGGCTAAAATCGTTCTCAATTAAAATCTCTCATTGTTTACTTTTAACTTCTTTTTTAAAATTTACCCGTCAACGAACACGCAGTTACACAAATACAAGGTGTTTCAAAATGAATATAGAAGTTCAAGGCTTCGTGGTATTTATGACGGCGTTACTGGAGTATCGCCGGACCGTAGGAAAATAAATAAATAAATAATAATAAAAGATTATCATTTAGTTTCTTCCTCAAAATACTAGATTGTGACAATGGCTCACTTGGTAGTGATGATTCAGTGTAGACGTATGGCATAAAAACTAGCACATAAAACACGAACCAAATTGTGCTAGGTGGCCAATAAAAAGCAGGAATGATATTTAACCGAGTTGGGGCAGGAGCGCAGCAGAGGGTTCGAGCGTTAGCGAGATGGTACGTCCGTAGGAAACAGGCGCGTCAGCGACGGCGGTTATACACATAAACGAGAATAGTGGGAAAACACTTTATATATCATAAAGTGGATAGTTTGTGATGCACAGCTTATGGGAGATACTAAATGCCATCCAAAAATAGACCAAAATGTACTAAATTAGATTAGATTCGATCAAGTTTGGTTAGATGTTCCTCTTCCGTTTCCACAATTACGATAAGCTGCTCGCCTGCTTAGTAGACCATGCCTTTCACACAATTTCAAGAACTGACATTCCTTATTTTGTATAACTCGATAAAACTCAAACACGATATGACACAATCTTGTTATTTACGCACCATTTCCACACTGCCTCTCTCTCATAAATTATAACAAGTGTACCTCTCCGCCAAATAGTCCGTTCCACCTCCATATATAGTGCTGCTTATAACATCGAAAACAACTAACAAGAACAAGTGTTATCTTAACTTCAACTATTTCCCTCACATTACTTTCACTCACTCTTCCTCAAAAACCAAAATAAATTCTATAATTCACCTGATAAATTTTCTAAAATTGATCTGGAGATACAGCAGTTAACCCTTTATTACAATTAACTTACAATTATAATAATACATCAAATGATAGAGCAACTGAAACAGTTTTGTACACACAGACGCGCATGCAGTGTTTCCACTGTCTGCCGTTAGAAAGCGCTACTAGAAAAGATGGCAACCACTGAGCAGAAAGGTTTTTGTGTTTTTACATTTTGCAAAGACTGAATCTGGTTTGCTTATTAACCCTTTCGGACCTGGTGGTAACATTTTTGTACATCATATTTTAAGATTAATATAATTACTCTGGAAGATTCAAAATGGCTGGGTTTTCACGTCAGTATTCTTTGAACTTGTCTAAATCACTTTCCGCTATTTCTCTGGTGCTTTCATGTGTTGTCAGGAAGCAACGCACATTTCTTGTAGAGTACTTGCAGAGGCTACCACGATGGACAAAGCTCATCCACGTAGGTTGTTTTATTCTTGGCGAAACAAACTATTTGCAATAAATTTTCGTTCTGTTTTAGTGATGTGTTTTGAGTTTCTAAACTATGTAGATCACTATCATGTTTTCGATTAATGCCATTTGGCATTTTACACACGTATTTCAACCCTAGTGCACGCAAAATGTTTCGTCCATAATTCTCTAAATATGACAGTCGCAAATAAATTGGCGGTTGTATTTCATTTGTTAAGTTAAAAAGAATAATAAGAGAAAAATAAAATCGGAGAGTAAACAAAAAATCAGGTCTGAAAGGATTAAGTTCAATTATAATCTACCAAAAGATAATAATATCCGTAGATGGTATCATGAGTTTCAAAACACCGGCCGTCTGTGTAGACGTTAAGAGTACGAGACGACAAAGAGTGGCTGAGGAACGTCTTGAACGAGTGAGAGAATCTTTCATGAATCTAACTCCAAGAAATCAATTCAGAAGACTATAGTACTCTCGCCGAGTCGTGAAGCTTGGGCTCTAAACCAATCATTGCTTGAGCTCTGATACATCGGAAAACTTCGGTACAATTCGTAGAGCCGCTTCCCGAGCGCACACTTAGGGAAACGTCAAACAGCTGAAATTCGCCAACAATGTTTCCAAATTTTGAAGACAATGTAAAAGAGTATTTAAAAAAATACATTTAAAAGTTACCAATAATAACATTGCACAACATTAACCACAGTAACAATTATTCTAAAACGGTAACAAAAACACGAATAGTAACAATGAGAATATAATGCAAAAAAAAAATTAACAAAACGGAACTTGGTGCCAATCCGACAACACTGTACTCTCGGGAGATGTTTTCCGTGTAGCGCGAGAGACGACACTGACAAAAGGTGATGGGTGCGGGTTGACGACCGGAACACACCTTGCGTTCTATTGGGTGGTGAAACCGATAGATCTAGGTCAAGAATCACGACTCGGCGCGAATACTATAGTCATGAATTAGGAATTCCAGTGATGTCTGTGGGAATAATTTTAAGGAGATTGAGGAATTGAAGAAAGAGAATTCAAACAGTTATTGCAACAATTACTCCAAACACACTGATCAAGGTTTGGGAAGAATTCGCCTATCTACTCGATGTATGCCGTGTGACGAATGGTTGTCACATTGAACACTTGCAGCAAAAATTGTTTGAGTTGCTCTTTCATTTCATGAGTTATTTATAGGTGTACATTAAATGTAATAAATATTACAAAGCCTTCAAACCTCGATATTTATTATGAAACACCCTGTATTAATGCTTAAATTTAAATATGGCTACGAACCTTATCTTAATAATGAACAGAAAAGCCCATTCATGTTCAGTATCATCATTATTCATTTTAAAATGATTAAATGTCAAGAATACAGTTAACGTTGCAATTAAACCGTCACAGTATATGACTGTAGAAATACACAAATATTAATACTCACATCTTAATATTATTACAATCTTTGTTCTATTTTGAAATAATTAAACTGAATCAATACAGTTTTTAAGTTGCAATTAAATCGTCAGACTCAATGGCGGCTCTAGAGGGAAGTCACATCGGTAAAAAAAAATTAAATTTTATCCCTACAACTAAAGAGAAGAAAGCTCAGCTATTGTACTAATTATTCTCTTATACATCTTTCTGCAACTGTATAAAGCATTCTTCCCATTGCTTGTAGCGATATTTCTTTTACGAATGTGACTTCCCTCTAGAACCGATACAGGTCAGAATATTTTAGAATCGTCAACTTGCTTGCACGTTAAGGATATCTGTCAGATTGTCTAAAAAGTATTGGTCTTTTGGAGGTCAAAATTGAAAATACATGTATTGTTATTTCAAAATAATACGAAACCCCATAGAGATATGCACCATTGGTACCCTTCTGGATTTTTTCCTTCAACATCATAATCCCACCGCTATAAAACTCCTGTGATTTCTGCTTTAAAAAACTGTGACACACACTTTTTGTAGACCTCGTTTGAAACTAACTTGACATTGTTAAGCGATTTTTGGAAAGATTTAAAGTGAAAGTCTGACGGTGCCAGGTCTTGGTTATACGGTGGATTCATTAAAACTTCCTATCCAAGTTCTCTCAATTCTAAAGCGTCGCTATAGATGTTTGCGGTTTGCCGTTTCAGCGCAGTTTCGGCCGTTTATTTTGAATTTCTAGGTGCACTTGCGCTAATTGTCGACAGCACAGGACCGAATCTATCGTCCTGTCAGGCGCCAACAGCTCCAGATGTGCGATAGCCTTATAATCTCACCAAGCGCGCAATATAACCTTCATGAGTGTCAGTGAGGTCTTTGCCATAGACTGTGAAGTTTCGCCTCGCTTCGACTACAATGTTTTTGGCACATTATTCTTGTAGATCATCCGCTTTTCATCACTCGAGATCGACCGCTTAAGAAATGACTTGAATTCGTTACGTTTCATTAGAGATTCACGAATTCGATCGAATAAATGTTTTTGAGTCATTTTATGTAACATCTAAACATCTGGTGATGCATGTTTAGGTCATTGGTGATGTCATGATTGCCTATATGCCGCTCTTACTCAGGTTTTGCCCGAATATTATCCACTTTTGCTGTGATTGGTCGCTTACTGCGAATAGCATCTTCAACATCGAAATATCCAGAGCGAAAGCGACTGAAACGTCTTTTAGCTGTTGCTTTTGATAACGTATCTTGCCCATAAGGCATGCTATACTAACTAAGTAACTCTATGGCCTATGGAACCCTTAGGTTCAATGCCGCGTTCACAAAAGTTCTCCACTGACTTCTATCCTTAGCCAACTGGATCCAGTTTCTACTTTGTATTCCTATCGCTGAGAGATCCATCTTAATATTGTCCTCCCATCTGTGCCTAGGTTTTCCTAATGGTCGTTTCCCGATTGGTCTTCCAGTCAAGATTTTGAAAGCGTTTCTACTTTCTTCCATTCTTGTAGGCCTGCTGTACACTATGAGATAAAAATCTTAGGATTTATCTTACGAAAAATGTTACGAAGTAACTCATAGGAAATCCTACCCTTTTGTGCCATATACGTGATTTTTCCTGTTTCACATCATTCGAAGAGGCGCTAGGTCTCACAACGTATACTCAGCCAACAATGTTTTCCAGTCCTTTCTGTTTTGCATGTTTGTTGCGATAGAACGTTTACTTTGTATTATATAAAAATGTATGCTCCTCGTATGCAGTAATAAGTGCGCAAATAGCATCTTTGCTGGCGGGAAGAAAGCAAATTTGTTTTCACTTTCTCTCACCTGATGTCGCTTAAATCGAAATCTTACGAATTATCTTTCCGAAATAGAACGTGCTCTAAACAAGAGAAATCTCATAGGATCGTTCATAACATAGGTAATGACATGCACTTGGATGTCTACACGTTCAGATTTTGACTCTAGGAAAAATTGTAAGAGATTTCCTAGGATTTATCTGATAGTGTATAGCAGCCCTGAAGAACACAAATTTCTTCACGGGCCTGCACAACATTTAAACCTTTATCAATTATTGAATTTTAAATTGTACTGTAGTTTGTGGAAAGTTAATTCATTTTTACAACACAATACCTCACGTTTGGTTATAAGAATTCCACTACTTTTTAACATATATACTATCTTCAATTGCCAGCTGTCAAACGACATTATGGCTCATATGCCATGAGATTTGGGACACTAACGCCATATTGTGCGCAAAACGCTTAGTTTTTAGACTATCTGATATTAGCGTTAGGTGGCGACACTTATTAGCGTCACTATTTCCATTAGGAATAAGTGTGACACAGAGACTGATGGACTGAGAGAATTTTCCCTTTTTATATCAGGATTGTATCTAGGATCAGGATTGTAATCAGCATTGTATACATACATTAATATTTATAAAATAACTGCATGAAGAACCGCAGTAATGTAGTCGGTAAGACACTCCCTTCTAACAGGACTATATCCGGGTTTGATTTTTTTCAGTGCTCATGGGGTTTTATTTATCTTTCTATTCTTGTTCCAAAGTGGCTAAAGTGTTCACGTATGTTCTGTAAAACTTGGTACCTGAGAAACTTGAAGGATGATGGCGGCCGAAGTGTAATACTGATTACACTACTTTTAGTACATGCTATAGTCAAGAGATTTTGGAACCCTAGTTCACTGTTTCCACCTCGACCTGAGTGGAATCACCCTTGGCATTTAATTGCATTATATATATATATTTATGTGAAGTTTCTGCAATTGTATTGTATTTTAAATATATAAAGGTAGAATTTATTATGTGAATTAAAAAAGTATATTTATAGCTGCGTGTAGCTTGAAATTACTGAGAAAATAAGTACTTTTCAAGTAAATATGATAATCACCTATGTTGCACCAAACTAATAGTAATAATCATTTCTTGATATATTTCGAGAAACTGCTGGCTTATCCTTTATCAGTCAAGCTTCGAAAAAAAAGTTTTCTATGTAAAGTTTTAGTGAGTATGTAAATAAGGGGCGTTCCGAATAGTAAGTGCGAACACGACAAAAGTTATGTGCAAAGTAAAAGCTCGGAAATTATATTTAAAGTGTTTATATAGTAGTAACAAACTGCTTTGTGGCAACCAGGTATCGTACCTACGTGTATAGTTTGTGGAAATCGTTCCTCTTTCTCTTACAAAATAGTTTCTAAATAAACACACAATTACTTTAACTGTGCAGAGTCCATTTTCGAAAAAGAAAAAAAAAAAAAGCATTTTCTGACTTCACTCTTACTATTAGTACTCGAAACGCCTAATATGGAAATGATTTTGAAGTAATATATATATTTCTGGAGCACTAACTAGAATGCAATGGTTTCGAGGTGTTCTTTGTGAAAATAATAGCTGCTCAACTAGTGTAAATTACCTTAAAATCAGTGGCGGATCTAGTACAGAGCCGGGGGCCTAGACTCTCCAGTTTTTAGTAACGAAAGTAATTTAAGCTATTATTTATAGTTTTGGAACTTTATAGTAATCTCATGATATACGTACCATAGTCTGCGTTCTGGCTTGCTTCTCCACCCCAGTTTTCATTTTCTATATCCGCTTCTGCTTAAAACTCAGCATTTTTCGATAGAAGGAGAGCGAGTTTTAAACTTTTTGACCTTTGTAAGTTTGATTGATGAAGAGAGCAGCAACTTCTCGAAATATACAAAGAAATTGCTAATTTTAAGTATTTTTCAGTATGCAATATAGGTAAGTATCATACTTATTCATCTAATTCATGGTTTTGAAATAAATCAAACATTTCCTATAATACAATGAAAACTTTATATTTAAAAATAAAATCATATTCATTTTTTTTTTAAGATATGAATTGAATGTTGCTTACCAAATGCCATTCCGCACATTCCGATGCAAACTAACAATAACAGAAGAGTCTCCCAGTCTCCATGCATCTTAAAATCGAAAATAACAATAAAAGTAGCCACTACTACAGTTATTTGTAGTAGTACTAGTATAAGAAATGTGAAAATATGACCAAAAAATACTTCTACATTATTCACTCCTGCAAAACAAATTATTCTATTAAAACTACTTGTAGTACCATACTTCACTACTTTTCATTCAACTACTAATATCTATAAAATAACCACTTTTGACTACTTTTGATTGATTTTTCAATCTAATCCAACATACAATACTCAAAATTGAGTTTATTAATTTAATAGAATAACTTCTGTAAATATTACTCAAAGTTCAAGAACTTAACTTTCATTGCTTGTACAATTTGTAATGGCAAAAGAAGTACATCTTTTTCAGTTACTTACGTAATTTTGGAAATTCCTGAACACTACTCATTCTATACTTGGAACTTCCTCTTTAAAAATAAAAGACAAATTCTGACCAAAGCATATACTATTTAATAAATAATATCATTACAGTTACTGGAAAGTCTCTTAGACACATCATAAAATACAATCTCTAAAACCACTGCTTATGTATCTCAGAAAATGAGAGAAAGTCATATCTAGGAACCAATAAGATTAATTGTTTCACTTTTAATAATTTTTAATTGATTATTGCAGCTTTGAATGACACAACTTTCACTTGAAAGCTTCATTCACAGATGCTAATTAAAGGTTAAGCTTTCAAGTGAAAGTTGTATCGTTAAAAGTTGCAATAATCAATTAAAAATTATTAAAAGTGAAACAATTAATCTTATTGGTTCCTAGATGTGACTTTCTCTCTGAGATATATAAGCAGTGGTTGTAGAGATTGTATTTTATGTGTCTAAGAGACTTTCCAGTAACTGTAGTGATATTATTTATTAAATAATATATGCTTTGGTCAGAATTTGTCTTTTATTTCATGGATATTTCTGTTTCAGTTTATTCTTTATTGGATTTCGAGACAAAACCCCTTTGCTATTTATCCAGAAATTATTAAAAGGATGAGGAAAGTAATTTAAAATACTGCCACTAATCGGAAGTTACTGACACTCTCTTTTGAAAATTTCTAAGATATTTACATTCATGTACTATAAAGTACGTAATACTTTGCCAACATTCTCTTTATACTTGACGACATTATTTATTTGTTATTTATTCCTACACCTCTTTTAAATCTTCTACCTTTTAATTTTAATTTAAAAATTATTTTTAAAGAAAACTCACGAGATTTAGGTTTGAAGGTTAGATACGAGAAAGAAATCTTTCTGAGGATTTTAAAGCTAAGCATTTTAACTCTTCTGAAGGGTTTCTGTGCGTGCATTGGCACAAGTATATACTGTTTTTTTTTTTTTTTTTTTTTTTTTTTTTTTTTTTTTTTTTTTTAGATATTTCAAATTCTAGTCGAAATAATTTCTTGAAGTTTCTACGAGTATTTGTACACATTTTCACCTTAACACTCTTCTTTTCTAGTGTAAAAATTATAAACTATCAATTTTATTTATATGAACAAATAAAGAAGATAGAGTAGTTGTTAGTGGCACGTCGTCTGTTATTAGCTACGGGCCTAAATATAAACGAGCTTATAATTTTTCTCCAGGTGTGTGTGTGGTACTTTATTCCTCGGTAACTATTGGCCAGATCTGAACTGAATTTTTTGGACAAGTAGCCTATTGCTTAAGAAACAAAGATCACTATATTTGGTGACCGAGCTCGCCAGGGACAGTCTCGTCTTGTATATGATATTGTATTGTATTGTATTTATTTCGTCCTTTTTTCATACATTTAGCACTATATTGCAATGCGTATGAAGTGGGCACGTCATTTATATATAAATACAAAAGTAAAAAGAACAATAATAATGAAAATTACACACACTAGGTTAATAATTAAGCCTGACATCTTATTATACATTACATTTTGGATGATATTAAAAATAAAGTTAGAGTTAGTAATTATTACTTGCAGTGCATGTAGAAATCCTTGAATATATATCAAATGCTAAAAACAAGCAATGACACTGGTTACTGTAGATCATGTGCTTTTTTTCAGTTAGCAATTCATGTATTCTTCTACAGAGTAAAAGCCGTGTTGTAATAAATATTTCTGTAGTTCTTTTTTAAATTTAGCAACAGAGTCCTGAGTCTTTATATCTTTAAGGACACCCTCTAGATGTCTCTTTACAAATATCAGTAGATTTAAAATGTACTAACAGGGTACTTGGAGTATACGAATTTTTTAAAACTATTGGTTTGCAGTGATCTTTTCGTTTAGCTTTCGCCATCATTCTTATTATTCGTTTCTGTATTGTGAAACTTACCTTGACTTTGTGTGTATTTCCCCAAAATATAATGCCATATGTTAAATTTGACTGGAATAATCCAAAGTAAATTGTTTTTAAAGTAGACTCTTTTAAAACATTTTTAATTACTTTAATTGCGAAATAAATTTGATTTAATTCTTTTTACTAAACTTGGTTATTTGTATATCCCAGGAGAGATTTTTATCTTTCCAAATTCCTAAGAACTTAGTTGAGTTCACATAGTCTATTTCATTACTTTCAATTAAAATATTCACAGGTTGCTTATGTTTGTTGCGCATATGATGAAAATTGATTGTTTGTGTCTTTTCAATGTTTAATTTAAGCTTATTTTCTTTAATCCACTGAGATAATTTATAAAGGATTTCATTTGCATTACCTTCAACATCCACATTTGTGTTCCCTTTTACTATAATATTAGCATCATCTGCATAAAGGGATAGTCTACCGAAGCAATATTACATGGTAGATCGTTAATATATATCAAAAATAATAACGGCACTAATACGGATCCTTGTGTCACTCCACATGATATTTCTTGTTTCCCTGATATGTAGTATGTAGTTTGGTTTGTATCTCTGTTACTGTATGTAGTTTCTACCACTTTCTGGCGATTTTCCAGATACGATTTAAACCATTTTGACGCAATACCTCTTATTCCATAATCTTGGAGCTTTGAAAGAAGATTTCTATGTGACACTAAGTCAAATGCTTTGGAAAGATCAAGGAAAATACCTATACATTTCTCCTTACTATCTAAACTTTTATGTACAATTTCTACGAAATTATATATTGCTGTTTCCGTTGATTTCCCTTTTAGGAAGCCATGTTGCTCGTGTGTTATTAGATCATGTTTAAGTAAAACGTATGGTAGCCAGATACTCATGTGGTTTCTAAAATTCTTGAGAAAGTTGAGAGAAGCGAAATAGGCCTATAATTTTCAAGCGCGGATTTGTCGCCTTTTTAGATATATTGGTTTTACTTTTGCAATTTTTAATATACTAGGAAATTCTCCACTTAAGAACTACATATTTATGAGGGGAAAACAGGGGGTCAGCAATATATTTAATGCTTTTCTTTACAATACTTGGCGGTATAGCATCTACGCCAGCTGATCATTTACTTTTCACTTTCTTCACCACTGTTATTATTTCTGTATTTGTAACTGGATGCAGATACATTGTATTGTTGCATATTTTTGAGAATATTTTTGAAGTGGGCAATGCTGGTTCATTATTGATGAGTTTCTGTAATACTTATTAAATAGGTCAGCTATTATACGAGGATCTTTAATGATGTTGCTATTTTAATTACCTCTAAATTACCGTCATCATTACGAGTGTTTACACTTAACTCGCTTTGCACTAGTTTCCACAACGTCTTCGACTTATTATCTGATTTTTTAATGATTGTGTGATTGTGTAACTGTTTTGCTGCTTTCAGAACTCCTTTATATATGTTCTTGTATCTCTTATAATATGTCTGGGTGAGAGATTTCCTTGTGTTTTAGCTTTGTTAAGAAGTCCCTTTTTTTCTTTACTTGTATTCAGATCCCTTGTGTTACCCAGGGTTTTGACTGTTTTCTTGAAGTTACACATTTTACAACAGGGAATGCTAGATTGAAATAGAATGTTATGGTGTCAATAAAGTAACTGAAAGCTTCATTAACCTGGTTATACTCGTAAAGCTCGTTCCAATTTTCTTCCCTGAGAAGGTGATTAAAATATTGTATATTTTTATCATTAAAATTTCTTTTGCACGTTATATTACTCGCTTTTGTATTACAAAAACTTTTATTAGGAGTTACATGTATATCGAGTATTTGGGCAAGGTGGTCTGAAAAACCACTGTTGAAGACGTCTACGGTGTTATAGTTAAGATGTTTGTTCACTATGAGCTGGTCAATTGAACTTTAGGAGCATGTTGTGATTCGTGTGGGAACTCTATATTAAATTAGTCTAGAAAAAGTTCTATCTCGTGTTTTATCGGCTGTAAAAAAACCATGTTGATATCCCCAACAATTACGACATTCTTCTTGATTTTTATAAAAAGTAATTTAGTATGGTATCCATCTTATTTACAAAGATTTCTATATCACTGTCAGTTCTATATACACATACAATTACAAGGTTATAATCTACAATTTCTAATGCACAACTTTCAAAATGTATTTCTACATTTAAATATTTAAACCTAGTACATTCTCTCGTTTTTAGGTACCTTTTTGCATATATACAAGTCCCTTCTCTATCTCTATTACTTCTGCAGTATTGTGCTTTTAGCTCAAATTGAGGAATGCTTAGGTATTCTAAGCAACCTGGTCGTAATCATTTCATTACTTGGTAAATACTGGTTGAATCTCAATGAAATTTGGTGTACAAGTAACCTATCGTCTAAGGAATAAAATTTGTTGTCGAGCTCAGTCAGAGACAGGCTTAGCTTGGCTTGTATGTGGTACTTTATTTCTCGGTAATTACTCGCTGGGTCTGAAATTTGGTGGACAAGTAGTCCATCGTCTAGGGAATAAAGTTGGTGGTCGAGCTCCGATAAAGACAGGCTTGGCTCGACTTATATGTGGTACTTTATTTCTCGGTAACTACTGGCCAGATCTGAATCAAATTTGGTGAACAAGTAGCCCATTGTCTAAAGAATAAAGTTGGTGTCCGAGCTCCGTCAGAGACAGGCTTTGCTCGGCTTTTATGTGGTACTTTATTTCTCGATAATTACTGGCTAGATCTGAACGATATTTGGTGGACAAGTAGCTCGTCGTATAAGGAATAAAGTTCGCTATATTTAATGATTGAGCTCGTCCAGGGACAAGCTCGACTTGGTAACAGAAAGACTGTGTTGCACAGCTTTCCACGCCGTCAGCTTCTGAGTACGGTACACCGACTGAGTTCTGTTTGTTATGAACAAGCATTAAACTTTAAAAGATAGAAAATATTACCTGCTACACGCAAACGATGCAGCATTCCTTCATTCACTTCACTAATAAAAGATAAAGCAGTGTGAGCTAAAGAGGAAAAATACATTACCCTGGAAAACAATACAAAAATATGCTGAAAGTATTGTACAAATCGAGTAAAAACTAATTTTAAAGTGCGTTACAATTCTATTCAAGATGTTGTTATTCTGAGATTCTATAAGTACGCATACCCTTGGATAATTATTCAAAAAATAGAGGCGGTTTGTATACAATATAACCCATACTAAGAAGTTTCACTAAATGTGGAATATGTTACTCAGATCATATTTTATTTCAGTGAATATTTCTAAAATACAGTATTTATGCGTATAAGCTTGACAATTTACTTATAATTTGAACTGTAATTAATTATAATTTTACGATTTTCTGCTTTCTACACATAAAATTATTCTACTAATTTATCGTATGACTCTTCCTTCGTATTTTAGGTTTAGCCATGCTCTTCTATGACAATAGAAACCTCATTCTGCATCCGATAATAATTCAATATACACTAATAGAAAATGAAGACCAACAATCAGAGACATGGTCTCACGTGCATGAAATTTACATAGACACAGACACACACACACACACACACACACACACACACATATATATATATATATATATATATATATATATATATATATATATATATATATATATATATATATATACACGTATAAAAATATAGATTATACACCGTACATGATCGCGCACATAGGGCTCTACGTTTATAGATAAGATAGCAGGTGTGTATAAAGATCGCGTCGGTACGTTTGTTTACATTCGTCTAGCTTTAATAGAGTTCTGCTCTCTTACATGAAAATGGTAGCCTATATTATCCTGAAAAGTAGCGTTCCAGATTTCCGCAGACTTGTGATACAGTTGCTGAAGATTTGTCACTAGGGCTGCAGAACGGACCACACCCCGTTCCATTCAATCTCATACATAATCAATGAGTGACAGGTGTGTGCCATAGAACGTGACAAAGACCTTAGAATGTGTATTTGTTACATAAGCGGTTTGTGAACGAGTATTGCCCTGTTGGAAAAGCAAATTTTAATGATGGTTAAATGTTCTGGGTGTACGTTGCACTACCTAGTATTCTCTTTGGAAATACAATAGAAGAAGGGTCATTGGAAGCTACTGCTCCCCAATATTTACTATTGACCCTATTTGTCTCTGCCGTATACATTTCGGACGTGTCACTTGCCCAGTCCATGCTATACCCTCAAACAATCATCATTAGCCCGATGCTGAACCGTATCTCGCATCACGGAACAAACTTGCACTTATTTCCATTTCTTAGCTTTCTCCTTTATCCACACTGTACAGCAAAAATGCCAGTCGTCTAACTCTTCGCTTTAAGCAGGACGCATATAATCCACTACTTGCTGGAACCATAGCGTTGGACCTTATTTTTGCACTGCTTCTACGATCGTATAGCCAACTAATTCCTTCATGTTCCTTGTATGTTTGATTCTCACGTTTACCTATACGTAACACTGTAGTAACTGCTTTTATTGCTGTGTTCTGACACAGACGAAATTCGTTCAACTTTTTTTTTTCAGAAATTCAGAAAAAAATGAGGTCAAAATGTGTTAACTAAAGATTATATTTTATTTCTACTTACATTGCTATAATAGCAGGTGTCATAAAATCTCGGAATATCATATTTTCACTTCCGTAAATATGTTCTTGAAACTACAAGAATAAAAATAATAATCATTAGTAATATTCCACAAATCAAAGTTAGTTATATAAATTTACTGAATAAAAGTCTAGAGACATAATACGTTAGTACAGGGACCTATCTCTCTATCACGAACTTATCTACTCTTATATTTATAATTTCGATCAACGCTCTGATTTTTATCGATATCTCTTCACTGTGATTTTCCTCTCCATCGTTTTATGTAATGACCACTAAAATGAAAGTGGAACGTGAAAGTATTTCGAAAGCACTATAATTTTACATAACCATGGTATATGGTCATTTTATCCCTTTATTGGGCACTGTTGCTCTCAAGTAACATCGCATTCTATTGCGTTATCCGCATGAATTATAACTTCAGTGATCATTTAATTGGTATTATTGTTTTCATACAATATTCATATACATGATTTGCGGGTCGCTTCTTTAAATACTTCTAATCTTTGTCAACTGGGGACAGTCAAATTCAGTATTGTAGAAGCTTTATCTCCTACGTTCCGCGAAAGTTCTTTTTATTTTTTTTATTTGTTGTTTTTTGCTCTGTAGGAAAATATTTCAACGAATTACTGAGAGTATTCTTATATTTTACCATAATAGGGCAATGCTGCTCAGTAGGTACACATGAGACCTATTTTATGGCAATGTTGCTTTGAAATAAACACCCAGTACAAAAATACTTTAAACATTACGAAATTATGATCAAAAAGACATGGTTCAACCATAAAAGCAAACTAAATATTTTAATGGTAATGCTATCAATGCTTATCCATTAAAGGGTTAAATTACCTAACACATATTAGAAAGTATTGATACCCCAGGTATTCATTAGTACATATTAGTCATTTAAATAAAAACAAATCAATTGGAATTTCTAATACCTATGTATTGTAGTACTTTTCTGAGTATTTTTTTGGTTAATTACAAAAGATGTTACAACAGTAGTATATAGTACCAAAGATCGAAGATCGTGCTGTCCAAAACGTGAAAACATTCTATCCTTAATTCAGAGCATTAGCTGAATTATAATATTACACAGAGCAATTAATAGTGAATTCAAAGAGTTATTCGCCATAAAGACGAATTACAAAAGAAAGCAATATTGAGCTTCCAATCTACTCTAGAATACACTGGATCAATGTCATAATAGATCTAGTTAACTCTTTCTCCAGTTACCCTGATTAATCATTTGTGCATTCTGATAATATTAGACTTATAATACTTACATAAGTACAACCATCCTACACACTTATTCAGAAATATAACAACGAGTAAAAGTCACATATACTCAAAGCGGCTTATGCACAAGCACACTTTGGCCGTGAGTTTAACACAGCTAAATGAGACAAATTTCGAAGTTATAACTTACTGCTCTATAGGAAACGGATGGGCCTTCGCGGGTTATGAACCACGGAAGACTGTGCGGAGAGATCCAGCACACGCATAGGTTTGAATCGTACTGATTGTCAACTCGACTGAGACAAGTCGTTATGTACCATCTCAATTCTCTCCCACATCACAAACCGTAACTTTGACCCAACTACGTCATAGCCTTGTATCCTATTCCACTTTGGCCAAAATATTATTTTTGATATTTCTAAAAGTTGGTCACTGCATCTTTTAATGAGGACGTTTGGATTTATTTCCATTGAAGATCCTATTTCTTCCCTTTCTTTCGACTTTGATGTCACTGGAAGACTGTTTGGTATCTGTACAGTGGCTTGCGAAGAATTATCTTCCGTGTTAAAGAGTTATTGTTTTCGTTTTATATGAAATTCTGCTTTTCTTTTATCACTAATGTTTTGATGCCTCTCTTTTGGAAGATTTTTTGAATAAAAGAAAAAAATATTTTTTCTGGATATCGTCCCTTTTTCCACTAGAACGTGGTAATAATAATATAACTACAGTGGAATCTCGTTAATTCGAACTTGGATAATTCGAAATATTGGATAATTCGAACAGAAGTCCATTCCCCTTGAAAACTGTATTGAAAACAATAGTAAAATATCGTGGATAAATCGAACTTTTGAACCTATGTTTTGGATAATTCGAAGTAAATATACAGTGGAATCTCGTTAATTCGAACTTGGATAATTCGAAATATTGGATAATTCGAACAGAAGTCCATTCCCCTTGAAAACTGTATTGAAAACAATAGTAAAATATCGTGGATAAATCGAACTTTTGAACCTATGTTTTGGATAATTCGAAGTAAATATACAGTGGAATCTCGTTAATTCGAACTTGGATAATTCGAATTATTGGATAATTCGAACAGAAGTCCATTCCCCTTGAAAACTGTATTGAAAACAATAGTAAAATATCGTGGATAAATCGAACTTTTGAACCTATGTTTTGGATAATTCGAAGTAAATATACAGTGGAATCTCGTTAATTCGAACTTGGATAATTCGAAATATTGGATAATTCGAACAGAAGTCCATTCCCCTTGAAAACTGTATTGAAAACAATAGTAAAAAATCGTGGATAAATCGAACTTTTGAACCTATGTTTTGGATAATTCGAAGTAAATATAGTTGAAATTTTTTAATGTTGGACAGATGTAAATAGAGAAATACAGTTTTAACATGTTTTCAGCTATCCAGATGCAGCCATAGGGAAGAGTAACACAAGAGATAAATAGAAAATCTATGTAATGATAAAGATGAAGGTGAGTTGGGGAAGAAGTAAAGATAGAGAACGTGTGTCAATCTCATCTTGTTTCAGAATTGGTTGAAAATTTAAGATGAATTGTTGATAAAGTCAACCAAATGTTATTAATATCGTATTCCACGCAATACATAAAATTCAAGATTTATTGACCGTACAAAAACAATCACATTTAAGCAAATGAGGTTTACGACTTCTTAAAAGTGAGAACAAAATATTCAAATTGTTACTGGTGTTTAATTGTTTGGGCTATTCAATGTATGTTGTAGTGTTGTACGTAAATATATTTTCCATTGTACACGTAGTTTGAATCGAGTCAATGTCATTTGTTAGTTTGCGGTATTCAATCATGCAAATAATAAGCTGCTTTAAAGATAAAGTCTACACCATATGAATATGGTTTTGATGCACAGCACTTTGGTTTGTTTGTTGATATATATGTGAAAATGAATGTTGCTGGATAATTCGAAGTTTTTTCGTGTCCCCTTGGACTTCGAATTAAAAAGAGTCCACTGTATTACTATTTATTTGAAGATCACTTTGCTTTCTTCAAATATGCTGTCATCTTCATAAATTTGCAGACCTTTTATAACGAATTTTAATGTCTCATACGTTGAGTACTAGTAAGCACATATCTTGACTTAAATCTTTCGTGGATTATTTTCCCAGTAAATAATAGACAGGAAAGATCAAAGCGTTGATCGAAATAATATATTGAAAAGATTACTTCATGGTACAATAGTAGATCTATTGTTCTTACAATAATTGTACAAGTTTATAGTAATCTTATCCAACTATGGTGTTTCGGTCAAATTTTGATTAAGTTAGAGTTGTTTTGATATATTAATGACCAGATATAGTTAATTTGAATACAGCCTGTTATTTAAGGTAGCATAGTGAAATACTCGTATTCTGATGCGTACTTTAAGGGTGCTTAATGCAGAAAACATAAAATGATAAAGTATTGTCTACACCAATTAGATTTATTAACATCTTATAATCGCAAGTGCTATACAAATATTAGTGAATAAGCACTATTTGAATCTTGGTAATATTATGAGAATTAATACTGTCAACGGGAGGCCTCCGCATTTCTCAGAACTTCTTGTTTGAATTTGAGCATAACGTTAACATAACCTACAGGGTTGAAGTTGACAAGTCCTGGTTTCTGATCAACATCCTAACTCGTTTCAAGCCAGATGATCTTAAAGTAAGAGCCTCTGTGAATTTCTAAAGATCGACATACCAACAGGACTACTTCCAGAAGAAGAAAGACTCTTTGTTCATTTTGGAGAACGTTTATATACAGATCGGTCTTAGTCTTCACCTGTTTATTTCCTACTTTCATTCCTACTTTTATATACTATTTTGAAGCTTTGTCTTTTGTTTATAACTACTGTTTTTCTCGCTTTCTAGGAAACGAACTTAGCTATTTTTCGCTTTTGCAATACAAAAATATACATTTACAGGCAAACAATATAAGATTATATATATATTACATGATCAAAAGTATCCAGACACCATCCAAAACATACGTTTTTCATATTAGGTGCATTGTGCTGCCACCTACTGCCAGGCACTCATTATCAGCGACCTCAGTAGTCATTAGACATCGTAAGAAAGCAGAATGGGGCACTCCGCGGAACTCACGGACTTCGAACGTGGTCAGGTGATTGGGTGTGACTTATGTCAGAAGTCTGTACGCGAGATTTCCAAACTCCTAAACATCCCTAGGTACACTATGTCTGATGTGATAGTGAAGTGGAAACGTGAAGGGACACGTACAGCACAAAAGCGTAAAGTCCGACCTCGTCTGTTAACTGACAGAGACCACCAACAGTTGAAGAGGGTCGTAAAGTGTAATAGGTACATCTATCCAGATCATCACACAGGAATTTCAAACTGCATCAGGATCCACTCCAAGTACTATGACAGTTAGGCGTAGACCACCAACAGTTGAAGAGGGTCGTAAAGTGTAATAGGCACATCTATCCAGATCATCACACAGGAATTTCAAACTGCATCAGGATCCACTCCAAGTACTATGACAGTTAGGCGTGAGGTAAGAAAACTTGGATTTCATGGTCGAGCGGCTGCTCATAAGCCACACATCACGCAGGTAAATGCCAAACGAAGCCTCGCTTGGTGTAAGGAGCGTAAACATTAGACGATTGAACAGTGGGAAAAAAATGTGTAGAGTGATGAATCACGGTACACAATGTGGCTATCCGATGGCAGGGTGTAGGTGTGGCGAATGCCCGGTGAACGTCATCTGTCAGCGTGTGTAGTGCCAACAGTAAAATTCGGAGGTGGTAGTGTATGGTGTGGTCGTGTTTTTCTTGGAGAGGACTTGCACCCCTTGTTATTTTGCGTGGCACTCTCACAGCGCAGGCCTACATTGATGTTTTAGGCACCTTCTTGCTTCCCAGTGTTGGAGAGCAATTTGGGGATAGCGATTGCATCTTTGAACACGACCGAGCACCTGTTCATACTGCACGGCCTGTCGCGGAGTAGTTACATGACCATAACATCCCTGTAATGGACTGACCTGCACAGAGTCCTTACTTGAATCCTATAGAACATCTTTGGGATGTTTTGGAACGCCGACTTCGTGCCAGGCCTCGCCGACCTACATTGATACCTCTCATCAGTTCAGCACTTCGTGAAGAATGGACTGCCATTCCCCAAGAAACCTTCCAGCACCTGATTGAAAGTATGCCTGCGAGAGTGGAAGCTGTCATCAAGGCTAAATGTGGGCCAACACCATATTGAATTCCAGCAGTACCGATGGAGGGCGCCACGAACTTGTAAGTCATTTTCAGCCAGGTGTCTGGATACTTTTGATCACATAGTGTATAAGCCTGAATTATAGTACAATGGTGTGTCTTAATGAATTTGATTGTACTCTAGAAATGGAAAGAAGCTATAATTTATATATTAAAATGCTTAGGTTTATATGTTTCTGGTCAAGAAAAGTTCATATGTTTGTAACCAATCCTATCGACAGTGAATTGTCATGAACCATTGGCTCTACAAAGATTCCGCTTTCATTGATCGATTGAAAATTTTGTGTAGATTGTTCAATTCTAATTGAATATTTTTAAAACATGGCCGTTATTTCTTTATTAAATTACTGGAAGTGTTGAAATTTTAAAAAATAAAGCATCATATCCTACGAGTTATACATTCCAACACCACATATTAGTATACTGGATTAGTATATCCCTCCGACGATATGTTAATGAAGGATAACCATTTTTCCAGTCGAAGATGAATATTGTTTGGAGTGTTTTGCCCAATGAATACCATACATCGCTGACATTATAATTAATTGTGTGTGTAATGTATTTGCTTATTACAAACTACACTCAAAAAGAAAGAAGACACTGATCATACATGAATTAGAAACTCCAACAGGAAGTAGGCTCAAATCTTGCTAACGGTGTGAGATATTGAAACAGTAATCGAAAAAATCTCCCGTTTATGATTTCCCTTGAAGATTTTTATCAAGACATCTTTCACTTGTGTCTGTCAAGGGACATATACAGATGTTGTGAGGAATAACAAGGAGATTCATGCTCATATGTGAATGATGCGCTGTGTAGAGAGCGCAGGTTCAGCTAGTACTATTTAGAGTTCTACTAAACACATTCATGGATGTCATTAAACAACTTCGAAATTATTACATACTAATAATAATACTTACGTAGATCATACTTAATTTTCCTTTCTTTTTGAACATGGATTCGTTCTTTAAAACACGTTTTCCAATATCATAAATGAAATCTTCATATGCTTTCATTACTAAGGTCTTGATGTAGTATTCAGTTTGTTTATCTGTGTGTATGAGAGAAAGCTTTGAGAAACAATTTAATCTTACCAATGACAAGAAAAATTTTAAAAATCTAATTATTCCCTTCCATAATTAAAAACATCTTGCAAATTAGAAGAACAATCAGGTGTATATAGGGTGTTTCAAAACAACACCGACAACGTTTGGGAGGTGATTCCAGACACCAAGATGAGAGAAAAAGTATAGACCAACCTGGATGCAGACATCCGTCATTTCGGAGTTATATGCTGCCGAAAACATGAAAAAATGAACTTTAAAGATCCATACCTCCAATACTATGTTACCTACCTTAGTCGGGTCGACACTTCACTTACGAATTAATATGCGCGCTATCCAAAAATACATGTTTCAGAATCCTGCGGTACTCACGTAATAATTTTTATACAGGAGTTTGGCTACGGGCATTTGAAGTGCTCACTAACTACCTTGCTTCACTTAAAACAACGTACACACATATAAAGCAAATTAAGTTGAAAGGTTCAGCAAAAACAAAGAAATAACGGGAGATTAAAGAATCATTCTTTATTCATAGCAACAACCATTCAACCCACAACGAGTCAGTTTTGAGTAATCGCAGTTATAGGTTTCTCGGCCTATAAGATATTACGGGTCTAGGTCAAAACTCCCACAGCCAAAACTTCCACACTCAGAAAATGTCAAAACGCCCACACAATCGGTCATAACTCCCACACAAACGGACAAAACACCCACACATAGCAACGGTCACAATACCCACATAAATGGACAAAACTCCCACACAATCGGACAAATCTCCCACACTTTGAAATGATCCTGGTTGCACGTCTTGTAAGTTTCACACGCAAAAAATTATAAAAAGAAGTACAAGGGTGTTTTGATCGTTTGTGCAATTGAGAGATTTGTCCATTTGTGTGGGAATTATGACCGATTGTGTGGTCATTTTGACTTTTCTTGAGTGTGGGAGTTTTCGCTGTGGGAGTTTTGTCTATTTGTGTGGTGGTTGTGACAATTTCTGCGTATGAGAATTTTGTCCATTTGTGTGGCAGATCTGTCCATTTGTGTGGGGATTGTGACCGTTGCGATGTGTGGGAGTTTTGTCTATTTCTGCGGGAGTTATGACCGTTGGGGGTTATGACCGCTTACCTGTGTGGGAGGTTTGGCTGTGGGAGTTATGACCGTTCGTGCATTTGAGAGATTTGTCCACTTGTGTAGGAGTTATGTCCGATTGTGTGGGCGTTTTGACATTTTCTGAGTGTGGGAGTTTTGACCTGCTCCCGATATTACCGTATGTGGGTTGACTTTTCTCTTCATAGATGGCAGATCGATCACAAGCGCCTTACCAGGACCTTTTTAGTACGTTAGTTATATACGTTCGAACCCTCCAGCAGGGTTCACTCATTTTTTAAAAATTTTGTAGATTGATTGGTTGTTGCATAACACTGCCCAAATATAAACCGGCTTTACATCTGGATTTTGGCAACCTTGATAGTATCTGGTTACCTACCTTTGATGTATATTTTGGATCTGATAATAGTGACGTAACATAGACATCGCGGTTCCTTCAACTCAGCTCATTATTTCGAACTGTGCTCTGTTCGTGGTATTTCAGCATCCTTTACGTTATATATTTATTCTGTGGTATGTAATTATTCCTTTTTCTTTCATCCGTTTTTATCTTTGTTACCTTACCACTGAAGACGAAACGAGCTTGTTGTTTCTTTACGTGTGGAGAGTGTTTAGTTTTCCCATGGGAAAATTTATTGATAAGTAACCCACTTTTGTTATTTTTTTTTAGTTTACCAACCAAACAAATTTATTCTTCAAATCTAAATATGATTATGACCCTTTCTCTCATAAAAAGAAATCATAACACGTTCATGTCCAGCATGATCACTATTCATTTTGAAATAATTACATTGAAACAATACAGTTTTTAAGTTGCTATTGAATTGGCAAATTACTTGCACTTTAGCAACATCAATCAGCGATGCAATGCAGATAGCGATTCCAATTAGCACCACTAGTGGCGTATTTAGGATTTTGTTTCGGGGGGCTATGCACAATACGGGGAAGCAGGGGTGCAATTGCCCACCTGAGTGAGAATTAAATATATTTTAATAGATTGTCTACTAATATACTAGGTAAAAACGTGAAAGTCGTATGTTGATGGAGGATCTTATCCCCTTTCCTTTGTGTCTCCGGCATGTAAAATTTGGGGGGGACATCAAAGAAAGTGATTTAAATGGTACTACCTACCCCAACCTGTTTATTAACTTCAATTCTATTTGTTATCTTTCTGCTTACCTTCACGGACCCCCTAAGGTATATCAAGAACTCGATTACAATCGTAGGGACCGCGGTGGATCAATGCTAGAGTGTTCACCTCTGGTGCTTGAGGTCCCGGGTTCGATTCCAGCCCCCGCCAAGTGAACTTTGTGGTGGACAAACACCGTGCGAGTGGGTTTCCTTGGGGTTATCCTGTTTCCTCCCATTTTCTTCATTCCACCATTTCATTCATTACTGATCATCACCGTCTCATTTAGCCTCACCGTGGGACGTAAAACTCAAAGATTTCATTTTTCATTTTTCACAATCGTTTCACAGCCTGAACATTATATTCCAAATTAATATAATTATTATTATTTATATGATATTCTGTCGTTAGTAAATAAATTAAATTAGAATAAAATATTGAATATTTTGTGCTTCAAAATATTGGGGACGCGTTCCCCTCGTCCCCCCCGCCAGAGATGCCCGTGTCCCCTCCTTCCGGTAAATCTGAAATAACGCTCCTGCAAACACACGTTGAATATTTGTAATCTCATTTCAACTTAACTAATTTCAGTTTAGAAAAAAAATGGAAATATTTAGTTTTATCTGTGTACGTTTTTATCTTAAAGAAAATGTTGAGACAAGTTGAAGGTGAAATAAACTGATTGTAGTTTTAATGGTAAGAATTGCAGACTGGTGAATCTTATGTGATATGATACACACAAAAATTTAGCAGTGAATTTAACCTTTTATTCTATTCGTAGAAGAAAAACGAAGCATCCTCTTCGCCTACCTAATTTCCCGGGCTACTTATTCCCGCCTCTTGATTTTCTTTAATTTAAACATTTACCTTTCGTTATAACTAAACGATGTAAATATTCCTTTGCTATAATAACTAAAATCCTGTTATGTTGATATGCGTGCAAGTTGGTGTGGAACACCAGTTTCGCTTATCAGCTCCTCTTAGTTTTGGTGTTACAGACGACGGCCGATTAGGGGTGTTCGATAAGGCAGAGGACCTATCGAACTTCGGGAGTGAAAATTTATCGAGTTGTCATCGGTTACTCGAAACCGTTCGAGTATTTGAAATTATCGAAGTTTCGGATATTATCGAAATTTCGAGTATTATCGACATTTCGAGTATTATCGAAGTTTCGGGTATTATTGAAATTTCGAGTATTATCGAAGTTTCGAGTATTATTAACATTTCAAATATTATCGAAGTTTCGGGTATTATCGACATTTCGAGTATTATCGAGGTTTCGGGTATTATCAAAAGTAGTGATGAACAGTTCGGTTCCTTCACCTCTCCAATGATTTCTTCTTGCAGCCAAACTAGTGAAACAACTTTTTTCATCTGATAAGTTATTGCAAAGTTGTATTTGTCGAAATCATATGTAAAATTATTTTTCTGCCTGCCCCGTTATTGGCGCAATCGGCAAAGTGGCTATTAGTAGACTAATGGTGTTTTGGATTCCAATTCCATTCCGGTGATGCATGTTTTCCCTTCCTCTTTCTCTCTTCTGACAGACTGCTTAAGCCTTGTGCAGATCTGTAGGGAAAAAACTTTTTCTTCACTTCATTGGTAAGGAGAGAAGTTTTAAAATGAACACTCTGCATTATGTAATACATATTATATACAACTATAACCTCGAATACATTGTTTATTCCGAATACTCGGATAATCCCGAACTTGTCAAAATATTCAAGCGACTCGACAAATGCAATCATATTGATATATTTCTGTATTTGCTGCTTTCAAACAATTCGAGACTCTCGAACAGTTCGAGTGTCTCGAAGTTGTCTATTGTTTCTTACATTTCGAGTGCCTCGAACACTTCGAGAGTCTCGAACATTTCTAGAGTCTCGATCATTTCGGGAATCTCGATCATTTTGAGTCTCGAACATTTCGGGAGTCTCGATCATTTCGAGAGTCTCAAACATTTCGGGAGTCTCGAAATTTCGATAATTCGATAAAATTAAAATTCTTTATCGATGAAGCGCTTTTGAAATTTTATCGAATTTTTATCGATTACTCGATTATCGGAACAGCCCTACAGCCGACTTGAATCACAACTAACAACGGTAGAAAGTATGATAAGAGAAACGAAAGAAAATAACAACTAAGAAGAAGAAACAAACGAGTAGAATGGACGAAAGAAAGAAAAAAGAACGCAGTCCTTACATGGAATGAAATTTGACAAATACCGTATCATTTCTGAACAAAGAGCATAAGAAAATGCAAAGTCAATGAAATTCTTAGAAATGGTACGAAGGATTATTGTTGTACGTGGAATGCGAAACACTAACAAATTTATTTTTGAGGGGGTTGATCCTGATAACCCTCTAAATACGCCACTGAGCATCACGCACAGAATGAAGGACTGAGAAGTTTTCTTTTTACTTATTTCTAAACTAATGAAGAAACATGCTATAAATGTTACCTGTTTCGTCCATTGTTAGTTTGATTTGCATGTGCTTCATTTTCGCCATTACTACCACCAATAATGTCCCTGGGCCTTGGTCTATAAGAAATTGAACAGTCGATGAGAAGTTCTTTCCTATATGAATAACACCAGAAGCTTTGCCTCGCTTAATTTCACTGATAGCAGATTTTAATGATAATCGTCGTTCCTGGATAAAGAAAAAATTATTTAACAAGTCTATGAGTAAGATTAAGATGGATCACCACCCGGAAGTCAGCACATATTTAGCTCATTCTCTTAACTATTGCACAATGAAGCGTTACATACTATAAATATTGTACTATAAGATTGAATTATGTTTCAGCTACAACACAAGACACCGACTCATTGGATTGTGTCTTCTGATATTGAGAAAGATAACAAATAAAAGATAATATTTGATTCGTTTTACAATGAGTACACAAAAATGGCACTTGATATTAGATCTTACTAGAAGAGCTCAGTTATATGAAATGCTTATTTGTATGTGTAAAGTAACGGTCTTATTACAAAATAGATATATTGTTTCATTGTTTTTTGTGTTATGTTCCACTTACATTTAAATATGAATTTACATTTAAGGAAATAGATTTTGAGAAGAAACTTGCGCAGAACGCCATAATGCGTTGTTGCCAAATTTGTACGTTTACTGTGGTAGTCACAATAACAAAATTCCTGGATTCTAGCGTTGCAGTTCGAGAAGCGGAATTGCGGTAAGGGTCGAAAACTAATTTCTCTAGTAAGTATCCAAGCAGAATTCCATGATTACTTCCTTTATTATCTGGCATCAGTAAACACTCGACACTATCTAGCAACGCCGCACTATTCAAGCAGCGTTTAGCATAGCACCGAGAACACCTAGTGATCCACCTTAATATGTTATAAAATATCCAGAGAGGAACAATACATGACATTGAAGTTTTTCTTCTTCTGAGAAAAACACTAGATGCATCTCAAGCAATGCTTCAAGAGAAATAAGGAGAGGCTGCTCTGTCCTACAGCACAGTTCGGAGGTTGAAATGTCAAAAAGTACATAATCTACATTAAAGAAAAGTGGATCTCGGGCTTCAGCAACTGCTCTCACAGAAGGAAATATCAGCACGGCTGCAATAATCTCAAGAGAAGATCGTAGAATATCCTTGAAAGATATGTCGAAGATATCATTAGGTGCCTTGCTTTTAATCTGCGAGAGTTTGGTCGAAGCTATGGTCTCTATGCGACTTCAGGCTCTTCCCAAAAATTAAAACCGTGCTTAAAGGAGAAGTTTTGACACCATTCCTGTCATTGAGAGGGATACGACAGAGCAGCTGAACCAGAAATGCTTCCAAAAGAAGTCTTCCAGAAATGCTTCCAGGTTTGGATTCAATGTTGTATGTTGTAGATGTATTGCTAGCCAAGTACAGTACTTTGAAGGAAACGAAATCACACTCCTTTTAAGCTTTCTTTCTAATAAAATTATTCATCGTACTTTTTGATCACACCTCGTACCATGATAATACTTTATTCTTTTTCATTTAACATGTTTCGCACATACCATAGTATCATTTTGTTATATTTTCATTTAATGTATTCCTAACATACCATTATAACTCTTTATATTGTTTTCCTTTAACGCGATTTACACATACCATGACAACACTTTATTACATTTTCATATGACGTTTTCACTCCCTGCAATCTTATGAGATATTTGAGTCTTAATACGTTAAACATAATGAAAGTAAAAAATAAGGTATGAAAAAATTTCTTACCGTTCTCTTGTGGGCATCTGCAATATTTCTCTCAAACCAACAACTGTAATAGTTCGCAAAGTATAGCTTGCACGTACTTCGACTAGCATCATTATTGACAATCAGTAAATCAGTATGTATAGGTTCTTGACCAATTGCGTACCCAAAAAGGAACACTTGCACCCCAGGCAGGAGGATAGTAAACAATATAAATCTATTATATAAAGAAAAATGTGTTAGATATCTTCAAATTCCCAAAGAAAAAGTTTGTATTGTAATATCCCACGTGCTACTATATACAAACAAATACTTTACGCTCTTGTTTGTAAACACTATCACATGGATTTACGACAGAGCACTGGCACCTCCTATGAAACGCATGACGACAGGTGTGCAGCAGCACCACTACCACCCTGGAGGCCTATAAATTCGGCAGCAACCAGCGAAGAAGTACCAGTTCTCTGGTGTCCCTCCTACTGCTTGCTTCGGAGCACTAGGATAACTTAACCCCAAGGCCTCTAGTCTGCCCACGGGATTCTGGCTATCCCTTTCCTGGCTTAGCCTGGTTCGGGGCTCTGTTGGGAATTCTACCCACAGTTGCTTAGCCTGCTTCGGATCTCTGCGACTACTAACCTGCTCACTGCTTGCCACGGAGCATTGGGGATTCCTTCGCCACTTTGCTTAGCCTCCTTCGGGGCTCTATGGAGATCCTGTCTTCGGTCAAGGACTACCTAATTTCAACCAGGTAATTTAGAGGAAAAACAACTTTCTAGTACATGGTGCGGCAGCGTTCATAGTAGGATATTAAAAACACACCATCAGGCAGTAACAGTAATTTATTTATTACCTCTTATGTCAATAAATAATTAAAGGTATGGCATTTACTAATGTGTAAGTCATTGTCCATTGCGAATTACTTTTTGAATATGACTCCTGTCAAATAATGCCCCCTCTGCGCAACACATTCATCTAGGCGGCGTTGGAAGCTTTCCATAACTCGTTGTAACGTATTCCCTGGGACATTGCCGACGGCAGTTCTGATGCGATCCTTCAACTCAGGAATGGTGGCACAACGTGTTTGGAACACTTCTTGCTTCAGGTAGCCGCAAAGGAAAAAGTCTGCACATGAAAGATCAGGTGAGCGAGGCGACCAGGAAATGTCACCAAAACGGGAAATTACTCTACCTGGAAACGTCTGTCGCAAGAAATCCATGCGAATTCTGGCTGTATGCGAGGTCGCTCCGTCTTGTTGAAACCATAATTGTTCCTCATCCACATCGACCATACCTAATTGGGAAAAACGAAGTCTTGCAGCATCTTTAGGTAGCGTTCACTGGTGAGAGTTACAGCCACACCGCTGTCATCCTCAAAGAAGTAAGGTCCAATAATCCCAAAGGAAGCAACTCCACACCACACTGTGACACGAGAACTGTGCAAGGGCTTGATGTGCAGTTCATGCGGATTTACATCACTCCAATAACGCATATTCTGTTTATTCACTGAACCACATAACTCGAAATGAGCTTCATCTGACATCAGGATGGTGTGCAACATTTGTGGATTTTGGCGAAGGAGATCACGCATGGTTAAGCAGAATGTTTCTCGTGAAACCTAATCGCGAGGCCTAATTTCCTGAACATATATGCAGCTTATATGGGTGAAAATGGAGATCTTCGTGCAATATTCTTCTGAATAAGCGATCGGACATATGCACAGTTTGCGAATGACGACGAGCAGATCTTTTTGGGCTACGCAATATGGCAGCACGAACATTTTCCACGGTTTCTGGTGTCCGCACAGTTCTTTCACTTCTTCCCAGTTTGCCATTGCAAACAGAACCTGTAGTTCGAAATGCACGTACCCATCTCACAATGGTCCGTCTATCTGGAACTTTCTCATGACGTCCCAAGTTGAAATGTTGCCGAAATAGACGCTGGGTAGCAATAACAGAGTCATTATTCTTGAAATAACTTTCAACAGCAAAGGCACGATGCTATGCACTCCACCGCTCCATATCACTGTCACACTCGAAATGGCAGCTCATTAGTACATGAATGCGGCCTGAGCTGGCGCGCATTCATGCAGTACGTCATTGTACTACGCAAGTCAAATTACGCTATGAACGCTGCCGCACCTTGTATTTTCTGCAAAGACTGTTATATAGTCAATTTTATAAAATAAACCGGTAGTGGGAGTCGATTCCGGATCTTGTTTCATTACCAGCTCTGCCTACCAGAAAAGTTTTACTTAATATTTACTCATATCTGTCAAATGTCTCATTAGGTTTTGTTGTCAATAAAATAAGCTTTACAACTGAATCATTTTCCACTATTTGTGCATTCTAATGTGTAGTATTTATACAGTATTTTTTTTTATTTTCATGATCAAATGTATGAAAAACGACGCTGTTATATATTTTGGTCCAACATAAAGTGATCATGTAATGTTCAGAGAACTTTGGTTGAAATGCATAAATAGGAAGATTTATGAACACTAAACCATGCGCATTAAAATCTAAAAGTTTATTTTCCTCCGTGTGGACACTTGTCAAAATACAGTACAAGTGTAGTTTTAATTTCACAAAATAATGTTATTAAACATAAACTATTCTCTATTCCATCTTACTTTTAAACCACCATAAACAAATCTACGTGTAAGTAAAGCACACTGATTCGTTGCTGAGTTATTGACGTATGTACCCTAATGTAAAGTTGTTCATAGTCACATTCAATTTGTCTATCTCTTTGTAAGCGTGAGAATGAAGCATCACTAACCAATAAGATTCATAAACAGCGGAAGGTTACGAAATGTTTTGTTTACTTCTATTTGGAAGTAAAAGAGGACAAGGAGTAATAAGAAATGTCAAAAGGTGATCTAAACGTTCAACCGTACATTGTGATGTTCATACTGTAAACTTAGATTACAATACAGTCCTCCTTAACAAATCACCAGTTTTACTTGAAATTCTACTTGTCTTCTTCCATTTTATCACATTACACGAAAAAGATAATAATTTTAGATTTAAAGTTAAGTTGAACAAAAAATTTCAACTTCATAACCTACAGGGTGGCCACAAAATCCCGTTATCCCTTGATAGATGCTAACGTAAGTTTTCCTGTTACCCCTTGATAAATGCTAAGTAAAGTTTTTTATTGTTTCAGACCATCCACACGAGCAGAACATGTCGTTTCGTCGCGGCATCCATGGAGAGATCGCCGCAGAAGTCGATGCGTAAGCGATCTGCGGAACAGTGTATATGGGGGTTCATAAAGGACATCGTTTCACAAAACTGTTACGATACCATTGCTGAACTGACAGAAGCAGTGAAAGAAGCTTCTACTCAAGTTGCATATGCAATGCTCCGCAAAATGTCGCAAAGAACCTAGTGGTGTACTATCCTTTGTCATGAAAATGAGGATGGACACACTGATACTTTGGACACTTAATGTTTCCTATCTCAATAAGATTTCTCGAAAGCATTGTTGCTCATGTCATTCAGTTCTCTCCGTATAGTTATTTACGTACGCTTATGTTACTTATTTTCAGGGATAACGGGCCATTGTGGTTACCCTGAAGTATGAACCGTCTTTCGTGCACAATATAGTAAATTCAAATACTTGAGCAAAAGATCTGGTAATTATAAATTTAAAGGATTCAATACGTAGTAAAGAAATTAATCTATTAGTTGTGCAAGATATCAATCATCATGTGAATGATCAAAATATCGCAGCACTCTCCAAAAGATAAATTAGGACATAATTATTCCGGATACAATTTTAGGTAAGCTGATTCTTTTTTAAATTGAGTGAAGAGCTATCTAGGATTAAGTGGAAAGTACCAGTAAACTGCACATAAGTCAACAAATTAGGGTAATCAGTGACGTCACGTCATATACAGGTTGTTTCAAATCAACACCGACAACGTTTGGGAGGTGATTCCTGATACCAAAATACGACGAAAAGTGTAGACCAACCTGGATGCACAAATGCTTCGTTTCGGAGTTATAGCCTGTCGAAAACATGGAAAAATGAACTTGAAAGGTCCATAACTCCAAAACTATGGGACCTATTGTAGTCGGGTCAGGACTTTATTTAGGAACTACTATGTGCTCTTTCCAAATATCCATGTTTCAGAATCCTACGGTACCTCCACAATAATTCTTATAGAGGTAGTTGGTGAATACTTCAAATTACATGCCCGCATCCAAACTGCCTCCATAAAAATTTGTTGCGTGAATACCTTAGGATTCTGAAACATGTATTTTTGAATAGCACACATATTAGTTCCTTAGTGAAGTCTTGACACGACTACGGTAGGTTCCATACTTTTGGAGCTATGGGCGTTTAAAATTCATTTGTTCATGTTTTCGGCAGGCTATTACTCCGAAAGGAAGCATTTGTGCACCCAAGTTGGTCCATAGTTTTTGTCTTATCTTGGTGTCAGGAATCAGCTCTAAACGTTGTTGGTGTTGTTTTGAAACACCCTGTGTGTATATATATATAGTACATTTTTCCACGTCTTGCTCAAATAGAGATTAAAGCCCGGAAATTTTCCCCATTATGTACGTCACTACTATCTATATGACGTATCTATAATGTAGAGTATAGAAGTATATCCAAGCATTGGAAAATAGTTAAATGTTACTCATCTCAGTTTTTGGTAAAAATAATAAAGAAAATTATATTAAAATTATAACATTATAATAAATATCACATAAACATAAATAGCAAATTTCATTATTAAGAATTTTGCACATTATGTAATGAAATAAAGGAAGATATAGCCGAATTGTTTCAACAGCAATTGAATCAAGTGGTTAATGGGGCAAAGAGGGATTTAACTTTATCAATGAAGTTGACCAACGCATATCGTTAAAATCGGGGGATATCAGAGCTAGATCATTTCTCATTCAACGGATTAGTATAGCAATTCAACATGGAAATGTGTCAGCTATCTTAGCCAACGGGAAAAGAATTAGAAGAGATCTTTCTTTTTGTAGGCAGTTTTACACAGAAATTAAAGTAGTTTGATACTGTTAATAATTCAAATGTGTGCAAATCTAGTTTTACAAAACAAGAAAATAATAATAATAATAATAATAATAATAATAATAATAATAATAATAATAATAATAATAATAATAATAATAATAATAATAAAGAATCGGTAATATTTTAAATTTGAATGAAACTGTGAATTATAATATTTGATTAATTTTGAAATGTAAAATTGTAACAAATTATATTACAATAATTGCACAGTAATTCCTCAAATTAGTAAAACTGACAATGAACGTAGTCAGTGCGTTTGAAATGTAAGTTGAAATAAAATGGATATGCTGAACATAATTAAAAATGCATAGAAACATATAAATTATAATACAACCCAACTACAGGCTCTTAATGAAAAAAATTAAGACCTGACTGTCTAGAGAGAATATAAGACTGATAAATAGGACTTTGTATGTTCATTTCTGAAATTTTGTTTTCTGTTTGAATGATGTTTCGTCTTCCAATGCTTCAATTCCATATAAGATCCTTTTTCACTAACCATTAGAAATGTGCCTGATAATCTCAGAAACCATTAAGACTAGATGCAATACCTTGCTATATAGAAATAGGTGTTCAGGAATCTAATTTTTTCTGCTCAATATATTTAATATTTCATGTTTAAAAAAAATAGGAAAGACATGTTCAGTACTCTAATAACAAAACATAAAATACATAATCATTAGCCAGTAGCAAATTAAATACTTTTTATATTTAAAAATCTACTCGAAATTACTTTGTATAAATGGATCAAGACATATACTAGGCAAGGAATTTCAGAACATTAAAACACGATTTTATTAAGAGCAAAATAGGCTCTACTACTAATTCTTGTAGATTTACTAATCCTTCTATGGAGATTTACTATAACGATTTTACTAATCCTTCTATGGAGATTTACTATAACGATTTTACTAATCCTTCTATGGCGATTTACTATAACGATTTTACTAATCCTTGTATGGCAATTTACTATAACGATTATACTAATCCTTCTTTGGCGATTTACTATAATGATTTTACTAATCCTTCTATGGCGATTTACTATAATGATTTTACTAATCCTTCTATGGTGACTTACTCTAATGATTTTAGTAATCCTTCTATGGCAATTTACCATATGATTTTACTAATCCTTCTTTGGCGATTTACTATAACGATTTTACTAATCCTTCTTTAATAACTGATTTCTTAGACAACAATATACAAATAGGCTTAAAGAAAACATTTCGTGTACAAATCCTTTACATATATTATGAAAACATGAATTTCAAATTTCCGCTTACGTATCTTCAATAAATAAATATATTAATTTAAATCGTCCTCAATCAATAAATGTATTAAAATCACAATCCAAAATTCTAATCAGTCATACTGTTTTTTTTCCAAAGATCATATCTTAGTTCAATATGCTTTCTTTTATTTATTAGTGATCTATATTTTTGAATAAAAAATATTAGTAATTTAGTGTAGACTTGATGCTTCTCAAAACAATTGAACTTAAAAAAAATTTTGAACTATTGTTCACAAGAGGTTTTAAACAATGTTGTAAATTGACGCAATAATATATAAAATTAATATTAATAAATATAGGGTAATTTATTAATATCCAAACACAAAGTATTCGAAATGAGTAGATAGATAATGGGGATTCTGCAGACAAATTCATTATTAGCCCATTTTAACTATATGTCACCCTATCATCTCTAATAACTTCTAATCTACTCCCTAATAATTTGCAGCGCACTCCCTATCCCAAATAACTTCTATCACATCTCAAATAACTTCTATCTTACTCATAATAACTTCTAATGCATTCTATCACTAAATCTAGTTACAAAAAATCACTAAATCTAGTTACAAAAAATCATTAATCTAGTTATAAAAAATCACTAAATCAAGTTACAAAAACAAAAAAATCACTAAATCTAGTTACAAAATCTGGTTATAACCGGTTTTGACTTTAAAAAATCACTAAATTTGGCTACAAAATCTGGTTATAACCGGTTTTGACTTCAAAAATCACTAAATCTGGTTACAAAAAATCACTAAATCTAGTTACAAAAACAAAAAAATTACTAAATCTAAGAACATTTAACAAGAATAAACAATTGCATTTTAAACTCTGATACATACTCTTTTAAATGCCGTTTGAATTATTAAAATCGGATAAAAAATAACGAATTTAGCATTTTGCCGCCTGTATTTATACAACCCAACACAGAAGGTTTGTGCACACACACACATTTACAATTCAGTTTGCTTGAGAGAAGCAACAGCATACATGTGTGTATTTAGATTTGTATAGCCTCTCTCTTTTTCTTTCTTTCTTAGCATGGGAACGTGACTTGCTTACATCATCATACATTCATCCACACTCACATTCTCTTCAGTCAACCGGAGCAGCAACAACATATTTTCTTTCTTTTTAGTAATCAAGCAGTATATGGAAGTGTAGTAATAACAACACCAAAACTGTCACGTTATAACTAAAACTAAGAAGTTTAAAACTTTTTCGATTGTGAAGAGAGGAAATTGTACCTAGATAACGTGACAATGTAACGTGATGATTTTTACCTTCACGTGACAAACAGGGTTGGAAACTAATTCTTTTTATCTTGTTTTTCCAGAATTGTTAAAATTATGAATTAAGCTCTGAAACTATTACAAATGAACTAGTACTAAATAAGGTAAATATGATAATTTTTTGGAAACGATAACCAACCCTGTTTTAATGGCGTACTCGAGGGATGTTATTTTTTAAGTCGTTATAACTTTGTTGTTTATTAACCGATTTTCAAAATTCAAACGACATTCAACAGAGAAAAAAATTTGCCATTTTCTGAATGTATTGTGGGTTGCATACCTCTAAGGATACTATTCCGAATTTGCTATAACTTCATCAAATATTAACCGATTTTCAAAATTCAAACGGTAAATGGTTTCTATTTTCTTATAATTTTTTTCTAACACGTTACTGGTTGTCTATGTCTAAGGATAAAATTATAAAAAATCAAAAATCTTCACTATGTAAGAATGTATTAAGGAAATGTAAACAGGACATAAATACTAGACTACAAAACAATTATTTTCATGCATTACTGGTTACCTATGTCTAAGGATAAAATTACAAAAACAACTTTTATGACTTAAAAATATAAATTTTACCTAAAACTAAACTATACATTATTACTCACTAACACCTATCAACTACACCACACATAAAAGTTAATTAAATATGACCTAAAAATAAACTACACCTCACATAAAAGTTAATTAAATTTTACCTAAAACTAAACTATGCATAAAAGTTAATTAAATATGACCTAAAACTAAACTATACATAAAAGTTAATTAAATATGACTTAAAAGTAAATTACACCACACATAAAAGTTAATTAAATATGACCTAAAAATAAACTACACCTCACATAAAAGTTAATTAAATATGACCTAAAACTAAACTATACATAAAAGTTAATTAAATATGACCTAAAACTAAACTATACATAAAAGTTAATTAAATATGACTTAAAACTAAACTACACCACACATAAAAGTTAATTAAATTTTACCTAAAACTAAACTATACATAAAAGTTAATTAAATATGACCTAAAAATAAACTACAGCTTACATAAAAGTTAATTAAATTTTACCTAAAACTAAACTATACATAAAAGTTAATTAAATATGACCTAAAACTAAACTACACATAAATACATTTTAACTATATCTTATAATGCCCCCAAGCTAATGTACTTATACCACCCTCTAGTATATATCTTTTATCATCATTTGAATCTAATGCTAACTTATTTACAGCTATGGTATATACATCATGCTTACAACTTCGAATTAGATTTATATTTTTATATGTTTTCACATCATTGAATAGGGTTTGCTTATAATCATCAAATTGTAACTCTTTTGCTACTACACATTTTGTTATTCCTTTTGCTTTTTTCTTCTCTTTATTTTCAACTTTAAAGGCATACATCTTTGATCTTAACCCAATAAATTCTGTCATTATTTTACCATTGTTTTCATCCTTCATCTTTCCTAATACTTTTTTGTTTACTAATGGTATTCCATATTGATTATCCTTTCCATATTCACTTGTATCAAATAAATCAACCATTTCTTTTAAGTGTTTGTAGAAATCATCTGTATTAATTTCATATATAAAACTATCAGTATCCATATAACATAAGCCTATATCAATATCATATTTAGGTTTCATAATATTGTAATGGAAGTCATACATTAATAGTTTTGACAAATCTAGCACACTCATACCAACATATATAGGTTTGTTGAAGGTCAATTTTTCTTTTTTCATATGTATCGCACACAAATCTTCAGTAAATATTGTTCTATAATCAAAGTTCGGTTTCGCTATTAACTTTTCCACCCTCACTGGATCACATTCTAAGGTAATAGATGGCCTCTTTCTAATGTTTTCCATTGTTTTACCAAATACACTATTGTTCATTAACTTGTAAAAATCTTTCTCGAAATCATTCTTAGCTTTTGTTCTCATATTTGTATTTAGATCAATATATTCCTTTAACCAGTTTGATTGCTTGAACTCTAATACTCTATGAATTTTCTTTAATATCATCCCAAGTGACATATACAATTTTAAGTTTCTGTAGTGAATAACATATCTTTCTTTATTGTAAAGCGTTGTTAATAATTTTGAATGTTTCGATCCTGGTGGACACATATTTTCTGGAGCTAATGGTAGATCTGTATGTTTATCATGTAAGTATTCTGGATATTCTAAATCAACTTCTAATATGTAGCCAGTTTCTGAATCATCTGGAACATTCATTATGTTTATGTAAGGTTGAACCCATTTAAAGTCTTTGTAAGGCATGTACTGACTCATAGGCCATCCATATAAATTGTTTGCGTCTAGATAAGCTAAATACTTTGAAGGTTCGTCTTTGTTATAATTTTTCATATACTTATTATTTGCTTCTACATATCTTTTACTACATTGTGAAATTCCACCTCATACCTTTTTCTATCATTAATATTTTGTCATAGTCAGTTAACATTTCTAGTTTGATCTTAGTCATCTTTAACATTGAATCCCACGATAAACCAGGAGCAGTGAAATACCAAGCAGGATCTAAACCATATGCTTTTAAACACACATCTCTAAAACTTTCAAATACATCAGCTAATATTAATACATCTGTCTTGTTATAAAGTTCTGTATATTCACCTAGATTTTTAATATTGAATGACTTCCAAACATTTTTCACATGCTCATAATCTTCATCACTGATGTGAGTTTTAGTAAGTTTATTAAAGAACATTTCTTTTGAAGGTAGTTTTGTTTCTTCTAATCTTTCAATTGAGTCAATATAATCATATGGGTACACACCTTTTTTAATTACTAAATCTAACAAATCATTAGGGAAGTACTTTGACGTTTCTCTATATTGTTCTTTTGTAAGGTTATTTGCTAGTTCTGCTAAACTCCTTGGCATAAACCTAAATGAATCTAGAAATCGTAAATTAATTCCATTCTTTTTATCAACCTTCACATATTTTGAGTATGTTATATATTTTTCCTCATTATTTGCAATTAGTTTTATTTCATTCTTATCATAAGCAAGTTCTTTAACAAACAGGTAAGTATCATAACCACTTAAGTTGTGAATAAATACTGGAATAAAATTAGGATTTCGATAGCTTAAGTTACAATAACTGTGAGCTGCACCTCTAAACTTCCCAGTTAAATGATCATGATCTCTTACTTTTGCTTTATTTTTATTTATATCCTTTAAACATTTTCCTAATTCATGTTTCCATTCTTCTAACTTTTCAATCATGCTATCATTATCTTTAGCGAATTGTATTTTCTTATTTAACATATTTATTTGTTTTTCAATTGCTGGTGGTAAATCATTCAAGTTTCTCTCACATATATGACAACTATTGGAATTATTATATCTATTTTCTTCATCTTTAGTTAGACCATTCATTTCAACTCTTTTGTTATATATTTTCTTTATTTCTATTGCTTCTTGTTTTAACTTCTCCACAAACACCTTTGCAGCATCTAAACCAATATAACTAACAGGACTTTTATACACACCATTTGAGTATTTAATATAATAACAGAAACTCATTGGTAAATGCTTTTGATACTTCACAGTTTTAGAACAATTATGCTCTACTTCCATTTTACATAACAAACATTCAAAATCGGCATATATCGCAAATGGTACTCTAAATGATCTATTATAATTTTGGAACTGTATTTGATTATCATATGGTTTTGGAAGTTCTATTCTAACAGATTCATGCTCCTTACAATATAGTTCATGTTGTTGTAATTGCTCCTCATTTCTAAAATGTCTTACCAAACATCTATCACAAAAGTACAATTTTTCCTTATGTTTTGTTACTTGACTTCTTATTAATCTCGATAAATCCTTTATCCAACAAAAATGACTATTATTTTCATCTTTTACATATAATAAATTAACGTGCTTGTCCTGCTTATTTTTTGTGATTTGAAGTGGGTATATATTATATTCATCATCATAACTATACACGTTAATGGATATGTTACTTCTCTTTTCAAACTTTACTATATCTTTTAATTGTACAGGAAATTCAATACCATTACAATATTTATCATTCACAATTTCTGTATAGTGTGAAGGTCGTTGATATTGAGAACATCTATCAATAGGTTTTAAATAACTTGCAATTGAATATAAGAAACATTTATTATCTTGATTTTTAATATTGATTACTGCTTTCTTATCTTTAATTGGTTTAGGAAGGTCAATGTAGGAAGAAGCTCGTAATGGCACATATTTATTTAGTCTGATTTCTAAATGTTTAATTTGATGTAATGTCCATCCTGATCCTCTACCTTGAAATTCCTCCATCTCTCTACATAGTTTTTGTTTAGCATAGGTTATATATTCATCTAAGAAAGTTGATTGTAATATTCTTTCATTCATAGTTTTAAAATTGCGTTCTTGTACTTCCTTATCTTTAATATAATCACAAATGAATACAAGGTTGACTTTTAATGGGTGGTGCTTTAATTCTTCCTTGATTTTGTCAATAACTACTTTCCCACTTATATTTAAAAACTTCACTGGATCTTTATATCCTCCTATGTTTTCAATTGTGATAGTTTGTAATCGTTTCTGTATTGCTGTTTCCTTTGTTTCTACTTTAATTGGTATTCGTTGTGGTTTCGATTCTTCAAATACTTCTTCTTTAAATGGAAATATGTTTCTAATTTGTGATCTGTTTTGTTCATCTTCATATTTTTTAATGCGGTCAATAAGTTCAGCCTTTCTTAATTTAGAATAACCTTTTATTCCTTTCCTTTTACAATGGTTTTTTAGTTCATCAACTTTCATTGTGTATATAACTTTCAATTCATCTGGTTCATTTTGATATTGTTCGATTTTTTGATTAATTCACTCTTATTTAAAGAACTATAGTTACGGATTTTCTTGACTTTACATATTAGTTTTAGTTTTGTAATCGACATCTCCTTCATCTCCTCACCAGTAAAATTAACATTATTTATACTCATCTTATATGAAAAAATACTGTATCGTTTATTTATATATTTACCAAATTTTTTAGTTCATTTTCATAATATTTTTCTCATGTTATATATACCAACATTAGCATACTTATTTTTCCTAACACAACTGCTAATACTTGTACACTCCTGCAATTGTCTACATATATTAGTGTGTTGTGTTAGTATAGGGCTTTTATGGGATTACCTCATCAAAGTCATTATTAATATGATAAAAACTGAATCATTTTCATAAACTCACTTATCATCATAATTATCATTTACCTTCTTATCCTATTTACCTTTAATTAAATAACTATAAAAGATAACATTTATAATATTATCTTACTTTTATTTATTTAATTATTATACAAATTATTAAATCCTAACCATTTAATAAACACTTTATTACCTTTTATGAAATAACCATAAAAGATAACATTTATAATATTATATTACTTATTATGCAAATTATTAAACCATAACCATTTAATAAACACTAACCATTTAATAAACAATTTATACCTTTTATGAAATAACATTTATAATATTATATTACTTTTATTTATTTAATTATTATACAAATTATTAAATCCTAACCATTTAACAAACCCTAACCATTTAATAAACAATTTATACCTTTAATGAAATAATCATAAAAGATAACATTTATAATATTATATTACTTTTATTTATTTAATTATTATGCAAATTATTAAACCCTAACCATTTAATAAACAATTTATACCTTTAATGAAATAATCATAAAATATAACATTTATAATATTACATTACTCTTATCTATCCAACTATTATGTGAATCATCAAACCCTAACCATTTAACAAACACTTTATTACCTTTCTTTCTCAATATTTTTTCAACCAAATACTCATCCTTATATTTAGTTTTCAATAATTCTGGTTCATAAAATCTTCCTCTAACTTCTTCATTGTTTAAATCTTTAATTTTATATGTTGGTGGATTAGATGGTATAACCTCATTAATAACAAACACTTCTGTTGACCAATTTGGTGTATAACCTTTCTCAAACAAACCTTTAATTTTACTTATACGAACATAATCACCAATCTTATACTTTAACTTAACAGACTTATATTCTTTCTTATATACTTTTTTCAATATCACATGCTCATTTTTCTTATTCACTTCTACAGGTTTCATGCCAATTGTTCTATGTACTTTGTTATTATATTCATCAACCAAACCTTGCAATATTTTTAACCATTTATAATTACCTTGAACAGTAAATTTTTTCCACATATTTTGTTTAAGTGTTTTGTTAAACCTTTCAACAACAGAAGCTTTTTTACCACTATATGTTGAGTAATGATTTAGTTTTTTCCCATCAAATCTTCAAATTCTTTATTATAAAACTCTTTACCTTGATCAGTTTGTAAATTATTAGGTTTTCTTACTTTTAACACTGATTCAAATGCTTCTGTAACATTCTTCCCACTCTTATCTTTAACAGGAACAGCAAATGCATATTTTGAAAACACATCTATAATCGTTAGCAAATACTTATAACCTTTATTTAATTTTGAAACACCTTTTAACACACCACTATCCATTTCCACAAGATCTGCTTGCCATAAATCATCTATACCTTTAACAATAACACTTAACCTAGGATAATTTTTTCTAGATGGTTTATGAATTTCTTCTATAATATCTTCTCTAATACCTTCACCTTCATATAGTCAATCGGGCTTTTTAATGAATTGGGATTTATTAGTACCACATACAACACATATACCTTTCTTAACATATCTTCCATTCTTTGTCTGTTCTACTCTAATGTTATCTATTTTTGTATCTGTTGATTTCTTACACTTAACACAATACATCATTATTTATTAAAAGAAAATAATTAAGGTTCTCTTTCTATATACATAATAACTTCCAATAATTTTCCTTCTTCCATAGCTGAATTTTTTTTGTGCTTGAAACATAATTTTATCACCCTTTTTAATGTTTAATGGCAAATTTACCACTAAAGTATTGTTCAAAAATATATCTAAAAAGTATCTATCCAAACTTAATTCCATATGCATTATTTTTCCATTGTAGAGAAACTCATAATCATTAGATAAATTAAATATTCTGAAGATTGGATTTGGAACATTTCTAGTTCTCAATCGACATAATAAATTTATAGTTTCTTTTTGCATAATTAGATTAAAAGTTTCCTTTTTCATCATTTGGAAATCTTGTTTTGTTGTAAGTGTATTTAATTGGGATGATATTTCTGACTTATATTGATTAAATTCTGAAACAGGAACTTTTGCTTTAAATAGAATAGTAACATTATTATTGGTCTTTTTAAATGCTTCCATATATTCACCTTTTAAAACCTCAATATCATCTTTCTTTATATGTGTGTCTTGTAATGATTTTAATACATCTTCAAATTTGTTTCTATCACTTTCTAATTGGTTGTTAATATCGCTTTTCACTAACTCGAGCTGGTTTAACGTAATAGCATCTTGTTGATCAATACCATTAGTTATATTAACTAATCTTTTTTGTGTAAAATCAATCCACGATCTATAATTTGTTGTGAAAATTTTATTTAGTTCAGATTTAAAATTTGTACGACTCATTAAATTTTCATGTGTGTCTCTTTTATATTTTTCAAATTCTTCATTCTTAACAACATTATCTAAATTCCTTAACTGTTTCAGCTGCTCTTCACTAATATCACTTACCTTACTTTTAATATTACCAAAAATATCCATATTTATTATATAATAATTTGAGTTATTTAACAGCAAGTAAAACAGTTATACGAGCTCCACCAAAATCAATCAAATCACCATTCTCATCTTTAATTGAAACTTTGAAATTATTAAATTTATTGTGATGTATTGGGAAAAATATCTTTTCATTAGGTTCATATATAATTGGTTCTCTAAACTCTGCATTTGTTCTAAATGTTGCAATTAAGTCTGTTTCGTTGTGTGTTGTGTCATTGTGTTTTAAAATCATACCTTCTGCTAAATCACAGTGAATATTTATAGTATCAAACGGATGAAACATTGGCACCTTATCTCCAACATGTTCTATATTTTCAGCCAAGTTCTTTTCACTAAAACCTAATACAGTATTAATGGTATCTAAGGTTATATCACATTGTTGGCTAAATATTTTAACTCTATTTTTCCTTCTATCCTCAGTAAATTGAATATTTTTAAAAGGATCGTTGGTATATGGAAGGTTTGATTTAATATATTCTTCTAATTCTTGTAAACTATATTGACCAGGCTGAATTATGAGTTGTTTTGTAAATTTTGAGTTACTATTACAAAACGTTAATTTGTTGTTCTTTTCTGTAATGTTTGGAGTTAAGTATGTTGTGTAAAATCCTGCAACAGCTACTTCTAAATCGTTTTCAAATGGGTAATGCAATGACATGTTTAATACAGATGAATAACCATTTAAATTAAATACCTTCATTTATTATATAATAAATAACTATTATGGATAATTGGGATATTAAAGTAAGGTTAACAGAAGAAACGGCGAAGAGAAAGAGGAATGGTGAGTTGTTACCTGATGATATAAGATGTTTAATAGTTGGGCCTAGTGGTTGTGGTAAAACGACGTTAATGATTGATAATTTTTTGTTGGCACCTAAATGGTTAAAATATGCAAATGTTTATATATATTCTAAAAGTTTAAATCAACCTAAATACCAACACTTAATACAACTTTTTCGAGATATAGAACGTAATATTAAAGACACAATAGCAATAATAAAAGGAAACAATGAAGAGATTATTCCATTAGATGAATGTGAGGACTATTCTGTGGTAGTATTTGATGATTTCATATTAGAAGAACAAAATCACGTTAGAGAATATTTTACTCGAGGTTGTCATAAGGGTTTGAACTGTTTCTATCTTGGGCAAACATATTCTAAAGTGCCAAAACAATTAATTAGGGACAACTTAAACTTTCTTTGTATATTTAGACAGGACAATGTAAATTTAAAACATATATATGATGAATTTGTTGCATCTGATATGTCGTTTGAAAAATTACAATTATTATGTAGCAAGTGTTGGAGTGAAGAACATGGTTTCTTAACAATAGATATGACTAGGAAGGTGAATAATGGTAAATATAGAAATAAAATTAAAGAATTTCTAAAAGTGTAAACTAAACGTATATGAATGCAGGTGAACGTATATATTATGTTATGTTATGTTATGTTATGTTATGTTATGTTTTTATTTTTCTTTATATAATAAATGGATGTTAATAAAGCAAAGAAGTATATTAAGTTAAAAGAAGAACTTATTAAAAGATTTAAGGAAATTAAACAAAGTAATCGAAGTAAGTATGAAAAATTTAAAGAACAAGATCAGCCTGTTATTGATGCAATTAAAGATTTAGGGCAAGATATATCAAAAGTAGCAGAAGAAAATAAAAATCTAATTCAAGAGTTAGTTCCAGTTGTACATAAAAGTGCTAGAGTGGATTCAAGCTTATTAGAAACACCGCCTATGTATGATAGTTCTATAAATGAAAGTGATACGCCTATAACAGAAGAAGTAAAACACATGAAAAAACAAATTAAATATAAAGTAGAAGGAATAGAATCTTTAGCAACAACTCATTTTGGTAATATTGCCTCAAGATATTATGCAACTAGAGATGATAAAAGTTTTGGAATACAACCATATGATGAAGATGGGAAAATTATACATATGATAGGAAATGCGGAAGTTAAAATTCATGGTGATGATTTAGTTATTAATAATCGACATTATACAGGAACAGAAGGTTTATGGGAATTATTGACAAAACATAATCCAACAAATTATAATGATGATGATCTAGAAAAATATAAACAAATAGTAATTGATTCTAGTGTTGCATTTCATAATAATGATCCAAGTACAAGAAAACAAAAATCTAGTAAAGGTAAAAAATATAAAGAAATTATCAAACCTATTTGGGATGAATATATAAAACCAACAACACCTTCAAAAAAGACACCAAAATCTGGAGAAGGAATAAAGGTATATAACGAATTATCAAAAGAATACATATGGATGGATGATGTAAGAAAACTGATTGATCGCTTGATTGTTATTGATGGGGAAGAAAAATCTGGAAATGATAACTTTTATAATGAGAAAGTAGGTATTATGGATATGATTAATTCTAAACTTGCACAATTTATACCTAATGATCCAAAAGGTATAGGTTATTTGATTAAGATATTGAATACGCTGCCACCAAAATTTTGGAATAGTGAAAAGTATGGAAAAGGATTAGTACTTTAATAAAATGACTATTCCAGATAACATTCCACGTGAGAATTTAATTGTGTTAATTGAAGATACTATATTAAATCTTGAGAAGTTATTAATGAAAAACAAAAGGAAGTTTAAGAGAATAAAATGTGTTTATACTACTCTTATTACGTTATCAATTCTATTATCAGCTTCTACAGGGTTCATCAATGTATTTATTCCTGTTACAGTGTATTCAATTATTACAACTGCATTTGCTTCGGCTTCTGCTGTTATCACTGGTCTATCAACACGGTTTAATATAGCTTCAAAGAAAGAATATTATAAAAATATGGTGAATCGAATTCGGCTGTTTAAAGATGAGCTTAATGTAATTAAGCTCATGAATGGTGAATTAACAGATGAAAATGTAAGAGATATTGTTAACAGAATCAATGACATACTTAACGAAATTCGAGGCTATTAGAAACTGATTTTTAAAAAGTTTTAATATAATAAATACGATGGCGAGTCATATTGAACTTTTAAATAAACTTGGAAGTCTTGAACAAAAACAGGTTATTGGATTAAGAGAATTAGAATTAAATACAGAATATAAGATTGTGAAAATGGAAAAGATTAAAACTAAGTTTGGAAAGAGCATTTTAGTTGAATGTGAGGAGTTTAAGGTATTTCTTCCACCTAGATTTACAAAACACTTAACAGATAAAATGATTGATGAGATCGTTAAAGATGGAATAAAAATCAAATACACTGGTTTAAAAGATAATTATCCAACTGTTGAGTTCTGTATGTAATTTCAAATGATGATCGGTTTTGTGAATCCAAAAAATGATCAAAAATATGTTGTCAGAAGTAAAAAATGGAGTGAATAGAATGGATCCTCAAAAGAAATTTATACTTACTAATAACTTTAATGTAATTGTGAAAAATGTGCAAACCGAAGTTCAAGTTGTTTTTGATATTAACGGCTGTCTATTCAGCTTGAATTATGATCAGTGGACAGAGTTTAAGAAGTCATTGTTTCCTATAGAGAACGAGGTTAGCAGACGATTCCATTATCAGTATCCGAACTTGTAACTATTAATATACTAATTTGTAACTATTATGTAATTATGTAGAATTTAGTTAACTTTTATGGTAAAATCATAAAAGTGTTTTGTAATTTTATTTTACTAAATTTAGTGATTTTTATAACTAGATTTAGTGATTTTTTTTGGTTTTGTAACTTGATTTAGTGATTTTTTATAACTAGATTTAGTGATTTTTTGTAACTAGATTTAGTGATTTTTGTAACTAGATTTAGTGATAGAATGCATTAGAAGTTATTATGAGTAAGATAGAAGTTATTTGAGATGTGATAGAAGTTATTTGGGATAGGGAGTGCGCTGCAAATTATTAGGGAGTAGATTAGAAGTTATTAGAGATGATAGGGTGACATATAGTTAAAATGGGCTAATAATGAATTTGTCTGCAGAATCCCCATTATCTATCTACTGAAATGGATTAGTTTAGAAAACTGAAAACACTGGAGAGTTCAGACTGGTATATAATATGGAATTAACATTTAGAGCATAGACTTGATTACCAACTAACTTACAAAATAATCAGATTTTGACGTGACTTTGCAGATCGGAAACACTTATCAAGATGTATCATGCATGACTCACGCCAAAATTAAAATATGCATAGATTGTTTGGAACTTTGTAGCAAAACACTCTTCAAAATTGAAATAACTCACTCAAAAGTTTTGCGATATCTAACATATAAAGGAAAATATACTATTAAAATTATAGAGATTACAATACTGCATTAACAAATTTAGGCTAACATCTTTAGAAGAAAGAAACAATGATTGTGGTTTTTTTTAAAGATATTTTATTGAAGTTTACCGCTCATTTTCAACATTGAGACGCGGATCTGTAGCTTAAGGTACAATCCCGAACCACCGTAATGCGTTCAGATTTTCATCTCCGTCACCGAGAATCGAATACGGGATTACGTGCACCAAACATCAACGCGATAACCACTTAACAAGAGGAAAGGCCAAGAAGAAACAATGACTTTATATCTTGGTATGAATTATTGCACAATAAAATACATTCAACTTTAGAAACAGTTAATCATAACTTCCTTTAAAAAATCGCTCATATAAAAGTGTAAGTTTTTCTTTGCCAGATAGCCAGAACAACTTAAATTGCAAGAATTGTAAAAATATTGATATATATATATATATACTAAAAACAATGAATTTAAAATTATAAATAAAGAAGTGTTTGAGATATGTACTACACTGCAAAAATTACTTTTACAAGTAATTAAAACATATTGTGAAGAAAAGATACTAGACATTGTAGTTAGACAGGCCTATAGTGTTTGATACGTTAAAAAATAATTTAAAAATTATAGAATTGTTTCAAATTCAAACTTTGAAGTATCTTTTGTCATTTATGGTACATTTTTCAACAAAGTTGTTACATATAATGATGTTAAAATTAGAAATAAGAATGTTAAAATGATTATAACTTACCCTTTGTTTCGAGAGACTGTTCGCAAAGTTTTCAGAAACAAAGCGTATAGGTGCGTAGGTGAACAGCAACATTGACGTCTAAATCCCCACTTAAAAATAATATCAGTATATGAATCAAAATAGTGTTTTTTTTTTAATTTAGGTTAAAAAAACTACTGTAAATACTCCTGTTTGTACTCTACGAAATGCATGAGCTCTAAGTAGTTTCTAAGCGAATTAAAGAATGAGCCACTGACATTTGATAATAACATTATGAAAGTACATTTCGATCAAAAAAAGTTGATTGGACTTCAAACAGTTACATAGTAAAATGGACTTCTAAAGCTTAAATGGAAAGAAAATCGTTCTTATCGTATAGACTAGAACATTAAGATGATTCGATTTGTTTTATCATAACATCATAATTTAAATTGTGGTCACAAGTCATACGAAGATTTGAGATTCTTTTTTACTACTTTGATTTGTTGTGTAAGTCTTCCTCTCTTTTAGTTATTAATCTATTATTTATTGACCCTCTAACTCGGATTCTGGCTAAGCTTAAGAGAAGAAATGATCTGCTGCTACTGAAAATTACGCTGATGCATTTAAATAAGATTACATCTGAAAGATATGACTTTTTCGCACTTTACAAGTATGTCTCATGCGTAGAGTATAGAACAAAAGTCAAAAGAGAATAAGAACAGTCAAAAGAGTGAAGAATTGATTAGAAAGGAAATAAATATAATTAGGCATGGGCATTTATGGTAAAGACAAAAGTCAGAGATGTGGCATATTAACATAAGATTTCACCCGTCTAACAATAAATTAGGATTTAGGTACGTTGAAAATCTGAGTTCATTATGCTTTTTTAAATTAAACTTAATACTACATAAAGATCAAAACTGAAAGGTTGTTGGTCTGCGGTGGCTCAGTGGTACAGCGTTCACCTCTGGTGCATGGGGTCTTTGGTTCCATCCCAGCTCGCGTCAAGTGAGCTTAGAGGTGGACAAACACCGTGTTCTTGGGTTTTCTCGGGATTCTCCCGTTTCCTCCCACTTTCTTCATTCCAACATTTCATCCATTTCTCATCATCACCGTCTCCTTTAGCCTAGCCGGCATAACCATTAGAGAATAAGACTTAAAGATTTCATTTCATTTTCATTTTGAAAGGTTTGTGGTATAATGCATACTTTAATTTCCGTCATTAATTTAATTAATGAAGGTACCAAAAAGACTTTTTATTAAAACTTTTCCTTCCTTCCTTGGACATAACAAAGAGATGAGTTCAAATGCTAAAATATTTTATGACATAGACAAAAGATAAATTTTAAAACTAAAATATTTATCTTTTCTTCATGTTCTTTCTCAAACAAAAAAGGATAAAGTATAATTTGAGAGACGAAAGAAGAAAACCTAATATCGAAAATAAAAAAGTAAAAAAATAAATAAATAAACATCTTCGTATTACTTACATGTAATGATGTTAATATTCCTGGCTCTGTCCCTGCGGGAACTTCAGACATTGTGCTAATTTCAGATTTTGAAACTTTTTTTCCTAGGCGATCTGGTACAACTCCCTAGTATAATAAATGTATTTGGTCTAGGAATTAATTCGTGCGGTTGGTACGCACACATTGAAGCTGTAGTACAAACACAAAATACATAAATACCTTAAGAAAAATATTGTCCATCGCTAGCCACCACTTTCGCCCATCTGTCAGGCAATGTACGGATTCCGTGGCGAAAGAAGTCCTCATCCTTGGAAGCGATCCAGTCAGAGACCCATGTTTCGATATCTTCTGAAGAAGTAAACCGCTGTCCAATCAAATCGTTGTTCATGCAATCGAACAAGTAGTAGTCCGAAGGAGCAACGTCTGGTGAATACGGCGGGTGGGGTAAAACTTCCCATCCGACATTTTCTAAATAGGTTTTGACCGGTTTTGCGACATGTGGGCGAGCGTTATCATGTTGAACAATAAGTTTATCATGTCTGTTCTCCCATTCTGGTCGTGTTCTGGCCAGAGCTTGCTTCAAACGCATTAATTGTCGTCGATAACGTTCTCCATTCATAGTTTCACCCGGTTGCAGCAGCTCATAGTACACCACACCTTTCATATCCCACCATATGCACAGCATAACCTTTGCACAGTGAATATCTCGTTTTGGTTGTGATGGACCTGGTTCACCTGGTTTCACCCAGGCCTTTTTTTCGTTTAGGGTTCTCGTAATGGATTCACTTCTCATCACCCGTAATAATTCGATGCAGAAACCCCTTTCTGCTCTGTCGTTGAAGCAGCAATTTGCAAATGGTTTTTCGTCTTTCAACGTCTCTGTCTTTCAATTCATGTGGAACCCAATGTGACATCTTTTGAATCATTCCCATGGCTTTCAAGCGTTTGGAGACTGTTGTTTGATCAACGCCTAATGCTGCTGCAAGTTGTTCCTGCGTTTGACACGAATCCTGCTCGAGCAATGCTGTCAATTCTTCGTCTTGAAATTTTTTTGGCTGTCCAGCTCGCTCTTGGTCTGCGAAGCCGAAATCACCACTTCTAAACCGTGCAAACCACTTCTGACACGTTCGCTCAGCTAGAGCATGGTCACCATACACTTCCACCAAAATACGATGACTTTCAGTCGCACTTTTCTGCATGTTAAAGTAATGCAGCAGGACACCCCGCAAAAACACTTTATCAGGCACAAATTGCGCCATGTTCACTTAACTACAAACTGGTGTTGTTGACGCTTTAATCCACTGCCCTATACTACGAACGATACGCGATGACAGGGGTTTGCAACACATGTGTGGATACACGGAACTGTGGGACGCTCCGTTCGTTGCGCCATCTCTTGTCCACCCGCACGAATTAATTCCTAGACCAAATATCAATTTAATATAAATTTGTAATATTTCAAATACGAAACAACAAAAAAAGTCTATAGTAACTATCGAAAGGTTGTAATTGTTACATGTTTAAAGGAAATTGTCTGGATTAATCATGTCATGTCAATAAGAATATTTCATTTTACAAAGTAGACTTTTGGTTTGTCATATTATTAAGAACATTATATTATTAAGAATGCAAATCAGTCCTTTAGTGATCTAAAAAAGAAACAAATTGTATGTGATCAAAATTAAGGAACATATATTAATATAGATCAACACTAACCTAGAAATATTTCTGTGAGACTGAAGTTACCTTCAAATTCTCATCTATATTTCAGACATAAATCTCAAGTGCTCTTCGTCATAGTGGTTTAAAGATTAAACATATTACACTGATGGTTTAACATGTTTTTGAATACCTTTAGTGCCACTTCAGAAGCAGTTCGATTTTTCTATTATTTCTATTTTATTTTACTTTGCTTTCAACACCTGCATAGCCATAGTTTTGCCATGTCCGGTGACGACTAAAGTTATTATCTTTAGTTATCAAATTAAGTATTGAAGGTATGGGTTTACATTTTGAAATTATTGAAAATTTATCCGTAAATGGCTTTGCGCTGAAAGAGGAAGTTATCTTAATAAATTACACTAGTTACTACAGCCTTCAACAACCGGAGTAGCAGCCATAGATATTGTGAAACACACACAAGAAAGAAAGACATACATCCCGTAAACACTGAGTGATTCTTTTAAAACTCGTGGATTTCATTTGAGACTAGAATTTCTAACTGAGGTCCGATTTTCATGTGGCTTATGGCAAATGATCAAGTAAGGATAGGGGATTTATGGGACAATGTTTACTGGTTTAAATTCATCCGGGGTTATATCGGCCACGCCTCAAGAAAAACAGCAAATATTCGCCAGTGTACCTTGCAATTGAAATGGGGTTTTGGATATTTGAAGCGAAATTGCAGAATACAAATTAAGTGTTAGTGAGAATACAAATTAAGTGTTAGCGGTAACACCCAAAAATCCCATGTTGAATAGCTACAGCCGATTTCTTGCGACAAACAACGGAGAGATTTCTTGGGCTACCTAAGGAGTCGATAAATGACATTTTCCACAAGAGCTGCCTAGAGGGTCCGATGCTTCCCTGTCTCACTCAGAAGCGATCTTGTTTCTTCCAATTTATTCACTAGCGACCATAAGTATATTATGTTATCTGGTGCAGAACGTGAGGCAAATTTGTTTCTAAATGACCTTCGCGAAGTAACAACAGATTTCGCTTACCAAAAACTTTTAACGATAAATTCATGTTGCTCCAAAGAGTACACTATTTTCACTGTGTCCCGATTATACTCACACAGTAGCACAGACTTGTACAGTGCAATTCCCAATACAACAGCCCAATTTCCTATTTCTTATTCTTATTGACCTTGGCGAGGTTTCCATATACGAAAAAAACTCAAATCTTCACACAGCAGCGCACTTGGTTCCAATTGTAAGATGCACTGGCGAATATTTCCGTGTTTTCTTGAGGCGTTCCTGATATTACTCCGGATGAATTTAAACCAGTAAACATGATCCTACAAATCTTCCATCCTTCCTTGATCACTTGCCACAAACCGCATGAAAATCGAACTTCTGTTAGAAATCCTAGACCCAAATGAAATCCGTGAGTTCTAAAAAAAATCATCCTGTACACAGACACCAACAGAAACGCCACTTTCATACATAAAGACTGTTAATCTAAACGCTTACATTGCTGTCTTTTAGAAGTTTAGAAGTTTAACTCTTCTCCTTGAGCAAGGTATTGTACAAAAGTAAACATTTATCATATTAATATATATAGGGTTGGATTTAGGGGATGCACCCTCCTTCGATGTAAATATATGTTCTCTAAAACGAAAAGCTAGCAGTGAAAATAGCAACACTTTCATAAGGATTATGTAGGACACAAGCATCTCTTATTTTCCAATTGTTTATGATTAAAGAAATTCCTGATCTAAAGCAACAAGCTAATTATATACTGAAAATTATACAGATACAAAGCGGGTGTGGCTCAGTTCCTACAGAGTTGGCTTTTCATTCGCAAATTCGCAGGTTCGATTTCCAAGTCCAATCACTGAGCATTTCGATGGCAATTACTCATTCACGCCACAGATGCCTAAAGGCATTTTAAAAATTTAATTTAATTCAAATGTACTGGTAGTTATTGTTGCACCCCTGTCAGAAAATTCTGGATTAGGCCCCGTATATATGCACAAATACCTGAAATTAAATTAAGGTAGGAGCTTGAAACCCCCGCGTTCTTAACGAACTTCAGCTTACGTCATTGTTCTTAAATATGTCATCCTATAACATATTTAGAAAACATATACTTAATACGCTAAGATTTCTTTTAATGGAACAATTAATTGGCATACGTTAAGGCGTTCGTATTTTATTTACCTTATCTCGAAACAGAAAAGGATATTCTTGTGACGACTTCTTATGACTTCCCTTGCTCGCCCGGCTCCCCACAGATAATTTAGAAGCTGCTTCTTTTACTTCAACATAAGATGATCTTCTTTTTTGCATGAAGTCTTCTTGATCAATGTCCCCTTCTTTGTGAGCAAGTTTCAGAAAGACAGCCTCAAGCGTTGGACATGAGAAACGCTTAAGCAGACTGTCAGGAGAATCTTCGATCATCATTTTACCAGCTCGCAAGAACCCAACCTAATAACAATCAAGGAATAATAATAATAATAATATAAACAATCTTTAAAAAAACGTATCTTTCATTTTTATACAAGGAGTGATCAAGAAATACAGTGAATAATTTTATAAGAAACAAAATAATAAGCTTAGATGGACTTTGATTTAATCTCCTTTAAAGCTGCTAGCAATGTACTTAGGTCGCCTTCACACTAGATCTTGTGAGCCGCTCATGTGAACCTGTAGTGTGAAGGCATTGAACACTTTTGAGCCACTCAAAAGATCGTGATGCCAAAATGTCAGCCATGTTAGAGTCAGAAGAAGCTGCAGCTTAATCTTAGCGATAAATTGCAAGAAAAAAGGAAAAGAAGATATACAACAATGTGGATTCATCCTATAAATTGATCAAGACTAGAAGAATTTATTTTACAGTACAACAAATGTTGTATTTTGCCTCAGTTCGGTGTTTTTTTTTTTTTTTTTTTTTTTTTTTTGTAGTATAACTCATATATAAATATATAACTCCTACTTACTATGATAAGTATATACTGATTACACATTATTTGCAATAATTTAAATGCACTATATTTCAGAATACTTATTATTTGTTTCATAGCGATTCGGTACATTTCTGCATAATAACATGGCGTCCTCTTGCATTATTTTGTAACAAGCATAGATAAACAAGTCTGGCAAAGGAACTGTTATCATAGTAACCGTACTATTGTCCTTAACAGCTTTAGCTGTAGAGTGTGAGCGTTAAAATCGTTCGCTCTCATTGGTATTGGAAATAACTAGTTTTTTTGCCCCTAAATGATACCAAAGAGAGGAGGAAGCGAAACAATGAATCAACAAACATTGATATTTATCGACTGATAATATAACATCTACAAAATAACATTATTCATGACATTATATCATTTTCTTCTTCTTTTTCTATCGTATAGCGAGAGCATACGTTAAAGTACTTTTGCCCTACATATTAAATGAAATAAACAACGTAAGTTACAGGTGATCGTTATAACAGTCTGTTTCCTAAAATGAGGAACGATGAAAGGAAATTTTTCAATTGCATCAGATGTCTATATCTTCGTTTAACGAACTAGTGCATTTCATGAGAGTAACACCAAAATGGGAAAATTTTCTATATCAAATATTTGTGCACTTTTCTTCACTCAACTGAGTTCATGCTCACGTGTGAAGGGCTCGCATAAGACTGTGTATTATTTTCTTCCCGCCAGCAGCCCGCACGAGCCAGCTACTAGCGGGGTGATCTTCATAGCAGCTTAGAGCCGCGTCCCACTAGTACCGAAGCGCGTGTGTGAAGGTGTACATTTAAGAAAATGTAAAACTAGCAGCTGCAGCTCACGTGAGCGACTCATACAATTTTCTTTCTTTACAAGGTAAAATAAACACCAGTTTCGCTCATGTTTTCTCTTTAAATAGTCAGCATGGTGTTATGATGGATGTATCACGGTTTAAGAACATTTACTCTGGAAAAAATAACTTTGTAAACTTTTCTTTAAGAAAACATCATTCAGATTTCCTCTTTATGAGCGCAGCAATCTGCTGTAATCGATGCTTCAACCCTTAAATACATTCATGTATTTAGAAAAACATTATTTTGAAATTTTGTTAATAATTTCAATGCTATTTTTAAGAATTTTTGTTGAATACTTATTTACATTTTATGGGGCATTCTGTTATATTTTAAGTCATATTTTGCCACTTCTAAAGCATAAATGCATGTATATATTCAAAGTTTCTAGGTCAAAGAAATACTAGCCCTAGTAAAATAATAATATAAATAAAGCTATTATTTCATATTCTTTCTCATTCTGACAAGAAATAAAAATGACTCAATCTGATTCACAATCCTTCATACATATTCCTACCTTATGAGATCGTCTTGTTTCCTCTGCATAGTGCGTAGTCAACACCACTGTCGTCTTTCCTTCCGACAGCTCTAATAAATGTTGCCAGATCCTAGATGACAAGATATTAACTTATATGAAATAATATTTTAACAAAAGAGACACTGACCAAAGCTTAAAACTTTACTTTATTTTAAATTATAATTTGTAACTGTTTCGGATATCTAGCATATCCTTCTTCAGACACGATCGAAATTAATGAAAATACAGACATATATATAAATGTTGTTATAATTTAAAATAAAGTAAAGTTTTAAGCTTTGGTCAGTGTCTCTTTTGTTAAAACAATTAATCCAAAGCCATGAATAGTCTTACTATGAAATAATAATAAAATATAAGCAGTTGTTTTAATGTAACCATGACAATTGATAGCGTACATGACGCAAGGGTGTGGTATTTTAAGCTGTTTCAGAGCTAGACGGAGATTTCTTTTGGATTCATTAAGTGTTTCAAGTGTTTTCTTTCTTTTTTAAAAAATCTTATGTCTTTTCTCCTCACTTCGACTATGATGAGTTCATAACCTGTCTGCAACTCCGCAATGCCAGTGTCCAACAGTTAATGGAGTTCCCATATGATGTTTCTAATGCCTAATGACGGTGCCTAATGAAATCGAACTAGGTGACAAAAGTTGCATTATTTCTAGATTGACTACACCATTCATAATTTTAAAAGTAATTTGCATTTTCATTCCCCGCAAGGACCTGAAAGTTTGCAGTTTCTATGTTAAATTTCAAAACTTCACTTAAAATATTTAAAAATAAGTTTTAAAATCCACCAAATCACTTCCCACTTGCTTAAGAAAGATTTGTGTTCACTACCATAATACCTATGGTTTTGAAATAATTTTTGTGCTTTATCTTATTACCTGCAGAGATCTTAAAATTATGGTATTTATACAGTGAATCTCAAAATGCATTGAAGACATTGACAATTTTCGAGAATTGTCAAATAATATCCTATTAGATTTCAAGCCTTATGCGTGACTAGCATAATTTCGATTATTTTTAAAAATATTTTTCCTTCATCTTCGTTACCTCCAACAGGTTTTAAAATGCAGTTTCACATTAATATCTAAAAACACATTGAGCATAATATTAACATATATTATATAAATTTAATAATTTTGCATTGAAATTATTTTTGATATGCACCTCTTTGCTAATTCCCAGAAACACCCAGAAATCAGCACGAGGAGATGGCTGCATATAGATTTCCGCCCATCCTCCCATCCCATCCACCCTACTTTTGGAAATTATCTCTTGAACTCTTTGGATTTCGAATGTGGGCACAATTGACATATCCAAAAGTCTTGCTCTGATAAATTCATCTCGAGCTAAGACACCACACACTTCAAAGGAAGCTTCGGTAACAGTTTTAATCCACCTCTCGATTGCTTGGGTATGACATGGTAAGTGGAAAACAGGCAGAAGGACAGATGAACCTCCTGTTACACATTTCTGTAGATCCTCCTCTGAAAAATGTCTCATAAGGGGTGGCTCAGTTACTTCGCGTTACTGCCAGTTGATTACGTCAATGTAATCATGAGCAATAAAGTGTATTGCTGGAATACTGAACTTGCCTACAGGAGGTGTTTGGTTTGAGCTTTTGACCTTGGGTCAAGGATTCTACGCAAAACGAGTTCTCGAATATGCTTTCGATCATCGGCGAGCATATATACCAGTAAATTCTCCGGATGCGCGAAGAAACCATTGGCTGAATTGTCCTATCTAGAATGAGCTCCAGTTCATTGCTTAAATACCGTGAAAAGGTTATAACACGATATAAGTTCACAGGAACATCCTTGATACTAAGGTTACATTTAATGTAAAATCACATCGGAGCATACACTTTCATGATGATTGTAAGAAGCTCCTTCAAGTTCGAAGATGGATCAGTAGTGCTTATGTACACTCTAAGCACTACGTTAGTAGTAGTGATCCATCTTGCATGAGATAATTTTCCAGGACTTCTTCATGCAAGGTTTGGTGACCACTCAACATCAGAGATTGCTTTGCAAATATCTCACATATATCTGGTCTATGCTACGGTTTCTGACGTTTTTCTCTTCCAGGGCCGGGAAAGTTCCTTCATTCGCTTGAAAATTAACGATTGATAAATCCTCACAATTGGCTAAACTTTTCCCTATAGTTCCGAAAATTTTTGAGGACCCACTGTTGCGCCATCTAATTGCTGTGGAATATGCCTTAGAATATACCATAAAAACTGCAAAATTTCAGGCCCTTGCGGGGAATGAAGATGCAATTTATTTTAAAAATCATAAATGGTGTAGTCAATCTAGTAATTATGCAACTTTTGTCACCTCGTTCGATTTCATTGAGCAGCTTTAAAAAAATTCAATATTTTCAAAAAATTCAAATACTCATAAAAATTGCAAACTTTTGAGGCCCTTGCGGGGAATGAAGATGAAGTACAAAAATTATGAAAAAATTCACGAATCCTACACTAGTCAATACACAACTTTTGACACCTAGTGCTATTTAATTGGACTACTTTTGATTTTTTTTCGATCCACCCTACTCTATATTAAGCGAAAATATTTTCCAGACCTAAAATTGTACGGAGGAAAATTTAATTTGTGACATCACTGAAAAAAAATATAATTATACACTACTACAAAAAATATACCATACGTTTCTAAGACAGTTTGTGGTGGTATAAAAGTATTAATGTTTATAATGTTGTCGAACATTAAATATTATTAGATACAAATTTAGGAGTGAAAAAGAGCATTTATTCTTACTTTCGTAGAGAAGAAGAACTATTACGTGTAGAGAAGAGAGAAGTTCAAAGATTTAGAAATTCATTCTCCCAAAGAAGCTCGCACAAGCAAAACTGAGCAACATATTACAAATAAGAAATTCATGATTAATATATATACCGGAATATGAGAGAGAGAGAGATCCATAACATAATTGTGTAAATATGAAAACCATAACCTTTAGTGTAGGTTAGCTCAAGTTGTTTTACAAAAAGAATCACCATATTTATACTAATTTTCGTCATATATGCGCAAACTTAATCTGCAACTAGACTACAACGTGAAGAATATAAGTTAATTGCAAAAATACTTTTTAACAGATCAGCAAAAGAATTTTGTCAACAAACTCCCTATTTTTAGTCATTATATTTGTGTATGCATTAAGTTGTAAACTTGTACGAGCACAAGTTTGGAAAGAGTCTTAAGTAGAAAAAGTATTAGTAGTTTTAAAATAGTAGTTTTTAAAATACATTTTTAGTAACATATTTAAACCATAAAATTATAAATTTTGACGTGTCCAAATAAATCTGTATCGACTATAAAATCTTATACACTAATAAATATAAGAAAAAAGTATTAAAAATAATTTTAAAATAAATACCGAAACCAATAATATTTTGTGCTATTTTAGTAAAGATGTACGAAAACATTACATTATCTAGCAAAATGAAGCATACAAAGTTTCCATTACCTTTCCCGGAGCAGCGGATCTACTCCAACAGTTGGTTCATCTAGGAGAACGAGACGAGGCTCTTGCAGCATAGAAATTGCAAACGAAACTCTTCTTGCTTGGCCTCCACTTAAAAGGACACAATTTTATTATTATATTTCAACAGATTCATTCGCTAGAAAATTATTTGTGATTACGTTACATTCAAATTACAGTGTGGTCATTCAAATTGGTATCTAACATTTTGGAGGATTTGCGAGTACCAACTACAGTAATATTTAAACATCAGTTCTCTATATTATTTCAGCTTATTTTAATTTATTTATATATCTCTTGGTTTTTACGTTTCCGTTCAAGCGAAACTTCGTCCTAGTGTGAGTCTAATCTACAATTATTAATATTGACCTCTTTGTGTTTCTAATTTGAAGTTTTACACTTGAGAATTTCGACAAAGGGTCTAGCGGAATAAGCATGTGAAAACTGCCCCAATCATGTCTGCACCAAATTTACAGTACCGATTAACATTTATGAGAAACTCAGTTTCCAAAAGTTTCAGCTTTCCAAGCGCTTTTGGAGGGGAGCTAGGAGGTAGGGGAAGAAAAATTGAAATTATTTTTTTCTCCTGAACGGCTGGACCGATTTGCATAAAAAGAAAAGACATTAGGTGTTCCCAACAAGAGAAAAGTCGGAAAATACTTTTTGGGGTTGAAAATTGGTCAAAAAATTTTGAAATTTTCAAAAAAAAAATAGTGGAAGACTAACTTGGACACCCACAATTTTTTACCAGTTTTGTCTTGAGAGGGTCCCTAACAACAAATATGTTTTTCATTTTGTTTGCAAGTGTACCTCATAGTGAAAAAAAGGCAAATGTACATAGGTCAGCATCTATGTGGTATACGTATGATACACACTGTACACCACTAGGATATCCAGTACCTTTGAATGGGGGGATGAAGTTGTTATAACATTGGAATCTTATGATAACAAGTATTTTTTGTCTTAATGGTAATTGGTCTCTGAAGATGAAGGGGGTTCTCGGCCCTGTTCGCACCTCCCTTGGCCACGCCAGTGCTGTACATCAACTGAAATGATACATTCCCGCATTTTGTGTTAATTTTTCATATAATCAATGTTCTGTGATATATATAGATCATTGTTTAGTAATTGTTCTTGTTTTGTAACAGTTGGTTAATAAATGCCTGTTGTTAATAGGTATTTATGTGTTTAGTTTGTTTCGTTGGTATTATTGTATATGTGTGTTTAATATGATCAAATAAAGAATGAATTAAAAGAAATTCATCCTCATCACTGTTTTCATCCACTACTGGAACAATTTCGGTTTTCGTGAACAGAACTGCTGGCTGCTGATCTCACGTTGCTGCTATTGTGTATTATTTATCATATGCGAGATACTTATCGAAAATCATTCGACCAGCTGAAATTCTCAGTAAAATGTTCACGAATGTAACATTCACGTCTCATTCGATCGACAGTGTAACATCCAGTTCATTGTTAATTTAATTGCACTTACGTCCATTTTCTTTCTTTGATTTACAGGTCATAAAACAATTACGAAACAAATCATATACTAAGATTTTAATTACTTTCTACCTTGTGATGAAGTCGTAGTAACATATAAAATGCAACGCCATGTTATTCGGTATTCCCAACTCCGTTCAGACCGTTTCATGTTTAATTTTGAACTCCAAAGTGATCACTATCATATTACCAGATTCCTCATTATATCCATACATGTTCGATAATGATGATTTTGAGTTGTAGCTGATGTATATTCCCAATGAGCAATTAGCCATCTAATGCATCAGGCCATTGTCACCAACCATAAATTCGGCCCACCATCAGATCGACGGCGGCATGCTTATAAATCCACCATGAACTCTACTTAGTCATACATTCTTCATTCCACACAAAATGTTCATATTATCCAGATGGCCAAGTTGCAGAGTAATATTAATGAATAACTATGCTGATACTCCGGCTAACCTACCTCTCAATAATCTAGCTGCCAAAGCTGTTTTCTTTTTGCGTATTTTTCTTCAGATTAGCGCTATCACTAAGCCAATGTTTTGACTATACATCAACGATTTGTGAAATCTTAAATTCGTATTTAAGACGGTGAAGCAGAGTAAAGTGATTGTGCCAAATTGTTGAGTACTGTTGTGGAATCCAAAAGGAAACATATAACTCTAAATCTGTTCAAGGAATTGGAGATCTTAGATGAATTAAAAACAGGATCTCAGAAAGTTGTTCCTGAGTACAACACAGAATGTCAGCATGAAAAACTCTTTTAGTAATCAAGGACTTTCGCTAGTTCGATAGCCTTCAGATTAAGAATGACCGGGTTAGCGTCAATGTAGTGTATTTCATTGTTCCACAAAAATCAGTGAAAGAAAGTAGACGGCTTGTCGGACAAGTAAGCAGATTTTACTGTGTTAAGTAATACGAGGAACGAGGTGTTGATTCAGTTGAGTAAAAAAGTATTAACGTTTCCGAAACAAATAGCAGTGCCACGTTTACATCACATGAAGAAGTTTGTTCTGTGTGGTGTGATATTTTCTCTATTACTATTGAAACCAGAAGTTTTAGTAGATTTCTACCACTTCTACTTTTAGTAAAGAGATTACAATAGAGATGGAATAATTTTTTGCACGCTTAATTGATTACAAAAGAAACAGCTTCTCCCTATTTATTCCACTTTTCATTCTTGGGGGATGTAGTGTACTTTGACATATCTAAGGCCTTTGATAGCATAAACAACAATTTCCTTGTTTATTTATGACAGATCCTCTCTTTCATAGATTGTTATCTCTCAGGGAGAGAACAACGCTTTGCTCTTCCTGGATCCCTGTCTCAGTATAATTCTGTCTTATCCGGAATGCCTCAGGGGAGTGTGTTGGTTCCACTCTTGCTTGTACTGTACATGGATGACTTACCTAGCATCTTTTCATCCTCTTCAACAAATATTTTGCTTTTCGCTGATAACTGTATGTAAACTTTTTGCAGTGATTAATTCTGTAGTAGATGTAACTTCACTGCAAGCTGATATAGATATGTTAAGTAACTGCTAGAATCTGTCTTTAAACCCCAACAAATGTTCTACAACCCAACAAATATATATATATCTGGCGAAGCACATTCTTCTTTTAATAGATAGAAAGGGTAGAACATTTGTATATATATATGATGTCGACAATAAACCCATCAAACGTGTTTCGTCTAAAAAAAGACCTAGATATTATCTTTGATAAAAAAAACTCTCATTTCCGAATCACACCATATCCATCCAGTGCTATGAAACTATTTTGTCTAATTTTTAGATTTCCTGAAGTACAAGATCTCCCTGCCCTTACAATGTTTTATAAGGCTTTCACCTTTCCGATCTTTGAACATTGTTTACTTGTATGGAATATAGCAGTACCTACTAATCTATATCGAATTGACTCTGTCTTAAACTTCTTTTTTTGCCATATTAGATTTAGAATTTCTTAGTTACGTGACCACTCAAGACAGGAACCAATGTCTTTCAACTATGTACCCCTGACAAAAGACGTCGTGCTACTGATTTGCTTTATCTATATAAAATTATCAATGATAAAATTGATTCTGAGTTCTTACTATCGCAAGTTAAGTTTCAGGTTCCTCCGCTGCGAACTCGTTCTCATAATTTGCTGGCTTACGAGAAACCTAGGTTATCAAGTATTAAGCGCTCTTTGTTTTACAGATTAACACACTATTACTATACTGTTTCAACAAATCTTAACATTTTTACTTCTGAACGAAACTCCAGAACTCAAGTGAAGAGAATATTGTACGTAGGTATATTTAGTCGTGAACCTTCTTTTTTGTTTTGTTCGTTTATTTTTATACTCTTTTTGTTTGTTTTTCTTTCTTTCTATGATTTTATCTATTTTATGTTGATTAGTTTCAGCCAATACATATCATAGACAGATAGATAAATAAATAGATACTTGAGCTACCTGAGTGTACTAATCAAACGATTGCGTGGAGGTAAATCAAGAAGCTCCGTTAGAAATTGAATTCGATTTTTGACGTATTTCTTCTTCAGTCCAAATACACGCCCAAAGAAATGCAACGTTTCTCCTATTGTAAATAAACCATAAAGAGCAAGCTCCTGAGGAAACAAAATGTTAGATAATTACAAAATAGATATTTCAATTAAGAAATCAACAAGGAAAATGAAACAGAAATCTTCTAAGACATCTATAAGCACCCATCGTAATGGAAGCGAATTTTATTACATAAGCAATATTACTTAAAAGCTGATAAAATTATTGTTCATGCTTAGTAGGGTATTTTAAAATTATAACAGCATTGTAAGAAGTTACACTATCAATTATCTAAATATCAATAGCTCAAAGGTATATAAAATTCTTAACAGGAAAAATTGTGTCACGCTTACAATTGCCGAAAGCCCAATATTTTGAAGTTTGGTTTAAAGTCAATTCGCAAGCCCACGCACATTAGAGAGAAAACATCCTTCATTTTACAACGATTACATATTACAGCTATGTTTAATGTATTATGATTAGAAATTATGATCAATACTCATTTGTTTCAAATGGCAAGTTTCTTCTAATGAGAATTTAAAGCTTCAACTTTATGTATTTCAATATAATTTAAAAGAAGTTGTAAAAAGGTTTCATTTTAGCACTTACAAAAATAAATAAATAAATAAGGTGGTTGATGACAGAAATAAGCGCTAGTAATAGTACGTTAGGTTAGTTCAAGTTCAAAGAAAGAAAAAGCTCACAATGAAATTCGCAATATGCACTTCTGAACTGACTTGTACGTGCAACAGTAAACAGTAAATAATTTTACCTTATACTTAATCATGGTAGCATCTTACAATCTGACAATTGATTTATTCTATTTCATCACAATTCCAGGAAATTTGCTGAAATGACATTACACCTACGAAACTTTTTCCACACTCTTGATTAATATTGTATTACGAAACCATACAAGATGTTTCAAAAGAACACCGACAACGTTTAGAAGGTGATTTCTGATACCAAGAATCCTGTGGTACTTCCTCAACAATTTTTATAGAGGTAGTTGATGACTACTTCAAATTTATGACCGTAGCCAAACTGCCTCTATAAAAATCTTTGCGTGAGTACCTTAGGATTCTTAAACATGCATTTTTGGATGACTCATATATTAGTTCCTAAGTAAAATCTTGACCCAACTACGATAGGTGCCATAGTTTTAGAGTTACGGATCTTTAAAGTTTATTTTTTCATATTTTCAGCAGCCTATAACTCCGAAAGAAAGCATTTATGCACCTACGTTGATCTTTACTTTTTGTCTTATCTTGGTGTCAGGAATCACCTCTAAACGCTATCGATGTTGTTTTGAAACACCCTGTACATTATTTTATTTTTAGTTACTTTAACCTATCTTAAGTTAACTCATTGTAATAACATTTGCATTAAACGACAAATGTTTTTAATTTAGAGATATTTTCATTTATTTTAGATACTCGAAATAAATGTTCAGTCTCAAAACCAATATTATTAATATAATCCACTGTGCCAAAAACAAGGCAGAAGAACTAAAAGTAATAAGCTTTATCATTTTAACAAATATGTGTGCGCAAATAAAATAAACAAAAAAGTTACCTTACAAACATACTCATGAAGAATATTGGACTTGGAAGAAAAAAATGTTCATTCAATAAAACAAATGACAAATTACATTTTACATTGTTACTTTAGTCATTTATATAACAAAGTATACATTTTTGCAAATTTAAATGATCTACGTTACTCTTTAGAATCATGTAAAATAACACTCAATTTATAAAATCTCGAGAATAGGCTCTATACTATGTCTCTACACACTTAGGCACTTTCTTTTTATGCTAAGTTTTATCTCTGCGGATGACTTCAGTGTAAGGTTTCTTGTTTTTGAAAATATGATTCAAAATTTGATTGCCCATAATTTTGGAAGTGAAGCTTGCACAGCATAATATTTCGCACATTTATGTATATGTAAGAGTAGATCAAAGTCTACCGCCCACTCAAGTTTGATTTCTATTGGATGGGTTCGGTTAAACTCCTACAATTTTATATATATGTTTGTGACTTGAGAATTCTTGAACCACCTCGCCGATCTCGATCAAATTTTCAACATAGATGAGGTTCAGTTCTGGGATGATTTTTATTATTTCACTTTGGCAGTAGAACGTATGGGTGGGGGAGGAGGGGAAGATATGCAAAAGTGAATATATATAAAAATGAACGTGACTGTGGCTTAATAACTCTTGAATCACCCGACTGATCTCAATCAAATTTTCAACATAGAAGAGGTACGGATCTCGGATGATTTTCATCATATCAATTTGACGGTGCAACTTAGCAGAGGGGGAGGGTGAGATATATTAACAAAAATGAAAATGACTGATTTTGTGACTTAATAGCTCTTGAACCACCCAACCGATCTTGAACCAAATTTTCAACATAGATGAAGTTCGAACCTGGGATGGTTTTCAACATTTCACTTTGACGTTGCAACGTAAGGGAGGAGGACGGGAGAAAATATTTTAAAATGATCGAAAATGACTGATATTAGTGTTGAATCTATAGCTTTCGGAGATAAGGAGTTTTACATTTAAAGATTTTACTTCAACTAAGCAAAGCAAATAATCGACGCTAGTATACATAGACCTATATATATAAATTGAAAGTCACTATGCTCGTGACTCTCAATCTGAACCACCCAACCGATTTCGATCAAATTTTCGACACAGACGACATTCGGACTTAGGAGAGTTTTTTTGTCACTTCACTTTAACGGTACAACAAAAGGGAAGGTTAGGAGGCAGATATATACAAATATTTCTAAATAAAGCTTAATAATTCTTGAACTGCGCGACCGATCTCAATGAAATTTGCCATATAGATAAGATTCGAGCCTGTAGGGGAGAGGAGGGTATTTATATAATAATAAATAAAACTTAATAACTCTTAAACCACGCGACAAATCTCAATCAAATTTGCCATATAAACGAGGTTTGGTCCTGCGATGGTTGTTATCATTTCACTTTGACAGTCCATCGTAAGAGAGGGAGCAAATGTATAAAAATAAATATAACTTAACAACTCTTGAACCATTCGACAAACCTCGATCAAGTTTGCCACATAGACGAGGCTCGGGTCTACGATAGTTAATATTTCACTTTGACGATGCAACTTAGGGGTTGGGGAGGAGGGAGATATAATGAAAATAAGTGAAAATGAAAGTGACTACGTCTGTGACTTAATAACTCTTGAACCATTCAACCGATCTCGATCAAATTTTCAACCTAGATGAGTTTCGGACCTGGGATGGTTTTCATCATGTCAGTTTGACTGTGCAGCTTAGGGGAGGAAGAGGAAGTGATATATATGAAAATAATCGAAAATTAGTGTCGAATCCATAGTTTTCGGGGACTGAGATGAACAGTGATACTTCCGATGCCGTTTATATCCAAACTCAGTTCGCAACAAGTGAAATATGAAAATTATGTACATAGCTAAAGTGTCAAGAGACTTCTTAACAAAGCTAAAACACAAGGAAATCTATCACCACATACAGAGACATATTACAAAAGATACAAGAACATATACAAACGGGTTCTGAAAGCAGCAAAAAAATTACACAATGACACAATCATTAAAAAATCAGATAATAAGTCGAAGGCGTTGTGGAAACTAGTGAAGAGCGAGTTAAGTTTAAACACTCGTAATGATGACGGTAATTTAGAGGTAATTAAAAATGGCAACATAATTAAAGCTCCTCGTATAATTGCTGACATATTTAATAACTATTACACCAACTTATCACAAACGTACAATAATGGTCCAGCATTGCCCACTTCGAAAACAGGCCCGTGCTGGCCCACCGGGACACCGGGACGTGTCCCGGTGCGCCCTCCGAAATATCACAATATAAATAAAGGTACAAGTTTTTAGTAATAAATTCTTAGTTTTATTGGTAAAGAACGCGTGAAAGGTGCAGTGCGCCCTTTACATTAGGCGCCCTGCCGAGACCACATCAAAGGTGAACGATGTTATTTACTCTTCTGCAAAGCACAGTTCTGTACAATAAATACACACAGTTATTGTTGGCGAAGAACCCGTGAAAGATACAATGCGTCTTTACATAAGGCGCCCTACGAAACATCAGATTATAGATAAGTGGTTTTAGTTATCCTGTATACCAGCTTTGTTTAATAAATTTTAATACTGGCTGGTAGTACAGAGCCTGTAAAGAATACAAGGCGCCCTTTGCATAAGATACCCTGCGAAATATCACATTATTTTTTTATTTTATTCTTCTGTATTTCAGTTTTGTATTATAAATTCATACAGTTGCTATTGGCAGAGAACAGGTAAAGAGTATAATCTAACTAACTAACTAACTCTATGGCCTATGGAACCCAGAGGTTCAATGCCGCGTTCACAAAAGCTCTCCACTGACTTCTATCCTTAGCTAACTGCATCCAGTTTCTACTTTGTATTCCAATCTCTCAAAGATCCATTTTAATATTGTCCTCCCATCTGAGCCTAGGTCTTCCTAATGGTCGTTTTCCGATTGGTCTTCCAGTCAAGACTTTGAAAGCGTTTCTACTTTCTTCCATTCTAGCTACATGACCTGCCCATCTAAGCCTCCTAGACTTGTTGACCCTAACAATGTTGGGTAAACCGTATAAATTATACAGTTACTTGCTATGAAGTTTTCGCCATTCCCCATTCCCGTTCCTCTTGGATCCGAATATTCGTCTCAGGATCTTGTTCTCAAATACTTTCAGAAAGTTACATAGCTATAAAACGAACCAATGTGATACATCAAGAATAGTTCGGATAGTCAAACGTACGATGCATTTATGTAATACTACACTGACACTAATCTCTAATTTACGATTTTTACGGCGTCGAAGTTTCACAGTCTTAATATGCGTCCATATATCCGAGTATATTGATTGTTCCTGTGTGTTTTAAAGCAGTGTTCGGATAATCAGTACCTGTTGTATTTCTGAAATAAAGCTGTATTAATTTCCGTAAAATGTGGTCTTCCTGTCACCACGGCACGGCGCGTCCTCAGGTTGTGGATCGAGGAGAAGGCCTCTGGGATATAGAGGTTAGCTGTGAATATACTGAGTAAGCAGTCGCGGACAGACAAGGGGTGATAATCCAGCTTGAGAATTTGGTGTGAGGCTAACAACCTCATTTATTAAAAAAAAGAAAAGAAAAGAAAAGAAAAGAAAAAGAAAAGGATTTTCAGGTAAGTTCGCAGAATCCTCGAATCAGAACTGATAACTTGGCACGAACTCGGCAAAGTAAAATCGACATGAGATTTGGAACATAAAATATAAGAAGTCTCTATAGGACAGGCGCGTTAAAATTTGTAAAAATTGAGTTTAGAAATAGAGGTTGGACCTAGTGAAATATCAGGAAGTTAGATGAGAAGGAAATGGAGGAGTCAAGTTGGGAAATTTTACGTTCTTTTCCGGGGAACAAATTAAAAATTACCAACTAGAAACAGGACTTTCCATTCACAAACGAATTCGTAATGTCAGCAATTACATAGGTTGAATTTGTTAATGATAGATTTTCTTTTACTTCTCTTAAGGGTCGGTGGTGTAATGTTTTTATTTTAAATGCGCATGCCTCAACAGAAAATAAGGATGGTGATTTAAAAAATTCAGTTTTTAGGAAAGAATAGAACGGGTATTTGATCATCTCCTACAATACCATATGAAAATCCTGTTAGGCGGTTTCAATGCGAAGGTAGAACGAGAGGGTATTTCCAAAACGATCATAGGGAATAAATGTTTGCATAAGGAAGGTTGTGACAACGGCGTTAGACTCGTGAACCGTGCAATATCCAGAAACCTTATCGTGAAGATCACAAAATTCCAACATCGCGACATTCATAAATATACTTGGACCTCATCAGATGGAAAAACACATATTCAAACTGATCATGTTTTAGTAGACAGAAAAGAACAGTCTAGCACAACTGATGTTCGGTCGTTCAGAGGAGTTGATTGTGATAGTAAGAGAGAGACTATCGTTGAATAAAGGAAATATTCAATATCTGAAAACGGAGCGGTTTTTTTTTAATAGAGGGGAGCCAGATTGAAGTGTCGAATAGATTCTCGGTTTTAGAAGGTTCGGAGCGCACTAGTGTTCAAGATACTTGGTTGAAATTAGATACAACATTAAAATTTCAGCAAAAGAAATATTGGAGCACGCAGAAATACGTAGGAACAAACCATGGTTCAACCAGGAATGTCTAAAGTAGCAGAGAAGAGAAAACAGAAGAAACTGCGTTGGCTACAAAATCCGAACGAAATAACTGCATAAAATTTAATTGTCATCTGGCAGAAAACTTCTAAAACTTTTAGAACAAAGAAACGCGACTTTTGAAAGTTAAAATTAATTAACTTGAAGATAATAGTGAAAACAAAAACATTCGGGACATGTATAAATGCAGCAACGAACTTAAGGGCTATCAACTTCGTGCTTATATATTAAAAAACCTAAAGGAACAGTTCTCACTGATACAGATAGCATCTTAAATAGATGGAAATATTTCTTTGACGATTTGCTTAACAAATAGTTAAAAACTAATGCGCGTGGAGAAAATGAAATGCATGCAGCATAACCGTATATTCCACAACCTAACCAGACAGAAATAGAAATCACTATTTAAAAATAATAAACACACATCTCCGGGTGTAGACGAAATTTTGGTTGACTTAATTTTAGCTGGAGGGGAAAAATGGTAGAGCAAGATACACAAACTCATTCTCATTATCTGGAACAAGGAGGAATTACCACAAGAGTGAAGAGAATCAATCATTGTTCCAGTTCAGAAGAAAAGCAACAAAACAGATTTAATAACTATCAAGGCATTTCTCTTCTGTCAACATCCAATAAATCCTCTTAAACATTGTATTAGGAAGATTGACTCCATACGCAGATGAAATTATTGGAGATTATCAGAACGGATTTAGGTAAAATCGATCAACTATCGACCAGATATTTACCATTCGACTAATACTTGAAAAGAAATGAGAGAATACAACATCCTGGTACGTCAATTATTGACTTTAGACTCTGGTAGCAGGGAAAAATTGTACAACATGCTTACAGAATTTGCAATACCGAAAAAGGTAAATTAATTAAGATATGTTTAAATGAATCCCGAAGTAAGGTCCGAGTAGAGAAATTCTTGTTCACGAGCTTTCACGTTGAGAATGATCTGAAACAAGGAGATGCGTTGTCGTTATAATTATTTAACTTTGTTCTGGAGAACACTATAAGGAAAATCAAAGACAACAATCAGGTACTAGAGCTGAATTGTATTTGCTAGGTTATGGCGTATGCTGATGATGTAAATTTAATAGAGAATGATAGAACAATAGAAAGGAATGCAGAAATCTTAATTAACGCTTGCAGGAATATAGGCTTAAAAGTAAATGCAGAGAAAACTAAATAAATAGAAGTTTGTTGGGATTGTAATACTGCATTTTATGGATGCGTTAAAATACAAAATAATATTTTCTTTCGACAAAGTGGATACTTTCAGATGTCTAGGATCATTATTATGACACCAAAACCATAATCACTAAAAAAATTGATGTCAACTGAAAGCAGGGATTTCGTGCTTTCAGTTAAAAATCTTTGGTTATGGCTAATTCTGTTAAGGAATTTGTAGCTCAAAATATAAAACGATAATCATGTCTGTTGTGCTGTATGGTTGCGAAACATGGTCACTGACTCTGAGGGAAAATCGCAGACTGAAAGTATTTGAAAACAAGATTCTTAAACCAATATTCGAACTCCAAAAGGAACGGGAATGCGGAAAGGCGGAAACTTTATAACAAGGAACTGCATAATTTTATACCGTTTACCAAACATTGTTAGGGTTATCAAGTCTAGGAGGCTCAAATAGTCAGGTTATGTAGCCAGAATGGAAGAAATTAGAAACACTTTCAAAGTTGTAACTGGAAATCCAAATAGGAAAATGACCGTCAGGAAGACCGAGGCGCAGATGGGAGGATAATATTAAAATGGTTCTCGCACAGATTGAAATATAAAGTAGAAACTGGGTTCAGTTTTATAAGGACAGAAATTAATGGAGAGCTTTTGTAAACGCGGCAATGAGCCTCCTGCGTCCATAGGTGTGCTATATTAAGTTGTTGATACATTTAGCTTCTTTTTATTTGACAGAAATGTTATTACAGGAACTAAAAAGTTTTACTGTAGTAAAGAGGATTTCGATTCGAGGTTAGGTATTTACGTTAATACTAAAAAAAATTTGGTGGTGATTTTGATATAAAATGGCACCCACACTTCCTTTCAAAGTCTCTCTCTCTCTCTCTCTCTCTCTCTCTATATATATATATATATATATATATATATATATATATATATATATTCCCGTTTGTATGGGCGCCCTTTTAGTAGACTTGTCCACCGCCCTCATTAGTATCCCAGCACGGCCCTGTTCGAAAATATTCTCAAAAATTTACAACAATACAATGTATCTGCATCCAGTTACAAATACAGAAATAATAAAAGTGGTGAAGAAAGTGAAAAGTAAATGGTCAGCTGGCGTAGATGGTATACCGCCAAGTATTGTAAAGAAAAGCATTAAATATATTGCTGACCCCCTGTGTTTCCTCATAAATATGTCGTTTTCAAGTGGAGAATTCCCTAGTATATTAAAAATTGCTAAAGTAAAACCAATATATAAAAAAGGCGACAAATCAGCGCTTGAAAATTATAGGCCTATTTCGCTTCTCTCAATTTTCTCAAAAATCTTAGAAACCACAATGAGTGTCCGGCTAGCATCCCTTTTACTTAAACATGATTTAATAACACACGAGCAACTTGGCTTCCTACAAGGGAAATCAACGGAAACCACAATATATAACTTCGTGGAAAGTGTACATAAAAGTTTAGATAGTAAGGAGAAATGTATAGGTGTTTTCCTTGATCTTTCCAAAGCATTTGACTTAGTGTCACATAGAAATCTTATCTCAAAGCTACAAGATTACGGAATAAGAGGCATTGCATCCAAATGGTTTCAATCGTATCTGAAAAATCGGCAGCAAGTAGTGGAAATTACATACAATAACAGGGATACAAACCAAGCTACACACTACAAATCACAGAAACAAGAAATAACATGTGGAGTGCCACAAGGATCCGTATTAGGGCCGTTATTATTTTTGATATATATTAACGACCTACCAAGTAATATTGCTCCAGCAGAAGCATCCCTTTATGCAGATGACGCTAATATTATAGTAAAAGGTAAAACAAATGAGGTTGTTGAAGGTAGTGCAAACGAAATCCTTTGTAAAATCTCTCACTGGGTTAAAGAAAATAAGCTTAAATTAAATATTGAAAAGACACAAGCAATCAATTTTCATCACATGCGCAACAAACATGCACAGCCTAGGAACATTATAATTCAAAATAACGAAATAGAATATGTAAACTGAACTAAGTTCTTAGGAATTTGGATAGATAAAAATCTCTCCTGGGATGTGCAAATAACTAAGCTTAGTAAAAAATTAAACCAAATATATTTCGCAATTAAAGTGCTTAAAAATGTTTTAAGAGAGTCTACTTTAAAAACAATTTACTTTGGATTATTCCAATCGAATTTAACATATGGTATTATATTTTGGGGAAATACACACAAGGTCAACGTAATTTTTACGATACAGAAACGAATAATAAGAATGATGGCAACTGCTAAACCAAAAGATCATTGCAAACCAATATTTAAAAAACTTCGTATACTTCCAGTACCCTGTTTGTATATTTTAAATCTAGTGCTATTTGTAAAGAGACACCTACAAGGTATCCTTACGCGAGTAGAACAGCAATATGATCATGATACAAGAAACAAAGAAAACTTCTCTATTGTAGAACACAGAACAGTATTATACGAAAAAGAGTGTAAATACGCGGGTATCATGCTTTACAATAAACTTCCCAAAGAAATAAAAACTCAGGACTCTGTTGCTAAATTTAAAAAAGAACTCCAGCAATATTTATTACAACATTGCTTTTACTCGGTAGAGGAATACATGAACTGCGAAGTGAATAGAAATGTAACATGATGTACAGTAAATCAATGTCATTACTCGCTTTTAGCATTACATATTTGTTGGAGGGTTTCTAAATACACTGCAAGTAATAATTGCTAAGTTTATTTTTAACAATGATGTCATGTAAAATGTACAGTGTAATAAGATGTAAGAAGTAAGACTTAATTATTAACCTAGTGTATGTAATTTTCACTATTATTGTTTCTTTTACTTTTGTATTCATATATAAATGACGTGTCCACTTCATATGCATTGTATTACAGTGCTAAATGTATGAAGAAAGGACGAAATAAATACAATACAATACAATACAATACAGAATTGGAACAATAGGAGAAAAAGTACCATACTAAAGACTTTTGAAGAGAGAGGTAGGATGGTAAGACACATTAAAAAATATTGAATATGGAGCGAATGACAAAAGAACATATGGCCAAAGGAAGGTCTCGATTGAAATGTCTGGAACAAATAATAGCATTCGGAGAACATTGACAATAAGGGAACGAAAACTTTTGTTCAGTATAGTAAAGAACGAAAAACTGTATTACAGCAAGCTATTTTGTGCCCCCTAATATATATATATATATTTGATTTTTTCGTCCCTGAAATTCTCCTGATAGTTTGCAATGCAACGCAAGCTTTAAAAAGAAAATCCAATCATATTGTGTATTATGAAGTTGTTAAAGCATGTTATATTTCTGCTTCACGAATATTCCAAGAATGTCTAGTTAATGATTTACTTGTTTTTTAACAAGCATTGGAACCTGTAAATAATTGGTAGAAAAAGTCAAGATGACGTAGTTTGATAATATATATAATGGCGTTTTTATTGTTATTATTTTGATGTTTTTTTTAAATGCTATTCGAAATTTGTCAACAAATCCTGGTTAGGTTTACCTGTGGCATATAACCAACATCCACACCTGGAATGGCACATTTCGGATCTCCTGCTCTGATCCCAAAAAGAAAAATTTCTCCTTTTTTAATCTTGAGCAATCCACATATACAATTCAGAAGTGTTGTTTTACCAGCTCCACTAGGACCAAGCAAACTATATCTACAGGTAAATCATGGTTCAGTAATTATTAGCAATGAATTTACTTAAAAGAGTAAATAAAGACAATTAAAATCTTAAAAGTACTCAAATTTACATACAATTAAGCATCTAATTTTCACTTTTAGATTGTTTAATGTGTAGCTATGAATATATATACACATTTGATAGTGATACGGCTCTAATTTCTTGTGTGAAACAATGGTGTAAAATTGAACCTTCTGAATTTTACCGAAATGCATTCAAGGCATGGAAAGAACTTTGGACGAAATATATTACAGCATATGGAAGCTACCTTAAGTGACATGTTATAGCCAAAGGATCAAAGTGTGTTCATCCAAAATTTCATCATTATATTTCAACTAATAAAAATATTAACGTAATAACCATCTGTGCAAAAGTTATTGACGGATCTAGGATATGATCAAGGGAGGGGCTAAACCATAGTTTGCTGCTTTATCCGGTGTAAAACAGGATTGAAGTCAATTTTATCCCCTTGGATCCGCCCCTCCGCTTCCTCTTTAGGATCCTCATCTTAGTCATGTATCAAAATTAATCAAAATTAGTTTATTGGGCTAGGAAGAGTTCGCCGGCTAATATCCTATACTAATTTTTATACAAAAATGCAAATTTTTATACGTTTCCTTGCTACTCTTAAAATAGAATTTTCATATACACTACGCTTATTAAGTTGAAAGTTTCGTAAAAATACTCATATTTTGGCAAAACGTTTGAACCGCCGTTCCCCCTCAGGTTACGCTTTTTAATCAAAGTAACATTATAAAAACTTAAGCTAGATAAAGGGCAACTAAGGTGCCAAAAATCATTACAACCAGTCCAGCTGTCTAGTAGGAGCTAGAGACAAACATTTACACTCATAGTTTCAGTCGAATATCACTTTCTCTTTCCTTAATCAGTTCCATTCAAACCTTTCCTTTTATTTTTCATTATTGACTCTTGAGGATCTCCATAATTATCTTTAATACTATACTCAGGGGTGTAGCCAGCAGGTTTATGTAGGGGGCCCGTCGTTTTTGAGGGGGGGCAGCTACAAAGCCAAAAGAAATTATGTTGCAGCTAGTGTTTTTGAGGCATGAAAAAACCGGCAAATTTTGGTTTCCAGCTTCTTCTTCTTCTTCTTCTTCTTCTTCTTCTTCTTATTATTATTATTATTATTATTATTATTATTATTATTATTATTATTATTTGCTTTTTGTGCATAAATTATATTCCAGGTAGTTTTTATTATGTTTAACCAATAATCACTGTTCCGGACCAAATTCCTTACCGGACCCGGAATATATTAAATACCTTTTGCACAACTAGTTTAAGCCCTTACGCAGAACCTATCTACATAAGGCTAATTTTCTTTGAAATTTCACTTATTTTCTTTAAGATTTCCTGACAAAAATAATGATTTATTACGTGACGAACCGAGTTTTATTGTATTGTGATACACACAGAGTTCTTCACCAGTCATGCTGGTGTCTAGTGCGTCTTCGAATAACTTCTGTATGATTCAATTTATATAGGCTATATTTCGAAACTTTCCGAAATAATGTAATTATTTATTTATCTATCTATATATCTATATATACAGGGTGACCGGTAACTACGTGGACGAACTTGGACGGGTGATATTATATCTTTAAAAAAGCAAAAATGTCCTAGTGAACTTGGGGGAAATTCCGTTCCGTTTAGGAATGACAGAGTGTTGAAAGCATGGGAACATGTACTTCAGAGGCCAAGAGCTTAAAAACAAGTGCGGTTAAAAACGTCACTTAGAAAGTAATACCTACTCTATTGAAAAATCCATATTTGAAAACGCAGCTACGTGTGCGCACGGGATCAACAACGTGTGACACTTCTTTCCTTTACAGCATATCCGGGAATCCCTCCGTTCCTTTGGGGAATTCCGTGCGCACGCATAGCTGTGTTTCCAAACATGCATTTTTCAACAGAGTAGGTATGACTTTCTAAGTGACATTTTTAACTGCACTCTCTATGATGTATTGCTTTCGACACTCTGTCAGTCCTAAACGGGACGGAATTTCCCATGTTCACTACGACTTTTTTTTTTTTTTTTTTTTGCTTCTTGTTAAATGTACTATCACCCGCCCAAATTTGTACACGTAGTTACCATTCACTCTGTAATATATATAATGAAATTACTACATTTTACTACATTTGTAACAACTCTTGAGCCACCCGACCGATTTCGATTAACTTTTCAACGTAGATGAGTTTTTCGGGCCTGGAATGTTTTTTATAGCTTTACTTTGAATGTGCACTTTGAAGAGAAGAGGAAGATATACAAAAATGATCGAAAATGACCAATATTAATCTTGAATCATAGTTTTCGGAGTGGCTGATACGAACAGTGCCACTTCTGATGCCGTTTAAATCCAAATTCAGTCCCCATTATTACTCCTAAGGGGGATGGTGACATGTAAAAATAATTGAAAATTACCGATTAATTGAAATCCATACTGAAAAACGTTGTTTTTCACCAAATTTTTCATCTGATATAAATATTTTTTTTAAATACTAGTTACAGCATATAAAAAATGTAATGCAGGCCTATTTAAAAATCAGTTTAGAACCATTGTTTTATGGTAGTATTTACAGTAAATTGTTGAAACGTTTGTTTTCAAAGTGTCAAATATATATCGCAGTAAACTGTGTGATCTGCTGTAAAAAAAAATAATAATAATAATAATAATAATAATAATAATAATAATAAACCATACTGTTTTCCGACTGGTATAAGGAGGAAATACCATACTATTTTTCGATTGGTATAGTAAAATAGTATTTTCCCATACTGTTTTACCGTAAATTATCAATTATATGCAAACTTTGTTATTTTCAAGTGACTGAAGCGAGGTAATCTTACAATGATGTTTTAAAAGCTGGTCATTTGGGGGGGCAGGAAGTCATTTGGGGGGGCCGGGCCCCGATGGGCCCCCCATGGCTACACCCCTGACTATACTAATAATGGTTTCGTTCAAATTTGACGTGTATATTGTTTGAACATTCCAATGAGATATTAATCGAATTTTGATAGATCATTATTTTGTATACTTACATTTCTCCACGTGGCACTTTCATGTTAACTCCATTCAGAACTGGTAAAAGTTTTTTGCCTCTGCCATACGATTTGCACGCAAGCAGTACTTGAACAGCTGGAGGTTCTATGTCTACATCAGCTTGAGGTTCAACTTGTATATTTTCTGGTTCTTCACGGCCTCTTTTATATAGTGTCTTAGTATGAATTTTACTAGATTCTCCTCCTCCGTTCATCTCTTTCAGTACTGTTACTTTCCAGAATACTACAACAGCAGCTTTAACATCTACCTATTATATCAAAGATTAATTATGTTAAATGTTTTGAGTAAAGAAATGTATGTATAAGTTCTGTAGATGATCATCCCTTGAACTATGAAGGGAAATAATATATTGATCAAATAAATGACTCCTACTTAACCTAGATTGACGTCCATGCATAAACGAACACAGATTTCTATTAAAAATCACAAAAATGATATGCATATTATAGAAAGTATTTTTATACAGAAAGTTGATTGTTTATATTCGATCAATTTGGAAAGGCCACTCTCATACACGTAGTTGCGCCAATCAGCGTTATAACTGAGATGTCTTAACTTGCAGGTAGCGAAGTGTCATGTAGGTGCTACAGTAATGCTCCAAAAAGTGAATAGTTATAGGGAAAGATACACCATGGCTCTTTTCTACACACTTTTTGTAGAAAAGAGTAATGTAACATTGTCGCGAAAATAGTTAAGCTATCGAAATAACAATCTAAAGCAGATAGACGCAAATAGAATCCATGCAGAAATATTCGCTAACATAAGAGATCCATTCGAGGTTAAAAGCAAGAGTGTTGCCTAAAGTGTTACTTGAAATTCGTCGACTGACAAGGCCAGTAAAATCCACAATCCCAACGTGACAATAACTAGATATTAAATATAGCGCAATCCCAAGTGAGTAGTGCCAAATTCGCCGCTATCTCGGACTGTAGCGGATACATAAGTTTTGTGTTTTCATTCACATCCCGCAACACATTGCTGAACGTAAAACAAACTGCCGCTAAATGTGCAAAAGACACTTAGCGGTATTAAAATGGAACTTAACTCACTCCTAAAAGCAAAATTGGAAAATTACGTACTATGTTCCCGCTGGAAAGGGGGTGTACGAATTTTACCAAAAGTTCTCAAAAAAAAATTCTCGCAGGAAATCATGATTGTTCTCAGATTCGATTACGAGGGGAAATTGCAAACATACAAATTGAACAGAAACGTTAAGGTAAATGTTGCCCATTTCTACAAATCCATCATGATCCTAATATCTCGGAAGGACACCTCTCGTTTGTACGGAACCTACAAGAACCCTGTTCGGATGCACATCCATCTATACCACCAGATTATTCCCTCTGTTTTATCACAACATGGAACAGGGTTTGAAAACTGTGTAACTAGCTTTCTTGGCATTATTACAAAAAAGAGAACTCTGATGCCAGCCCACAGGAATTCTACTTATTTGCACTGTTATCACGAAACTTCCAATATAGTCACCCTCTTACACTCAATGACCTATGAAATACTTATAGGGAGGAACGGGATGGAATTTATATGCCTGTGCTCCAGTGAAATTCCTTGCATTGCAAATTGCGATGTCGGGCGATAGTCCCTAGTGCTAATGTGCAATAGGACATAGCCAGCTGTGAAAGCTTGACTTTCCATAAGGTAAATACACGATTTTAAAATCGATTGGATACAACCCGATCAATCTTCTTTATTTCTGAAGCGATCTTTTGATGAAATTTGACCTTCCGCCACATAGGTGATCGTCCTCATAACTATTACAAAGAGAATTAAGTTATTTGTTTCTAAATTGATGAGATTTTTACAAGTTACCCTTTTTCTTTCAACTCAAAATGTCTTAACATTTACTTCATCTGTTTTATTGAAATGTTACTTTCCCTTATAGTTCTAATTTGAAATTTGTAATTTTCGCTTAATGCCCTTATGCAATGCCAAGCCCATGAAAGAAGTATTACTGAAACGAGATTCAAACTACTTCATGAATTTGTGTTATCTACAGGCGGAATTCTACGATAGAACTTCAACAAGCGATCATTCAAATTATAACTAACAAATTAAGTGCACAGTGAGTACCTTTGATATTGATCTAACATCTTTAGGTAATTTCCGTATATACTCGAACCTAAGGCGCACATTTTCTGCCAAAATTTCAGGTATAAAATAAAACGTGCGTCTTGGAATCGCATACAAAACCGCTCCGGCATGTCCATGGAGTTGGCTAAAGTGTGTGCCGCCGCTGATTTCCCGGAATATGCTTAAACGGGATGTCCTCTGTCAGGCACGTAGCCAGGATTTCGTGAAGGGGAGGTCCGTGATATGAAATACTGTGGTCATCACACCAGGGTCTAGATCATTCTAAACTATTTTATTGTAACATATATTGGTTCGTTTAGCCACGATTTCGTAACGGGTGGGGGTGGGAGGGGAGAGACATGAAATTCTGAAGGCCCAAAAGCTCGATCAATCTAAACTACTTTACTATTAACAAATATTGGTTAGTTAGGACAATAAAATGAGGATATGTTGGTAAGTATTTTAATAAAAAACTATGAAGAAATTCTCGATTAAAATAATTAAAAAAAACGTATTGAAAAAGATTTTACAATATTTACGTCCTTCCTCTCTTTATTCAAATATGTTTCGTTATGACCTCAACTATTATAAAAAGTACATACTCAATAATGTATTGTAAAATATTTTACAATATCTACGTTCCTTTCTCTGTTGAATCAACTGTTAACAACTTTCTTCCACATAAATTTTTGTTTTTATTATTCCGTCAACTACTGTCTGTTCCAAATGGCAGATTAAAGGAGCAGTAGAAAATTATTTTTGAACTAACATGTTTGATACTGCAAGGATGCGATGACGAAAAATTGTGATAAAAAAATATCCACGCCGTTACACAACGGCACTATCCTTTTGGAAGCTTGAAATCTCCCTGACTAGTAGCAGAAATTCTGAGAATTCCGTAACTTTTCTAGAAATTTCAAATTCCCTGATCTTCCAGGTTATCTCGCTCACCTCGCCACCATGTATTGCAAGTAACACAAATCTCCTCAAAAGAAAGAGTAACCAAAAGCTTCTTGTAGTTTTATTTTTAACGCTGATCCTTCTTTTTCTCATTTCATTTTGTTTCATCCTTCCTTAATTTTTTTTTCTTTTCTAGTTTCTAAGGGGGAGTCCCACTTGGCTACGTGCCTGTCCTCTGCTCATACTGTAAGGTTCTAAGATAGTACATTTTTTTCTTTTTAATGTTGACATTTAAATGTCTACTTTGAACAAACAAAGCCGTACAATTTAATTTGGACTATCAAATTTTGAGTTCCCTCATTAAATATCCAGGATGCGTCTTAGAAATGAACTGGCACAACTCTGAATACAAAAAATTGGCACAACTTTTAAAGTTTAGAAATGAGGTTGCGTCTTCCATTCGTGGGCGCCTTAGATTCGAGTATATACGGTAAGAAGCTATTTGAACTAAGTGGTAGCAAATTTGGGTGCATATTTACAATAGAGTTCCTTATAAATTTATTGTATAAATATCTCTTTTTTACTATTTCTACTCATACCTTTGAGAAAACTTTTTTTTTTTTTTTTTTAATGGGTGGAGAAGCATTACTTGGTGCAAATCACTTTAGGAGGGTTTAATCGTTGTGGGTAAAAATGAATTTTTCTCGGTGAAATTCAACGCCAACACTCTAAAAAATAACTATTATAGACTTTTACGAGAATGCTACACATTAATTGTGTACAGATTTATAATACACATATGGACATGAGCCACAAAACAATAAGTGTGAAAATTGCACCAAACTGTGCTATAATAGGTAGTTACTACAAGCGAGTTCACACAGGGCAAAGCTGATAGGCCTGTATGATCGTGCCGGAGTGTGTCCATAGAAAGCTGGCCCGAACGACAGTGTGTATAAGCATAAACGAAGACAAGTGCGAAAAACGTTAAACAATCTGTGCTGTTTACTCTTTTTAGTGTACTATTTTGCGTCGCCTTGTTAAGTCACCAATACTGTAGACTCTTTGAATAAATGGCATAAGCTCGTCACATTCCTCTCACGTAACATAGTATTTCAGTAATTCTGATTCGTGTATAAACTCTATCTAGTACCCTCTGTATGAATCTTAACAGATTCTGTTATAACTTATGGCATACACGGTTTCATTCGTTCATTTTATAGCTCTTTTACAGTTCCATAGTTCTTTTTGGATTCAAAAAGTTCTAGCTGTAGTTATCACGTAAGTTACTTTGTGAATCGTTAATAAGTTCATTACCTCCTAATCTGTTTAGTACCTGCAGAATGACTGGTTCTCTAGTGAAATTTAAAATTAAAATAAATATTTTAGTTTATCTCCCACGATTATGTCCTTTAGGCAAAGTGAGACACTGATTAAGGCAAGTGAATTATGATGGAAGAATTGGTGGAATGATAAAGTGGAAGGAAACGGGACACGATGCTGTCCAGCACAAACTTACTTGACCGGGGATCGAACCAGGGACCTCATGTACCAAAAGTAAGCATTCTACCATTGACCCACTGTGGCACATAGTGAAATTTGATAGTAATATTTATTAGTGTTCCAGACATATGCCAACGTAAGAAATAATTATAATTAAACGTGTTAGCTTAAAGTTTTGTATGAGCTATTCCTTGAGTTAAGTTACACCGATTTACCAAAAAAATATTTTTTTATATGATGAAATTATCTAACATACAGATTAGACCACATCTAAATTATGGATTTTTATAATGTTGTCAACAGATCGACATGTGGTGGGGCTTCTGTTTCCATCTTGATATTTAAAAACAAAATATGATGAATAAGTGGTTAGTTCGCGTTATTATTTAAGATATATCCCTTAATTTGTATTTTTAATTAGCAAATATAATTAGTGTTCTGTTCTCGTTGGATTAGATTTTTGTTTATTTTTATCGTAATTGTTAATTTGGTTGATTACAATATAGGCTTATCCTATGAACATCAGAATAATTGGAACATTAACTTTCAATATTAAATTTATGGTTAGTTCACTTTTAATTTTCATATAAACTGTTTCAAAAGTGAGAGATTTTGGAGGGTATGTGTATTTTGTAAATTTATCTGATAGTAATGGATATTATTGTTTCCATTCAGTGCTCTGATTACTGTGATTTGTTTACGAGATTATTTAAGTGCTCAAATTACTTGTATTCTTAACAACGAATTAGAACATTCAATCGTGTCTGTCATAAACTGCAACTGCTTCCCTACACATAACATAAAGTGAAGATTTGGTATACATCACATTCAATTACATCCCTATTTAAGGTAAATCTAACTTCCGTTTCAATTTACTTTGATGTAGCTATTCATAACTAAATCGTCTACCAAATACAATCATCAGGCAGTTTGCAGGGATAGTTTCGGAATTGGGAGGCCAAAATCATGCAAAAACCGGAATTTTTACAGGAAAAATGAGTTGTTGTTACGGAAATGTAATTACTAAATGAGGGTAAGTACTAGGTTAACCTAACCTTACTTAACTTGAACAAACAAAAATACAGAAAATACAGCGAGAAAGTACAAATTTTAATAACAAAAAAAAAAAAATCTGGTCTGCCAAATCCAAAATTATGCCGTTTGCATACTCATCTTACCGAAATTTCTATACTTGAGCATCAGTTAGCACACTGCCTTCTTCTTCACCTACCCTGCATAATTGTTTCCTGATTGAGGATTCCATGCTTAATATCTTCCATTTCCCTTCTTTAGTTTCACCGTAACTACGCACCTCAAGATAAGGTAACATCTCTGCATATTTGCTTTACTGACACGATATTATATCACGATCATATTACATATTTCGTCTTAGGTTTAGAGGTACCCCTCCAGTTTCAAAACTACAGAAAAAGCAGTTAAAACATTAAAAATTGTTAGGTTAGGTTAGTATGACCTCTTTAAAAAGGTATAGTGTAGTAGAATAAGGTAGAGTAGAGCAAGATAGGGATAAATAGGGTAGGGATAGGAACGGGTTAGCTTAAGGTTAGGAAAGTTTTGAAAATTGTGCGGAACCGAAAGAGCAAATAACTGAATCGAAAAAAAATGAATGAAATGTCCAAAGTAAAGACTTGCCGGTTAGTTTAGCTTAGGTTTGGTTAGTTTAGGTTAGGTTAGGTTACCCTGTAAGACTTTAGTTAGACCAGAACAGTGGCTGGATTCGTTTCTCATAGAAGCTTTAATTATCACTTAAATTGAGTAATCCGTGGTTCTCATAAAAAATTAATAGATTCTCTTCATTATTCTTATATAATTCAGTAAAATTCAAAGCGTAAATTTCACATTAAACGCATCGATTCGCCATTCTATACAACTACCATGCTGCTGAATCATCGAAACCTTCCGCATCTTGCAAATAGTACCCACTTCTACATATCATTTCTCGTATTAAACATATTTTTACTGCCAAACGTACATACCTAAACATCACATAAGAACTCCAAATCATCATTTCTTACCTCATTTTCTTATGTAAATATCCTACTTTTTTAAAAATAAAAAACGGAGGGGTAACTCTAAACTTAACCCCACATTTCTAATTTTATAAATATATGGACCCCTATTGTAAATCGTTACTACACACTCTGTTCTATATATTAGAGGGTGACAGAGGTCGCTGTGCTTACTACAAATGAACCAAGTAGAAAAAAAGTACAAGCATTATACCTCTTTTAAAACGCCAAAAGATTTAGTTTTAATTTTATACCTAAATGATCACATAAAAGGTTTCATCGGCGATCATTTCGAAATTTGCGAAATAATAGTATCAACAAAATCAGTAAGGAACATATGACAAATATTCACTTTAAATCATGCTAAAATCACATGATATTTGCTTTCTTTCTTTCTTTCTTTCTTTCTTCATGAACTCTTTCCCTAGGTACTTTATCAGATGCAAACATTATAGTCTGTCGTTTATAACTCGAAAACCGTTGTTGTACACTTATTTTATTAGTTACTTTTGACTATTTTTTTCCTAAGGAAAAGTTGCGCCTTGAATTATACACCTCCGTTATTATGTTTCCTTTTATTTTTTGTTTTGTTGTATTTTGAACCTCCCCGTTCCAGAATATAATTTCTATTAAAATTTGAATAAAGTTAATTATGCTTGTTTATGATATCATAATTAAAAGTTATTTCTGTATCTTTCAAAAATTTGATAGTTATTTTATGATATGTAATTGTTTTAAGCTAAAACTTTTTCATTGTTGAAAGATCCAAATTCAAATTGACAGCAAAGAGATGCTAGAAATTGAGTACGTTGAGCGTTGAATCATTCACAATTGGATATGATATGGTACAATGTCCCTGGACCTTAGTCACACCAGCATTATTAGGTCTTTCTCTTTTTTTCAATTAAATGAAGATTGGTTGGGGTTAGTGCTGTTTTAAATAATATCCGATAAGAAAAAAAATCTTTTCACGTGAACAAAGTTTAACTGCTTCCCTTTACCTATTTTTCTTGGCATCAGCTATCTCTCAGTAAATCTTTGTTGTAATCTATTTTATTTTTTCCACTTCTTTAATGTTTTGTGTTTGAATTTCTCTTATAATTTTGATATTGAATTTTAATTGGGGGAAGCTATATCTACCTGAGATGCAGTTTTTGCCATTGAATCAACAATGATATTATATTTAATATTGACATGATCTCTCATGATTAAAATGTGTATTTGATACTGTTTTCCTCTTAGATTCTTATAGATAAATTTGATATTTAGTACGAGCCATGTTGTTTCGTGTACTTTGGTAACAGCTGTTAGTATGCTTAGAGAATCGGTGCATATACAAATTAAAAAGATTCTCCTTGAACTATTGATAGTGAAGTTGTTACTTTATTTTATTCAGGTATAAATATAGGGGACCCTATGTTTTTGCTTTTCAACTTACATGTAACTTTAATAATCAAGGTACAGTCTGTCGGTAGCACATATTTTAATCATGCTCGATTCTAGCCATAGGAACTAAGTACACGGTTCTGATTGGTTGAAGTTATCAGTTTCTCGCCACGTAGCATACTCATAGCACAAATCAAATGACAGCTGCTAGCGTGTCCGAGCATGCTACGACACGGGCTAGTAATGAAAATCGCTTTTGATGTGGGTTCAAACCCAGCCCAGGGAAAGTTTTTTTTGTATATTTTTAATTTTCACCATTAAAATAAGATAAAAATAATACTAATTTGCCCTTGTACGTAGTATATAATGCATAAAAAGTGATTTACTTACCTTACGAAACAGCTGAGCGATCGTCAGCCAACGGAGGGGATTAGAAGCTCTGCAGGAGTCGTTTTGTTTCACTTTAACCCTCATGACAATACCATGTGATATTACCTCACACTCTGGGGCTGAAACTTCCATGTAAATCTAACCTTACCCGCTTCCTTGTGACCAACTTAAAACAGTTGGCTACTTATATGTGTCTGTCATATTATATTTCTTATTTAGTTATTTTAATATTTGACAAAATTCTTGTTAGTTTATAATTCAAGTTAGTTTATTCTTGTATGGCATCGATTTCCTTTAACTGGTTAATTCTAACTTATTTAGCTCTTTAATCATCATTGAATTTGGTTTCTTGAATCGTAATAGAATATCATTTCCAGTTTACGTTTGGATTTTCATATCTATATCTATATCTATCTATATATATCTATATCTATCTATCTATCTATCTATCTATCTATATATATATATATATATATATATATATATATATATATATATATATAGTATAGGTTTCTTTAATTAAGATTCTGTTTGGACAGATATCAGGTTGTGATAACTACTTTTAATAAGTGATATTGCATTTGTGAGATTTCTTGATAAAAACAATATAAATTGTGGACCTAGAAGTAGCTGCCACGCAGTGATTTTGTAGTAACTCCCTATTTCTTTACTTTGAGCAACTTGCTTGGTGAAACTCGCAGTTTCACAGTTTTCTTTTAAACAAACTTTTTTGTTTGCTTCTTTATATTATGAGATTATGGAGGCGAACTTTCCTATTAAGTCTGCTATCAGGACGTATTTCTAGACATTTTATTACATTAGTATTGTATATTTTATTTATATCCATCTCTATAGCAGTATTTGTGTTTTTCTTCCTAGTAAATATTGTAAGTTTAATTTTTACCAACTTAAGTTTGAAACCATTTATGAGTGATCACTTAAAATCTTTTCAACGAACGTAAAAAGTTCGGTACTGAATTCTCTATGTCTGTGTGTCTGTCCGCCTGTCTTTTATTTATGATTTTTTTTTTTTCAATTTTGAACCCTGCATTAGATAGAGCATCAAAAACTATCTGAGAAAGTGATTAAAATTTTCGCGTCACTCTTACCGTTCCCAAGATATTAGTCAAATAATGGCTGATTTTTAGAGATTTAAGGAGCCATATCTCGGGAACCGTAAGTCATGGAGAGATCATATTTTTGTTGATCAATAGTAAGAAGATGGTAAATATTTTGGTACCAAATAATAACCGGTGGCCACTGGTTTAACCAGTGGTCCCTTGGCCGTCTCTACCAATTAATATCTGTAGAACACCATTTTCTTAGGTATTGATTAACACAAATATCATCTCTCTATGACTTACGGTTTTCGTGATATTGGCGAACAGTGGACAATTTCCAGATATTTAAGGAGCCATATCTCTGAAACCATAAGTTGTGGAGAGATGATATTGGTGTTGATCAATACTTAAGAAAATTGTAAATATTTTGGTACCAAATAGTAACCGGTGGCTACTGGATCAACTGACTACTGGCCAACTGGCCACTGTTCCCCAGATATTGCCAAAAAAAAGTTCGAATTTCAGATTTAAGGAGTCATATCTCGGGAACTGTAAGTCATAGAGAAATTATATTTTGCGAGAAACAGAAGAAGGTGCAGATAAAAGGATTTACTTTTACGTGTAGGAACAATTACAGTTATCCTTCCCGCTCCATCTCTCCATTTTTTAAAGTTCGTTCTGAAAATGCTCTTCAAGCATTCTCCACTGCATTAATATTTCTTCCAATGTTACTTTACCTTTGCATACATAATCCGTTTCTTGTGTGTTTATTAGATCATCTGCATTAGATCATCTATAAATAGTTGTTTCTTCCTTCCTCATTCTAATCAAATCCAATAAATATATATTAAATAACGTTAGATTTAATATACTGCATTGAAGTAGTCATTTAGTCATTCATTTATTTCAACCTCTTCTGAAGTACTTTCTTTGGTGCAGTCTGAAAAGACATGTCACCATGTCCTTATATTAGATTTCTGATTATATATTGTAATATCCTCTACATATGACGACGATCCACTTGCTCAACCACAACATCCAGTGGATGACGAATATCATTTAACATGTGACCCGTAGAGAACTATGACATCACTACCCTCAAGGATCAACGAGTATTCACAAAGATATGATATAAAAGACATCCAGCATCATCGACGATATCAGTCTCACCCGATTGATCACTCTAGTCATTCTCTTGACTGAGTGTGAGCACTTAGAACTGCCTTACCTTCTCTTGACTGCGTCTGGGACCTGAGGAAAACCATCTACCGACGTCTTGGCTGCGATTGGACTCTGGAACAATCCTAGTCACAAATCATCAAATTAAGAGACATTTGTGGTCTTCGGACCGCCTTTTGTTAAAATATTATACTGTATTGTATTACAGTGAAGTTTCATAATAAGCGGTTGTGGGAGAAAGTCCAAATCTCGTGTACCATCATTTCTCTCTACCAACCCACATTCCGCTGAATTTTACATAGTACACGCACGGAATCAATATGATCCAATATGATCCAAACGGGCACTCTTACGGGACGCTCTTTTTCTTATTTGGAAACGGGAGATAATTGTTTTGTCAGATACGTGTCTTAGAATTTATTTTCACTATTTTGAAGGTAGAAATAAAGTCGATTGTCAGGCAGAAATTTATACAGCAAAGAAGAGGTACTTATCTTATCAGGAACATACAATGAACATGGCAGAACCGAGAAGTACACAGGGATCTAAATTACCTTTTAATATACCACACTCGAGAAAATATTCCGGCAGAGTCACATGAGACCTAGATCGATTTTTGTGCTCTTTGACCATTTGACATTTCTCTAAGTGTGGGTTCCATACAAAAATGAAGGAGGTGCTACCTATGTGTCTCCAGAAGGTCTCCTTGATCTAGTTTTTCAATTATAAAATCAAAATCAATTGAATACACTTGATTGTGAACAATTAAAAGAAAAATTGGTATATTTGAGTCGTTCAAAATTGGAATTAGAAATTCTTCAAATTCAGCAGGGGAGAACGAGCCAATCGATGTGTACTTTCTCCGCAAACTAAGAGCAATAAGTCAGGTTATGCCACAAACTACAGAGGAGCAGAAAATACATTATCTATCTTCGGGATTGAAGAGGAACTTCCTACAAAGATTGCCTTGGGAACTTTACAAACTGTGCAGGCTCTCCAGAATCATCTTCATTCTTTAGAAATGGTTCATGACTTAATAAAGAAAACTTGCAAACCCGCACGTCCTGCACATGTGCAGGACACTATTGTTGTCTGAATGATTGAATATGATAGAAAATTAAAAGTATATATGGCTAGCAAAGTAGTTTTAAAAACACGTTAATAATATCTTTGGTTAAGAATTTCTCGATAATTACTTGAATTTAAGAACTCTTCGAATCTAAGAAGCACCCCGATTTTGCTGGGTTAAATTAATAAAAAATAGTAATATGTTCTTTTTTGCATGTTAAAAATTATCCCAGGTCCGTATGTCATGTATGTTGAAAATTTGATCGAGATCGGTTGGGTGGTTCAAGAGTTAAGTTCTATTTATTTTTATATATTAATCTCCCCTGTCCCCCATAAAGTTAACTTGACGCAAGCTGGGATCTTGTTAAAGTATTATATTATATTGTATTATGGTAAAGTTTTATAATAAATGGTTGTGGAAGGAAGTCCAAATTTCGTGCACCACCATTTATCTCTTTCACCCTGCTTTCCGCAGAATTTTACAATATTCTTGTAAAGATATTGATTGAACCATTGAACTTCATTCAAATTTGTTCTGTTTTGTATATTGTTATTAACATTTTCAGCTGTGAGGATGGGGCGCCTTTTACCGTCAGTTCTTTCAAAAAGATACTTGCTGAGAGTATGTTTGATTAAAGCACAGATCTTTTATAAGTTGCAGATGTTTTGACGCAAGAAAGGCTTTGATCTTGATGGTATAGTGTTCATGTTTTCCATAAGTGCTTGAATAAATTCCAGTCTTCTACTATCACATACATAGAAATATATTATGGTTCAATGTTCCAATTTCTTTGTTACGATAGCAATAAATTCTCTTCTCTTGATGATATTTAATTTAACTGGAGTTAGAGCAGTATTAAATAGAATTCGATAGAGCAGAATTATTTCAGATCTAGACCATAAATATCCTTCCAAATTTTTCTTTCATTGATGTTCAAGATTTCTCAATAGAATTTCCTAGATGATTCTTTGTTATGTACTTTCCATTGTTGAATTAAAGTATTCAGCTTATTTTATTTAGATGTTTAAAGATATAGAAAGGAAGCTTTATATTTGCACTAATTAAGCACTATAATTAGTTGATTTTTTTTTTTTTTTTTTTTTTGCAAATTTTGCTTAGGGCCGGAGTTATTTTTTGAAATTTTCGGTATTTTATAGAGACATAAGAGTTGTTTCTATATATCGGTAGATAGTACTTAGTAGGTATTTTAATTTGATCTTCCATATGACATTATTGCACTCGCGATATAGCCTTAAAACAATGAAATGTTTTAAATTTGAAACTAGATAGATAGATAGATAGATAGATAGATAGATAGATAGATAGATAGATAGATAGATAGATAGATAGATAGATAGATAGATCGCGTCTTGAGGAGCGTGTATTCAAAATCGCGAGTATATTTAAGAGCTATTGAAATTGTCTACCTAGAAATGATTTTTGGTGACCCTGGGGTCAACGGTTCTTAAGATACAGAATTTCAAAAGTATTGTAGGATATTGAGTTTTTAAGTTCTAAGTACTGACCCTCGACCTATATCTATGAACCATAGCTCATTCTACAAAGCTCAACTTTTCTGTAGTTAGATATATATAATGCGCCATACGTTTTTTAAATCTGCAAGGAATCACTTGTTCAAAAGTCGATAATCAACACTATGTAAGTTTTAAACTGTTTCGTATTTGCGAAACATGCTTTTTTTTTTCATTTACATAACTTTGTCGAGTGACTTATAACTATTATATTCCACAGAATTCATTCAAATGACAAATATTGATATATTTAGTTATTTCATGTAGTTACTTACATCTGAATGATAATGAAAATCACGATAAAAATATTTAAAGCAAAGGCTTTTCTCACACCAGCAACCGATGATGAATGACTCTTTCACACAACGCACAATTATCACCAGTTAAGTTAAAAGATAATTGCTTTGGTGTCAAGAAATTACCAACCACACTAATATCGTACCCACCCTTACTCCAGGCGAATCGAATCATTTACTTGATTTCGGAAAACAGATCATATTGTGACAAAGTCTGGCGTTTGAGAATCCCATTTCGGTATTTCAAATTGATGTCCGGTTTTTCGGCTGTGATGTGGTACTAAACGTAATCAATCAATCAATCAATCAATCAATCAATCAATCAATCAATCAATCAATCAATCAATCAATCAATCAATCAATCAATCTATCTATCTATCTATCTATCTATCTATCTATCTATCTATCTATCTATCTATCTATCTATCTATAAATCAATCAATCAATCAATAAATCAATCAATCAATATCTATCTATCTATCTTGTCTATCCATCTCTTTCTCTCTGTATATATATATATAATTATTTTTTCATACAGGTTAAAGAACCAGAGATTTATTTATTTCTTAATGTTCTTTGAGTTAGAAGAGACCAGTAGTTTCCAACTAAGAGTAAAATTCTAAATATTATGCTATGTTACGTAACTTCTATAGATGAGTGGGTTATAACAGAAATAGGTTAAGTGGAATTTAACCACAGTTACACGATACATATGAAAGACTGCCATAAATTGCAGTTAGTACGGTGGAGAAGCCAGGCAGTTGTGTTTCTGCATTGTACATCTTTAAGTTTCCGTCTTTTCGAACTTTGACATGCATCTCTTCTGCTCATTAAAGGTTGGATATTCTGGTCTCTTCTGCCAAGTATAAACGTAAGTGGCAATTTTTCTTTTCTCCTAGAATGTGGATAAATGTTTAGTTGTAAGTTTTTAATAGGAAATATTTTGGATTCTTACCATGTAGTTGGAAGTGTTTCCAATTTCACTTTTGTCATTTCAATTATTTAATGTTTTATATTAGTTTTTTTAATATTTCAATAAATTGTTGTAATTATTTTAGCATTCTTTTGTGCATTATTTACATACGATCCAATGAAGGCGTTTAGAATCCTGCTGATCCAGAGCTGTCCATGAAGACCTGCCTGCAATCATCGGAATCACTACCCAAAGCTATATTTCAAGACTAAATTAGAATCCAACTTGGTTCTCCAGCCGTAGTTAACATCTACAGGGAACTCTGCATTACAGCCTTCTGAACTGATACTATCCAAGGATAACAAGAGTGGTCCTCCAAAATACTTCACAACATAATGCAGTACCAGCCAAAAGACTGTGTGTTTTGGAACACTTTGCAGTGCGTCTCACAGTTTTTAACTTCACACTTTTCATCTAGTGATGCAACCTTTACAAGCTGAAAAAAAATGTCTGTAACTTGGTTACGAAGTCATGTAACTAAGGGCTAACCAAGAGAAAACTCACGCACACGGTGTTTGTTCACTACAAAGTTCACTTGGCGCGAGTTGGAATCGAACCAGGGATCCCATGCACCAGAGATGAACGCTCTACCATTAAGCTACCTCGACTCCAACAGTGGAATTGGCTACAACTGTATTTTCTATAACATATTTTGTTATCCGTAACAAATATAATACTATATTTATAACAGTTCTTTTATCTGTTTCAAACAAGAATTTATTAAATATTGTGAAAGTATTATAGTTCTTGGAAGGAATAAAATTGTAAAACATTTCCATTGCTATGGAAGTAAAATCAAATCATACAATTCCAGTATAGCATGTTGCTTCAAAGTTCTTCTTAAGGAATCTTCTAGCTCTATTTTATTATTTACTACGTACGATTTATATACTGCAATCTACATCAATCGTTTCACAGTCGATTGGTATGTGTTCAACAAATAATAAATAACCAATGAACAATCCTGATGTATATGTACACACACACACACACACACACACATTCCCACAAAGCACTCTTTGTATTCAATGTGCAGGTACAATTACGTTTATACTTTACATAAATTCATCTGTATTTGAGTTCAAGAAGGACCATACTAAATATGAAAAATACTGTGGTCCACGATATTATCACAATATATCCTTCCCATACACCTTCGTGAGCAAAGCCCCAACCTCGAAGCATGATGTTTCGTAAGGACTGAACTGGTAATGTGATCGGTACAAAGTAACTTAAAACTCTCCAAAATTTTTCCATAGCAAGCAGGGGCCACATAATCCCTGAAATAGAAAATAAAATCGTAAGAAAGTAATAACACAAATATTTATTTCCCTTGATGGATTCACTAAATTAAAAGTTTGAATTATGTTTATTTTCGCCATTAACACAAATTCTGGTTGCCAAGGTAGGATGCAGTTTATATTATCTTTACAGTTTATGAACTTTCATCGTTTCTAAATTTCAAACTAGGCAAATACATACTTTTGTAAGATATACAAAGGATCAATACAATGTATTTTACGAAAACGCTAATAAAAATCCTCAATTTTAATATATTTTATTGTCTCAAATCCCATTTATAATTAAAAAAAAGTCTGTCTGAGAGTAACGATAATTTCTAATAGTATACAGTCGAGCTAATAGATGTCACTACCTGTTTGATGCCAATAGATGCCGCTAACATGGAGGAAATTTGCAAGATTTAAAACTATTGTGAAGGTTTAATTGCAACTCGAAAGCTGTATCGTTTTAATTTAATTACTTCAAAATATGTCAAGTTGCGTAGTCATATTTAATTTCAAGCACAAACATTTTATGTATCTCCTCAGTAGTACCTATATTGTGGTGACTTAATTGCAAATTAAACTGTACTTTTTCAATTTAATGAATTGAAAGTGGGTAATGATGATACTTTAAATGACCTTACTTTGCTGTGCATTATTAGGACAACTAAAGAATTAGAACTTTTAATTAACTATGATACCAATCGCTAAGAAATCGAACCCAAGGAGATCTGAGGATTATAGAACTTAATTAGTCTCATATCTAATGCAGTTAAAATTCTGCTCCGAATACTGAACAGAAGGTTGTATGGACGAACAAATGAAAAAGTTGAGGAGGAACAGTTCGGGTTCAAGAGAGGTAAGGGCACAAGAGATGCAATTGGATTATTAAGGGCGATCGGCAAAAGACTTATAGAAAAAGGGAAAAAGATTTATGTTGTATCTATTGATCTAGAAAAGGCTTTTGACTGCGTGAATTGTTGTTGGGAGTTCTAAAGAAGATAGGGTTGGAATGGAAAGATCGAAGACTCATACAAAATGTATATATGAATCAACAAGTAAGTGTTAGGATAGCGGAGGAACTGATGGAGGAGAGTGTGATTGGAAGGGGAGTTCGACAAGGATGCTGTCTCGAGCCAACATTATTTAATATCTATTTCGAAGAGATAGTGAAAAAGAGCCTACATGGTGAAGATGGCATTTCGGTAGGAGGTAGAATGATTAGACGTATAAGATTTGCAGATTATATGGCGCTTGTTGCAGCATCTGAAAAGAAAATCAATAGGATGTAAGAAAACTTGAAGAATATGGGATGAAAATAAATGTTAGAAAGACAAAAGCTGTGGTGATTGGAACGAAGATGTTTGTGTCAAATATAAAAGTAGATGAGAAAATAGAACAAGTAAATAATTTTCGATACCTGGGTAGTATTCTTAGTAATACCATGAAGTGCGAACATGAAATAAAAGCAAGAATAGGAATAGTGAAAGAAACCTTTAGGAAGAAGAAAGATCTGTTTTGTGGGACCTTGAATAATGAGTTGAGGAAAACACTCATAAAATGCATGTAGAGTGTTGTACTGTATGGGGCGGAAACATGGACATTACACGAAAGTGATGAAAAACGACTGGAAGGTTTCGAAATGTAGGTTTAGAGAAGAATAGAAATAATTAGTTGGGTCTAGCGAAAAACAAATGAGAGGGTGTTAGAAAAGGTGAGGGGAGAGAAGAACAAATTTAGACATTATTGAGAAGAGGAAAAGAAACTGGTTGGGACATTGGCTAAGAAAAAATTATCATGAGGGACGTGCTAAAAGGTATGGTGGCAGGAAAGAGAGGGAGAGGGGAGAAGGAGGCTACAATTAATGGACGATATAAAAGCAGAAAGATCATACGCGAAGACGAAGTGGTTAGCAGAGGACCGTGAAGCATGGAAGCTTCTCAGCTGCGGCAAATGACCTGCCATTAAGGGCAGAATACCTATGATAGACGATAATTACTCAATAATGAATTGAGGGTCGAAGGCTACGGCAACATTTATTTACCATAACACAGAGTATAATAATAAAAACATCACAATACATTCTACCTTGACCAATATTATATATATACAGGGTAGGTAACTCCACCGACAAACTTTGGGTGGCGATTCCTTATACGAAATGAAAGAAAAAAGTTCTAATAAACATGGGCCGAAAATGCCTCCTTTCAGAGTTATGATCCATTGAAAATTCGAAAAATCATTTTTCAAAACTCCCTAACTTAGAAACTATAGGGCCTATCCTAAGCGGTTTAAGGAATTACACAGGAACTGGTATACGCTCTATCTAAATATCCATGTTTCAGAATTCACCAGTACCAGCGAAACGAACGCACCATTAGTACTTAAAGGAGTATCCCTATACTTCAACTTCCTTTTCACAGTTCCTTTCACCGATAACGGAAGATGGTAAAACATGGATGGCTCAAAAGTCCCTTACCACCCCTATTAAAATCCAAATGGATGTACTTTCAGCGAATTTGATGTGGTAGGTGAACTTGAGGGTTAGGGGGACACTTTCTGGCGTAGGTTACGCGGACGGCCGCCATCTTGGTGCCGTCATCTTGAATTTAACTTTTTTATTACAAACGCTACGTGGGTCATGTGATACATGACCATAGGCTAGAATTTCACCAGTAAATCGAATCTGAAGTCAAAATGCATTTATCTTTATGTGTAAACAGTTATCCACAATTAAAGTTGTGAATTTGGCTGCGTTTCTTTTGTGTTGCAGGTTTTGAATCATGTCGTTAACGAGGGACGAACCCATCCAGATCATCAAAATATGGAGCGGGAGGAGTGCCCGCGCAGTGACTGCCGATTTCAATGCGCGTCATCCACAACGAGCACCTGTATCGCATGTTGCAATGGCACGGTTACTGACCAAATTCGAGGAAACGGGAACAGTTGTGGATAGACCCCGTAGTGGACGGGCAAGGACAGCCACGGACGAAGAAACAGCTACTGCCGTGCTGGCCTCCTTCTCGAAGTTGCCGCAGCGAAGCACACGTCGTTTAGCAATGCAGTGTGCTGTGAGTCACAGTTCAGTGCACAGAGTGCTCCAAAGGTATAAGTGACATCCATATAAGATGCAATTGCAGCAACATTTGTCGGAAGACGATCCCGATCGTCGCGTCCAGTTTTGCGAGTGGGCTATTGAGCAATTGAGGGTAAATCCGCAGTTCGCTATGCAGATACTTTTTCGGTTGAAGCCCATTGCTACGTAAATGGTGAGGTCAATAGGCAAAACATGCGATATTGGTCCCGTGTCAACCCCGCTTGGGCAGATCCTTCGAAAATGACCAGTGCAGGGAAAACTATGGTATGGGCAGGCATATGGGGAATAAAGATCGTCGGTCCGTTTTTCATTCCAGGAACGTTAAATACAGACCGATACCTCGCGTTGTTGCAGGAAAACATAATGCCGGCTCTGATATCCGAGGATGGTACCTTTCCCAGGTTCTTCCAACAAGATGGTGCACCTCCCCTTTATGGCATCCAGGTGCGTCAGTTCCTGGATGAAGAATTCCATAGGACGTGGACCAGTGGAATGACCTGCCCGATCACCAGACTGAACCCCATTGACTTCTACCTGTGGGGACATGTGAAGGCTATGGTGTATGCTGTGAAAATTCGTGATGTTCGCCATCTGGAACAACGTATTATGGCTGCCTGTGAACGAATATTCCCAGAAACCTTAATACGTGTCCATAGCAATTGGGAGAAGCGTCTGAACACGTGCATTGCCCAGCACGGACAAGATGTTGAGCACATTATGTAATACGAAAGTCAAACCTGCAATTGTGGATAACTGTTTACCACATAAAGATAAATGCATTTTGACTTCAGATTCGGTTTACTGGTGAAATTCTAGCCTATGGTCATGTATCACATGACCCACGTAGCGTTTGTAATAAAAAAGTTAAATTCAAGATGACGGCACCAAGATGGCGGCCGTCCGCGTAATCTACGCCAGAAAGTGTCCCCTTAACCCTCAAGTTCACCTAGCACATCAAATTCGCTGAAAGTACATCCATTTGGATTTTAATAGGGGTGGTAAGGGACTTTTGAGACACCCTGTATATATATATAATACTAGCCTGAAAAGAAGGAACTACATTTTACAGCATACAAATTCCATTTCCCCTTTCTTCTCCTCCAATATATGGCACGTCTGGTGACTAGAATCAGTGTGGTAATTGAAGGAGGGGAAATTCCCAGGCACCTCTGAACACTGGGGCCAATTACTTTTCTCCATTATATAAATGATCTTTCTCAAAATATTGACCGCTCATGTGTGACTTTATATGCGGATGATACAATATAATAGTCAGTGGGAAAGGTGAAAGCAAATTAGCTTCAAATTGTCTATTGACAATGAACCAACTTTCAAGTTGTATGAATAAAAACGGGGTAATTATTAGCACAAACAAAACATCTGTCTTCAAATTTTATAATCTTAAAAATAATCAAACACAATGATCAGAATAGACAATAAAACAACTAAATATGCGAAAACTGTTACCTTTCTCGCAGCAAATATATCTAATAAAGTCAAGTGGAAACCTCATACAGAACATATAGGAAACAAGTTAAGTAAATTTTCTTATGTAATTAGATGTATGAAAGGTAAGATTAAGGTAAAAACAGCTAAATGTATATAATACTCAAATTTTCATTTTATAATAAAATATGGCTTGGTGTTATGGGGAAGTACACCTAAAAGTCTTGTCATTTTTGTACTACAAGAAGAAAGTGATAAGGATACTAACAGGAGTAGAATGAAACTCACTATGCAGGAAGATTTTTAAAGCACTTGAAACAACAACCTTTCCCTCGATCTATTTGTTTTAAACATTAACACAATGGACAAAAATTATTGGACAGTGAACTTATTGTCAACAAAGACACCCACAGTTACAACACAAGAAGTAAATAAGATATTCACTTGTATACACGCAGAACAAACATATATACCTAGGTAATAAATCAGTCACTCGTAAAGGTACTCTATTTATATTATGTATAAAAAATCAGGTATCTGTAAACAGCTTTTGAATCCAACTTAGAAGGTATCTGACAGAACAATACTTTTGCCCTTTTGAAAAATATATTCAAAATAATTCGTCTGTGTATAATTAAATTACAATGTGGTTTATTAATTAATTTAAACTGACATGTCTTCTTTTTTGCATGATGGTGAAGAACGCAATAAATGAATGAATAACAAATAACCCTTAACCCTTTCATTGGAGGAACAAAATAGTTCAAACCAGGAATCAAAGAACCAGCTAAACTGTACATACAGCGAAACTGTCTCTCACCTGTAGTGTAGCAGATGAAGTGGGTAAAATGACGAAAAAACACTTTTGGGAAGGGAACTTCATGGTGTTTTCTTACGAAACTTCAGTATTTCTTTCATAATAGAGCAGTATCGGAATATGGGTTTTACGGAAGGTTACTGCTAATGTTATAAATAAACGTTATGGCACCACAGCTGCTTCCTCCAGAACCCACATTAACAACGAAATTGCATCCAAATAGGGCGTCAGTGAAACTCATGAGACTGCTAAAGAAGATCTTGATATGGCAGCTTGTGAGAAACCATTACCACAGCAACTAATGTCCAAACGATTACAGATGTCCCAGTCAGTGAATTGTGCAATCCACCTCAAATTGAGGCTGGAAGCTGTTCGCAAGACTAGCGTATATGCGTTAATATCGCGGCGCGAAAGAGCAAGGACAGAAGATTGTACGAGCGCCACTTACGTGGTGACTGCTGAAAATTCGTTGTGACAAGGAAGGTAGCATGAATCTACCCAAGTGCCTGAAAAAGTTCGGACCTCACTTACAGAAATCTTCATTTAAAAGGCTGTTATATACACTCTGTAAAGAAAAATAGCGACACTTGCTCTAATATGGTTTTCTCAACATACTTTAATCAATATGAATTTTTACATGAATTCCTGATAATATTACAAGGCATATTCCTAATGAGCAGTTCATTCTTAATACTTGCGCCAGAGTTTCAGGCTTTTGACATAAATTTAGTGAATTTATATGCATATATAAGTAGCTATGTATGTTTTGAGCAAAATCGTTTGTAGGAAGAGTAATTCATAAAACTGAAAAAGATCAACAACAATAGCAGAAAACAAGAAATAGAATTTCTTTAGGGTAAGACATATTGTGTGCAAACATCGAGAAGTACGATACACCAAACTAGTATTTTGTATGTGCACCATGGGCTTCCCGCACTGGTAACAAAGCTATTGCAAAATGCAACCTCGATATCACGGAATAACACCCGGATTATCTGTTCCTTGAATTCCATTCTATTTGAGATATTTGTCTATTGAAATTTCTACTCATATTGATCCACAAATTTTCAACTGGATTCATGTCGGGTGGGTTTGTAGGCCACACGAGTCTCTAAATAGTCATATTCTTGAACCACGTATTAACAATTTTGGCTCGGTGACATGAAGCATTATCGTCCTGGGAAAGGAAGTAGTCCATATCTTCTTCAGAAAAGTCATCTTTAGCTGTTGTAAGAACTTTACGTGCCAGAATTTGAAGATATTTTCGTGCATCAAACGATCCTTCACATATATCCGTCGTTCTGACGTCTTTAACGGTGAACCATGCCCATATCATCACTCAGTAGCTGAATATTTGAATCTCTTAAACAAAATTATTGTCAAGTTCCTTGCTTGTTCTTATCCACAACTTCACACCACTATCGTTTCCCACTATTCTAAACTTCTTATCAATGAAGAAAACGACATGCTTTCAGTTGTCATAAGTCCAAGTTGCATATCGACTCACAAAACTACATGTTGAAGTCCTCTGTGTTTTGTCAGTTTCGACTTTCTACGCGGTTTTTTCTTTGTAATATCCTCTTCATACAGTCAAGACAATACAGTTGTACAAGTAACTGCAGTTCCAAGATCATGTCAAACTACAAAAGCGATTTTTGGGGAAATCACTCATTAAATCTGCGGTGCTATTGATTTCATTTAGCAATCTGCTCTGGGTGATGCTTTCTTTTTTCTTTCACACTGTTGACGAAGGGACGATTTGTTATGCTGTTTGCACTTGTGAATTACTCTTCCTGCCGTAGAATGATGGATTTTCAGAATTCCATCTATTCCTTTAGAAATTTGCCACAACTCACATTTCTTACCCATCTTATTTGTTTACAGTCCACATGTAGCAACAATATCACACACAAACAACACTGCACAACAAAAATTTTGCCACTTGACACACTGTCCAAACAATGAGAAAGCAAAGAACAATCATAAAATGCTATTTATTTCAGCCTACACATCACAAATGCAATGCAGAATTCTTACTACAATAATTTACGAGACGCACTCAGTGCCATCTATCGAAAATACTACTGATACACAAACAATGTCCTACACCACAGGTGTCACAGATAACGCAAATGAACTATCCCACTCTTCATTTCCATCTATTCCTCTTCTAACGGGCTGCAATTATGGTTTTCTGTGTAAGTTAGTTTGAGAATTGAGGTGTCGCTATTTTTTCTTTACAGAGTGTATAACGAGATTTTATGTAATTAAGGCTTTTGCTACAGATGAAAGTTCAAGATTCATCAGTTCGAAACAATGTCAAAATCAATACTGCTTACTACATGTCCTATCCCCAGTTTACACAGACGAAATACTAGCATCGTGTAGGGACAACAGTTACGTGGAACTGCATCATGATAAAGCTTCAAGTCATACGGCGAAAACATCGCTAGCCTTCTACCAACGCATGACAGTTGCAACTGCTATCCATGGTATTCCGTTTGAGGATATCCTCATTAAGAGTCCAGTTACTAGTCTCGCAGATTACTGTGCTTTTGGTTTTCTCAAACAGCACCACAGTTTTCATCACGATGGATTCATACGTTAAGTGACTTCTCAAAAATCTGCATTCAGGAGTGGGACAATATACTTCTGTACAGCTGCAACGACGTCTGGTGCAGTGGAAACTGCGATGTCGTAAAAAGTAGTCCATACTGGTGCCCATCACATCAAGCATGGTGGATGACGGTAGCGTAGAATATCTTAGGTAAGGAACAACTACAATTTGTTCCGGTTGAAACTCATAAGTCTCTGTATTTTTAACCTATCAAGTTATAGTTCTCTTCACTGGCATATTAAGAAAAAGACATGGAAAAGCTAAGCAAATATTTTTAAGGAGCGACAATACATGTAACGCAAGAAAACTAGAAACAGGCAAAGAATAAAGTGGAATTTATCACCAACAACAGAAAGGAAATATTTTCACAATTGTTTACCTAAGAGAATTCATTCAAATATAGTTAAATCCACCATAACAGATAATTTCTTTAGTACGTCTTCAGTTGAGCCAGATTCGGAAGTTAAAGAAGGAGTACTTTCATTTCTTTTGTTTTACAGTATCCATCTATGGCTATGGTTTCCATGTTGATCAATATAAATACAAAAGTAGGTAAAGTTTTTGAACATTTAAATATAAGGAGATTGATTTGACTAGCACTGTCATGTCATTTTGTATAGTTACTAGTTCAATATTTTCTACCCGTATATATTGTTTGTATCATTGGAAAGTGAATAAAACAAGTTTTGAAATTTCCTTCAGATGTTTAGCATTATAGTTGAAGTAAAACTAAATTTCCTTCAGATGTTTAGCATTATAGTTGAAGTAAAACTAAATTTCCTTCAGATGTTTAGCATTATAGTTGAAGTAAAACTAAATTTCCTTTAGATGTTTAGCATTATAGTTGAAGTAAAACTAAATTTCCTTTAGATGTTTAGCATTATAGTTGAAGTAAAACTAAATTTTCTTCAGATGTTTAGCATTATAGTTGAAGTAAAACTAAATTTCCTTTAGATGTTTAGCATTATAGTTGAAGTAAAACTAAATTTTCTTCAGATGTTTAGCATTATAGTTGAAGTAAAACTAAATTTCCTTTAGATGTTAAGCATTATAGTTGAAGTAAAACTAAATTTTCCTCAGATGTTTAGCATTATAGTTGAAGTAAAACTAAATTTCCTTTAGATGTTTAGCATTATAGTTGAAGTAAAACTAAATTTTCTTCAGATGTTTAGCATTATAGTTGAAGTAAAACTAAATTTTCTTCAGATGTTAAGCATTATAGTTGAAGTAAAACTAAATTTTCCTCAGATGTTTAGCATTATAGTTGAAGTAAAACTAAATTTCCTTTAGATGTTTAGCATTATAGTTGAAGTAAAACTAAATTTTCTTCAGATGTTAAGCATTATAGTTGAAGTAAAACTAAATTTTCTTCAGATGTTTAGCATTATAGTTGAAGTAAAACTAAATTTCCTTTAGATGTTTAGCATTATAGTTGAAGTAAAACTAAATTTCCTTTAGATGTTTAGCATTATAGTTGAAGTAAAACTAAATTTTCTTCAGATGTTAAGCATTATAGTTGAAGTAAAACTAAATTTTCTTCAGATGTTTAGCATTATAGTTGAAGTAAAACTAAATTTCCTTTAGATGTTTAGCATTATAGTTGAAGTAAAACTAAATTTTCTTCAGATGTTTAGCATTATAGTTGAAGTAAAACTAAATTTCCTTTAGATGTTTAGCATTATAGTTGAAGTAAAACTAAATTTCCTTCAGATGTTTAGCATTATAGTTGAAGTAAAACTAAATTTTCTTCAGATGTTTAGTATTATAGTTGAAGTAAAACAATTTTCTTCAGATGTTTAGCATTATAGTTGAAGTAAAACTAAATTTCCTTTAGATGTTTAGCATTATAGTTGAAGTAAAACTAAATTTTCTTCAGATGTTTAGCATTATAGTTGAAGTAAAACTAAATTTCCTTTAGATGTTTAGCATTATAGTTGAAGTAAAACTAAATTTTCTTCAGATGTTTAGCATTATAGTTGAAGTAAAACTAAATTTCCTTTAGATGTTTAGCATTATAGTTGAAGTAAAACTAAATTTTCTTCAGATGTTAAGCATTATAGTTGAAGTAAAACTAAATTTCCTTTAGATGTTTAGCATTATAGTTGAAGTAAAACTAAATTTCCTTTAGATGTTTAGCATTATAGTTGAAGTAAAACTAAATTTCCTTCAGATGTTAAGCATTATAGTTGAAGTAAAACTAAATTTTCTTCAGATGTTAAGCATTATAGTTGAAGTAAAACTAAATTTCCTTTAGATGTTAAGCATTATAGTTGAAGTAAAACTAAATTTTCTTCAGATGTTAAGCATTATAGTTGAAGTAAAACTAAATTTTCTTCAGATGTTAAGCATTATAGTTGAAGTAAAACTAAATTTCCTTTAGATGTTAAGCATTATAGTTGAAGTAAAACTAAATTTTCTTCAGATGTTAAGCATTATAGTTGAAGTAAAACTAAATTTTCTTCAGATGTTAAGCATTATAGTTGAAGTAAAACTAAATTTCCTTTAGATGTTAAGCATTATAGTTGAAGTAAAACTAAATTTTCTTCAGATGTTTAGCATTATAGTTGAAGTAAAACTAAATTTCCTTTAGATGTTTAGCATTATAGTTGAAGTAAAACTAAATTTCCTTTAGATGTTTAGCATTATAGTTGAAGTAAAACTAAATTTTCTTCAGATGTTAAGCATTATAGTTGAAGTAAAACTAAATTTCCTTTAGATGTTAAGCATTATAGTTGAAGTAAAACTAAATTTTCTTCAGATGTTTAGCATTATAGTTGAAGTAAAACTAAATTTCCTTTAGATGTTAAGCATTATAGTTGAAGTAAAACTAAATTTCCTTCAGATGTTAAGCATTATAGTTGAAGTAAAACTAAATTTTCTTCAGATGTTAAGCATTATAGTTGAAGTAAAACTAAATTTCCTTTAGATGTTTAGCATTATAGTTGAAGTAAAACTAAATTTCCTTTAGATGTTTAGCATTATAGTTGAAGTAAAACTAAATTTCCTTCAGATGTTTAGCATTATAATTGAAGTAAAACTAAATTTACTTACCACACAAGGTGAGAGTTGGAAATAATGTTCCAAGAGTTCCTTGTAATGCTGTTGATTCATTGTCACACATTCCCGACAAAGCGAAGCCTACAAAGAAGGAATTACGAATATAATTGTATCGGTCATTGCAGGAAGGGCACATGTTCTGTATTATTAATATAGAACATGTGTCCTTTCTGCATCTCATTTTCAGGTATTCACAATGAAAAATATTTAAGAAAAGAAACATGATGGGCCATTTATCTTAAAAAAGCACTTATAACTTTTAAACTAATGGGTGAAATACGATGAAAGTTTGTAACATCCAAATATTGAGAAGTGAACATTATTTGACATACTCCGCAATAACACAACAAAGTTGCCAACTTAACATAAAGTTCTATTTTTTTTCAAATGGCACTATATTAAGTTGTCACATATTAAACGTAAAACGTCGTCATATTTATTGTTCAGTATTACAAATTAATGACGCTACAATATAACAAAGATCCGTAAACATAAAAATTTCGGAGGCCTCTACAACAGTATTTTCACATATTCTAAAGATAAAGATGAATATACTGGAGTGTGAAGCACCGCAAAATAATCTTTCAAACTAATAAGTGCAAAGTATGTTTTGTTATACAGTGAAAACAATATTTATTTAAAAAATACGTTATGCATACTATACATTGGCCCAAATAAATACCTTACATATAAGAGATATCTTATAGGAAGATCTTATATACAAGATAATCTTATATTGATTTTCTTAACACATAAATTTATTTTTTCTGTCTTTTCTTTGACCTATCTAGGATGTACAAGTATTTCATAAACGCATGTTAGTAAAAGGTGAAAGGTTTGGCAATTCTGAAATCGCTGTATCTGAACTTTTCAAATCTCCAACGTGGACTTTTACCGTGACCTGTAAATTCCTTTTTACCATCCAAAGTCATTTCCTTTGTATTCACATATTCCCTCGTACATCCCTGAACTTTTATGTTTGTCATCTTAACTTAGGTTTTCTTTTCTTTCTTTTTCTTTTTTTAAATAACTACGGTATTGTAATTTCAAACTTGTTCCAAATATTGCTTATGACCCGAAACATTGTAATGCTTTCTGTCAGATTTTTGTTTCAAGCATATTTTTCTTTTACTTTGCACCTGGTTTGATGTGTTCTGTCTAATCTCACAAACAGTTCCTAAGTATGGAAATGCCATGACCATTTAATTTCCCCAAATATGTGATAAGTTATACTAACAGATTAAACTATCAATGAGTTATATCCGACGCTACTATCTATTGCTATCAGAGCATGATCAAAGACATAACATCGTTGAAGATGTGAACCCTCGTATACAGTGGTCGAAGAGAGATGGTATGCGGTGGTATGCCATACCGCCTCTGGTTTTTTAGTGATGAAGGCATACCACCTCTGGTTTTTCAGTAATCAAGATATACCATCACTGGAGATTAGATGCTAAATAACTTCAATAAATCCTTTTTATACACATAAATTGACGAATAGCTTTGCACGTCAAAGATTTATTTCTTATGTAGAAATAATTTCTAAGTTGACAACACGGACATTTTTATCTTTTTTCTACCTTTTCTTTTTAAAATGAGGTGTCTTCAAAGAAATTTGTCTAGTATATATTTTGATGAGCTATATTGAATTTTCTTATTATGTGTGTCGTCTTCCTTAATGTATATAGATAAATGTCGTATTTTGAGCATGGACGGATTTAGGAGTTGTCTGCTGTGGGGGTCGAACCTTCCGGGAGTTTGGATTACCCCTCAGTCAAGTAAGGGTCCGGGAGCTTTCCGCAGGAAATTATTAATATAAAAATTCAGTTTTTGAGTATTTTCGTGAATAATTCTCCATAATACAACATAAAGGGATTAAAACAATTTTTTTTTCAGCTGTTGGTGGAGAATCAAAGTCTCTCCAATGGCGAGGAATCAAAGTCTCCCCTCGTAACTACAGAGAAGCTCTCCAATGGCTTTTAGTCATTATGTAAATAGAAATGCAACCTTTTAGTCAACATACCCTTACTGTATTTCAACATTTAAATAGGAGGTATGACGAGTCAAAATCGTAATAAAACATACCGCCTCTGCTTTTTTCCACTTCGAACTCTGCTCGTATGTCCAAATTTTGCGATTTTCCTCCTTGGCATAAACCTGATGTCAAAGCAATAGCCTATATTCTAGCAAACTCTCGTGCATCACAAGACATCGATTGCTGATAAATAACCGATTACAGCGTTCGCTTGCACGTCGATCGTTGGCAACTTCAGATGATACCTCCTCGTATGGCAATGAGTTCAATGTATTATATCCATATGTGCTGTGATGAGAGCAGTTCTACCAGCGTGTTTTTAAAGGATAAACATATTTTGGAAAGTCTGAAATATTAATAGTGCGAATATATTTAGTGACGCTTTTCGTCTAAAAAAAACTAACAAATTGTATATACAAGGTATCACACCTTCAACGACGAAAACACTTCTTGACCTCAGTAAAACATCATTAATTTAGCCGAAGATAGGAACATTGGCCTTTTGTAATTCTAAATATAATTTTTGGCACTCGTGAGTTGCTATATAAATACTAAAAGATATTATCGATAAGTGACATACATTTTATGTCTTGATAGCTTCCTTTTTCATAATACTTCTGGGAGCTGCTGTGTTATCTTAGTTACCTTCCTTAAAACTCTTTTAACTTACTAGTTGGTCAAGAGTACAGACCAAGGAACATACAAAAGAATTTAACAGCATTTAAAATTTACTTCACTGATTCGATAACATTTTTCGGAATCCGTAAAGCATCTTATAAATATCCGAATTATTAGCACTGTGGGAAATATTGATACTAGAAACAAAGAATACACTGTCACAACAATTTAATTACTTAAGCATAACTTAATGATAGCGTAGTATCAGGATCATTTAAAAAATATTTTATTTTTTCTTGATTATTTTATTTTTTATTAAATAAAGGAATAAAAAATATATTAAATTAGGAAACAGAAAGATTGAACAAAAAATGAATTTTATTTCTCCATAGTTTCAAACGAGTAAATAAATAAACTCTGCTAAAGATAGTAAAGAGGGTTATGGCGGATGGAGATAGTCACCATTAAAGTCATCGTTACCTGTTAACTTCTTAACGGATTAACTCCACTAACGAACTCTAGCCAGATAATCGCTCTAGCTGCCTATTAAAAAAAACCGCTTTCGTTCAAAGGGTTATCGTGTGCACTAACATTACAACCTTACACAGCGTACTAATGTGACCCCCAAAATTCATGTGCTTGATGTATGGCTCTACACTAATACTGCAGCTCATTTTATGAACAGCATTACTAAAGCATCGTTTCGTCTTATTTTTCTCATATAGTTTCACATTGTAATCAATCCTTAAAATTCTCATGTATCTGTTTAATTCTCTTGGTTTTATTAGGATCACACAGTGGGTCTTATAAGATTATACTGTTAGTCGTTATAAGATTGTACTCTTCGCACTTATAAAATTGTGTTTATAGGATTGTACTATTAGTGCTTATAACACTGTACTGTTAGTATTTATAAAAATGTACTGTTAGTACAAAACTCGTCGAACTTGTTAGTATTTATAAGATTGTATTTATAAGTAAAGCTCGGGATTAATGGCGAAATAAAAGCCCGAAAATGGCTAGCAAAATTGCAAAATAAACACTCAAAAATGTCAGGTAAAATGACAAAATAAAATAAACAAGTAATCACAAACTTTGGGGAAAAAAATAGATACTAAAATATGTAAAACTATAAAAGGCTATAATTCGTTTACTAACCGAATAAAACGTTTCATTTTGCACTTTGTACTTACCACTTAAAATTCTGGAAACTTGCGCAACCCTTGAAGGGACGACATCTAACAATTTATTCGCCATTCTTCAGTAGTAACAATAACTTAAAAACACTACCACATTCTATTCACATGCGGTTACATTAGCACAAACATTCAAAGCACAAGAAAACCAAAGTGAAGTCATTTTACACTACACTAACAGTTTATTTTCTCTTACGAAAGTGTTTTCATATTTTTGTTCTCTAAATTTGTTAACATCTTTTTAAGATTTTCAAAGAAAAGACTTTGCCTCCTGTCAGAAAGAATTCGCTTTAAATGTGGAAATGATCTTTCCACAACTACAGATGTCATTGGAGCATACTTGAAACATGTAATTTGGGAAGGATCCATGTTATTGTCAACAGTTGTATCAGCATCACCTTCCATAACACGAGCGATGTCCTTCAATTTTCCCAAACCTTAATTAGCACTTACAACACGATCACATATACGCCGAATGTACTCGCCCTTGTCACCAGGTACAACACTCAGATCGTTGAGAGTATCACTGAAGATTTTCAGATAACTAGCGAGTGTCTGTTCTTTTTCTTCCAGCTTAGCAATAGCATCTGGTAACTTTGCAAAATGTGTTGCAATGAAGACTAATTCTTTTTTCAAGGAATTCTTCTTAAGCAAACTTTGAGCAGCCTTAATTGAAGACGCATCATCCTCATCAAAAGTATCAATGATTCTTTTGATGGATTCAATGTTGTTAGCATAATAGAGAACAGCTGTAATGCATGTACCCCATCTCGTTAAGACAGGCTGTGGTGGAAGCGGAAGTTCAGGGGCTAATTCGCGAAACGTACTTGTTCGCGAGTGAGCTTTCAGAAATACCTTTTTCACACTTGACACAAGAAGGTCAACGCCAGGAAAATGAGAACGAACTTCCTCTGCAATTCTATGTAGCGTGTGTGCCAGACAGGTGACATGCAGCATACGTGGGAATAGAATCTTGAGGGCATTTTCTGCACTTCTCATGTATGCAGCTTCGTCTGCGACAAAAAGAAGGGTCTTATCGTATTTTACACATTCTGGCCCCAGAACACCCAGTGATTTTGTAAAAACCTGTGCAATTGCCGTCCCATTTACTTTTTCCAGAACTTCTGATGCAATCAAAAATGTTTGTGTGCCTTCTTCCCCTTCCAAAGTTCCAACTATAATGTTGGTAATGGAACGTCCTAGAATATCGGAAGTTTTATCAATTGAAATCCATATATTTTTGTCAGCAACATTTTTACGAATAGTTCTGCTGTACGAGCTATCAACGTAAGTCTTTCTCAAAGATGATTCACTTGGAACTTTTTGTTTTGTGTATTTCTCGAGAAAGTTTCTAAAGCAAATATTTTCTAACTTCGATGAAGGAATGTCCGCGTTAATTAGAGCTTCACACAGATCACTCGCAAAACTGTTAGTACGCGAAGCGGGATTCGTGACTGTTCCAAGAAGATTTTGAACCTTTTCATCAGCTGTTTTGCGTGTCCTTGCAGAATTGTGTTTTGCAGTGCTTATATGCAGTGCAGTGGTGGGTGTTACAAAATAACGCTTTTCAGCGGAAACCACAGTTTCACATGACTTACAAAACAGTACAGAACCGTCTGTTGAAAACACAGTACGCCCGAATTCACTCAAAATTTTCCAACTTCTGTTGCCGAGAAAGACCAACTTTCGGCATCTTGAAATACTGAAACGCACATAAATACCAGTTCTGTATCACGCACACCTAAGGTTCACAATAACTGCCCACCTGGCTATTTCTTGAAAGTAAGCATCTTCGTTTGTCATTCCAAGAACCAGACACTGCTTCAAAATTCCAAGAACTGAATACGGACTAGCATCCCCGCCCCTCCACTTGTCACATTCCAGCGGGAATAGACAAGTTATTATCAGACACCGAGATCGCTTGCCCAGATAAGAGAGACTCAGATCTGTGGTATGCTGTCATTCATGAGTAAATAAAAAGTAGTGGAAGAGAAAACCTGTGACAATGGCAAAAAATTGCTTTTAAATTGTGAAACTGCACTTTTCCTGAAAATATCATGAAAATTGCAATAATGGCACTTATGACATTTTGCCATTAATTCCAGGCTTTATTTATTAGAACCACCGCGCTGTTGAAGATAGATCATCGACAACCCTCACTACAGCCCGGATCACGCTCCAAGCGACTTTTACCTGTTCCCGCACTTGAAGTAGCACCTAGGAGGCCGTCGGTTCGTTTCAGACTAGGAGGTGAAACACTTTGTGCCAACGTAGCCGAACACGTACGAACAGATTTTTTTACCGGGAGGGAATTTTCAAACTCATTCCACGATGCGACAAGTGCCTCAACTATATGAGACAGTGTTGAAAAATAAAGTAATGCATGTACTTTCTGTTGGCTGTAAAGATTGTATGAAATAATATATACATGTTTTACTGCAGGGTTCGTAACCTTACTTTCCGATTACCTTCTCGTATTTCGTGTGATCTTCTCTATTATCTTTACCAGATATAATTTGAAAATGAAATAAAAAAGGAAAATAACAGAAAGTACTAAATAATTAAGAACTCACCAAATGTCATTCCACAAACACATAACAGAAACAGCATTAGTAGTACTAAAGCATACGATCCCTTCATGACAGTTTCGAATATGGCAAAATAGCAGAAAGATACAATTAATGACTGCAGAATCGCTACTACCATATAAGTCAAAATGTGCGCACTGAAAAATTCAGCATGGTTCACACCTATTAAAATGCATAGAAAGACATATTAACATAAATATAAAACATTATAAAGTAAAACATAAGTATAACAACATACAAAGTAAAAAAATAATATAAGTTCATTATTTTATGAAAGCAATTTTGTATTGCTCTTAGCTTAAGGAAGAGCATTAAGAATAATATCTTACTGCCCAGTGGTGCCCATCCCCCCTAATGTCCATGACGCACCCCCCCTCAATTGTCTATCCGTAGGTGTTCTTCCATAAAAAAAAAATCTTTTGGATTAATTTTACCACCCTCTCAAGCATATTTATATAGATTTTTACCCCCCCAAATATTTCAATGACGCAGTTTGCGTCATAACCCCCCTTTGTGGGCACCCCTGTTACTGCCACAACGTGAAGTCGAATTTACAGATACAATGTCCAATCGTGATAACGAAGAAATCAAAAGAGAGAGAAAAACGGAACTTGGCACGAAGCAACTATAAGGATGGGGACATTTTTACACACATAAAACAGAAACACTCAACTAACAGTGTTGCCAAATCAACAAAAATTATGTTTTTTCTTCAAATAGCACTACGTCAGATTATTACATATACCAAATCAACATGTCAAAGGAAAATCTAAAATATAACTTTTGTCATTCAATGTTGCAAACTAAGGACGTTATAGTATCACTAGCATTCAAAGTTTGGAAGCCTCTAACACACATACAGCACAACGGAGATGGACAAGACAATGCACATCGGAAGTACCTTAGCGTTGGATACCACGGTCATGGTATGACTTGTTTCGAAAGAATAGGAACGAAGTTACAAGAGCTTGAAAATTTGAAATTTTTTTTCAAAAGGTTTTATTTCGAAAACATGCTTAGATATGTATCATATCTAGTTGCTTGTAAGGTTTGCAATTGGCAATAAGTGAATTTGCCGTTTACAGCACTTCAATATTTCAAACCGTTGCGGAGATATGAAGCGCATTGCTGAAGTTCGCAATACTATTTAAAACCATGTAATTGCGAGAACTTGCTGTAATTGAAGCTACTAGAAACTATTGCTGTAATGCTATAAAAGAAAAGGAAAACAATCATTTTAAATCACAAATACGCCATTTTCAGCAGTGTTGCGAACTTTATCAATGTTTGTCATATCTCCGGAACGGTTCACGAGTGTGGAAAACTACACTGCAACACGCATTATTTCGAGCATAAGAAATCATGGAGTGGTGCTCTATATTAGCGTAAGGGAGAATACACATACGCTACCTAAAATGTGTATTTTAGGAATGTGTAACGTATGCACAATGAGTTCCCTACAGGGAAAATTCCCAGACATGCTCGCAACAGAATTCTCAAATATGCTCTGATTCAAAGGTGTATGCAAAGTAGGCGAAAGGTAAACCTTTATAGCAGCGAATAAAACATGTTGCAATATGTATTGTTTCACGTTTATATTTGTAAAAACCGTGAAATCTACTGTGAAACAATTAGTAGTGAGCGCAAAAAGTTTTTTTTTCGGTTTTTGGTTTTTAACAAAACCGGTTTTTGAATATTTTCAAAAAACGGTTTTTCACCGAAACCGGTTTCGGTTTTCTCCAAAACCAGTTCCGGTTTTTCACCGGATCCGGTTTAGGTTTTCTTCGAAATCGATTCGATTTTTTTTTAAATTGGTTCTATTTCTGATCAGAATAGTGTTTCCACAGATATAGCTTTATGTGTTTTCCAAAAGTTTTTACCGAAGCCAGTTTCCGTGAAAATTCGAACCGATTTTTATAGAAAACCGAAACCGGTTTCGGTGAACAACCGATCCAATTTTGAAGAAAACCGAAAACGGTTTCGGTGAAAACCGAAACGGTTTATGGAGAAAACCAAAATCGGTTTCGGTTAAAAACCGAAGCTTTCGGTGAAGGTTTTTCGGATTTCGGTTTCTCTAGATACCGGTTTCCGGTTTTTATTAAAAAAAGGTTTTGCTCATCCCTAGAAACAATACATCACGGAACGAATTATTCCGAACACGAGGAACCATAGAAGTCCCTAACATTTCTTATCTCTTGCCAACATATTACGTATTCACTGCCTTAAAGGCTTGTCTATTTCTTACTTTGGGCAAACTTTAATTCAGAGCATATCTGAAAATTCTGTTGGCAGCATGTGTGGGAATTATGCCCGAAGTCCCTTGTGCACACATTGTACATTGCTAAAAACATGCATGTTGTAATCCCTTACAGCACAAGATGTGCTAGGCATGTGCCAGTTAGGTGTCCCAGCTACTTTTTAGGTACTCGACACTTGGCACATATGATATTCATGTGCTAAGTATGTACTTCAGCTAAATACAGTTTTAGGTACTTGTTACACCTACTTGATATTTGCAACTATGTACTACAAATATAGCATTTATATACCTGGCTCAGTTTTGCACTCCAACAGTCATTTGTTTTTATGTGGTCACTTGGGACATATATCTGTCATGTTCTAGGTACGTCCTTTAGGTGCATATTGCTTCAGATACCCTAACAGCACAAGATGTGTTAGATATGCTACATTTAGGTGTTCTAAATTCATCTTCCATATTTGATGCATTTGTTGCTTCTTTTCCTAAGCGATTGTGTACTAGAAGCAACAAATGCATCAACTTTATAGATGACATCTGTCGCCGATCATTTGAAAGTGAATATGGAAGAACCATGAAATAAAGTAAATAGACACTCGTCATTTTGTTAAGAAATTACATGGCGAGCAGATTTTATCTGATCCCAAATGATTATAGTCGAATATACGCCGTTAAAGGAGCACTCTGATTAGCCAAATTCAAAAGACCTCAACAATTTATCCCTCTACAAGTGACATTCTCTTTATCGCCTCCGTGGCCAAGTCGGAAGAGCACGCGACTAGTAATCCAAAGGTTCGTGGTGCGTGCCCACCTGGAGCACATTTTTTTTACTTGTTTTAAATATTTTTAGACACCTCAATGTAAACACATTACTCATATGGGCGATTTAACATACACGTATTTTGGGGGAGTAATTTTGTGGTTCATTGACGCTTACGGAATGGAGAACATACCTAGAACATACTAGGCATGTTCCCCAGGTATATTTCAGGCATGTGCCTAGGGGCGAACATAAACTGTGACTATCACTTGCCATCCATATGATTTCTCTCTCAGAGGTATATAAGGCGCATACTGGACACATTCCCATTTACCTGAGGGAACATGATAGGCATATGCCTCTATGTAATTGTGGTGTTAGGAAATGTAGTTTTTCCACGCTTTTGAACGACTTTAACTCTGAAACTGCATTTTAACCTGCAGGTTTATATGGACTTGTTTATCTTTTTTGATTTGACTAGACTTCACACATCTTATGAGAAAAAGTATTGCAGTGCGGCTAGGACGTTGACTACGGTTTGTTTGAATGGCTAATCTTCGCAGATCTTATGAGAAACGGACGGCTAGTGCGGCTAGGACGTTTACTATAGTTTGTTTGAGTGGCTAGTATTTAGTAGACATTTGTGCTCTCTACAAACTTATCAAACCAAAACATTTTTCGTTGAGAAACTGCTCATAGCTTGATACATACCTGCCACATACAAACGGCATAGCAGACCTTGATTCACCTCTATAATAAAGGCCATTGCAGTATGACCCATCGACAAGAAATACAATATACTGAAAATAGACAACATCTCAAATTAAATTAAAATGGCGATTCAAAGAATAGTGCAAGTACAAACACTCGCTTCTAAAATACCTAAATAAATAAATTAGGTTAAGCTCCACCAAACACGCTGTTCACTTATACAGTATCTAATATTTAAGCCTTAGATTGCGACTAATCCCTTGGAACCTGTAAAAAAGGGCATATTTTAGTCGAGCTGGATTTAAAATTATAGTGCTATTTCTATTGTAACTGTAATAACACAATCATATTTTCCTTCATTATTCACATACTCAGAACTTTATTTTCAAATCTTCTATACTATGTTGGAATTTCATAGTATATTAATATTGTCCAGTGGGAAACGAAAGAATAGTTTATAATGTTCCAAATGTATCTGCAGCAATTACTACTGATTACACTGTTTGGTAACTATATAACGCTAGACCAAGTGCCCTTTTTTCGGCCGTTTCAGATAAAACTACTTGGTATATCTCTGGTCCCTGACTCAGCAAACTTACTGACGTCGTGACGACATGGATTGTCACAAATATGGTAATGAGGATTTGGGTGGTGTGTGTATATATAATAAGGTAACTTATCATTATGGATTTATTAGGAAGTAGATGGTGCCATCTTTTATTTTATGGAGACATACGACCTTATTCTACCTTTGCCCTTTCCATCCTACTGTAGAGATATTGGATTTCCCTCATATTATTAATATTCAGTATATAAACAAATCAAGATTTAATAACGATTTTATTTATTTTTTTTATTTTTTTCTCTTCATTTTCTGTGGATGATGAGAGATAGTCACAACTTGGAATAATAAGACAGTCAGCAAACATTTCAAAATTCTCTTTAGTAGACGATTCCTCATTCTTCATTCTTGGTAAATTTATGTAACTTATGTAACCTGATGTAACCGAAGTGTTCTGTAACTGTTGACAAATTATTAAATAAGTCGAGAATTCCATTTACCTTGCACTTTCCTGAATCCTTACACGTGCGTACGTTGGATGTTTTCCGTAATTTCGACGGCCATCTTCCTACTTTGGTTGATATAAAAACGTCCCAGGACCCGGAAGAGAGGAGTAGCACACGAGAAGCGGTGAAGTACACGAGGAGCGAGTGTGAGCAAAGGCAGGAGAGAACTATATCAAATCCCACGCCAATTCGATACAGAGGCCGAGACATGGAGACGACCAGTCCACGACCAGGAACTGAGGTACGGAATACACATCCTAGGTCCTAAACGCCCAAACAACCTTCCTTTTATTTCTTCCTAAACATACTCTCGACTCTCTCTCTTTTTTTTAAATATGTGTTCTTATTTATTTCTACCCACATGTCCTACAAACTAAATACGCTCGTCGTCTTCTCAGATACCTCTCAATTCTACCAGTGAGCTAGATTTCCCAAATTAACGATTATAGTTTCTATTATTTCTTCAAAACGACGACGAAAGCATTCCAACCGAATGCACAAGCGTAAGACTACCTTTCTGGTCTCAAACAGGTGTGTAATGAATTGAGAAAATATATTCGAAGATCCGATACCGGCTGGTAATATAAAATAACGAAGCCCTCGTGATCTAAAATCTAGATTGTGATTGGTTGGTTTCGAACCCGGAATGGAAGCCATGGATCAACTGACGTCGATCGTCAGTTGGTCACTGTTTAAGGTACGTAGTGTTTGTTTCTTTACACTTTCTTACATTATTATTATTATTATTATTATTATTATTATTATTATTATTATTATTATTATTATTATTATTATTATTATTATTATTTTGTGTGAAAAGTGGTCGAAAATTTTGTCAGTGGAATTCCGTGAGTATGCTTAATGTATTTGAAAGATGATTATTTAAGGATTGACATATTTAGACACGAGCAAGTGTAAAATTTTGCTACTGGAAAATTTGATACTTAAAGACGAGAAAATTAGAGGTTGCTGTAGGAATTAGAAAATTGGAGGTTGTTGACATTATCTGGGAGCGCTACGCGGACTTTTAATACAGTACCGGCGGAAACTCTCCCCACTTTTTTCAGGATTATTTCCCCGGTAAACAGGTCTACAATTTGAAAATTAGAAATGTTCTGTTCTCTTATTCTTTCAAGCACGGATTTTGGCCCGGGGTGGTCATTCGGAGTGAAAGGGGATTAAGAGTGTTTCGTTACAACGTTAGTTAGAAATCACCTTACTTTTCACAAGCCGCCTCTAAAGGACTTTTCCTAAGCCTAGTATTAGATATATTGTTTTCTCGCACCCCAAAACAATAGATTTTTTTTAGCATTTCGTGGAAACTTTGGGTAAAAGCATTAAACAATATATAACTATGTAACTAGAGCCTTTCTATTTGAACTGTGCCCTTCTGGCGCTACTGTCGATGTGTGTGTTCCTGTACTTCCTACCAAAGAGGAGGGACAAGTCGCTGCGGCCAAGATCTTTCATTTGTTGGATGCGGAAGCGTTGCCATAATGAATTATTTCACGAATTTCGCTGTGCACTATCTTGTTAGTCACTCTAAGTAGCCCACGATCTTCACGCGCCAAGACCAAACAACTGAATGACAAATTGGCAACACAGCTGAGGTCATTCACTTCTTTTTCCTACGGAAAGAGAGGGTTTCCTCCGTCATAGGGTGACGGGGGCGGGACCGAATTATAGTTGGCATATTTTCCGAGGGCACACCAAAGATAGATAGGCTCTAGTATGCATTCATTCAATATATATTCGTATTTAACCACTTGCCTTACATAATACACTTACAAAATTTTATTTACTCTACATACATTTTATTTATTTATTTATTTATTATTATTATTATTATTATTATTATTATTATTATTATTATTGTTGTTGTTGTTGTTGTTGTTGTTGTTGTAATATACAGATGTTGACAATAAGTGTGCTCGAACTGAAATTCATAATTGTTTATCCTATGACATCACAACAGTTTGAATTTAAAAAGAAATTAAAATTATTAACCCGAGTTAACTCGTTTATCTGGAAAATACACATAATAAGTGTAATTATATTTTGCATAGTTTTTAAATTGTTCCCTTCAAATACAGACACAAAGAGAAATAGAACTATAACCAGATTAATATTTTTGGACATATGAAATAAAATTCTCTGTTAAACTCTTAAAGTTATTGTCCCAACTTAACTCGCTTTTTGTAAGGGCATTGCACAAAATCATTTCTCTTTCGAAAGAAAAAATAAAATAAAATAAAATAAAATAAAATAAAATAAAATAAAATAAAATAAAATAAAATAAAACTTGCAACAATACTTTGCTATTCTAGATAATGTTGCAATTTGAATATTTATTTGCAACATACATCTAGAAGCTAAATTTGTCACTGAGTGGGAAATGAGAAATCCTGCGCTAACACAAAAACCACAAACTTCGAGATTCTACTGAACACAAAATCAATTCGAGATTCTACTGTATGTGAGACATGATTTGAACAATTTCCTTCGTTTTTAGAACTTAAACGTGTGCGCGTCTCGAAATATGCCATTCTTAGTTAGTGGCTTACGGGACTTGAACAGAACAAATCGTAAGAACAGTGTAATTGTTATATCATCGAGAGTCTTATAAAGGTTTGCATGTTCCAACAGTTTGCATATCCAGTAAATAGATCGAATGTTTTAATCTAATAAAGCTATTTTTCAAATTACTTGTATATAAAGATATGATGCATGTTATATGTTATGACGTAGATATAAGGTGGTAAGTGCAAAAGAGTAATGACTTGAGTTCGCTTCAGTCTATCTTATCGTTGTACTGCTTAAGTTGATTGATGGTTATTTGACTCACCATGATTTGGACGTACAGTGTTGCGTTCCTGCCCTTTCATATAAACAAACATTTGGGGAGCTAGTACTTCAGGCTCCAGATACGAAACTTTTCCGGATTTAGTTGGGGGTGCGGTACTAGGCGGATCATAGTTACCAGTCCTAATGTTTGACTCGGAAAAGGTGAAGAAGTCGGAAGGGACATACCTACTGTAATAATTAAATGTTCACCTGTAATATTTAACAAATATTTATTTCAGAATAAAATAAAACTTTTGCCTCCTCTCAGTTTGGTGTTTTGAATTTAACATAGATTTTAGCACAGAGGCTACATGAAACATAGGATCAGGGGTAAAAGTGCGGGGGAACGCAGGGGGATGCCGTACCCCCACCTCGAAAATATATGTACGGCGTCCCCCGAGTTTCTAAAAAAAACAATGAGCAAAGATAGACAGGAGGAACGGCGTGGCGTCATGCCGCTACCTACCGTCGCCCCACATTTTCAGATCTACTCCTTCATAGGATCACAAACGTGTCTCTCGCACAGAACATGCAAACACTAATCATTTATTCCTTACAGACTGTGTACTTATTTCTGTAATTTTTTAGTCTTGTTGTTTACCGTCAGCATCAATGTTGTCCGTAATTGTTTTGTTCTTAAATTACTATTAATTAACTAATAATATGGAGGTACACTAATGACGATTGTTTTAAATATTACTTGTAAGAATGTAGTACTTGAAACTTCCAGTTTTGGGAAGTAACGTAGCGCAAGTAACGCATTACTTGTAACGCGTTACATTTTTTCCAAAAGTAACTAACGGTAACGCGTTACAAATTTTTGAGTAACGTACCTAGTTTGCGTTACTTTTTTCGCGTTACATTTCGGATGAGTAACTATAATATATGTATTTTTTTCGGAAACAAATGTTTCTTTCCTGTAAGTGAATTTCTCAGAATGAAACAATGGAGCATGAACTACATATGTCAGTGACCCACAGTCACCGACACACAGAGAAACACTTCATAGTGCCACTTGCTGTTTTTGGAAGATGAGGACATCTTAAAGGAAATCACGTGTACTGATTGCAAGAACCTAGAAGATTTTGTCCTAGATTTTGACAGCTCCAAATCAATATAATCACTGAGTGAACTAGGAGTGCAATGATACCGGTAGTCTATTTTACTTTGATTGGTGTTGTTTTTATAAAGACGGAGAACGAAAATATTTTACCGTTCGAACATTTGAAAGAATACTTTTTTCTTAAGAGCTGAGGCTGATGGTGGACATAATTTAAAAGTAAAGAGTCTGAAGTGCCCCGGCGGAAAATATTTATCAACAACTAGCGTGCCATAATTAACTATATACAGTAAGGGGTTAATATGAATAAACTGTGTTCTGATGAGCAGGTTTACTTTATTACTAGAAAATAGTTTGCTGATGGTATGCAATATTGGGGTTCTTTCAGATCAGTTTGCTTATCCTAGAGTCCCGTTCATTATAGAGTTAGAAACTAGCTTTAAAAAGCATGTATCGCTTTTAGAGTTACTGGCAAGTTTCTATTCGCCCCCAGTTCATGTGTTCTCACTTTATTAGTTGTAGTGTAATGTTTCTCTATATTCGCTATTTTTAATTTTACATAACAACATTGTTATTATCATATAATTAGTTTAGCAGAATAATAATAAGGAACCATTTTTTCTAACGCATAGGGATGAGCACGAGTCGAGTTTCACCGATTCAGTTTTTCCCATCGTGTTTCGAGTCTAGTCGAGTTTGATAAATGGCTCGTTCGTTTTAACTCGTCTTGAAATCGGCTTGATTACACTGGAAAGCGAAAGCTATGAGAAATGTAAGCTAAGTAGTAATATGGAATACTTTTAGTGTTGCTCACAAAGGGGACACTGCTTGCATCTCGTCTCTTCTCGATAGCGAGACCACAAGAGATTTTTTCTAAACAAGCTCAGCTCGGCACGGGTGGGTTGGGTGAGCTGTTGGCTCGGCTCACTTCTCGGTTCGGGTCGATAGTGAATGAGCTGTGAACCGTGCTGATCGAGTCGCTGACAATTCTAAACCCTGGCCGAGCAGTTTTGAAGATATTTGGCCAGTGCCCTATAAGTTTTAACAGTGTTTGGCTCGAACCCGAGTACTCAACCTAGGCCCTCAACCCAAATTCAGAAGCTCGTGAACAATGTCCTTGACTCCTAGACTTCACGACTACCGAGGTTGGCAATCAACTAGTTTTTAGTATTCAAATACAAACAGCCTATCTTCCATGTTTATATACAGTGTTGCTATAATTAATAATAATAATAATAATAATAATAATAATAATAATAATAATAATAATAATAATAATAATAATAATATAAGTTGTAGTAGTAGTAGTGCCATTGATAATAATTATATTGTCTATGTAATATACTTAAAGAGAGTACTCGAAACTACACACCGGATTTGGCTCGACTCGACTCGAAACTCGACTCCAATTCGAGTCGCGTTGGAGGAAACTTTTCGAGCCGAGTTCTCAGATCGAGCTCAAAGGTGTCTGTTTCTAGTCGAATCGAGTTTCAAAGAAAACTCATTTGAACTCGCTCGTACCCATCCTTACGAGTAACGCAGTATAGCACTGTATCAATGTTACAACATTACATGAAAATGCTCATATATCAAGTAAAAATGTGTCATTGCATTTACAAAAAGCGATTCAGAACGTGCAATACTACTACTACTACTACTACTACTACTACTACTATTACTAATAATAATAATAATAATAATAATAATAATAATAATAATAATAATAATAATAATAATAATAATAATAATAATAATAATAGCGGTAGTAATAGTAGTATGGAGAATTGAAGTAATTTTTTTCCCCACATATTTAAAGTTTCGGAGTTAAAAGTAACGCGTTACTTTCGAAGTAAAGTAACAGTTACTTTTTTGGGGCAAGTAACGCGTTACATTTTAAGAGAAAGTAAAGTAAGTTGTAACGCGTTACATTAACTTACCCAACACTTGAAACGTCCATACTAAATTAAGCTTTTCCCTGTAAAATAATATGTAATACTTCAAACACTATTTTCAGTTTTTCATTTAGTATCGTCTAAAATCTGTATATTTTCAATCTTGTAGTAGTCTTCTACGTTTTACCGATCCTGTAATTTCCGTGTTTGTAGTTTTTTAATCCTTGATGTTCATTTTAATTGTAGTTCTTTTTTAAAATTTTTTTTGTCACTGTTAAAAATACTTTCTTAAATCTGAGAAACTGTTTCTTATCTGTGGATCGAGATCTTTTCTTAGACTTTGGAATTCTCATTAATGAAAAATGAAGAAAAGCAGATGAGGAACGAGAAAATAAGAAACGGTTTCTCAAATTTAAGATTGTTTTTTTTTTTTTTTTTAATTTTTTTTTATAGTGTTCCTACACAATCACTTGTGTATTCAGGTAGTCACACAGAAAACCATATTCTTTTCTGTAATCTGTGAATGGCTTTCCCACTTTTTTCGGGACAACTACAGGTGTGAATTTACGAGGAGCTGTCAAAAATTTCCTGGAATTTCGTTATAACTATGTATTACCACAATATAGGTACACATTCACTTAATCGGCTTCTTGAGAACACATACACTCGCTCTTGTCATTGCTGGAAACAACGCTGAAAGTCCTTTTTTGACATGTTCCGAAATTCAGTCGTTGCGTTGGTTTGGATCCTTCTAAGGTAGGAAAACGGTTACCTTTGAGGATCTTTCTAATTTGGAGGAAGAGACAGAAATCCGCTGGTGCTAAATCCGGTGAGTAGGGAGGCTGGTAGAGGAAGAGAATGTTTGTTTCTGCGAGCCGTTTTGCCACCGTAGAAGACATCCAAACCAACACAACTGCTGAACTTCGGAACATACCAAAACAGGGCTTTCAGCGTTGTTTCCAGCAATGACAAGAGCGAGTGTATGTGTTCTCAAGAAGCCGATTAAGTGAATATGTACCTATATTGTGGTAATAAATATTTACAACGAAATTTCGTGAACTTTTTGAATGTCCCTCGTATGCTTAGTAAACAATGTTTTTTACAATAATGATTATGATTGTAGTTTTTGTTTGTATTTGTAATGACAAGTGAGATAAAGTGTTATTCCTGATCTTTACACATATAGTACAAGTATTTCTTAGAGTTATGACTTCGTGCATTGTTACTTCATTAAATTTCCTTACCTTGCCATGGCTCCAGGAGCTATAAAATCTGTGAACGTCATGCCTCTAGCTTCATAAACTGGATCTGTAAACTAAAATATGAAATTCATAATTGGAATTATTAAAGAAGAAAAACTATTAGTCTAACAGTGCATAATACGAAGTTCCTTATTTATTTCCTCCAACAGGGAGATCTTTCCAATAATAGCAGGTGTACGAAATTTGTTATATTATTATATTATGATAATATTAAGTAAAACAGAAATTAATAAATGAAAATAGTAAAATTATTAAACTAGCAATAAGCAAGTACAGTACATAACCTTGTATGTGGACATTCCATAGATCAATGCATACATCAAATGAACTCATATTCTCATTCCAGGCACAAAATCATACATATATAACACCCATACACGTTCACACACACACACACACACACACACACATATATATATATATATATATATAAGGTACTCACGCAACAATTTTTATAGAAGAGGTTTGGCTACGGGCATATAATCTAAAATATCTGGCCGTCTGGGATCAGATAAAATCTGCTCGCCATGTAATTTTATAACAAATTGACGAGTGTATGTTTACTTTATATCATAGTTCTTCAATATTCACTTTCAAATGATCAGCGACAGTTGCCATCTAATAAAGTTGATGCGTTTATTGCTTCTAGTACACGATCGCTTAGAAAAAGAAGCAACAAATGCATCAAATGTGGGAGATGAATTTAGAACACCCAAATGACGAATGCCTAGCACATCTTGTGCTGCTGAGGTATCTGAAATAATATGTACCTAAAGGACGTACCTAGAACATGACAGATATATATTCCAAATGACGACATAAAAACAAATGACTGTTAGAGTGGGAAACTGATCAAGATATATAAATGCTACATTTGTGGTACATAGTTGCAAATATTAATTAGGTGTAACAAGTACCTAAAACTGTAGGTAGCTGAAGTACATACTTAGCTCATGAATACCATATGTGCCAAGTGTAGGGTACCTAAAAAGTAGCTGGGACACCTAAATGGCACATGCCTAGCACATCTTCTGCTGTTAGCGAAGTGAAAGTCATCGATAGTTTCAGCTCTATTATTATACAATGAACATAATCTTATTAAAGGTGAGTATCTTATCACAAAACCCTAAGGTTTGCTAAGTGAAATGAAATGAACTTAAAAGTGACAGTGCTATATAACAAATAGTGTTACTACATTTCCCGTCTTTTTTGTAGTTGTACTACAAAATTCGGGAAAGTTCTTCTATATTGTGTGTCTCTATATTTTAGTTGTCAGAATCTGGAATGACAGCTGGATACAATCACACTTGACCATCAGACCGTGAACATTAAAAGTGAGATATTGCAGGCTGAATATATCCATGGTTCACTGACATTAGTTTCACATGAACACATTTTGCTGATAGTCCGGTATATTTAGGCTCTAATCCTGAATTTTATAACAAATTGAAAATTGGTGATGTTATTCTAAACAACATATCAAAGTCCCAAAAAATCCAGTTTGGGAAAACCGAGATGGGAGTCATCAAGATTGCAATCTACAAAATTTAAGTCTTAAATTTTAAAAGGTCATATCTTCTCGATGTTTTAGGAAAGAGACTTCGTTCTTGCTTCATATTACAGACAATACATTAGAAATTATCGTTTATAACGACCACTTGTTATACGCTATCGCCGTCTTCAAATATAGCGCCTAAAAGGAAAATTATGTGTGTATTCTCAAATGTGTTGTTTATGATTTAAATGCGCATAGCTCTGAAACGAATTCATATACAGGAAAATATCTTAAAGTAGCCTAATCGTTATTCCCCGTTTCAAGAGCTTTCTAACAAGCTAAATACTATTTTGTATTTCTAAAACTAACGAAGCTAGTCAATTTTATATATGGCTATCAACAATTGAATACTTCTAAAAATAAGCGAGTTACAATCACTTATGACGTTGTAAATGGTAGGTCACAAGAATTGTATCGCAAGTAACAGCTACAACTTTCGGAAAATTTGTGTTGTATTTCTACTATAAATTAATGTGAAACATGTAGCTTAGTGAATGTCTTTCAGAGCCAGGTGTATGTCATCATCTTTTGGAAACTTAATTTTTCAAGTAGTCGCGATGGCTCAGTGGTATGTACGGGATCCTTGGTTTGATCCCAGCTAGCGCCAAGTGAGCTTTGTGCTGGACAAACACTGTGTGTGCAGATTTTTCTCGGGATTCTCCTGTTTCTTCTCACTTTCTTCATTCCACCATTCCATTCATATCTCATCATCACCGTCTTCTTTAGCATAAACGTAGGACGTAAAACTTGAAGATTTCATTTTTTAAATTTTTCAATGCTGAATAATTCAATAAAATTGGTTGAAGTTCATGATTTATATTGTGTTTTCCCTTGAAATATTTTAAAATTAGATATTTAAATAATAAATTAGAGTTAATTTAATAAATTCCTTTCAATTTTATTTCTAAATGCCTGTTATGCAAAATACTGACAGAATTGCTATAATGTCTTGGAGAACTGGCTTTTCTGAGGTTTGGATTACATTTTGTTTGCTTTTTAAAATCACGACGATCTTGTTTATTTGATTACGAAGTACTGAATGAAACAAGTGAACTTTTAGCCGGGAAATTTATCTCACTAAGGCTATGAACAATAATTGTGTGTGAAATGAAATAAAATGAAATTAGTATAAGAAACAACCAGTGGCGTATTTACGATTTTGTTTCGGGGGTTGGCTGCTAACTTTATTCCTGGAAATGTGAAAATTCAGCAAGTTATTTCACTTACTTTAAAATAGTAAATAAAATGTCGGGGAGCATAAGCCCGGAAGCCCCTCCTTAAATACGCCACTGGTCATATACAAAGTAAATTTTAATTTCTCAGCTATGCAAACTCTAACATTATTCTTATCTTTATATTGTAAATAATGAGTTGAGTTGGTTTTGAGTTTTACGTCCCTTTCAGCAGCGAGGCTAGCTCGCAGGGAATCGGACTCGGGTCCCCCTCGCCAAAGATGGGTACGCTAACTGCTTTGCCACGAAGGAGCTCTATTGTAAATAATATTTATTGTAAATTTTTATTTGCTTGTTGGTATAAAGTATCGACTTTATCATCACATACGAAACTCATTTTAAAATCCATTTCTGCATTATTTCTTGCAGAGCTCTAATTCAAGGAACACATACACATACGCAATTGATATAATCTGTAGCAATGCTTACTGTAACCATTCCCATCATGTGTTACGTAACAAACTTATGTAATATTATCTTACGTAAAAACAGACCAATAGTTGTTGGAGTGCACATAAAAGATGAATAAACAAGACTTATTAGTAGAGTAACCCACATTATGCTTTATTTTTTGTTTAATTATGCTTTATTTTTCCAAATTATGCTTTATTATGTTTTATTGTTAATTTCAATCATTGTTTTACATTAATCGTGTATAATGTATAATATTTACTATATATTAAATATTCTAAATATCTTGATCTATTTATTAATATTTTATGCAACCAGTTCCTTTCATATTTAATGAAATTTCTACTTAATGCACTGTAAAGAGATATCTGCTCGAGTCAGTTTTTCTTATCACTTGTGTGCACCTTAGAGATGCGTATATACAGAAAGGGAAAGTAAAATATACCACCGGAAAGTACAGAAAGTGCTCAGGTTCAAGAGGTACACATAACAATATAGTGTGGAGTTCTTGTGTACTATTCATTGTTGGCGGAAAGTTTTCTTCTTCTTTTACTTTTTTCTCCACATCAAAGGATTGCACCGAAAAGAAGTTTACAGGAGTAGAAATAAGCTTTCCATTGTTGCATTGTTATGTTCTCAATGATTTTGCGTTGTAAATATTGGTTTTAAAAAATATTAATACAGTATGTTAAACTTGCAGTTAAACAGAATTTTCCAAGAATTGTGCTATATATTTTAAATTATGCTTTATGCATTATTTTCCAAAATTATGCTTTATTATGCTTTTAAAATTAGTTTCTTCTGGACCCTTAGACAACCACAACCATGTTTAAGGTACCAACCATATGTGTAAATTGCTATTATGCTTTTTATGCTTTTGGATTGCTCTACTTATTAGCCATGTTTTTAGTTCGTTTCTTCTGATAAATTCTTCGGTCTGTTGAGTAAACTCTGGTTATTGCTTGCTTGACTGTGAAGTCTGTGTATTGTCCTTGTTAATATTTTCTATCAATGAGGAAAAAAAATTAACATCAAAGGCAACAAACAGCAGAAAGTCGACTTTCTCCAAACATTATAAAAGAATCAGTGGAAAGCAACAGCAGGCCGGTAGCCAGCTTAAAACTATAGGGGGCTGAAGTTAGGGGGGCCGATCCAACCATATTACAGTTCATTATCATATTATAGTTCATTTGCAAGGCTACCGTAAAAATTTTAGAGGGGCAGCACAAATTTTTGAGGAGAGGTCCCACCTAGACTCTCCTGGATACGGGTCTGAGCAACAATAAATAAGGAAAAATATTTGTGAAAGTCCAATTTCGCGATGATTTCTTTCACCAGTGCTGCTAGATAATCATATGTATAAGTTATACAGTGGCGTATTTTGTTTTGGGAGGAGCTTTGCTAACGTTATTCCTGGAAATGTGAAAATTATGCAAAATATTTCATTTACTTTAAAATAGTAAAATTTCGGTGGGCTTAAGCCCGGAAGTCCCCCCTAAATACGCCACTGGAAACAACGTTTCACGAAAACTCGTTTCTACTGCAGCAGTTCAGGTTAAAGAGAAAACTATAAAGTTAGAAAGTTTTGTCTATCTTTCTCATGTCACTGCTTATACGAAGTTCAAACTATTCTGTGTCATCGTCTTCATCTAAAATATGTGAACGGTTTTCATAATCATAAGAAACACAATAATCACACATTGTCCTATAGTTTAAGCCATTTCTTGAGAACTAGAAATTTCGTTCGCAAATGGACTTAGAATCACAAGAAATGATATGCAAGATATTATCAGGTGGAGAGTCATTTTCGCTTAAAATGAGTTTGTAGGTACCATCTGTCCGCATTCATCCCTAATTCCTTGGTGATAAATGTATACCCAGCGGCTACTGAAGCTGGTAGAAATCTCTGAAAATGAAATTGGTAAAAATGAAAATAAGTCAAATGTTGACTTATGAGACTGCTTTGTCAGTCCTTGCGTTTTGACGTGCCTTGTTTCATCTAGGTTACCATTAATATCGAAGCCATGTAAATCGAGAAGAAAAGATTCCTCCATTTGCACTATCTTCGTGAGTAGTGTTTAATATGTTAAACACATTTACACATTTTCTTAAGAGAGAGATTTTTTTAAGTTACCTTTTTCGTTCTTTCTTACACGGGGAAGAAGTTTTATCACACCCAGTTGCGGCATGTAAGAAAAGAAAATTAGTAAGATCTCCTCCGAGGTTAACTTGAATTTTTTCTGATGTAGGCATAGCCATCCAAACTTCAAGAGCTACAGCAGTGTGTGCAGCAAAGAGGACTAACAAATTAATATCCTCTTCTACAAGAACTGATGACTCCTGTTCTTGTTGTGGTTACTGATGTTGAGATTGTCAAGAAGTCTCCGTCCGTGGAAACTTGAAGTACGTTAATACCCGCTAATTGAAGATAATTTGTTAAAAGTTCTATAAATCTTCTTTTGTTGTAGAGGATTGTCAAAACTAATTCTTGAGACACTATTCCTAGTGTGATATCGTTGATTATTATCTATTTTCCTTACTCCTTCGTCTCTAGTACTTTACATCTTTAGTGACTGAACCTGTGTAGCCATCGGAAACGACATTAACTCAGTGTCTGTAGATGAATGTATTTTGCATATTGGGGATATCTGACCAAAGTTAACTGAATACATCCTAATCACACGATGCAACACGAAACCTCCGTTTACATATAACGGAATCTGACAGTGATATGTCCTCGCTAAAGGCAAGCTCCTACAAAACAACAACTTGATTTCTTGCCTTTAAGCATTAAAACACTATCAACAAGAGCTGGTGGTCTTTCGGCCAATTGATTTTATAGTTTTAGGTATATATGATGTCATGAAATATTCTATTATGCGCAACTAATAATTAATAATTTGGTATTAAACTATTTCTTCAGTTTCAGCCAATATTTGATTCTAAAATGATATTTTTAGTGAGGAAAATAGACGTTTATTTCATGGTGCACGACATCTGTGAACTAGAAAGCTCATCTCTTGTACAACGGTTCCCTAGTTCGATGCCAGGTCATGAGAGAGTGTGTCCAATAACATCATTTCTTTGAGTTTTCTCGGGACTGTGTTATTTTCTTCTACTACCTTCATTCTCCTGATTCTTTCATCACCGATCACTTGCTTTTCATGTCCATCCTGTTTAATTTTTTGTGAAGAACAGTTAGATATTAAACTTAAAATTTCCTTTCATTACTTGATTTAGCTCTAATTACTAGAATCGAGATTTTGTGGTGTGTGTATAGATTTCAAGCTTACATTGTAATGACTCATAGTTTTGCCGCGCAGTATTTATATTTTGTTACTAACTATGATGTTCTCTTTGGTTCAATTAAGTGCTATTTTGTTGTTGGAAAACTGAAATCTTTGAGTTTTACGTCCCACGATTATGGTGGCAAGGCTAAAGGAGACGGTGATGATGGGAAATGAATGAAATGGTGGAATGAAGAAAGTGGGAGGAAATGGGAGAACCCCGAGAAAACCCACACACACGGTGTTTGTCGACCACAAAGTTCACTTGGCGGGAGCTGGGATTAAACCCGGGACCCCAAACACCAGAGGTGACCCGGAACCCCGGGAACGCTCTACCACTGAGCCTCCGCGGCTCCTATTTTGTTGTTGGATACCTCAGTCTTGATCTGCAACATTCCTATGATGACATTGAGGTATGACATATATATATATATACTCGTATATATTGTAGCCCAGACCATATATTCTTAATATTTATTTTATTCAATTTTCTATTTTATTAATCATCTCTATGTTTCCTTGAAAATTAAAAATTATCCTTTGGGTCATTGTAGCAGTATAAGGTATGAAGTAAAGAAATGTTAAACAATAAAAACATTACACAAGTTACGAGTTGTGCGTTAAGATTGATGTAATGGTTATATAACTCTGGCATTAAGGAAGATACGACACGGCGTATTATTGTAACTTTGTAAAGAAGAAAAGAATCCGAAATAGTTACTAACTGGAAATAATTAAGGAAATTTATGTAATAAAACTTTGTAAGTAATTTGTTAACACCAACACAATTTCCGGTGTGTCAAAGCTGCTAGTATCGCCGACGCGGACATTCTGGAGATTCTCATCGCTGATCAACTATGAGGAAACTGACAAGTTTCCTGGAGCAGAGAACAACGAACCTTTGACTTGAGAATGATGTAGACGTGAGAATGAAAATCCCAGAAAGGGGAAGCAGAACAAAACCATGGAGTCGGCGGTCTCGAGGGGGAGTATTAGAATCGGAGCGAAAGCCGAGAGAAAGGAGTCCGATACAGGAGAGTAGGTAGAAGCATCAGAAGTGATAAATTAAAAGTCCTTCGAGGGATTTTAGGGCCGAAGGTGTTGTAGATTGTATCCTAAGGCATTTGTGATCTTAGGGCAATGAAAGCCGATGGAAAAGAATGTCTGCCAGCTGACATTACTCCATAGTCATTCTATTCCATGGCTTAACAGTTGCTGTCGAACCAGCGACACAGAAAAGTCCACCGCATCCGTCAAGTAACTTTAGACTACGCTGTACGACAATATGAACAAGATATTTATCAACACGTGATGTGATCACATTCCATGTTTGACTTCTCTTTTGACTGTTGCTTTCATATCCGTATTTCGTGATACAAAAGTCCCTTTCTCACAGGCCATCCATGCCGTCCTGCTCGAACGTAGTTATCTGTTTATGCTACGCCCTTTGACGTCGATGAGGGATAGTGAAACTAGTCCACACGTTTCTTGTTCACTTGTTCATGTTCCACTACCTGCGTACTCTCTTGTGATACTAATTCAGTCACTAAATCGATTGATTGATTGTTACAGTATAATGGGAATGCCAGCAGCGAGGCTATTTGTCTGCGTCACAGTGCATGGTTCCTACTGGTCAGGGAAATCAGGGAAAATGGAGCAGATCAAGGAAACTCAGGGGAAAAGACTGGAAATCAGGAAAAACTCTGGGAAAATGGTGCAGATCAAGGAAACTCAGGGGAAAAGACTGGAAATCAGGGAAAATCAGGAAATTTTATAAAATATATTTTCTCTAACATTAATTGTACACAAATTTCAGCTTAGCCAACCATTAATGATCACAGTATGGAACGTTGCTCAGATTTTTATGGGTGGTAAGTGAAATGTACGTATGAGCAATTGGTTACTATTTGTCTCTATAGAATAAATGTTCTCATATATAAATATTCAGCGCTATTTATTCCTTATTTATACGTATATCAACGTCATCCGACACTTGTCATGAAAGTCAGGGAATTTGCTGCCAAAGGTCAAAGAGAAGTTAGGGAAATAGATTCCTCCAGATCAGAAAGAACCCTGCAATAAAGTCAATGGTTGATATATGATGCATATTAAAAATTCACAATAAAACAACTTAAAACCGAAAAGTCTGGAGAAATTAATAAATAAATCAACAACAATATATGAATTAATATCAATCAGTGATGGCCCTAGGCAATTTGCCACCCCGTGCAAAGTAATCATTTGCCGCCCCCTCTTTCTCCAGAAAGAACAAATTTTAAAAGCCACGATTTTAAGTATGCTACGTTCCCCATCATGAACAACGAGGAGGGAAAGACACTCGCACTCAGTAAGGCCTAAACACTAAAAAAAATCTCTTTGTCTATTTTTTCTTTAAATAATACTCTATTATGTTAGTAAAAGATAAAGCAAACATATCTGCAGAGGAAAGATGATAATCCTTTTAATAGAATTCAATATCGAGCTTCAATCTCAATATAACAGTTTGAATTTCCAGTGCAACTAGCTCTTTGATCTTTATTTCTTGATTTTTCTTCTACATCTGCAATTCGTATTTTTTAAAAAAAGAAACTTGTTTCCACCTTCAATGATAAGGAACTTGTTTATGACAAAAAGAAAACTAGTTTCCATATCAAAACTGTGATAACTAAGTAAATGGATCACGTGTTCACTACTGTTCAAGAATTGAGTTCTTCTATTTGACAACAATAAAGCAATTCATGCTGGGATTTATTTGACTATTTGCTTTAGTACTGTCCATGTGACCTTAAACTTATTCGACCTGAATATGATTTACGAATGTAGTATTCAAATAGAAGGTCAGCTTAGTAAATTTAACTACCACCATCATGAAGTCTGTTTCCAGCAAGAAATATTTATTTTAAATAATGTAATTCTGACAGATTTTGCCGCCCCGTGCAAAATGCACATGTTGCACATATGGTAGAGCCGGCCCCGATATCAACTAGAAAATAATTGAACAACGGCAATAATAGATACACATAACACGAAAAATTTAAAACAGAAAACCTCAGTGCATATTAACTATTCCAATCTTAGGAATAAAAGTAAGAACACGGTTATTTAAGACCATTATATCCTAAAATCGGACGATGATTTTTAGGTAACCCTAAGCGTCTGAGTATGGTGGGCATTCTAGAAAAATGTGACGAATACTCAGAGGGACGACACAGTCTTTACAATGTAGATGGATAGTGTCACATAGTAATTAGGAATGTTTGAGATTGGATTGTTCGATACGTAAGCCTGCTAGGATCACTTCATCTCGGCGACTAGTACGCGACGACGTCTGCCAATTACCTAAATTAGATTTAACAGAATCGAGCTTATTTTCGTTGGCATGTTTTGAAATATACTTGCCAGTGAGAACACATCCGTTCTAGAAAATAGCTACTAAAAGTGGAGGATGAAAGAGAGTCGTCTAGTGCAACTTCTAATATCGTGATATTCTTGACTACTGAATCGGCACGTTCGATTTCCTGAATGACGTAATGTCCCGGTACCTAGCAGATAATGACGACTTAGTTATTTTGCTGTAGCCGATGACATCTGAGAGGAATGTCTTGCATAAGTGTGTGTGGTTATTAAAGCATTCTGCAGGCTTCCCTTTGTTCTTTGTTGGCACTGCAATTTTCGCAAATAAGAGTCTATTCAAAATGTTTATAAATATAAAAAATACATAATCTATCAAATTACAAAACAAAATTGAAGAGTTTAATTTTTCAAAAACTATTATGACGCAAATTTATATCACAAATACTTACATAAACAAGTTCCAAAGATGGTGTTGTATTAAATCCGCTTTGTTGAAACACCATACTTGCCATACTATTTAAAAAATCAGAATATGCATCCATAATAAGATTCTTTATGTAAAATTCTGTTTGTTTGTCTACAAAACAAGAAAAGTATTTATTAGAATATAATAAAATATTTAATTTGTTCACACATTATGGGATTAAGTGATACCAGATACTTGGTTAAAAATATTTAGTACTTCTTGATTGTAAAAGCTTCCGCTCTTAAATGTAAACAATATTAGGCATCGAAATTAATTCTAAATATTCGTGGGAGGTTATAGTCCTTTTGTTTGTTTACTTCTTTTCTTGTAACTTTATGTTCCATATGGGATCATGCAGTCTACTGAGAAACAATTCATGCCAGAAGTGGTTAAATTAAGCACACTTTTTTTTTGGGGGGGGGGGGGTAGGTAGCTGACCTTTTCGTACTGTTCTTTTAAAATCAAGACAAATACGGATCACACCATTCCTTTTCCTGACTACCACAATTGGGAATGCCTAGTCCGAATAAGATATTTTCTGAAGCACTCCAACTCGACAGAGGTCCTCCAACTCTTTCAGTAGCGTATACGTACTTCATAACGTTTTCTAAAAATGTAAACTGTATTAGGTTTAATAGGAATGGATACTTAATAATTCTTAATTAGAATTTTGATCGAATCTAGAAATACTTCAACGATATGTGAGAAAATAGTGTTTAGCAATTCATATCTGTCTAGTTTCATATCAGAAGTTTGCACAGAGAATTTATGATTAAACGTCTAATACAAATTTTGTCTGCAAACTTGAATTAACACCTGTAGCCAATTCCTGTCTAAAATGGGATTTGTAATTTGTATATCTAAACTAATCAATGGTAAAACTCAATTCTTATGTTTAAATATGACTCTAGTGCTGATCTGACTCACGATCTTGATAGCTGAGGCATCTGCATTCTTGAAAGTTTTCACAAACAGCTCTGCTATCTTATTTTTAATGAGATTTGAATCTTTTCAAATTAGCGATGCAACAGCACTAGTATCAATTAAGAAGGTAAGTCACACGAGAAGAACCAAATTCTGGAGCTACTCTCATGAATATGCTGCTATCATATTTTATATTGAGCCTAGCTAGCGCAAATGTTGAAAAAATCTTTTATATTGTTACTTACAGTAGAACCTCTTTCATCCGCCCTCGGCTGATCCGCCACTCCGCTTGATAGGGCCATGCTTGACCCGAACTTGTCCCGACTCGTCGGTGATTCATGAGGTCCATTTTCGTTTACTGCCGTCGCGACATTGTTGTTTACTTGCTGTTACTGCATATCTGCTTTATTCCTCCGTCCTCTCTTGTATCGTTTTCTCGTTGTGTGTATTTTTGTACTGTACTGTACAGTAAGCAGTTTTTAGTGCTTATTGTTCGTTTGTTTTTACTGTAGAGAACAATACAGTCATTTGTGAGTTCAGAGATTATTTACTTTACTGTAAATCCGTATTTTTCAGTATTTTCTGATAATCCAGGCCTTTTTTGCGTTCCGACCATACCCCTAGTCCCAAAGGTGACGGATTAGAGGGATTCTACTGTATTTAATACTTATATGTTAGCCAGGCTATGCAACAACTCGGTATCCACACAAAAGTAAATTAAGCTTAATTATTCATTTCACTACCCAAGCTTCTATAAACATAGCCATAGGCTCACAGTATCTTAGTATATCCAAAATCCAAACTATATTCAATTATTACACATCAACAACAATTTAACAATCTCTTCTTCCTTTTACAAGTCACAGGCTTATTACACAAATTGTAGCGTTTTTCGCACGCACATATTTCATCACAACAAATAATTCAATGTTAAATACTGATATAGGAAATTTTGATTAGGACTAGGATAGTCTTTTCAACAATTATATCAAGAAAATAAATCTTAAAAAATTAGAAAAAAAAACTTTATTATATTTTATTGGTCAGGCACATAAAAATCGCTCCACTTTACATAAATAAAAATTAGAATTATATTTGGTTATCAATTGGAAAAACGATTTGATCTGCTACAATGTACACATGGTGATTTACATAAATAATTGTCTATGTAGCGGTCATGGCGGCTTGCTGTTTAAAATCAATCCACTGGTAAGGATATCTAATATACAAATAAAAATAAGGTAGCAGTAAATTTTGTTATTGCATTGATATTAGGCCTTTAGGGCTATATACACATATGTACGTATAGTATTGTATGTTGAAAATATGAAATAGCTATACCATTGGAGAATGCACGCAAGGGTGCCGATTTTTCTGTAACTTTGAGAGGGGGCATTCAGATGTGTGTGTTCGTTGCAAAAGGCATATATGAGCATTTTTAGACAAATTGAATACAAATTGTGCAAAATATTGTATATTGTAATGATTTTGTCTTGTAAATATATTGGTAGAATTTCTTTTTTCTTAGCCGGTGACTATGCCTGCATTGCTGCCATATGGTCGAATAGCATAAAAAACCTGTCCGGATCCTCGTGCATGTGTCCCGCATACTTCGTTAAGTGTGGCATATTAAAGGATAAATTGGATGCACCCTTTGTCATATTCGTGTTATTCTCTCCTGATCTATATATCTCTTTACCCGATCTAGTTTCCGGCATAAATCGCACTTAAGGAAAGGAAGAGAGAAAATTTTGATAATTAAACTTAGAATTTTGATAGTAAAACTTAGATAAAATAGATTCAGATACTGACCTTGTGTCTGTTAAAAAGTTAATAAAAAGAGCGTCCCGTACAAAACTCCGGTGCCTATCACCATGTAATGATTTTGATAGAGTCAATAATGGACTGAGATTTATCCCCTTCACCAATTTATTATAAAATTTGATAAATACAAAACGTCTTTGATTACAAAGAGTACAATACTGTTTTCTCGTTAATATCCAAGTAGAGGAGTATAGGTGTTTTGCACGGCGACCCTTCTCTCAAGGCAGTCTCCAAGGCACCTGCCGGTTCGGTGAGTCTGGAAGGATAGCCCCCTCAGCTCAAGGCAGCTTCGCAAGGCTTGGTTGTAGAAAGGACCCCTAGTCCAGTGCGACCTCGGGAAGGATAGGTGTACCTCTAGTCCAGTGTGACCTCCTCGGGTTCTTCCGTGAGGTCCGTCTGCTTTCGGCGTTCCTCGCTGCCCTCCGTGTTGGCTTGCTGTCTGCTAGGTTGTTTATAAATAATAGCACGTATTGACTTGACACGTGCGTCTGTTGTGATGTGGGGATCCTTGCAATATCCATAAATACAATGCGGGGGCCAACATGAGCGTTGGGGGGCCGGGATCTCACGATCGGAGCCCTTGAATGTAGGGGGCAATAAGTATCGAGAAAATGTACGAGAAATGTTGAATTACCACTACTGAGACACAAAAAGGCAAAAGTACACGTTGTAAAAAGGACTTAAGCTATTGTATATCCCCGAGAAAGACTGACCAAGTGTTCGTTCGAAATATAGGAAACAAGGACCAGAATTTTAGAAGTGATTAAAAAAATGGATCAAAAGATTGCGATGTGGTCAAGAATTTTAGGAATGATCCAAAATACTCATCAAAAGATTGCGATCTTGGCCAATAATTAGTTTTTGGATACGGGGCCACAAAATCTTTGAACGGCCCCTAAATCGAGTTTTCTTAATTTTTACGGAATAAGCACATCACACTGAGTCAAGTAACAGTTTGGGTTTGGCTACACTATATGCAGTTCTCCAGATATAAGGCCTACAAGAAAATTTTTGATTGAAATATATTGCATCTTTTGATTCATTTTTGGATCAAGGGCCACAAAATTTTTGAACGGCCCCTAAATCGAGTTTTTTTCGTATTTTTAACGGAATTAGCACATCGTACTGAGTTAAGTGATAGTTTTGGCTTGGCTACACTATATGCAGTTTTCCAGAAATAAGAACTACAAGAAAATTTTTGCCTGAAATATATTGGATCTTTTGATTTAAAAATTGGAAGAGATATTACTAAATGAGTAATTTGAGTTACAAATGAAGGGTAAAGGGAAAAAAACCAGGAATGTCCATGTATGTGCTTTTTCTGGTGTTTTGCCCTATCTGTTGATGACTCTTGGCACTATTTGCCTGTATATGCTATGCATGAGTAAACGTAGAAATGTCCATGTAAAATGGGTAAAAGATTTAACTAACCCTATTCTTCTTATACGGTTTTCAATATTAAAACGACGATTTCTCGAAAATGCAATTTTGTAACATTCCTTCTTTTTTCCCCTTATCCTTCAAATATTCTTGCTGAATTATATGAATTACAACAAAGAAACACTCAACTCAGACATAATCGAAAGGAAGAACTTTTGCTTTTAAATGAGAATCTTTGATCATACACACTTGCTGTACAAGTGGCATTTATCTATTTTTCTCAAATGACTTCTTTATTTACAAGAAATTGAAAATATCTAATCAAAGTCAAAACATGAATGTGTAATTTGAACATTTTTTTGTTTTAAATTAAAGTCATATTTTATATATTACATCTACAAAATTAGAAATCCAGATTTTAAAAAAAAAAAAAAAAAAAAGAAAGAAAATAAAAGAAAATTCTTACCACTTTCATCCATAGTAAGTCTGACTTGAATACCTTCAATAAGTCCAAATGTAGCTAAGAAAGGTAGCTCTGGGTCCTCTAAAAATGTTTGAATGGTCTCCGAAAAATTTTCTCTTATATGAATTACCCCTGCTGCTTTGGCTTTATTAATAGAAGCCAGAGATGAGTTCAAACAATTTTCGATTATCTAAATTTACATGGAAATAATTTTTAATTAAAAAAGAAATACAAAATATTATGTACTATATCTACTGTATATTGAGTTTTTCTTATCACATTAAGAAAACTGAACGTTAAAAATTCTTAATTATATGTATATATCAGCGACTTTAATTATGTATCTTATGTATTGATTGGTTTGTCCTTCATTCAAGCGCAACCAATAGTGTGAAGATTGGAAGAGGAGTCAGACAAGGACGCCCCAATGATTCAACATTTACAGTGAATGGTTAATGAAGGAAGCATTAATGGGAACTGGAGATTTCAAGATTGGAGGGCAGGTCATTAAAAAAAACAGGTATGCAGATGATACGGTTATCATAGGTAAAACCGAAGGAGGATTACAGGAGATGATTGACAAAATAGCAGACACTGGGAAACTATATGGAATGGAAATCAATATCGAAAAATCGAAAGTCTTGAGAATATTTCGTGGAAATGCGCCCTTACAGGTCGGAGCAGAACAAAGACTACTCGAAGAGGTTGAGCATTTCAAACATCTGGGAAGTATTTTGACGAGAGACACTTACTGCACCAAAGAGATCAGGTCAAGAATTGTCATATCCAAAGAAGCATTCAACAAGAAAAGGTCACTCTTAACTAGCAGCCTTAATATTGGACTAAGGAAGAAATTGGTCAAGTGCTATATTTGAAGCATAAGACTTTATGGCTCAGAGACTTGAACATTACGGAAGTTAGAGAAGCATTTAGAGAGATGTTTTAAAACGGGTTGGAGAGAAGAGCACGCTTCTAGCCACCATCCTTGGTAGAGAGGCCAATTGAATTGGAAACATCTTACGAAGAAATTGTCTTCTTCATATCGCCATAGAAGGAAATATGGAAGGAAAGCGAGGAACAGGAAGAAGAAAAAGGGTGACGTGCAGTTTATCACGGTGCTCATTATCGAGCAATTTCACACGTCCTGTTTATCGGATTAATCATTCTGCAGGTGTCGTGCACTTTCACACGGTCCACCTGTCAATCATATGATTCATCCTGAAAACGCTTCACTATAGGGGGAGGAAGGGTACAGAACAAATGTGAACTGAGTAAGAAGAGAAAAGGAGCAAACACAAGTTAAAATAAATGCTAACAGATGCAATTCATACTAGAGAAGAAGAGCTTAGAAAATGTTTCACAAAATGAATAATAAAGAAAAATAACCAGAAAGTAAAATTACTAAGAACAAGCCAAAGAACAAAAACATGATCAAACAAATGTTATAGTAAAGAAGAGGAGAAAAATAATAACATAATAAATGGGAAATTGAAAGAAATATGTGAAAAATAACAAAAAACTATCGTAAATTAAAATAGAGAAGAAAAATAGGAAATGAAAATAAATTAGAAAAAGAATAATCAAAAACAAAATAATTAGAAGCAGAAGATAGAATAATCACAAATTAAAACAAATAAAGAATAAAATTAGCTGTACATCAGAGAATTTAGTCAGGAAGCTTAAAAATCGAATAAAAAAATGCCCACTAGAGAGCATAGAGAAACGTTGTGATTTGTGAAACACACAACATTAAGCTCCATACTCCAAGGCGGTTCTAAGAAGCTTATCATCATATTTTCCGAGCATATAGCACAACGTTATGGCGGAACTTTCATACTTCTGTACATCATCAATCCATTTTGTACAATTTATAGCTCACTATTTCAGCTTTTGGAGAAAACTCAGGCTTCTCAAGCATTTTTTAAAGTCTCCGCCATTTCCTTGTTTCTCCAGGACTAACTGCAACCGTTCGTCAAGACGGATGTAAGTGGATTTTCTACACTTCTCTGGATTACAATCTAAGCTCTTTCTTTTAGTACACTCGCATCGGCTTTTAGTACACTCACAAGCTTCAAGATACGTGATCTACTTTGCGGTTTAACTCATTGTGCTAATCCTCCAGTGGGTTGTTCTGTGCCTTTTGACACTTGTAGTTTCATATTTCTGTCAGAATGTTTGAATTATCTATCCATTATTCAACGAAATAATCGTTAAATTCTTCGATTTTCTGGTCAGATGGACAGTCCTCCATGACTATGAGCCAACTTTCATCGATCCTGCTTGCTGGTATTAATTCTAATGCATTACACATACGAACATGATGGCGTACACCTTCATTGTGGAAGTATTCTTCAATCAGACCTATACTCTGAACCTTCCGCCAGATGCTCTGGTTGAAATGGTAATGCCAGCCGGAAGCCTGTGATTTAGGAAACACCGCAAGCAATGCATGGATTACAGGAAGCTCAAAATCGACTTTCAGCACTGGAGGTTTATTTCTGGCCAGACCACATTTTAAGAAATATAAACAGTTACTTGTATGTTTGCTCTGTTTTATCTGACAGCAGTGCATACAAGACTGGTATAACCAATGTCATATTATGTGTGCTTCCTATATTTGCATGTATGATGTGCAATAATTGGGAAAAAATACTTGCACCAACTGTTAAACAAGAAACAATTACTCGCTGTCCTTCAGGCGCAGAACGCACTAACCAAGAACAGGAAGGGAACAAAAATTTTACGTCCCACGGTTATTCCGGCTAGGCTAACATTAAAGGAGACGGTGATGATGACAAATGGATGAAATGGTGGAATAAAGAAAGTGGGAGGAAACGAAAAAACCCCGAGAAAACCCACGCACACAGTGTTTGTCTACCACAAAGTGGTATGGATCCAAGGACCGTATGCACCAGAGGCGAACGCTTATTTTAACAACGTGCTTATTTTATTATTTGCTCTTGAGAATGAATTTATTGTTGACATACGTTAATTTCCGAAAATACAGGTTTTGATCAACTTAGCCGCAGAATGACTTGAGAGTCGACCTGTAGAAACTATATCAATTTCCGAAAACATAAGCCTGCCATATGTCCCGTAGAAAACGGGACACTCCCGATTTTGGATCCGAGTGTCACGTGTCCCCTTAAATTTATAAATTTAGTCGGGGCAGGCAAATGTCTTGTATTTTAATCCCGTCCCATTTCTACTCTCAACATTACTTTATCGAAAAGTGAAAAGTGAAAAAAAAAAAGGTTTGACATTGGCTGGAACCCTGTTAGTAATGAATGAATAATAAACTGTGATGGGTAACAGCTTGGAGTAGTTATCTCTGTGATTTCATAGCGAGCAAGCTAATAGACTCGCAGCTCATAGGAGAATTGCATCCGTCGGCAGTCAAGGGAAGCTGAAATCTTTGATAAAGTGCTCGAGCTGAGCTATTGTTGATAATAGCCTACATTACAAGCGAAGTGTTCTAATTTTGTATCAACGAGAATGTCTAAATCGAAGTGCACATTTTTTTCGATTTGAAGGAGAAGTACCCTTTTTCTGAAAGCAACGAAGTTGAACTAGCAAGTTGACTGACAATTTGCCATTTTACGTTTTCCATTGCACATGGTGGAAATTTGGACACTCTTCAACATCAAAAAACAAGCAAACACAAGATGGTTTCGAGTGCTTTTACATATCTACAAGCACAGGGAAGATGAATGACTTTTTCTCCAGCAACACATTAGATAAGATAAGAGAAATTATAAATAATAGGCTAGGGATGCAGGATTGTGCTTCAGTTTAGGGCTTGGAAATTTGTAAATCTGATCGTGACAATCACACACGACGCAAGGAGAAAAATCAGCTAAGTTTCAACAGATTAAACTAACAAACGTAATTTTTGGCAAATACAGCCATGCAAATAAAATTGCCAAACACGCGAAGAATACTGAGGATAGATTGTTATCACTGATTTAAATAAAACGAGATTAGCTGCATATTGTTTTCCCGTAAAGCATTTTTATAAGACGCCATCTTGAGTTTTTAAGGCGGTTCTTTTCTAGTTGCATTGTAAATACTTTACTCCGTACAAATAATTGCGGCGAACCAAGAGAAAATTAGCTGCATCTTAGGGAACTTTCACTTATCATACTGTTGTTCATAACCAGAACGACATTTCATTGGATTGTGTTGGAAAGTTTGGGGGGGAGTAATGGAAGGTGTCCCGTATTCTCTTGAAAAAAAAAATGGCAGGCTATTCTACTTTTATTTTCATTTACCTAGGTACTTTAATTATCTATTAAAACTGCTAAAAATAGTTTAAGCACTTTCCGATTGCAAAAGAAAGCGATTAGAATAATTTTTAGATTACCCACAAAATCGACATGTAAAAAGGTTTTCATAGAAGCAAAACTTTTAACACTCCCCAGGTTATATATCTATAAATCTATTCTTTTTACTGTGAAAAACAAGCATCTTCTTATCTTTAACAAAAATGTTCATAGCCATAATACAAGACAAGGTAGTGACATATTTGTGATGCATCAAAAATATGCTAATATAAGCAAAACCGTGTACATGAATTGTGTCAGATTGTATAATAAGCTTCCTTTGTACTTGAAAAATATGACCAATGTTTCCATTCTTGGTAAGACGTTATAAAATCTACTCGCTGAAAAGTGCTATTACACCATTAAAGAATATTTAAATGACCCATTAACAGAAGAGTTGGTAACAGATACTTATTCGTGAGTGCATGCCTGGTGTGTTACAAACAGTTACCTAATTACGATGTAAATTGTCATGTTTTTATACTTAATATATCCTATTATGTGGTTTTGTATTTTAGAAAGATGTATGATGTATACCTCTGGTACTTGACAATATTGTATGTTTTTTTTCTTTCTTTTCTTTCTGACAACTGCAACGCTTACACGAGAATTTCTCATGCTTTGTAAGCTAATGAAGCAGACAAATAAATGAAATGAAATGAAATTATTTTCCTTATTAGTTTTATTTTATTTTTGTAATTATTTTCTTCATCTTTATTATAAATTGTGTTTGCATTTTTTCTTTTTCCTAGCTTATCAAGTATTAATAGCAATTGTTCGTATTTATTTTAACTTGTATTTGCTCTTTTTCTGCTCTTACGTAGGGGTGAAAGCAACGTGACGTACGTAACATGTTGACTTCCTTTTCTGACTTTCTTTGAGTGTAGCGGCCTTCATAATGAAGATATCGCTTTACTTCTTTTTTTATTGGACAGATAGGAAATGCAGCTTTAAGGTGGTATAAAATACATATCAATCAATTACCAAAAACAAATTACATAAATGTGCAAAACGTCGTGACGTACGCACAATGAAATGGACATTGAAGTCAGACATCGAAAAGAAAACGATAAATTCTGCTCTGCTGTTGCATGTGTATGCTCGAAGAAAATTGCGTGTATAAGTGACTACTGGTATGCTATTTCTGCATTGTAACCAGAGTTTTCTATGCATCGGTATCTTAGCAAAAAAATCATAACTAGCGTGACGTACGCACATATTTCGTGACGTACGTAACAGCGTGCACTTTGACTAGAAGAAACAATTGTGGAGTTGAGACTCAAAATTGAAAGTCTCGAAGAGAGATCGATTGAAAAGCCATAGAACAAATATAAGTTACTGATATTTGTTGATGATAACGCGCAGTCGTTTGGAAGTAGCAGACATCATAAAATTCAACATAGTGTGAAAAATATAAAAATGTACATTCAAATGTATAGTGTGCATTTTAATTAGTAATGTTCAAGTCCTTCAGGTACTCGTGGGCAAAAGTGTAGCGATCTCGTTTCTCACGGGGTTTTGGAAGAACTTTCTGGATGCGATTTCGTTCCACAGAATCAAAGTCATCTACACGTGGATGACAAAAGAATAAGTCTTTTCCCTGATCACTTTCACGCATGTATTTCACTCGGTGCATTCTATCACTTTCGACAGCAGTTACGTGTCCCACATGTTTTATGTCTCGGTCCGACTTCATATACCACTGCAACATAACTTCCGATTTTGATGTCAACATTTTGGGAGGGAAGCAACTTGTCTCTGACACTTTGCGAAATATTTTTCTCAGCTTCATCTCGATCTGAATATGTATCACTTCCACTGGTGCTGTAAATTGCAATGTGCAATTGGTACGAGTTTTTCAAGATCGGCACTTGTGTTTCATATATCATAGCAACAAACCTTTTAGCAGGAACAACGTATCTTGCGGACTTGATTGTTTTTAGTTGCTGTAAGTTCACGTCCATGAAGTGTATAACAAAGGGAAAGTCGCAGTTGGCTGTGACTTGATGCAACATAAAAAGGTATTCAATTTGCTGGGTATTTTTGGGAGCGACGGAATGGAAATCACTAGCGTTTTTCATTATTATTTTACCTTGAAGAACACGGAACCAAACTTCTCTTTTCATCTTTGCTCCAACTCCATCATGTGCCCATCTACCATGATAGCTTTCGTGAAAGTTCCACTCTATTGGTACAATTTCATTTAGTAGCTTTACATAGACAATGGATTTCCGATTCTTGGCTCGCTCTGTCTGTCCACAGGTGTATTTTTTAATGAGCAATTCCAGAAAAATCTTAAATTGTTGAAGGCGGCTACTCGGAAAGTACCATGGTTTTTCGTGTCAGATATTACTCCCTAATTTCGCTCTCCATTACTGAAGTATGCTACTGTGATGTAAATAGTGACAGTAGGATCGGCTGCGTTTGACCAGTGGGCTACCATAACTTTGTATTGCTGCTTAATTGCGTAATTTTCTGCGAAGTCTGTCTTCAAAACCACTTCATCTATATTTTCATTTCTTCTTTGAAGGTGCTCAGCTCCTGGTTTTGTCTTCTTAAGTTGTATATGTGACACCGATACACTAGTAACTGGTTCTCTATTTCTGTCACATATTGAAAGTCAAAATGAACAATTTCTTGGGTGCCTCTCATCCACTGATAAACTTCAACTCATTCCTCACGATCTTCCGGTTCACACAACAGACCTTGGATGTATGTTTTACGTTCGTACATGTCATGCACTTATTCTTCATACATATCTCACTCTCTGTATCGCATACATTTCCCTCAAAAAGCACGTTCTTTGTCATTGGTAGCTGGTTCTATTTCACTTTGGCGCCAATCATTTTTTGAATGTTCTCACAGTATGGACAAGCAAGACAAGTGATCCTACTTAGATACAGTAATGCATTCTTTGGGGCGAAGGTTTAGGAAACTAGTTTAACTCATAGGTATATTTTTGCAAATTCGGTAACGAAGAGCTTATGTGTCTCGCTGATGTAAAACATCATGAGTCTCTTTTGCATCTTTCATTTTTCCCATCATTGTTGTATATGAAAACGGTATCCTTTTCCCAGGGAGCATTCGGAATATACTGTCACTCTTGTAGAAATTAATTACGGTTGCTTTTGTGTTGCTTCTTAGTACGATGCTTTTATTGTTGTGTTTTCCTATGTGCCATGCCAAACTGCTCCACTATATTTTAACCACTCTCAGTTTTCTTCTAGGGCTATGATAACGATGCAGCATTCTGATAGCCCATACTAGATCCAGATAGGACAGATTCTTCTCGGTTCCTTTCGCTGCGGACTTCTGCATCCGTATTTTTGTCTGTCGACGCACTTTTTGCCTTCGATGCTGACATTGTGTTTCGGTACTGCTGCATTCTATGCTTTTCTTTCTCACGATTTGCTGCTTTTACTTCTTCACTTAACTTCTCTAGCGTTTTCCGTTGTGGACTTCTGGGGCTAACTGGTTCCATATTTATATATGGAAGTTGCAGAAAAGAATGGTGCACTTTCAACACACACCATAACTGAAATCAACGATAAGACAATCCTGTCTCTAATGAACACGCAGCAGTCGATGCAGTGCTGCCATTTGTACTAACAATACTACTCGATTCAGGAACAATTAATATATATTGTTTCAACTGCTAAAGAAGGCTAGTATCAGGCATGACTAGACATTATTTGCCGTGACGTACGTAACAAATACCGTTATGTTACGTACGTCACGCATTCAGTTCGTTGGTCACGTACTTTATTGGCTAACTAGATGTGACAAACGTTTGCGGTAAATTCCTACTGTTGGAAGGTATGATCTATTTGAATAATTTAACGAATGAAAGTTGTCCACGCGCTTTTCATTGTACAGGATAAATTTAACCCCCTTTTCCGTGACGTACGTAACATAACACCACGGGTCTTCTCGATTTCACTGCTACTACCGATACCTAAACACATAGAGCTGAAAATTTCTGTTTTGGCCTGGAAGGTAACGTTCCATAGACGACATTTCTATGAAGAATGGTGAAGGTATTGCAAAGATGCTCAGTGGAACAATAGCTAAACTATGCACTTCCCTGTCATTTCACAACAGCACATTAATACACTTTCTGTTACAAAGAAGCTGATTACTTTACAATAAACAACAATTTCATAACAAATTCTGCAAACCATGTAACTACACTTCATTCTCTTTCTATTAATGTATAGCATGTTATGGTGGAAGCATTATGATTTTTGCCCTTCAACGTCCTGAATTGTTTGCTTTTACCCGTAGTTCATATTTGCTCTGCATCCTCCCTCACTTTGTAATGAAAGCAGTTTCAGAATAAATCACGTGATTGACAGGTGGACCGTGTGAAAATGCACGACACCTGCAGAGCGATTAATCCCATAAACAGAACCGTGTGAAATTGCTCCTTAATAAGCACCGTGAGGAATTGCACCGTGTGAAAATGCACGACACCTGCAGAGCGATTAATCCCATAAACAGGACCGTGTGAAATTGCTCGTTAATGAGCACCGTGAGGAAATGCACCGTGTGAAAATGCACGACACCTGCAGAGCGATTAATCCCATAAACAGGACCGTGTGAAATTGCTCGTTAATGAGCACCGTGAGGAATTGCACCGTGTGAAAATGCGCGACACCTGCAGAGCGATTAATCCCATAAACAGGACCGTGTGAAATTGCTCGTTAATGAGCACCGTGAGGAATTGCACCGTGTGAAAATGCACGGAATCAGAAGAACACGTAAGTGATCGATGATTTGAAAAATAGAAGAAAATATTGGGAGTTAAAAGTGGAAGATGAAAATCGAGAGACATGGAAGAAACATTTCTAGGTCCAAACTGAAAATTAAGAAGAAAAGAAATAAGAAAAAGGAAGAAAAAACCTCACTAGTCCCAGGACCTGCCAAAAGGCAAAATAATAATAATAATAATAATAATAATAATAATAATAATAATAATAATAATAATAATAATAATAATAATAATAATAATAATATCTTGATCATGGATAATTGATATCAGTAATTGAGGTTCTCTTACGTAAAGAAAATCTGGCATTAGATACATAAGCACGAAATTGACTCTTTCTATTAAAACAGGGAAAATGAGAACTTGCTTTATTGCATCATTGGGTCATAACTGAAATAAAGAGAGTGAAACATTTTAAATTGTATGAAGCCTGTGTAAACAGAAACATCTTAGATTTTTTTTTTCATTGATACCGCTAAGTTGAGTTTGTATGTATTGTTGATACCAATGTTTCAAAATGTATTCGCGACTTTAGTGTTTCTATGGTATAAAAGTATTAAATAAAAAAGACTAAGTTCAATAAAATATGAAAATATTTGTGAAGTTGAAGCTCTTTATTAGTATTGGTTATCAAAAGCAATCAGAATTAGTTGCCAAAATATACCAGAAATATAATAATTAAATTAGGATTCCCAGAGCAATAATAGGTGAGTATACTTAATATTACTGAAATGAGTATACGAGGTGTGTTGAAAAACTATCGAACCTTTGGTTGGTAAAAAATCATTTATTGATTTGCAAGTTCGAAACAATAATCTAATTCAAAGTAGTCTTCTTGACAGTGGCGGATCCAGGGACAATCGCCCCCCGGAAGAGGAAACTTTCTAACTTTATATATAAATAAAAGCCATCCCAGAGATTGGAGCTCTTAAAAGTAGCTCTAAGTAGCAGTATTACAACCCACCGTTCACCTCCCCAGAAGTTCGTCCTGGATCCACCCCTGCTCCTTGGTAATGCAGACACTTCTCCCAGCTCTCCCACCATTGTTGGAAACACTTCTGGAACGCAGTTTTTTCGAATGGTGTGCAACCAAGAAGCATGACGTGTTCTCTTAATTCAAATCGGGTTGTATCCATAAACCCACGCTTCATCACCTGTGATCATGGTTCAGAAAGTTGGGGTTACAGTTTGCATTGCCCAGCATCTTCTGTGTGATGTCCAGACGCGACTGCTTCTGCTCCATTATTAGCAGCTTTGGTACAAATTTCACAGGGACTTTCTTCATGCTTAAATTCTTGTTCAAAATTGAATATACCGATCCTATGTCGTTCGCAATTTTTCGGGCTCTGACACGACGGATCTGCAAGACTACAGTCCGCACTTGCTCAATGAGATTATCATTCCGGCTTGTTATTGGCCTACCTGAACTTGGTTCACTGTCCCACTGATGTGTGGCCATCTTTGAAGCGGTTGTACCACTCATTTATGCGTGAGGCGTTCATGGCATCGTCCCCGAGAGCCTGTTGAATCTTGCGAATGGTTTCTGCTTGGATATCGTCATGCTTCTGGCAAAATTTGATGCAATATCGTTGTTCAAGTTTTTCTGTCAAAAACTGAAACTCGACGACCATTCACTACATTTCTTCTCTTGTTGGCTGACTGCCAGCAACTGACGTTTTCTGCGGGCGGGAAAAAGTCACGATTGAGCGTAAGTATACCTTCTACATCTACACTGAAGAAAGTCTCTCGCACTTTATTAGTTTAGGTGGGAACAAATAAGGTTCGATACTTTTTGTATACACCTAGTATGTTTACCTCCTCTTTCAGTTCGCTGACAGAGACGGAAGCATATTAACAACATAAACATGTGTAGACTCTAATATAAACACACACACACACAAATATATATATATATATATATATATATATATATATATATATATATATATATATATATATATATATATTTTTTTTTTTTTCACGTATTTCATTTGGGTCTAGAACAACGTTTCCCAACCGGTGTGCCGCGGCACACTGGTGTGACGTGAAAGGGCTACTGGTGTGCCGCGAGGAATCGAACAAAATTATTAATTTTATAGCGATGAAATTGCAAAACGTATTGAAAATTGTATATTTGTGTTGCACATTACTATGAACCTCTACTATGAATCTACAATTTTAAGTTTCATACTGTGGTACTGTTCTGCATATTTCTAATGTTGGAAAAAGTAATTGCTATCATTGTTATGACCAATATTGCTTCTTTATTGTTGCAGACTATTTCGTAACTTGAAAATTTAAAATATCATTCAATCCTTTCGACAAATTACCTATATTTGTGTTTTAAAAGTAAAAGAGATTTGTTTGTTTGTTGGCTATTTAGTGATCTTCCTTCTTAGTAAAAGGTAGGATACATTTTTAAAAAAGAAAGCGTATTTTTAAAAACCTGAGTCCAATATTTCATTGCAATTGTTTTCTATTTTTAAATTAGAATGAAAAATAAGCATAATGATTTACCACGGGGAAAAACCTGTGATATAGCTTTCTTCTCTGTGAGATCAATAATCACAGAAAAAATACAACTGTGTTTCATATTTACAAATAATAATATCAATAAGTGTGCCGCGAGAATCCAAGTAACACCCGTAGTGTGCCGCAAGTTAAAAAAGGTTGGGAAACACTGGTCTAGAATTTCTAACTGAAGTCCGATTTTCATGCGGTTTGTGGCAAATGATCAAGAAACGATGAGAGATTTAAGGAACTATGTTAACTGGTTTAAATTGATCCGGGATAATATCGATTACGTCTCAAGGAAAACAGCAAATTTTTACCAGTGTACCTTACAATCGGAATGAGGTACGGTGCAGTGTGGAGATTTGAGTTTTCTTCGTTAGATGGCAACCTCACCAAGGTCAATAAGAAACAGCAAACTGGGCCGGCTGTATTGGGAATTGTGCTGTACAGTTCTGTACTTCTGTGTGAGTATAATCATCGCATAGTGAGAATAATGTACTCTTTGGAACAACACGAGTTTATCGTTAAAATTGTGGAGAACGGAATCTGTTGTTGCTATGCAAAGGGCACTCAGAAACACATTTGCCCCACGTTCTTCCCCAGACAGGAACACAATGTGGTTGCTAGTGAGTAAATTTTAAGAAACAGGATCGCTTCTGACAAGGAGACTTACGGAAGTGCCACTCACCGATCTGAATGAAACTTTGCACACTTGTAGAACATCGAAAAATAATCGACACGTATTTTTTGTTTCGGCAACGGAGAAGATTTAACGGTAGAAACTACCCTTTGAACGTTAGGGGTGGTCTCCATGCATAGACAGAAAACAATCATTTAATATAGAAGAAAACATAATGTCAGGGGATTTTAGGTCAGCTGATTCAGAATCGGACATCAAAATTACAAAATTCAAAATGGCGGATCCAATATAGTGATTTAGAATTAACAAACTGTCTTCTGGATTGAAATTCTCTGCAGTTAACCAAGAACAATTATAGTTGGCAAGAGTTACTACGAGAAGTTGCAGACCGATTCTATTGATTTGAAACATTTTTATTTTAACGGAACGCTTGATTAAAGTAAGTCTCTGCACATCTCCTTATTCGGGATGCATATGAATAGTGAGTACCCTCGCCTCTCACTATGTCAGAACTTCATATATTCTCAATTGTTATAATTATGAATTTAATGAGAAAACGCTTCATAGTAATGATATTTCGTAAAAGAAGTGTGTGATGCATAAACATTGTTTACACCAAGCTCACCTTATTGCGGTAATAACTGTGACAAATCGCAAAATACAGCACATTTTTTTTAAATAACTGTTTCTGTATCACGCATATCTAATAAGATTTGCAAATCTGGGAGAAGAAAACTGATTATGAATCAGTGATTTGGATCTTAATTACATTATTACGGAGATGTAAATTTATGTTATAGAGGATAATATCAGTAAAATGTCTCAAAAAGTTTTTCCAAGGTATGTTTCCTTCTATGTTAAAGGATTGTTTTCGGTCTATGCTTAGAGACATCACCCCTAACGTTCAAAGGGTGGTTTCCACCCTTAAATCTTCACCATTGCTGAAACAAAAAAAAAAAAAAAATGTTTCGATTTTTTTTTTTAATATTCTACAAGTGCGCAAAATTTCATTCAAATCGGTGAGTGACACTTCCGTAAGTCTCCTTGTGAGTGAGACAGGGAAACATTGGACCCGCAGGCGGCTATTGTGGAAGATATTAGTTATCGACTCATTAGGTCACCCAAGAAATCTCTTCGTCGTTTGTGGCAAGAAACCGGCTATAGCTATTTAACATGTGATTTATGGGCGTTACTATTAACACTTAATTTGTATTCTCACTAGCACATAATTTGTTTTCTGCAATTTAGCGTCAAAAATCCAAAACCTCATTCTAATTGTAAGGTACACTGGCGATAATTTGCTGTTTTTCTTGACGCCTGATCGATATTATCCCGGATGAATTTTAACAAGTAAACATAGTCCCGTAAATCTTTCATCCTTCCTTGATCATTTGCCACAAACCACATGAAAATCGGACTTCAGTTAGAAATTCTAGACCCAAATGAAATCCGTGAGTTTTAAATTTCTCTCTCTCTCTCTCTCTCTCTCTCTCTCTCTATATATATATATATATATATATATATATATATATATATATATATAGTCTTGGATCTAAAAGAGCCAATGTCACTTTTTTGGCAAAAATAAGATGTTCGTCAATTTTAAAACCTATAAGTGGATATTTTCTTGTGCAAGAAAGGCAAATGTTGGTATGAATGGTACATATTCCAAACTATTTCGTGTTGACTTATATATTAAAACACAATATTTTACGTACTGTATCTTTATGCCTTCTTCTAATCTTGTCGACTAAGGAACAACTATAGTGTTCATTTCCACTTTTCTTACACATTTCTTCTGTTGCGTCTTCATTAACTATCAGAAGATTAACATATTTTGGGTCCTGTCCATATGCAACACAAGCGAGTATAGCTTGCATGGCAGGAATTAAGAGTAATGTCATACAGAAACTGAAATATAAAATAATCACGTGAAAGAAAATAACAACCATTGTCATTTGAATTATTCTTGTATTACTTGCCACTTATTGTTTCTAAAGCAAATTATTTTATTATACTTGTGGACATGTATCATGTTATTTCTTCCATATGTTATTTACAAGGAGGTGATTAGAAACTAATGCTACAAAGCCTGCAGTGAAACATGTATGTATTATTTCATACAACCAATACAGTCAACAGATAATACATACACTAGGTTATTTTTCGACATAGTCTCCATGTCGGTTGAAGCACTTCTCTCTTCGTGGGATGAATTTGAAGATTTATTCCTGGTAACAATTTTATCTTTGCATGTTCTGCCACGTTATCACGAAATATTTCAGCTGTTCGTCAGAAGCAAAGGGACGGCCTCCTAGCGCGGGTACACGTGAAAGTCGCTTGGAGCAAGGTCTGGGCAGTAAGGAGAGTGATCAATGAGTCCCAGAGAAACTGCTTTAATAGCGTGATGGTCTTCTAAGCTGTATGCGGGCGCGCATTTTCTCTCCCAGCCGCAAAATTTCGACAAAATTCTGCGAAATGCTAACGAGACATTCCATTTGACATTGCTGAGTCACTCATAAATGTTTGCTTTCATCTTTTAGTAGTTGCCAATTTTATCAGCCAAGAAGTCGAGCCGCGGTCAGTTATTTAATGTCTGTGTTATTGTAAGGTGGTATATGTCTTTATCGCATAGTTTCGAAAACTACCATTGCAACGGAGGTTATTGTAACGAGTGGATTATAAATTCGGAGTTGTTGAATCTACAGCATTGGTACACTATGTGATCAAAAGTATCCGGACACCCCCCAAAACATGTGTTTTTCATATTAGGTGCATTATGCTGCCACCTACTGCCAGGCACTCATTATCAGCGACCTCAGTAGTCATTAGACATCGTGAGAAAGCAGAATGGGGCGCTTCGCGGAACTCACGGACTTCGAACGTTGTCAGATGATTGGGTGTCACTTGTGTCAGAAGTCTGTACGCGAGATTCCCACACTCCTAAACATCCCTAGGTCCGTTGTGTCTGATGTGATAGTGAAGTGGAAACGTGAAGAGGCACGTACAGCAGAAAAGCGTACAGGCCGACCTCGCCTATTGACTGACAGAGATCCTCGATAGTTGAACAGGATCGTCAAGTGTAACAGGCAGACATCTATCCAGACTATCACACAGGAATTCCAAACTACATCAGGATCCATTCCAAGGCGTTAGGTGAGAAAACTTGTGTTTCATGGTCGAGCGGCTGCTCATAAACCACACATCACGTAGGTAAATGCCAAACGACGCCTCGCTTGGTGTAAGGAGCGTAAACATTGGACGATTGAATAGTGGAAAATCGTTGTGTGGAGTGACGAATTACGGTACACAATGTGGTGATCCGATGGCAGGGTGTGGGTATGGCGAATGCCCGGTGAACGTCATCTGTTAGCGTGTGTAGTTCCAAAAGTAAAATTCGGAGGTGGTGGTGTGTGGTGTGGTCGTGTTTTTCTTGGAGGGTGTTTGCACCCCTTGTTGTTTTGCGTAGCACTCTCACAGCGCAGGTCTACATTAATGTTTTAAGCACCTTCTTGCTTCCCACTGTTGAAGAGTAATTCGGGGATGGCGATTTCATCTTTCAACACGATCGAGTACCTGTTCATACTGCATGGCCTGTGGCACAGTGTTTACACGAAAATAACATCCCTGTAATGGACTGGCCTGGACAGAGTCCTAACTTGAATCCTATAGAACATCTTTGAAATGTTTCGGAACGCCGACTTCGTGCCAAGCCTCACCGACCTACATCGATACCTCTCCTCAGTTCAGCACTCCGTGAAGAATGGGTTGCCATTCTCCAAGAAACCTTTCAGCACCTGATTGAAAGTATGCCTGCGAGAGTGGAAGCTCTCATTAAGGCTAAGGGTGGGCCAACACCATATTGAATTCCAGCAGTACCAATGGATGGCTCCACGAACTTGTAAGTCATATTCAGCCAGATGTCCGGATAGTTTTCATCACATAGTGTAAGTGAAAAATTATTCAATTTTCTGAACATAGGTGTTTTTTTTTTTAAATATAAAACTGTGGCTGTTTTTGAATCCGGCTTCACGCTTGTCGTTGCGTATTCATATACTATAATTGATATTATAGTAAGAACTGGATATACACACAACTTTGGGATAAAATTACGTAAATCGAAAAGATAATAGTCTGCTTTTATTGTGGGGTAACAGTGAGCAGTTGGGGGTAATGGTGGTGGTGGTGGGAGATTCAGAATTTGGAGCCAATGCAATATGTCATACACTGCGGCCAACTAGTAGCCAGTTTGACCCTGTGCAATGATACATATCAAACAAATTTTCACTGGCATCTATAGTTACATTTTCGGAATTAAACTATTTACATACTCTTCTGTGGTTCAATCACAATCCATTCTACCGAATACCTCAATTTCAAAGTAGCATTTACTATTATGTTTGCTCAAACCGCCCAAATATAATGAAACATTAAAATTATGATTGCTTTCCTTTACTATTCTCAATGTTCAAACTGGACATAATGCAAATCAATAAAGAACACAGCAGACTAACTTGTCATTGCAACATTTTGGCTGTATTACATGTCTCACTTGTCCATGTACAAGTTAACAAAGACGTTATACTCATTTTCAATTACTTCTGATGATGTTAACTAAATACAAGAAAAAACTACAAGAAACTGGTATAATTATGCAAGAGCATGAATTTGAGACACAATGATTACACAGCCACGCATACACACACACACACACACAAAAGAAAAAGTTCTGTGCACCTCACCCGAGGGTATGAATTTGATCTATTTTATTACATACACATAATACAAATTTCGAAGCCCTAGAAAGATCGATCGGGCAATTTTTTGTTATGGGCAAAAAAACTTGAGCAATTTTGGATAGGAAGGATCACAGCTATACAGAAAAACCAAAGTTCTGTTCAGTGGACCACAGAGTATGGAATCAATGTATTTTGTTACACAGAATCCGAATTTCGAAGCCCCAAAACGATCGACTGTAACAATTTTTTGTTATGGTCGAAATACTTGAGCGATTTTAGATAGGAAGAATACACGTAATACAGCCATAACAAAAAAAAAAAAAATCTGTGCAGCGAACTCCAGGTGTGGATTTGATGTATTTTGTTACACAGATTCTAAATTTCGAAGCCCCAAAACGATCGACTGTAACAATTTTTTGTTATGGTCGAAATACTTGAGCGATTTTAGATAGGAAGAATACACGTAATACAGCCATAACAAAAAAAAAAAAAAAAAAAAATCTGTTCAGCGAACTCCAGGTGTGGATTTGATGTATTTTGTTACACAGATTCTAAATTTCGAAACCCCAGAACGATCGACCGTGACAATTTTTTGCTATGGGCGAAATACTTGAGCGATTTTAGATAGCAAGAACACGTAACACAGCCATAAAAAAATCTCTGCAGCGAACTCTAGGGTGTGCATTTGATGTATTTCGTTAAACAGTATCCAAATTTCCAAACCCTAGAAAGATCGATCTGGCAATTTTTTGTTATGGGCAAAAAAAACTTGAGCAATTTTGGATAGGAAGGATCACAGCTATACAGAAAAACAAAAGTTCTGTTCAGTGGACCACAGAGTATGGAATCAATGTATTTTGTTACACAGAATCCAAATTTCGAAACCTCAGGATGATTGACCATACCAATTTTTTATGGGCGAAAAACGACCAACTTAGGATAGGGAAGATACATGTAATACAGCCATACAAAAAAAAAGTTATGTTCAGTACATCCAAGGGTATATATTCGATGTATTTTGTTACACAGAATCCAAATTAAACCCTAGGGCGATTGACCGTGTTAATTTTGTTATATGGACGACAAACGTGTGCCCTCCCTATCCAAAATCGCTCAAATGTTTCATCCTTAACAGAAAATTGACAGGGTTAATCGTCCTGGAGTTTCAACATTTGGATTCTGAGTAACAAAATACATAACATTTTTTTTTGGGTGTGTTTCTGTGTTATCATTGATCGGGGAGCTGTGTAGCACCAAATTGTGCATCTAAAGTGGTAGTAAATCTGAAAAAAATGTCTGGACAAGTCTGAATATGGTAACTAACACTAACGTGTCTCTAACAGGTATGACTTCAGAAGCAGATCTTTTGTTTATGATCACTTGAAACAAACGAACAGTAAAATTTCAAAAGTACGTAAGGTGTACTCGAATGTAAAGTACGTTGATTTAGAACTTACTGAAAGAGAGAATTTTAATAGACTTAGACAGTAAATAATAATGGGAAACGTAACAATGTGTAACATTTTATCATCATCTGTAATGACTACGAATGTCATACCTCTGCCATAAAGTAGTGTTTAAATCGTTAGAAATTCCTCTTACCGACCGCCAAGGTAGAGGCCAAAAGGTGTCAACAGGTGTGTTGACAAACAATTAAATTTTAAGGTAAGAAAATAAGGAAGAAAAACTATATTTTAAACAATAAAGCAGAGTCTCGAAAATTCGGCCTAATGTAGATCGAAGAGTGGCCAAGTTTCTGAAATGCCGGGTTATCGGGAATGGGGTTAAAAGAGAAAAAGTACGAGTGTTTCCTCAGAAAATACAGTACTGTACTTGGTGTGTATTGGTTGCTGGAGAATACAACAGAGAATAAACGGTCTAAATAGGCTACCCTTAATTAATCGACTAACCCTGGCAAAGGTTGATTGCAGGTAGACTGAACGGCTGAACGCGCGTGGTGAAGGAGTGCGAGTCTGACGCGAGAAAAATGAATCCGGGAAGGGAGGACAAACGCACGCGGGCAATGACCTTGAACAAAGTCTCCGCGCGTGTTTTTTCCACCTTGCCAGGGTGTGGCCAAGTTATCCAGACTGCCAGGTTATCGAGTACCGAGTTTTAGGAACTCTACTGTATTATTAACTTAGCATGACCATCTAGTAAAGATGGCAGCACGCTTTTAATATGTACAGTGAAACCTGTCAACTTGGCCACCTCTATAAGTTGGCCACCTGCTTATCTTGGCCTAGTTCGTCTTGAACCTGCATTTTCCCATAAGACATTTTCGTTACTTACTACTCTATAAGTTGGCCAACTGTCTATCTTTGAAGTTGGCCACACTGAAGCAATGTTTACCCTATGATGATAATGATAAATTTACCTGTGTATCTTGGCTACGCAAAATACAGTTTTGTTATTTTTCTTAACTCTTTCGAATTCCCATATGAGAAGCAGATGTTTTGTATTTGTGACTGGACACAAAGAAGCATAGATTCGCACGATTTGTTCTTGGAGGTCAATGGCCAGAACACTACTCTCATAAAGGGGTGGTGAAGGAAGGTGTGAATAAGAAAAAGCACGTACAGGAATTCAGGAAATGGTTGTACGTATTTGTTTACCCTGTCTGTTTTGGTAAAATCATATGTATCAACTTCTCTCATCAGTGGGAAGCTTTAGTAATTCCGGAAAATTCTCAAGGTTAAAACTAACCATCTCAATTGTCAACTATTGGCACCTGTCGGCTTGTCAAAAGATAGCGGAGTTTTTGATATATGAATTCCCTGAATATTTTCTCAAAACATCGTTTGCTCCGAGGGAAACACTTCTAGCTCATTAACAAGAGGTAGTTAACTACAATATTAGAATGTACATATCTGCCAAAAAGAATAAAACAAATACGTCCAGAATGAACCACCATTCAGTAACAACTAAAAAGAAGTCATACAAATTGCATAAGAATTTCTCAATTTATAACTTAGCTTTTCTTGTTTTCAATCTGAATAACTCGGTGTGTTATAATATCAAATTCAAACAACTGCGTACATACTTTTCTATTTCATGGTTCTTTGTGTTATTGTGTTTTCAATCCGAATAATCTAATGTACCAGACTAGTTCTCAGGAAGAGAAAGGTATGCACATATATTAAACATACTATAGTAATATTTTCTAGTACTGTATATTTTTATGATTACTCTATATACATTATTTATAAGTAGCTGTCGTGCCACTGCTTATTAAAATTTTACAATCAAGTAATACTAAAAATCCTATTCTAAAAATATACAAATCACACTTATTTTCTGTAAGTTGGCCACCTGTCTAAGTTGGCCACTTTTCGATGGAACCGATGGTGGCCAACATAGACAGGTTTCACTGTACTAATGCTCTAAAATTATGTTTTCCAAACATACAAGAGCTAAGGAATAAATCATACATTGCCTCAGATTTTGCCTTGGAAAATGATTTAAATAGTTGTTGTATGAGTAAACATTGGAATACAGAAATTGTATTCCAATGCCATATTGTAGGCGGATTTATATTGACAAATATTTATAGCAGAAACAAATATATAAGCGGGGTGTTGCTGCTGAAAGTCACATAAGATGCCGTCAACCAGATATACCTTTTCTTAATGTTAAACGTGAATTTGCATCAACTGTTATATTTGGAATTTGAATTAACTCTTAATACTTAAATACTTCCATAGACGAAATCAGAAGAAGCAATTGAAATAGTAATAGGGTCTATTAATATATATTAATATATTAGTCAATATAGTCCCTTTAGTAAGGATTTCATTATTAATTATGTTAGGACTGATGACGTCATAGAAGTAGTTAAGGAATGGACAGGTTTAAGCATTACGTAATTCCGCAAATACGTGTTGTTAATTTTGTTTCCAGTGAGTTCCAAAGACGTGACCTAGAATGAACCTTATAATGATCATATTAATATTTTGCATTGACTTGTAAATATTATAATGAAAGAAAGAATTGCAATTTTTATTTAAGTTTGTGTTTAAGATTGAACTTTAAAGAGCAAATAAATAAAACAAAAATTTTAGGTTTGATTCAAAAATTTATCAAAAGACTGCAATCTTGACCAGTAATTAGTTTTTGAATCAGGGACCACAATATTTTTGAATGACCCCTAAATCGAGTTTACATATTTTCCACGGAATAAGCACATCATACTGAGTTAACTGATAGTTTGGGCTTGGCTACATTGTATGTAGTTTTCCAGATATAAGGCCTGCAAGAAAATTTTTGATTTGAATATATTGGCTCTTTTGATCCAAAAATAAGTAAGTGACAGAAACATTTGCATGAAAATAAAAGTGAAACATACATCGAAATATACTTTCTTTACCTAGCAGACGTATTGTTCGGAACCTAAACTGTGAGTTCTAGATCTTAGCACTTAGGCTGAGAGTGGAAGTGATAAAATCACAGGACTTACCCACTGCAAATAATCTCGAGAGTAAAGTTGTATTCGACATTCCTAAAAATCCCATAAAAATATCATCACTCATATTGCGAAACCCCTTACTATGCGTTTTAATGTTTTTTCCCCCTCAAAATGCTTTTCCTAGTATACTTAAAATAGCTAAAGTTACTCCCAAATACAAAAAGGGAGATTGTTCGTGTCCGTCTATGGTGGCTGCGACGACTCATGAAGCGTGGGCTTTACACGAATCATAGAACTGCTTTCTCTCACGTGTCATGAATCGGAAGAATTCGGTACGATTCGTGGAGCTGCCTTCCGAACGCATGCCTGAGAAAAAGCGAAACAATAGGAATGCGCCAACAACGTTGTCAAACTTAGAAGACATGGCAAACAAGCGAAAGAAACTGCACTTTAAAGAAACTATAAAACGAACACTAATAATTATTCGAATTAAACGGTAGCAATAATAATAGCAAAACTATAAAATAATAGCAAAAATAAAAAGAATAACAACAAAACGAAACTTAGTGGCAGTCCGACAACACTAAACCCTCAGGAGATGTTCTCACATAATTCAGTAGAACATACTTTTGGAGACTCAATTTGAATTTGGCAAGGGAAGCTTACTATTAATGCAATAGAGTTGCTAACAATGTTTGAAAATAAGTATTTTGATCTAGCGACATTCTGCGATTTTATTATACCGTTTGATTGTGTAGATTTTGTAGTCTTATATGATAAATAAGCTTATTATGGTTTCCCTAGCAGTAGTTTGAAATTTATAAAATCCTATTTAGATGACCGTAAGCAGTGTTGACAATATACATTCAAACATCCTGGAATTAAATAATGGGGTACCGCAGGGTTCTGTTTAGGGTCCTTTACTTTTTTAATAATGATAAATGACCTTTAATATTAATAATTCCTTTTTCAAAGATAAGGAAAAATATAATAATGCTGAAGTTACGTCTCTTCGTGTGTATTTATACTCAGCCACTACGTAATTTGGACATGTAAAATATATGTATACAAAACTTTCCCCTAGTGCCCTACGTATTAAGAAACGTAAATAATACAGTTCCTCATGAATATACCTGAGAAATTCATATTTTTCGTTTTTTTCACAGTATAATCGGGTATGGGATTTTACTTTGCAGTGTACAAGTTAAGTATATGATGTCCTAATTTTGTAGAAAAAAGTTGTCAGAATCATTGTACAAAAACTTGATAAAGAACACTGTAATCCGCTACTTATTAGACGTATTAAAATAACGATGGTAGCGAATTTATCTATTTATCAAGTGCTACTTTAACTCAAGCAAGACCTCATGAATATGACATTTAGCACTTAGACAGGAGATGCAAGGTGTCTACTGGAATACCAGAAAGTAAATTCATGACTTTTTCATGACTTTTCATGACCTTTTTGTTCAAATTTTCATGACCATGGCGATAAAAATTTACCATTAGTAATAATAAACCCCTACCATCAGTGGTGCATCGGTTAAGATGAAGATCACATTATGTTCTTATTTGTCTAATGTACATAATGTCGAGTACCCATGATAGTTTGCCATTGCCTTAAATGGGATGATGATGATGTACTAAGGACGGGACCTACAGCTTATCGTGGGATCCGAACCACTTCTGTCACCAACGGAAATCGAACGCGAGACCCCTTGATTACAAGGCAACGAGCTTAACCACTCATCCACAGGGGGCATTTTCTTTCAATACTGGGATGTAATTTATTCAAGTAGGGTTTAATTTACTGTCTCGAGAAAATGCACACTATTAATTCTTAATCAATCGTTATGCCATTTGAATTTCTTAAATATTTACTCTTATCATTGTAATAGTAAAATATGGAATTAAAAAAAAAGAAAAAAACAGGCAGTGTTTTTGACATTGTTTATTTTGAACTTATCACATAATTAAAGATCATAGTGAGTTTAGTAAAAAAACATTTCATAAAGCTTTATATGTAAAAAATTGTATTAGTTTACATAGAGTCTGGATACTTTCATATACTTTTAAGCTCTTTCCAAAGTATTCATAATTTTAGGGGTCGCTGAGATAAATAGTGACATTTTAATCCAATTCAACTTCAAGATCATACTCCACTCTCTAGGAGTGAGGTTGGGAGGGGGGCGAGATTTTAAAAGTAATCAAAAACGACCAATATTAGTGTTAAATTCATAGTTTTCGATGTCTCTGAGTTTAACGATATCAGTTTTCATGATGTTCAAGTTCATCGTCACCCCTTGGGGTAGGGGTAGGAGAGGATGACCTTTTCAGATAAGATAGCTAATTAGTAACTACTGTAATTAGAGCGAATTAAAAACATTAACATATTTTCTCGTGCTTGCACGGAACTATGCGGGTTGCTAGTCTTAAATATCACTATTGTGAATCTTAAAGAAAGAATCTAAAATTCTGCCGCCTTGTGCTCGAGCACAGAATAGCACTTACCTAAATACGGGCGTGCTCTTACCAGTGAATCACTCTATACTGTATTTGAAGTTATAATTCTGAGTATAATTATCCATCTAGCAGAAATGTGTCTGAAATTAAGCACTCAGAGAACTGCCCAAAGACAAAACAAATTATAAAAGAAATTCGTTTAAAAAAAAATAGATCATCAAATTTAAAATCTGCAAACTCAAACGAATAATATTATTTGCATAAGTCTAAAGGCCCAAAAATAGACAATTTACATTTCTTAGAAGTAAAGAAATAGCAGATCAGAAAGTTGGACAGTAAAAAGTTGTTACTATATTACAGAGACTAGAAGATGAAATGGGGAGCAGTTAGGAAGACAGTAAAGTATCAGTTTGCCAGCACTAACTGGTGGGGGAAATTCTCACAATTACTGACCTGATACAACTGTTTCAGTACATGCAGTATGAGGTATAAAAGTATGAAGTATAAAAATATACTCTGAGATTTCAGATTTTCATGACCAGTTGGGTAAATAAAGGACTTTTTCATGGCTTTCATGACCACTAAGCAAAATATATGACTTTTTCATGACTTTCATGACTTTCATGACCAGTAGACACCCTTGATGCATATGTACAACGTTAGATGGTGTAAGAAAATTGATGTACCTTTCAGTAGATTATCCAAAGTCAAAAACATTTATTTAATTGTAGGATCGAAGTTGTTTAATCAGCTAACAACGTGCATGGACGGGCTGCCGATTAAAGGCCTATAAAATAAAATTGTATGACAGGTTCATAGCAAATCTATTTTACTTGATAAAATGAGCTCATTGAATGTAAGGGAACTATGTCGTAACCTGCAATGTGTTATCGTATTTCAATTATTATTGTGATATTTACTATATTTATCTGATTATAGTTTTTAGTCATTACTTTTACATATTATGATTGATTTTTACTTCAACTGTATGTATATATGCGCTAATTAACATTTTTGGAGGCTGGTTTTAACAAGTTTACCTAATACAGTTAGACAGGAGGAGCAATCAGAAGACCAGATCTTAAATGCTGTTTTCCCTATTACATTCTTATGAAGTAGTCTCCGCGATGCCAGCTTCCTTAACGCGGCAACACACTACGAGATCTGTACAACGTTGCAGCACTTCCAGTTATTGTATGCTGTTTCTTTACATAAGCGCGGGGAATTTAAAGATTGGGCTGCAACATGGCTCTACGATTACCGTACAGAATATGTTGGAATAAACATTTTTTAAAAAGTAATCATCTACACACTTAAACCCTTTCTCGTTAAAAGTTCGAAATATTTTAAACATTAGTGTTCCATAATTTCGAATTGTGTTTTGTACATTTATCTACCTACCACGGTAAAGGAGATTAGAGCATCATACATTTATTTTAATGACGCAAAGAGTGTCGAGTGATAAAAATTGACATATTGTTTACAGGAAATTATTTCACGAGATCTCGTTTCCCATATATAACCCTATAAACATTGATTGACCAAAAAGGCACTATAAAATTCGCACTTTTTCATTAATTTCTATTTTTTTCTCACTACATACTATAAAGAAAAATTTGTATGTCTTAAGTATTGAAAAGACAACATTCCAGCAATTCTAACGAGGTACTACATAAAAGTTTTGACTGAGCGTCGGAGCAGCATCGCGAAGTCAGGGCCCTCTCTTTATAAAATGGACAGAAGCTATTAAGTTCATAATCCTTTCACCAAAAATATAAATGATAAATTGAAAGCTTACCCCATATTGCGCAAAATTCCTGTGGCTGTTTTACCTATCAAAGCACGTAGATGTGGAAAGCTGCAACCACAAAGACGTCTCTTGAAATTTAAAAAAAATCAATTAATTAATGATGCAACTGAATACTGACACATTTGTACAGTTAATTAAAGGATAGAAAAAAGTAAATTATATTTGATATTTTGAAATAAATAATATGACGTAAGCAGTGACGAGACCAGCTTTAATTTCTTAGGGGGGGGGCAAAGGAGGGACAGAGACATTTTTGGGGAGTGACTATTTTTACATACCAAAAATCGTAGTTTTACAGGGTTTGTCCAGGGAAGTAGTAGAACCAGGCCCGGCGCTAGAAGTTTTGCCGCCCTGAGCGGTACTTTCACATGCCGCCCTTTTATTATTTTCTTTCTCACATTTTGCCGCTCCTGTATTCTTTTCTTTTTCAGATTTTGCCGCCCTGGGCGGTGGCACGGTTTAACCCCCTTTTGCGCCGGCCCTGAGTAGAACTTATTTTTCCCGCCAAACATGGTGAAGGAGGGGCAATGTTACTGCTGTGGTTGAGTAGTGGGATGTCTTAGCTACCAGCGCGCCAATCACCAGTCGCCTCCAAGCCTTCAAGGAGTGAAGATGGAATTTAAGGCGAACCTCTTTTAAGGTACTTTGTCTTTTCCGCAATGAATCGTTTGTTACAGCAGCGTTATGTGGTGAAGTTTTGCGTCAATTTGGATAAAACTGTGAATGGGACCTATGACATGATCAAGTCTGCTTATCAAGAGTCGAGCAAGTCGAAAATGAAATTGATGTTGATCAGCTTTCTTGACTGGAAAGTACCGGTAGTGGTTCGCAGAGAGTTTGTACCACCTGCTCAGACTGTGAATGCTGCATTCTGCGTAGAAGTACTTGAAAGACTCAGGAAACAAATCGGGGCCGTTCAGCAATCGCTGGAATCATGGAAACTTCATCACGACAATGCGCCGAGCAACACCACCTTCCTGATCAAACATGGTCTCACACAGCTTCCTCAACCACCCTATAGTCCAGATGTCGCTCCTGTAGACTTCTTCCTCTTCCCTCGACTAAAAAGGCTCATGAAAAGACGGCTCGGTCCAAGTCATTCAAGAGGCCGTAAACGAGGGAGCTAAGGACCACTGCAGTTTCTGCGTTCCAGGGAGCCTTCAGTGATTGGTAGAGTTGCTGGAGGGGTATATTTTGAAAACTATTAAGTCGATGTGTCAAAATTGTGATTTTTAAATCACTCCAAGGGTGCCCATCAGGGGGGGCACTCGCCTCCCCTAAGAGGAAATTGTACTTGGAAATATTGAAAACCCAATAGAATTTTTACATTAGTTACAGCAAAATTAGAAACTATATTTGAAACGTCGCTTATACTCCCCCCCCCCCCCTTGGAAACTACAACATGGGCGTTCTTGAACCAGTCCTACCACTTTTCGGACAAACCCTCTCTTATGTTTGAGTTTTTTAACTGTACAACGTTATTACGTTGTTGTTTTCATATTATGTAATTATAAATTAAACTTATTTCAAGTAAAATACTGCAACTAACAAACAAGGTAACGTCAAACATGAAATATTTTTCAATGCAACTTTGATAGCCTAAACATAAATTGAACGATTTTTGTGTATGCTACAAGTAACACATTCGTCTATACAGACACGTAGCCAAGGTGTGGTCCGGACCCTCCTCCTCCCCCCCCCCTTCGTGACCAGAAAGAAAGAAATTAAGGAAGGATGAAACAAAAAGAAACGAGAAAAATAATAACTAGCGTTAAAAATTAATATACATATATATATATAGGAAGCTTTTGGTTAGTCTTTCCTATGACAAGATTTGTATGACTTGTAATACGTAGTGGCGAATGAGCGGGATATTCTGGGAAAGTCAGGAAATTTAAAAATTTCTAAAAAAGTTACGGAATTCTCAGAATTTCTGCTACTAGTCAGGGAAATTTCAAGCTTTCGAAAGTATAGTGCCGTTCCGTAACAGTGTGGACATTTTTTATCATAATTTTTCGCCAGTATACACAGTGGTGCTCCCCCCCCTTATGTCCATGACTCACCCCCCAATTGTCTATCCGTAGGTGTTCTTCCATGAAAAGGATCTTTTCAATTAATTTTTACACCCCCTCAAACATATTTATATAGATTTTCCCCCCCAAATATTTCAATGACGCAGTTTGCGTCATAGCCCCCCTCTGTGGGCACCCCTGGTATACAACATGTTATTTCAGAAACAGTTTTCTACTGCTCTTTTAACCTGTCATTTGCAACAGACACTAGTTCACGGAATAATGAAAGCAAACAAGTTATGTGGAAAAGTTTTTTTAACATTTGATTCAATAGAGAAAGGAACGCGGTTATTGTGAAAATATTTTACAAGATATTATTGAATATGTACTTTTTATAATATTGGATATGTACTTTTATAATAGTTAAGGTCACAATGAAAGGAAAACTGTTATATTTGAATTAACAAACGAACAACGTAAGTATTGTAAAATATTTTTGAATACTTTTTTTTAATGTTTTATTCGAGATTTCTTCATAGTTTATTAAAATACTTACTAGCATATCCTTATTTTATTGTCCTAACAAACCAGTATATGTTGCTAGTAAAGTAGTTTAGATTGATCGAGCACCTCGGTCTTCAGTATTTCATGTCACGGACCCCCCCCCCTTTACGAAATCCTGTCTACGTGCCTGGTCTATATCATACTTAAGAGTACGTTTGTTTTATCTTAACACGATTCCCGTCCAGTAGCGTCATTTCAGATTTTTCTTGGGGGGGGGCAAACCCCTTGATATAAGTAAAATTTCGCGTTTTTCACTGACTTACTACTATTCTATTGATAAAATCTATATAAATCTTAAACTCAGGGGGGCAAATGCCCCTCCATGTCCCCCCTAAATGACGCCCTTGTTTCCACCTAAAGGATGGATCTATCTGCAACGCATTGTTGCCACGCTACGGTTAAGTTGACAGTTACAATACTCTAGGAACACAGCAAAACGCGACACCATTCACAAATCACTGTAACACACTTATTCGCGTGCGGCAAGTGAGCACTTCAAATACCCGCCAAATAGCAATGACCTCATTTGATAGGCTGGCTGACAACTAACGTCACTAACACGACAAAGTCAATAAGACATCCATTGGATTAAAACGTTCAAGTGAATGCAAGCATAAAGTACTTTAAAGGGCAACTAAGTGCACTGGCGGGAAGTGTGCCAAGATGAAACGAACATACTTCCAGTAATCTGTTTTGATATTCCAATGTTATAATGGAAAATGTTAATGAGAAGACATTTGACGATTGTACAATATAAGACAACTAGATTTTTACAGCATCTTACGTGTGTCTATGGTAATAATGAAAGAATAAAAGTGTGCTTTTATTAATGAAGCGTAATGTGCCGCAGAGAACATATCGATCACTTCCGACAGCTCAAGAAGTTTGTATTCTTCTTGCTTTATCGCAAGAACAGCCAAATACGTTAACCTGGTATCCAGCATTCTATTAGTACGGGCAAGCGCCCAGGTTTCACGAGTTATCGCGGTCACTACAGCAGTATTTACGTAGGTTCCGAGAACAAAGTTAACCGCACCAGCTCCTGTCGAGAGAACGAAGAGTTTGACAGCCATGAAAAAAGAAACTAGCAACCTTTCCTTACACGCGGCTTAACTTCATAACTTTGTTCTTTAATAAAATATGATTAAATAAAGTTTATCACATTTATTGTTCTTTCATAATTTGTGCTGAAGATAAAGACTCATTATACCAAATTTACGAAAGAATTCGGTGGTGTACATTAAGAGAAAATGTAAACACAGGATAGTGGACCATGAGTTTTGGTAAATAACAAAAATGTAACCAGTGAAATCTGGCTTTTTCGTCGAATTTTCATCCCATGATAAAAGTAACAGTCAAGTGATATTGAAATACAGGGTAACTAAATAGACGAACAAAATGTAAAAAATTTATTTAACTTTATTAAACATAATTATTGAATTTTAAATAAAGACACTTACGAATTGAATTATTACTGCAGTTTTCTTTAGTTTTTTTAATCCTGCATGCTGTTTTTTATGTTCTTTATACTGTTGTTTCGCTTTTTCAAAATGTCCAATTAAATCGAGATCTCCCTCTTCATGAGCAAGGGCCAGAAAAGCATTCTCCAAAGTCGTGACGTTTAAATTTTCAATTAGTTGCTTTGGGGAGCTCTCCATCAGTACTCGACCAGCTCTGAGGAAACCAACCTATAATCCAGACGAAAATGAGAAAATAAGTGGAGGAAACTACTAACATCAGAAGGTGATTACAGCACAAAATAGGTGATCTCAAGTTATAACCCGACATCGGATTTTTATGCACTTAAAATTCATGAAATATGCATGCACTATACTGTTAAATGTGTTAGAATATGCACTTAATAAGCACTTACAATGCAACAAGAAAGAGTATTTTCAAACATATACAATAAAGGTGTGATGAAGTTTTGTATGTGAAATACAGGGTTTGTCCGGGAAGTAATAGAACTGATTTTATTCCGCCATGACTGTACTTCGGAGCGTGCGCGCACCGACTGGATCCGGTAGAGGGCGTTCCTAGCTAACGAACGAGCGGCTGGTCAGTTGTCTCCGAGCACACGGAGAGTCAGGACAGGCTGTTTCGCGCGACGTGTTTCTGTGAGTGGTGCAAGCCGAAAATGCAGCGTTAGTTAGAGCAGAGGTACGCGATTAAATTCTGTGTTAAACTCGGTAAATCTGAGACAGAGACGTTTGATATGATCAAGCAGGCTTACCCAGATGATGCTTTAGCAAGAAGTGGTGTGTTTCGGTGGCACAAGGCCTTTTCGGAGGGCCGGGAAGAGGTCGCCGATGAAGACCGTGCTGGAAGACCTTCGACTTCGACGAACACCGACAATGTGACTCGTGTGCGTGAAGTTTTGAACTCAGACCGTCGACTAAGTATTCGTTTAATTGTCCAGATGTTAAATTTACCAAAAACTGTGGTTCATGAAATTGTGACGGAGTATTTGAACATGCGCAAGGTGTGCGCGAAGATTGTCCCAAAAGTGCTCACTGACGACCAGAAATTGCGGCAAATGGAATTGTGCCAAGAAAATTTGAACATGTATGAAAGTGACCCCCAATTTTTGAATAACGTAATCACAGGTGATGAATCATGGATCTTTGAGTATGATCCCGAGACAAAGAGGCAATCTTCCGAGTGGCACACGCCGGCGTCTCCTCGCCCAAAAAAGGGAAGAATGAGCAAATCCAAAGTGAAAACGATGCTCATTGTCTTTTTTGACATCAAAGGCATAATAATATTTTCTCGGTACTACACAATAAATTTCTAAGTTCGATAAATCCTTGGACACTTCATTATAAGTTTGACTTTAACCCATTACACTCATAGACTCGTTAACACTTTATGCAAGACAGTAGTCCTTCTTGGTTTGAAAGACTGTCTACCATAAATTTGTTCCTCCTGGACAAACCGTCAACGCCAAGATTTACGTGGAAGTGCTCAAGAGACTCAAACGAAGGGTCAATCGGGTTCGACCAGACATCGGAGCCTACTGGAAGCTGCACCACGACAACGCCCCGGCTCACACCGCCTTTCTTGTGAACAGTTACCTGACCAAGGCCGGCATCCCAACGCTTCCGCAGCCGCCTTACAGCCCAGATGTGGCCCCAGGACTTATTTTTGTTTCCTCTCCTGAAACGCCCGATGAAAGGCAAGCATTTTGAGACGACAGAGGGGATCCAACCAGCTTGCACCGCGGCTCTCAAGGCTATTACGGAGAATGACTTCCGTGACGCCTTCAATGCTTGGAAATCGCGCTGGCAGCGCTGCATCGACGCAGAAGGAGCCTATTTTGAAAGTTTTTAAAGAATTGTAACGATTGGCTCAGTAAATGTTTTTAAATCGACTCAGTCCTATTACTTTCCGGACAAACCCTGTATGACATCGAAAGTTTACTTTACCTTACAGGGCCTTCTCTTCAGGATTTATGTTTATGACAGTTACAGTTTATAGATTCTTAACTCTGTAAAACACATACAAATTATGAGATTAAAATAAACACATTGATGTGAGAACATAATATCTAGTTTTTCTTCACATTTGTATTTTAGAGTACATTTACCTGTACTTTACACGAAATAATAGGATCCTTACGTTTCTACACGTTTCCACCGTACAAAAATGTTTTGCCTTTCGGTAATTAGCATTGCAGTATATAAGATGCTTCTCTTCATTTTTTGGTGTTACTGTAGTTGTGACAGTGTAGCCAGAATATAACCTGTTAACATCAATAGATATTACTGGACAATATTTGTCGAAAGGAACAAGTTTAGTATCTACCTATTTTTTTTTCTGGCAGTTCAAATTTAATCCTTGAACATATTTTCCCATGTTTTCAATTGTTTTGTTGTCGGAGATTTCTAGCAATAACGTCCATCAATTTCTTTCCCAGAAAGAGAAAGAGAGAGCCCGAATTTACCAGAAACTGACTGGAGCTGGTGCCAAACTTCATAAGCTAGAACTAAGCATGCACTGAGCAGCATCCATCGCGTCTCTTGTTTCTGAATTGATATTGACGCGATAGTAAACTGTCTATCATTATCAGACTTGTCTTAATGTCTTGCCAATTGTAGCTCTGCTGATTGACTACTAACATTATTGGTCCTCTACAAACTAGATATTCTTCCATCTTCCTATGTAAAAAGTCGTTCTGTTGCATAGACTTGAATTGCGTTGCATAGACATGCATTGCAATGCATTGAAAACAGGGGTAAAAGTGCGGGGGAACGTGGGGGGATGCCGTCCTCCTACCTCCAGAAAATAAGTACGACGTTCCCCCAGTTCCTAAAAAAATATAATGGACAAAGAAAGGCAGGAGTACGACGGGACGTCAGGCCGCTACCTACCGTCCTCATACTTTTTCAGATCCACTTTTACCCCTGATTGAAAATACAAACTAAAATTGGATTTATTCCATGTTGTAAGTAAACATCCAGAATAGAAACATATAGAGTATACTGAATACTCTTAAACACTAATATATGCTCTAACCTTTGAAATGTGCATTAATAAGCACTTTAAAACTTTAAATTCGAGCTGTATTATTGTTGTCAAGTTTAACAGATATATATATAAGCAAACAAAATATGCATTTGCATAAAAATCAGACGTCTATAGTTCCTTAGCCTAGTTTTAAACAGAAGCATATCGTAGCATTTCTAGTAGCAGATGTGCTACCAAAAGTCTCGCATAATATTCTATGGCATCAAAAGTATATAGTTCTTTTACACGGTAGCATTTTGATAAGTATCTCGTCGTGACGTAGCAAAACAAAGGACTGGAGAAGAGCGCAATTAAGGCTCCGAAACTAAAAACAGAAATTTCAGTCGCTATTTCTTCTAAAGGCCCTTGTCGCATATGCTTATTATGATACAAAGGACTTTTAACTTTGTACAAACAAGGATGCTCCTCATATTTTTTAATCAGCATAATAATAGCATCCCTACTTCAACTCATTTTTCTTTACTGCAATTCGATTTCCCACACACGAAAAAAGGAGCATGGATATTTGGTACAAAATCTTTCTCTTCCTTTTAACACACCACGGCGCTGCAATCGGACCAGAAATGCTGGGGAAAACGCCACAAAATATAGCAGGTTCTATTGACAAGAAATGCCATAAGATATGCCATGGAATGGGAAATGCTATAGCATTTGCTACTTTACAGGGTAGGATATCGATGATACGTTCCGTCGAAATGCTTCCGTCGAAAACTAGCCTTAAGGAACTGGGTTGGTCAATGCAGAAGAATGAAAAATAAAGGCCTACACCCTGATTATAAATGATTCGTTGGGTTTTAAACTGAAGTATGTCAAAAGCTATTAATGCGTTTTTGCTAATGGTGAAACGAAAGAACACATTTGAAAGTTTAATTTCTCATATTGGTAATCTTGGCTCTGGTGACAGTTGGATTTTTTAACTTTTACTCATACTACTGTACTAGAAGTAGGTCTTGGAATGCATTTCGTATTCAATTAAATAAGATCATTCCTTCTTCAATAAATTTGATGATCAGATTCTTAAATATTACATAGAGATTTTGTGTGATCCTTCGTTAGGAATTAATTTATGAAAATTTGAGATAGTTTTGGAAAGAGAAGTAATTCGCAATTTTATCTAATTCAATTAAATGTTAATTTGATTTGGAATAGTATGTTTATAATTTGCAAGAATATGAAGGTTTATTTATTTTTAACGAATTTAATTACTAAATACTTGCTGCTAAGTTGTTACTTGAATTAAATTAGATAAAGATATTTTCTCTAAAACTTGGAATAAATCTTACTCTAAGGTGAAACATTAAATAACACCAATTATTTTAAATGCCTTTTTTTTAATTTATTTAATCTCAAATTGCATTGTGAATAGTATTGAAGTATGCAAGTGTGGAAATTTTTCCATTCTATTCTCTTTCTTTGAGGGGGAGGAAGGTTTCCAGGAATTTTGCCTATGTAAATTCAACCGACTATTCATATACGTGTAGCTTGGTCATGTCCAGTGCACTTTTTGCTTCGAGCGCTCTGAGCTCAACCTGGAAATCTCTATTGAAAACAAAAATCCTATCCGAGCTTTCTCATAGCTAAGCGGTTAGCATAAGTGCCTTCCTGCTGGGGCTCATGCGGTTCAAATCTTACGTTAAAGATCCATGTCTCATATAGCCTTGCTGCTGAAAGGGACGCTAAACTCAAAATTACATCACAATCCTATTCCTTTCTATTTAAATATCTACTAGAAATTTATCATGTTACATAACAAGCTAGAATCTTTTTCTTTCAAGTGTGCCCTCGGAAAATATGTGAAACATACTTCGGCCCTACCTCCGCCACCCTCTGACGGAGAAAACCCTCCCTTTGCTTAGAGGAAAGAAGTGAATGACCACGGCTATGTTGCCAATTTATCACACATCGAATGGGAAATCAGGTATGGGAAACATCTGATCACACATACCCATCACACAGGTATGGGAAATCACACATCGACAGCAGCGCCAACCAGCACGACACTCGAAATAGAAAGTCTCTGACCCCTTCATTGAAACATATGAGATATTCATAGTACAAGGGATTCAAGTGCAGTTACCAAATGTTAGCGAAAAAATACAAAAACATTACACGTTCCGTCTAAATATATGGGAAAGTGAACACTGTTTTCTTTATAAGAGTTATTAACTGTATCTGGACATGTATAGTAGTAAAGATATTTAATTGGCTGTATAGCGTTGCTTCAAGCTATGTATAACAACCATGGTTTCACTTTGGTAGCTCAAAATTTCATATTTAATTAATTAGTTCATTCCAAGAGATATAATAAGAAACTGTAGTATAACTTACGATCTATTCTTATACAAATCAAAATAAAAGGTGCTCTTAACCCCGGGATTAGTTTTTACAGGCTATTTTGATTTCGTTATATGCATTGCTATCACACTGAAGGTTAACATTACTAGGGTAATCAAATAAAGGATATTTTTATTTATTTATCGTCACATTATCAATAGTTAGCTGTTACAGTTATATAACAGATGAATTTCCTTATTGGAAATTTCAAAGATAAATAATGAATATGCGAGGGTGATTCAGAAAGTAATGGCTCCAAGCCCACAACTTGGCCAACAATACTACAAACATTCTGAACTGTTTACCATTACCATTAATGCACTGATGTTCAAGCTATAGAATGTCACTTGTTTGATCTTCCTATCTCTTCTCGTTCAAGAGTAATGAAGCAGTCCAGTGCTGACGTCCAGTTAGAACAGTAGGCTGTCATTGAATTTCTGACTGCGGGCGGTTGTGCGCCCAGGGCATTCATCGCCGGCGACGAGTCCTGGATACACCGTTACGACCCGGAAACGAAGCATCAGTCAATGGAGTACCGTCACACGTCCTGTCCTCCGCCAAAACGATTCAAAGTTGTCCCATCTGCTTGCAAAGTGTTGTTGACATTCTTCATCCTGCCTACAGTTCGGATCTTGATCCTTGCGACTTTTGACTCTTTCCCCAAACTTAAGGATCACCTTAAGAACCAACGCTACAGTTGTGACGCGGAGGTAGAAACGGCAGTTCGGCAATAGTGTCGCAAGCAGCTACCACAATTCTTCGTCGACACTCGGCGGCATGAAAATCGCGTTGGTATGAGTGTTGCTCGTAATGGGGACTATGTTGAAAAATGATGGCACCGTCTGTAGCAAGCTTTCCACTGATAACCTGTATCAGTGCTATCTATCAAACACAAATAAAGGTATCACCTTGGAAGCATTGCTTTCTGAATCACCCTCGTACAAATTATTAACATTATCAGTAATAATACTAATATATAATTTGATTTAATTTTATCGGTTTAGGTTCAAATCTAATAAATGTAAACGGTTTCTCTGTTTTCTGAACCATAAATAGACAGCAGGTTCTGTAGAATTAATTTCGTGCTTATATTGAAACTTAGTTTCGTTTTAGTACATTCAATATTATTGAAGCAGAAAAATATTTTATATTAACATTATATAAAATGTTAGTACATGTACTTAGGTGTTTAAATTACACTTAAACAGATTTTTTTAAAAAAATGAATCTTACTTTATGGGACCGTCTGGTTTCTTCAGCATAATGTGTTGTCAGTACAATCGTGGAATGATCAGCTACCAGTTTTAAAAGATGCTGCCATATTCTGCAAAAATAAATTATACATATTAGAGGTTGTGTGTAATTATACATTCGTGTATAATAATAATAATAATAATAATAATAATAATAATAATAATAATAATAATAATAATAATAATAATAATAATAAGTATTCTGCCTCTTGATAGGTTCGGATGTGGAAATGTTTCTTCGACGTTTCTTGATCATAAACTCCCTACTTTAACTTCCAATATTTTCATCTATTTTTTAATCACCGATCAATTGTCTTCTTCTTCTTCCTATTCCTCGCTTTCCTTCCGTCTTTCTCTCTATGTTGATATGAAAAGGACGATTTTTTCGCAAGATGTGTCCAATCCAATTCATCTTCGTATGTAGAATGCTAGCTAAAAGAGTCTTCTTCTCTCGTACCCGTTTTAAAACATCTTTATTCGTTACTCTTTGCGTCCATTTTATTGTCTCCATCTTTCTCCAACAACACATTTTCAAGTTCTCTAAATATTTCTCCCCTAAGTTACATAATGTCCAAGCCTCTGAACCATACAGTCTAACATTTGATATAACACACCTGACTAGCTTCTTTCTTAGTCCAATATTAAGTTAAGAATATTTGCTTTTTCTTGTTGAGTGCTTCTTTGGGTGCGGTAATTCTTGATCGTATCTCTTTGGTGCAATAAGCGTCTCTTGTCAAAATACTTCCCAGATATTTGAGATGGTCTACCTTTTCAAGTTCTCTTTGCTCTACTCTGACCCGTAAGAGCTCATTACCACGGCATAATAGCATGACTGTCGATTTTTCGACATTGAATTCCATTCCATACAGTTTTCCAGTGTCAACTATTTTGTCAATCATCTCCGGTAGTCCTTCTTCGGTTTTAGCTATTATAACCGTATTATCTGCATACCTGATCTTGTTAATGATCTGCCCTCCAATCTTGAAATCTCCAGTTCCCATTAACGCTTCCTTCATTAAACATTCACTGTAAATATTGAATAACTGGGGCGACAAACTAATCCTTGTCTGACTCCTCTTCCAATCTCCACTGGTTTCTCATTCATTCAAACGCAATTTCACTCGCTGTCCTATGTACAGGTTGCGAATGGATCGTCGATCTCTCCAGTTAACCCCGATTTCTTTAAGTAATTTCAGCAGTTTAGTCCAATTAACTCAATCGAAAGCTTTTTAGCAGTCGATGAAGCACAAACACAACTCTTCCTTTACGTCAAGAACTCATTCTGATATAATTTTCATCAACCCAATAGCGTTTCTGATGCTTTTTCCTTTCTGGAAACCAAACCGATCTTTTTTCAACATCCCTTTTATTTTACTTTCGAGACGCATTTTCAGTATGTTTAATCCATTGATCTTTCCAATGTGGAAAATAAGGCTAAGGCTAAAATAAGGCTAATGGCTCTGTGATCACTGCACATTTATGCTTGCTTTTTCTTGGGTAATGCAACAATTGTAACATCAAGAAAATCATTTGGCAATTCTCCATTCAGGTAGATCTTGTTAGCAAATGAAGTCAGTACTTTCATTGTATTATTTTCTAATCCCTTGAGCAAATCGGCTGGTATGTTGTAGTCTCCAGTCATCTGATGTTGTTTGATTATCGAGTGCCTGCATACTTGCATATCACGAATACCACTTATAATAACAAACTTAAATTTTTAATATACATATACTTAATTTCCAAGCATAATACATAAAATGACATTTATAAACTATTACTTATCTTGAAAACAAGAAACATATTTTAGTTATTTATTAATTTGACCAGTCAAATATTTCACATTAAAATACTAATGCTCACATATATTTTAAAATATTTGAAATATATTGATCTCAAATATTTCTTTACAACTAACATAAGACATACATGACATATTCAAATTCACATAATTCATTGCGTGTAAATACAAGATAGGTGACGACATTCTCATGTCTATACACTAATATTTCATTTTGTTAAATTGAAATATCACTAGGCGTAACGTGAGTTCGTTAATTTCATAACACATTTTATTCTGTGTCTGTCGCCTACGTTAAATTGGAAGAATCCGTATCCACAAAACATTTGTCAGCATATAAATATACCCACCGCGATGCTTGTAACAATAAGGTTAAGAGAAGCATGTAATAAAGGAAAAACAGGACGCCAACAAATATGCTTTAAAAATTGAAAATTCTGGAGGGGTGAAGGTTGTCATCATCTTGACATAACCCATAACTTTGTACTTTCACAGTACTTAAAAACTTACATAATACACAAGAAAACACAAGTAACCTATTTCTATTACTGATATTATTATTATTCGTTAGTTTTTGAAAGCCATGTGGGGGATAGTAAGCTGTTAAAACAAGACTGCAGTAGAATCCCACAAAACTGGCTAGAACATCTACTATTTGTTGCAATGCGGAAATAGTATTTCCACTAAATTGAAAACATGGTTGCATTCTCCAAATTAACAAGAGTGTACCTTACCATTTCTTTTGAATAAAAATTCTTTTCCCACAAATAATTAACATATGGGTCACGTTCTAAGATTTCGTGAATTATTGGGTTGGGATCTAACACACAGGTCCCAGACCGCTTCCTTTCTGCCCCTTCCCCGGATCACAGACTATATTCTTGTATGTGCCCCGGATACTGTACTCGCTGAACGACATCCCTCATACGTGACGAGCTTAAGGCTATATATGATAGTAATGACTAGAAATATTTATAAATAAATACATCTCTTAGCAAAAGAAAATAGCTTAGCATTAAATATAGCTCTTAGCAATGTTTTTATTCATAGCTTTATTATTAGGGGAGAGTTCCCAATATCGCACCGGGTTCTAAATGACACCACCCCTACTTTAAAAAGAACCGTACTCTCATAATTCACAGTAAGGTGACGATGTTCAGTAAGTTATGTGTGTGGTGCAGATGCAGTAGAATAAAAGTTTAGTACTACTTACTGATTTTCGGGGTATTTTACAGTAGAATAGGAATTAAGCTAAGAAAATTAGCTTATGTTTCAATAAGTAGTAATAAACAAAATATCGAAGTGACAAACTCAAGTTATTTTTTTTTTAATTTGTGAGGTATGTAAAGATTTTTTTTAAATATGGCGTAGCTTCCCAAATCGCACTACTACAGTGTGTCCGAAATCGCACCAGTGCGATTTTGGCTCCAGCGGTGTAATTGTTTTTCTTGGTTTCTTTCTCGTTATCGTTCACACAAAGTGGGTACATGACAATATGGAAAATGGTCTCCGGGGTCTATGAATCGTACTTTGAGAGAGTATATAGAAAATAAAGTGATGCTGCCCAGTCCAATAGCAGGAGGAAGTGGAACTACCAATAAACAACCAGAAAGAACAGAAGGTCTCTTATCAAGTCCTTACAAAAAGCATCTTGAAGAACAACGGCAAAGGCAATCAAAAGTATCCAAACGTGTGGAGAGACCTAATCTTTCTGAATGTTCAGCTAGGTCTGCATGTGTTTCAGGAAACTTTAACACCAAAAGTAGTATTCGCAAAGTAGATACATTAGATGCTCCGAGCTACATATTCGCAGCGTTTTAAATCTGGCTTTAGAAATCAATAAACAAGATTGGTTTTGCATCATTTGTCAACAAAATTTAGTCGAAGATATGGTACAGTATGTTTGTGTGAAGTCTGGATACATGAGTCTTTTATGGGTGTTTCAGGAGATGAACGTGCATTCCAATGAGATTTTTGTGCACATAAGATGTAGCTGTCTGTTTTTCTTAAATATAGGTAGACCTATGTTTACGTTTATAGGACTATGAACAACATTGCTCATGGATTATTGATCATTGAGTCAACAATATGGATATTTTTCTTTAATGATATATTCTTCCTCGTACTAATAATACTGAGATAAAAGAATGTGATACATCATAGAAATGTTAATTTGTTTTACTTACAGATTGCATTTCTACTTAGCTCATTTCTAAGGTGTTATTTCTGTGCTCTATTATTTATATTGCAGTATTTTTTCTCTTTAAAGATGTACTATTCCTCATCTTAATATAATATTAATAAAATAATACGATATTCCATGGAAATGATAATTTGCTTTAATCATATGCTTTACTGTAAAATTTGCATGTACTCAAATGGTGGTGCGATTTGGGAAATCTGTTGCGTAAATCGCACCAATCGCAGCCTCCTAAAATATTATCATTTTTATAATGATAATGATAAAATATTGTTATGAAATCACTATGAAAGAATTGGAAAACTATAAAATTCAATACGATCAAAAAATCATTTTCAATTTCTTCAAAAGTTTCGAATTAAAACCATTTGTGTAAAACGTGGTGCGATTTTGGCTACTCTCTCATTAATTCTTGAAATGAAAAGCTTAATTTGGTAGAGAATGTGAATTTTGTGCCTAAGGAATCCATTGTTTCTTCAGTTAAACGCAGAAAATAAACTATAAGGAACTTCTTCAGAAAATAAACTATAAGGAACTAATTTGATAATTACAATACCACTTATAGTTTCCTGTGTTTATACCCAATGTGATGTTAACTCTTTTACTTGCTTGTCTTGAAGATGAGAAAGTATTTTTTCTATAGATAGCCTATATTGGCTTTATTTACTCCTGCAAAATTGTCAAGATAGTCGTACAAATGAATCTTTTGTTCAATTAAAGTTTATTTATGTAAGTATGCAGGGTGCGAATTACCGGGGGGGATGAGGGGGATTTTCCCCCTCAATCACATTTTGTTCCCCCCCTAAGAAGTCAGCTGAAGTATCCCCACCGGGGATGCTCGCTTTCCCCCTCAAACTATGCTTAGTGTAACTCCAAATTTCACTGATTTTTGTTATTTCTTGTAAATTTAATCTTCTAGCTGTATTTCGAAATGATCGATGTAAACTGTTCAGTCTTAGTCATTTCTACTTACCACCTAATTACCCACTATTTTCAACGTTGTTTAGTAGAACTATATTATTATGACTACGGTTGTTACTTGCAACTGTACCTTCGTACCCTTTAGTTCGTCATCGTTTGTGAATTTGAATGTACTAATTGCGTATAACAAAGCCACATATAGATTTATAAATGTTCTTAGCGGTTGGCCAAGAAGAAGTAAACAAATAGCTTCTTCTACCATACTTGGCGAAGTTCGGATGACTTATTCATCCTCTATATTTGTATCGATTATCATCTTATTTTAATTTTTGTTATAACATGTTATTTCATTTTCCAGTGTACTCTTTGTTAGCACATGGTCTTCATTCCCTAGTAGGTTGTGTGTATGCAACTCAAAAGTTGCATTTAATTTGTGATAATTAGCATAGTAATCACTGCTTTTACAGTTTACGGAAATGAACTTTTGAAACTGTACTCAAAATCTGAGATATAGGTATTCTCTCGTAAGTATATGTTAACGTACACGCTGGGGGATACGCTCCTAGTGAGCAGACATGTTAATGAAGGTGATTTTTAGGTGAATAAGCGAATAATTCATATTTGTTTCAGCATTTGTTAATACGACTGGTTCTCCGTGTCATTGTCCGTGTCTGTATAAGCATTTCAACTGGAGCGGGGTTTTTTAAAGTTAACCTTCATTTTTCCATCTTTTCGCTGTACAGTTTGCTGTCCACGCAATTAATGTTATCTGAAAAACTTCAGTGTAATGTTTTACTTTATTTGAATAACGTAGCCCATAGTGAATCAACTCATCTTCAACCTAACAGTAAAGTAATTTTTAAGTGTTGACTTTCCGTGCCTATCATGGAATCGATATTTGGAGAAAAAAAGTCGTGATGAGCACAGCTTTAGCAGGAAGTAGAAGCACAAGCTCGAAATTTGAATTGAGAGATTTTAAATATTTGGCCTTCGATTTGACCTTGATGTGAGAAATCGGGACCAGCAACAATCCATTTCTTATTTGATAGGCTAATATCTAGATTTTCTTTTAAAAAAAATGTCCGGTTTAACTGATAATTTTAGTGGTTTTCACAAGACTGAAGTAGGTTTCTTTTCGCAACCTGTATGTATTAATGCAAAGTGGAAGCTTTCAATATGAGTGGAAAAATTAACATATGCTTGTGATCATGGCTATCGCTCGAGCCAAATTATTAACTAAATAAACCTTAGAGAGCTACGGGGACAAGAGTGAGTACAACATTAAAACACGTTCAGAAAGGTTTAGTGGGGTGTGTGTATGTCAGACAATATATATATGCATAGTTATTGTCGGTAGATTTATTAAATTAATAAATCTCTCATTTATTACAGGTCACACACACACACACATATTATATATATATATATATATATATATATATATATATATATATATATATGGGGGTAAGGCATTTATTGTCTCATTTTGAAATTTGAACCTTCAGACTATGTCCTTTGGCCTAATTTTATCCCCCCCAATATAGATTATCTAATTCGCACACTGTAAGTATGTAAATAGTGTCTTACTTTTCTCGCATTATTGGATCCACACCTATTGTTGGTTCATCTAAAATAACCAAACGAGGCTCCTGCAGTACAGCAATGGCAAGAGAAACTCTTCGTTTCTGGCCTCCACTAAATAAAGAGATGAGAAGGCATATAATCAACTTGAAATATAAGTATATAGTTTTGAATGATAAAACTAAGTATCAATTCTTGACTATGATTATTCACTCGTATTAACTTTATGGTTTTCGGCTACGGAAGTTCTGTGATCAGTACAGTAACTCAAATAACGTATTGTTGTTATCATATTATTTTTTTTACATTCGAAATTAGACTCTACTGGTTGTCAGTATTATCTGCTTTCCCTATTAAACACAAGTGGTGAAAAATATTATGTTTTATACTACTATCTTTCCTTTACGTTACTCTCCAAAATATACTTTTTAATAGTGTAACATACTAAAAGTGGTCCAAAAATTAACTGCTTCATTCTAGCTTTGCTATCTTAAATATCTTGCACTTGAAATATAAATCATTGGACAAAGTAACGTTTATTTAAAAATAATAAAATAAATGTATAACAGTTTTGCCAATTAACTGAACATAACTGAACTGAACTGAACTGAACATTGTCTGACGAAGCAAATATGTTCAGTTAGTTGGCGAAACTGTTGCACATTTATTATCTTTAAATAAACGTTGCTTGTTCAGTGATTATATTTCTAATTTAAGTTAAAAGTGGTCAAATACGTAGCTAAGATTTTGATTAAAATTATATTTGATTTATAAGAGCTATGGACCACACTCTGAAATTTCCTTGAAAGATTAACTTACCGATTTGATCATAATTAAAAAGATAACTTTCACTATTTGTTAGATGATATTCCAAACTAGTATTGTGGTTTTTGTGAATCTTATATGACATTTGTTTGGGTGTATGCAAATAGCAAGGCCTATTTGATGTAAAAAAAAATATAAATAAAATATGAGTCAGACTTTAGCCATTTTAACGCATCGTAAATTGGTCAAGAAGAAATTAGAACTCGCCAATCTTAACAATAACGTTTTAATAACCTCGCTAATGTTCACTATACAAACTTAATTTGACTGTCAATGGTTTCCCTCAAATCTTATCTATTAGGCTTTCTTCCTGTTTCGTGACTTGCTTGCCTTACCTCTTTTTTTCTAGTCTTATTCACAGTTTTCATTTTTTTAAAGTTTGAGTTTTATAAAAAAAAAACAGCTTTACACTATTTCTCCCATCAAAAAGCAGCGATTTATTACATCATACAAAATCTAAATCGAAATGATTTTACAACCTACTTAAATACGTACAAGTTACAAGTAACTATTAAACTGCAGTTTGTTTCTAGTGTGTTACAATAGAAAAATATTTTCTGTTTCAGCTATTTAGCAATGATTAAATTCAACAAAACAGGGAATACTTTTTTATTTTTTAGTTTTAGATGAAGAAATATACGAGGGTCATGTTATAAGACGTCAACTGTTACAACAACCTAAAAGGTCGCATAGATCTTAATCTACTACATGCGTTTGAATACCACAAGAAGGTGCTTCTCAATACCATCAAAAGATAGCGTCTTTTCTTGGTTAATTGATTTGGTGTTTAACATACCGTTCAGTATTGAGACTACATGAGACATGGGGCTACAGCTTATTCACACGATCCGAACCACGTGAGTTCCCATTGGGAAAGAAAGTGTTTTTGTGCAGAAGTTATTGCCAGAGGCCAATCGAAAGATGCGTATATTCGACTTTGTCATTCAATCAAGCCATAACATACACAAACAGTAATGATTTTAGGAGATGGCCTATGGAGAATATTTCCTTGGAGCTACGAAATTCACCCATCATTCCTTCGGGTCATATCTCACATCGTGCTCAATGTGAATTATTAATATTTTCGCAGTATTACATTTCACCCAAGTTTATTGCAAGACCTGTTTCTCGATGGAATTCTTCTGATATCACTATTTTTGAACAAATGGACACAAAGTACGAAAGTATGGGTCCTACATAGCTAACATCTTTCAAAATAGTTTCTCATTGAAGGATTGAAGGAAGCATGGATTGAATATCGTCGACTGTGCACGATCCATTAGCGTGTAATACCTGTAGCTGAAATGGAATAATGTCTCCCTTGGAGGCAAAGCGCCATGCACGTAAACGGCTGCTTCACTTTGGAAATTAAATCATAGTCGCAAGGACTAAGAATGGGAGAATAAACAGAGTATTTTAAGATCTCCCACTGCTACTGCTATAACAAGTTCCTGATACGAACGGCAATGTGAGCGGTAGCGTTATCATGGAAGATTACTACGATGGATTCAACTGAATCGTAAGTTTCTACATTAGTGTACAAACTTTATTTTCTCATAATAAAGTTAGATGACGCTATTTATAGCGTCATTTGTCTGCTGCTTAAGTTGGGGTACGTTCATTCATGCCCAAGTTTCAACAATGACGTTGAAATCGCTCTAGATAGATACGGAATATCTCATTAGGGTTGACTTGTGTATCTTCGTTGGCTAATGAGTCACTCATCTTGTTAAGTTCTTGCACATTTACTATTCATATATATTATTATGTATATTATTATTATTATCACTTCTTTTTACCGTTGCTTATATGGCAGTCGCTACTGGCTCTTAATCTCCTTCTCTCTCTCTCTACACTGTTTTTGTATTCCCTCTTCTCTGTTTTCGATTTAATCCCCTTTAGTCGAAGCTTTTCTTCTGTAACATGCTACTTATATATTTAAACGCGTTCATTTCCCCAGTTTAAAGTAATTTTTATTTGGATACCACTCATTCTAGCTTTAGAACTTCTTGTATACAGTAAAAGACAAATTTTGACCAAAGCATAAACTATCTGACAAATAATAGCGTTACTGTTTCGGCAAAATATCATTGCCTTCATCAGATAATGTGACTGATGAAGGTAAAGATACTTTGCCGAAACAGTAATGCTATTATTTATTAGATAATTTATGCTTTGGTCAGAATATGTCTTTTATTTTATATTTTCTTTTATTATTTTGTTGTATTTCTTCTTTATTTTTTATTTTGTTTCTTTACAAAGTACTGTTTCCTCCACCACCCAATCAAAGAACATACACGAAACAAAACAAAACAACATCAACAAAAAAGCATTTAATCTTTGTTAGACTTTTGATTTTTATCGGTCTTTCTTTCTGTCATGTTCTTGTATTTCCTTATATTTTTGGTTTCTTCCTATCTTCGTATTTCTTTTTCTTTTTCGTTTCTCACTTTGGTTTTCATCTTTCAGATGGTTCTTTTCATGATTCGTCGTTGTGGTTTCTTCCTTTATGTATGGGTATTCTCACATTATCTAAAACTTGTTTCCTCTGTGGTTTTTGCTGTTGCTCTTTAGCTAAAATGTTTTAAACCGTATTAGGACTACTCACTTTTCATTTTAAGATTGCTCATTATATTTTCACCTAATGTTCTTCACTTCTTTAATAATTGCTATACCGCTATAACTTGTCCTATTAAAAGTAACTACTTCCAAACTAAGCTACTATTTATTTACGAAAACGGGTACATGCACACAAACTTCAAATGTACTTTACTAATTATTATCTCCATGCTACTAAATAATATTCTTCACAGTACTTATGGAATGCCCACTTCTGTACACAAACTTCATTCTTGCTCACACGAATTCTTGACTCATGCCAAAGCCGGCCATCCTCATGCCCCATCACAGACTATAGACAGACAGTACTCTCACACTCTTCACAGACTATTTGCTATACCACATTCTCCACAGATTATTCACTATTACAAATAATGAAGCTCCGTAATTTAAAGACTAGAAAGTTGGACTCACGTTCAGGTGGTTCAGGGTTCAATTCGCGGCTGGTGCATCCAGCGTCGTTAGGCAAACTGTAGACTCATATGCAAGGCCGCCGATTTCTCTGTAAATTTGGGAGGGCCCATTCAGATGCAGAAGGCATATGTATGAACATTTTAAGGCAAATTGCATTCAAATCATGCCAAATATTGTAAATTCATAAATTCAATGCGGGGGCCCACATGAGCTTTGGGGGGCCCATGGCCCCCTCGGCTCCCTTGCTCATATGACTAACAAAATATTAGAGCGACACAACACACTGACTACGTGTTCTTTGCTATGCTCGACGCAGTTCAGCCAGTCGATAACAGATGGCGTTGGAGCAGCTCAGGCCCACAAATGGCTGTCATGCCAGTGGTTAGTTAATAATAATAATAACAATAATAATAATAATAATAATAATAATAATAATAATAATAATAATAATAATAATAATAATTCATTTCTTTACTCCACCTTTTGCACACTTCATGCTTTTATTTGCTTTGCTTTTGACACGTTTGTACTTGACATTCTTCCGTATATGCAGATTCTGTCGTAAAATCTGTAGAATATCTTATGATGATGATGATGATGTACTGAACAGTCTTGTGCTAAGCTCTGCTTGATCATGGACACTAATACATCGGTGGCATACAACAGGCCTTACTGTTCTGTAGAAAATCAGCGCTCGGAGCGAGAGTATACGACGGTGCCCCCGTACATATGAGTGAAGTCGACAGACCAGCCGCGAAGCGCCACCATAGTTGGTACGAAGCATTAACCCTACAACCACACCGTGCTTTTATTAGGACATGTATCACACCGTGGGGTCATATACGACCCCAGTCTGGAGAGTCGGTTTATTAGACTAGATAGATTTCCTTTGGGCCCTTGTAGCTTTATCGTCAAAGCGCAAGCAGTTTATTAGAAATTCAAATCTCTTTCTTGTCATAGTGCTCCTAAATGCAGGTGGACCAAACGCTTCAGACCACATATCACTTACTGTCAGGTGAGAATTTTTTAGGACACCGGCTAGATAAAGCAAACCAAATAAGGCACAATTCAATTTTGTCAGTGGAGGATAGATAACTCTGATCTGATTTGAAGACACACTTTTGTCTTTCTATTTCTTCATTGGTAAAAATCACAATTGTGTTCAAAATGTCATCTGAAAAAAACAGTAGCCAAATGTCCTTTGCATTGGTTCTTTGTTTCTCTTCCTTCTTGGGCCCTGGGAGATGAATAACAATGTTTTTTTCAACGTTCTAGTGGATTTTTTTGAAGGGTTTAGTGTACAACTTACTGCCATTCTTCCCATAAATGACGTTGTAACAAGTCGGCAACATCATCGTTATCAACATCAGCTTCAAATTCATCCTCCGATTGATCATCCTGCTCCTCATTATTCTCATTTTCACTTAACAGTTCATCAGCATCGGTCAGATCATCATCTGATTCTTCTAGAATGCGTACAATATCTTCCTGGTTAGAAAACTTCCTTGATACCGCCATTCTTATAAAAAATCGCCCACTAAAAATGATTTGTTATATGGCTATTCAAAACAAACTATGTTTCATTAATCACACCGTGGGGTCATATATGACCCGAGCACTCAAAATAACACAGAACTTTCTGCACCAACACAACAATGCAACTTGCAGTGTCAACAGCATGCTCCGAACTGAAGCTAGACAAAGTGTTGTGTTTCCGTCTCACAACGGCGCTGGCGCAGAACGCATTTTATATGCACTGGGGTCGCCGGTGACCCCACGGTGTGATTGTAGGGTTAAGAAAATTTTCTAAAATAAACCCTGCTTTTCCATGATTTTCAGCACTTTTTTATTATTTTTTCTTCCATTTTATATATGCGCACATCCATTTTCCTAACATTAGTAACATTATAGGATCACTTCCTAAAGCAGAAAGAGGATTTAAGTACATACTAGTATTTTTTTCCCTCTCTCTTTTTTCTTTTCTTTTTTCCTCTCGAATTTTGCGGTTTCTTACTTCGGCGCCCGGGACCGTCGCCCCGCTCTCCCATGTGGCACGGCACTGGCAACAGGAAACATTCACAAACCAACATATTACTAATTTCTTCGCGGGGGCTCAGTGGTAGAGCGTTCACCTCCGGTGCTTGGGGTCCCTGGTTCGATCCCAGCTCGCGCCGTGTGGACTTTGTGGTGGACAAACACCGTGCTCGTGGGTTTTTTTATGGCTTCTCCCGTTTCCTACCACTTTCTTCATTCCACCATTTTATTCATGTCTCATAATCATCGTCTCCTTTAGCCTAACCGACATAAACGTGGGACGTAAAACTCAAAGATTTCATTTACTAATTTCTTCGCATCCATGTTTGAACTCGAAAATCCAACTAAAAACAATTCGTTACGGCAAAGCTCTTAACTAATGCTTCTCGTAGCTTGGTTTGATACTGATATGTCGTATTGCTACGGAGAACTGCCTTATACATGTATAATGATTGTTCAACTTCACTGACCTCCACAAGGGAACATGGCCAGAAGCATTATAAGTTGGATAATACCTCTGCGCACATACAAATTTTGTGCGTAGTAGCACCTTGCTGTGACCTTCAAACTTACGTTATATAGTAAATTTCAATTGCTACAGCTTTTGTTGTGGCTGAAGCACATTTACCATGACTTGTAATATGACTCTCGCATTGAACATCTGGCCTGAAAAATTGATTGTAAAAGTTGCTATCTATTATTTAATCTAGAGAAATAATTAAAATATTAGTACCTCAAAGTGTTAACCGTACGGTATGCTGGTGGCATTTCTAGAAGTTCCAATAAATAATTTATTCTTTCACGAACGTACTTCTTCTTCAAACCATGTACACTTCCAAAGAACTCCAACGTTTCACCAATTGTAAAAAGATCATAAAGGGCTAAATCCTATTAAAAAAATGGAAAGTTGTTTTGTTTTAAATGTGCTAATTTAACATTTCGAAGTAACACTTGAAATTAGGTCTAATCAAATTATTACACAGGTTAATAGTTTCCTGATTATATATACAGGGTGTTAATGAAGTATACTGACAAATTGTAAGAGGTGATTCCTTACATCAAAAGAGAAAAAGTTCATATGGACCTGAGGGGAAAAGTGCATAGTTTCAGAGCTAGGGCTGTCCAAAATCTCTAAAAAACCAAATTTCAAGTGACCCTATTTCGAATTCGAGAAACTGTGGACGGCGGTCCTTATCAGCGTAAAGGATGTCACACATATGCAATCCAAAACTGCCTATTTCATTAATGATCAATGAGTGTACAGAGGATTACATGCGGGGCGAAATTCCCAGACATGCCATCAACTGAATTTTGAAATAAGCTCTGATTTTATGATTGGTCCAAAGTAGGCAAACGATAAGCCTTGGTAACAGTGAACACGGAATCCTTTGGCACGATGTCGGAAGTGTTAAGGATCGTCAGCAGCACGGTTTTCCCGCACTCGGGAAAACACATGCTGCGATGTTTTCTTTCACGCTTATAAGTGAAGAAAGCGTGAATTATACTGTGTGAAATGCATATCATCACACGTTATTTCGAATACAAAGAAACATAGAACTGCCGGTTCCTAACACTTCCGTCTTCTCTCCGAAGCATTGGACGTCCATTGTTGTCAAGGCTTACCTCCTGCCTACTTTGGACTCTCCTTAAAATCAGGGTATATCGGAGAACTCTATTGAAAGTATATGTGAGAATTGCACCCTGTAGGGAGTACCGTGTACATTTATTAAAAATTGATGAAATATGGACTTTTGGATTGTGTATGCATGGCTTCTTTTACGCTGATAAGGACCACCATCCATAGTTTCTGGAATTCGAAATAGGACCTGTTGAAATTTAGTTTTTTCGCGATTTTGGACAGCCTTAACTCCGAAACTATGCATTTTCCCCCATAGGTCCATATGAACTTTTTTCTTATTTTGATGTGAGGAAGCACCTCTTACAGTTTGTCGGTGTAGTTCATTAACACCCTGTATATATATAGGGTGTCCCAGGAGGAAGGGGCAATATTTTGGAAAATCGTATTATGAGTGACTAAGCAAAAAAGTTCATATGAACATAGGTCCTAATTTCAACGATTTGAGGACTACAGGTTGTGAACCATTTTTGACTTTGTTGCGTATTGTTCACCCTGTAACTATTTTACAGAGATAAGACATAGCGTATTTGAAAGGTGATGGAATGACCTTTCCAACGGTATGCAGCATGTGGTAGTGTTGTCTTTGGAACGGGAGTTATTGACGGAAATTTGAGAAAGTTAATAAAGAAATTGGATGGCAACACTGATTCTAAATATCCCTCAATAAATTCTTTTTTCAAAGATGCCACTGCCACATATTGTATATCATTGGAAAGGTCATTCCATCACCTATCAAATCCGCTATGTTGCACCTCTGTAGAATAACTACAGGGTGAGCAATACGCAATATAAAGTAAAAAATGGTTCACAACCTGTAGCTCTCAAACAGTTGAGATTAGGACCAATGTTCATGTGAACTTTTTTGCTTAGAATCACTTATACTACCATTTCTCAAAATATTGCCCCTTCTTGGGACACCCGGTATATATATATATAATTTTCACTTCGGTAATTTAGTTAAGATCAGCGACTAGCAACAAACTTCAGGATGGACAGTCAAAACATATTTTTAAACCTTACCCAGCATAAAGTATTTGCAGGAAAATGAATCGTTTATATGATATTATGATATTTAATTTACTGGATATGTAAAACAATATACTGTTTGTTAAACAAGAAATTGTATCCATAACTAGATTTACCATTAGCGAAAATGTGATAAGCAAGAGGAAAAAACTGCAGAATTAGAATAATAATATGATTAAAATTTCTTATATCATTTCATAAGTAATGTGTGAGATGAAGTAGTTGATACACGATTGAATCAGGATCACTTCATCTCAACGACTAGTATGCGACGAAGTCTGCTAATTCCCAAAATAAGTTTTGCAGAATGAATCTTACCTTTTTCTTTGACTTGGTTCCAATTCTTTTGTCAGTGATAGGATATAGCTACAGAGATTAGAGAATTAAAAAGGGTGATACACTAGAATATTTGTGACTGTAGCATTCTTTGTTGTATTGTCCGTGCGCTAGTTTCCACGAATGCCAACAAGTCCCGGCCAGAGTTGGCGTGGGTCAATGAAAACTTGATTCATGACCCACCACCCACCATGACCCACTCTGACCCACCACCAATCATGACCCACTCTGATCCACCACCCACCATGACCCACTCTGACCTACCTTGACGGTATAAAATGGTAAAGTGTTTTTGTCATAGGCCATAGTACAATGAATTTCAATTTAATTATCATATATAATTATGTTCTTGTTGAATTACAGATACTTTTAGGTGGAAAATAGGATGAAATTTGAATGTCTCACATCAAGGTAAAATAGGCCAATATAAAAGGGGGTGAAAAACAATGTAAAATTCGACTGTCTTGAAAGCCAAAATGGAAGTCCTATTGCTATTATTACAATTACAAATATCAATATCCCAAAGTGACAGTTTTTTTATTTTTTATTTTTATTTATTTATTTTTTTTTTTTTTTTTTAGATGTGCGGTACTTATTTCAGACAAATAATGGAAACAAGTGGAAAAGGGAAAAAATGTAGGCCTTGAAAATAAATCGTAGACAAATTCAGTAGGTTCAGAAGATACTGTCTACAATGCACTGAGCAGAGTGGGTCGATGTGTCATGGTGGGTCAGAGTGGGTAACGGTTGGTGGTGGATCGTAGTGGGAGAGGGCGCGGTGGCTCAATGGTAGAGCATTCACCTCCGGTGCTTGGAGTCCCTGGTTCGATCCCAGCTCGCGCCGTGTGGACTTTGTGGTGGGCAAATACCGTGCTCGTGGGTTTTCTGGGTGTTCTCCCGTTTCCTCCCACTTTTTTCATTCCACCACTTCACTCATCTCTCTTCATCACCGTCTCCTTTAGCCTAATCGGGATAACAGTGGAACGTAAAACTTAAAGATTTCATTTTCATCGTAGTGGATAACGTCCTGCTGACCCACGACTCACTGACCCACTCCATTTCTGGTTCCGGCGACGGTGCCCAGTCTCATTGCTGTAACTGATAACATCTCAGAAGAAGGTCTTCCACAATAGTGTGTTTATTGAAGACATTCTGTAGGCTTCTAATAACGCATTGCGACTGAATGCAGATAAGCAAACGACGTAGCGAAAGTTACTGAGAATTAAGTATCGGTACCAAATTTCATTTTATTATTCTAACATGACAAACTTAATAGCACTGATTCACAGTTCCAAGCACCAAAAATAGATAAATATTTACCTGTGGCATGAAGCCTACATCAGAACCAGGAATCGCACATCCTTTGTCCCCTTGGTGATATCCAAAAAGTATAATTTCTCCTGAATTAACCTTCAGAATTCCAGATATGCAATTCAAGAGAGTCGTTTTTCCTGCTCCACTCGGACCTAGAAGACTATAACTAAACACACAAACACATTATAATATTACGATGCAAATGTAAGAACATGGTAATGCACAGGGCTCGAAAATGTTTCTTATGACTAGCGCCAATTCTGGAAACGAAATGCCACAATAATGCATATAAAATTTTATACATAGGCAAAGTAATGCCTACAATTCTACTACTTGCCAATAATACTGCAAACATTCTGAACTGTTTATCATTAATGCACTGATGTTTAAGCTATAGAATGTCACTTGTTTCATCTTCATATCTCTCCACGTTCCAGAGTAATGGAGCAACCCATGGCGGCCTGTCATTGAATTTCTGACTGCAGAAGGTTGTGCGCCCAGGAACATCTATCTCCGGCGACAAGTCGTGGATACACCATTACGACCCGGAAACGAAGCATCAGTCGATGAAGTACCGCCCCACATCCTCTCCTCCGCAAAAAGAATCAAAGTTGTCTCTTCTGCTGGCAAAGAGTTGTTGACATTCTGCCTCATCCTGCCTATAGTCCGAATCTTGCACCCTGCGACAGACTTAAGGATCACCTAAGGGCTCGGAAGTGGAAACTGCAGCTCGGCAATGGTGTCGCCAGCAGCTACTACAATTCTTCGCCGACGGCATGAGAAACGTTGCTTCGCGTTGGCGCAAGTGTGTAACTGACATTTCAAAGTTTCCACTGATACATGTGTAGGTGCTATCAGCCAAAACATAAATAAAGGTATCGCCTTGGAATCATTACTTTCTGAATCGCCCTCGTATTTTGACCTTAAATTTATAGTTACTAATATAAAGAAGTATCTACAAGGTCACCTAAGTGTATAGGCTTTCCCTTAAAAACAACGGCAATTAAGGCTAATGTAAGTGAAGTTTTATTATACAGCACTGTGAGCTTCATGTTCATATACATGTCTTGTGTTTTGAGCACTGAAACTCCAATATTGTCCACTGTTCTGGAGGAATCAGAATATTCTAATGATGAGCCATTCATGTTATGTTTCAAGGTAAATGGATACTTTAAAACTTCAGAATTTATTATAATAAGTTTTAAATCCATCCAAATACAGAATTACTGGCAAGTAAATGTTGTGAATACTATAAAAGTAGATGCCAGACCCTATTTCCAGTCGCCACAGTAACTTGAAGCCCGGAATTTTCGAGCCCTGGTAATGCATTTTCTTCAATTTTAAGTATTTTATGATTATAAACAAAACACTCTGACACGAAGTCCCAGAGTTCTTAAGCGCACTAGCTGGTGACTTCACATCCAAGTCTCACTGCTGTTATAACTCGTTTTCTTAACCTCATTCATAATAGAACAGAATAGAATAGAATATTTCTATTGTGATTAAATCTTATACAGATCATAGACAACGTCAAATGATGATATACAAGCAAATTCCTTTTTTATACCTATACCTATATACGTTTATCTTCCTTAAACTCCTTAACATTATAATAGGGTACAGCAACTAACCAATCATACAATTTATTTTTAAACTAGCTGAATGTACCCATTCTTTACATGGGGACTGTATTCGGAAGTCAACGCCTGTGGGAGTATCACCATTCATTTCAGCGACCGTGAAAAGTATGGATTTGACACTAATATCGGTCATTTTTGGCTATTTTTACATATCCCGGTATCCCTCCCTCCAGCTAAACCCAGCCCACATGCAATGGTAACTGAATTTGCAAGTTATCGCTAATGGCAGTGTCACCATTGACCTTAGCGACCGCTAATACTATGGATTTGACATTATTATCGGCCATTTTGGATTACTTTTACATGTCTCGGTATCTCCCCCTCCCAGTAAGCCCTCGCCCGCAGCCGAATAGGGTGAATTTGAAAATTAATGCTATCAGGATTTTACCATCGATCTCAGTGACTGTGAAAACTATGAATTCGACACTAATATCGGTCATTTACATGTACCGGTTTACGCCTCCCTAATACCCCCCCTGGTTCGAATTTTGAAAAGAAAACACTTCGCCTTCGTCTGGGACCTGGGCCAAGGTATCCGTGACTAAAATTTCGTAACTCTCGGTTAACTTGTCTGGTCCTCAGGCCGGTCCCGGTAAACGCCCCCCTCTTTCAAAATTTGAAAAAAGCGCTTTGTCTTTATCTGGGGCCTGGAAAAAGGTACCCGTGACCAAATTTTGGTAACTCTCGGCCCACTCGTCTTGCCCCAGGCCGCATACAGACAGATAGATGAACACACAAACAAACTCTTTATTTTATTTATATTAGATTAGATTGAGTAATAGGTAAATTTTGTGTGTGTATTGCCTGAATTTTGTGCCTTATATTTTATAGCTGTTTTTGATTTTTGATAGTCTGCTATACGATATATCAACTTGTTTAGCAGATCTTGTATTATATGGGTGAATATCTTGTCTACTCTGCACATCTGACATATTTTGTTTTACATATATCTATATCTATCTCTCTCTCTCTCTCTCTATCTATCTATCTATCTATCTATCTATATATATATATATATATATATATATATATATATATATATATATATATATATATATATATATATATGTAGATAGATAGATATAGATATAAATTGACAAGTCATAATTTTTAACTTACAGGACAAAGGTTTACAGTGTTCTTTATATGATGCATCACTGATTATTCTAATAACTGTTTTTTGTAGTAGTAGAACCTCATTTATGTAGTTACTGTTACCCCAAAATAATATTCCACATTCTATGGTACTTTGAAAAAAAAAACATAATATGCTGATCTTATGTAGTTGTTCGGGACTATATCTCTTAAATTTCGCATTAAACTTATTATTCTGGAAAGTTTTACACATACATATTCTACACGTGCTTTCCGCTTTAATTCCTTATCCAGAATGATACTAAGAAGTTTTACATTCTTCAACCTACCGGACACTCGTTCAATGAAAATATTTGTCTAGTAGTTTTATTTTCATTAAGAAGAAATCCAATTGCCTTTATACCATCCCTTGGTTTCTATAAAGGCTTTCTCATTCAATATCATTAGTTCTGTAAGATTATTGTTAGTGTTCAGCAAGGTTGTGTCATCAGCATAAAGGAAGGATTTACCTAAGATATTCAGTGGGCAAATTGTTTATCATTAATATAAACAATAACGGTCCCAGTACAGAACCTTGAGGAGCCCCGTGTTTTATTGGAATGCTATCCGATTTCATTTTATTGACATTAACAATCTAAGTGCGACCTTTTAGGTATTTTTTTTTTAATAAAGTTTAGACTTTTACCTTGAAAACCATAACATCCCAATTTTCTTAATAGTATATTATGTTCCTTTCAATAAGTGGCGTACTTAGAATTTCATCAAAGGGAAGGGTTAAAACACTCAAATCATAATATCATTTCAGAACGCATTCTTTTTGTATACACAAGGATTACTGCAAAAGTCATGGCATTTTTTATTATTTTTTATTTATTTTTTTAAATGGAAACGAAGCGAAAAATTCTGAAATTTGCAAATAGAAAGTTATTACAAATGTAAACGTTACATGTAGGCAGTTGGATGAATAGACATATCCCCATCAGGATAGCTATAGCACGAGAAAAACGAGTACAATGTATCTTTCGTTTTACACGTGTTTTGCGTCGAATTACAACATTACAAACCACACTGTTAAAAATGGTTTATTAAATTCGAGAAAAACTTCCTCGTATTTAAGAACATTCGATTCTTACTTGTGCGCCGAGTAATACGTTTTTGAAAGTGAAATTTCGATTTCCTCAAATCATTTTGAGAAATAATGACTCAAACGCAAGGAATTATGTCTCGTTTATGAGGGTGCAAATGCTTTCTCAAATTTGAGAAAAAATGTTTTTTTTTTCTTAAAATTAAGAAAGTAATATCTAAGAAAATGAGACATATGATCCCAGTTTTGAGAAACACGTTTCTCAAAAATGTTGAGAAATGTTTTTCTCAAAAGCGAGAAACGGTGCATAGAAACGCGGTTCTCAAATACGAGAAGGGAAAGGGTATAATCAAAATATAAACATGAAAAAATAAAATTATTGACACATATAGAATTTATGTTAAATAAACATCTACAGTTATATTGTTTAAAATATAACACATTTAAACATTCATTTCAACATAAGAAAATTCCACGAAGACTTGTATTTTAAGTGCGTTACTTATTTCTACTGTAAAGCACGTCTCACACGGATCTGAACTAAGGCCTCAATCCAGGCTACAACTTAACAGTGTTGCTTAACTCAAACTTCCATGCAATTTCTTTTATCCTTAGGTGATGTAGGGGTCTTAGACAATCCTTAAAACTAGGTAGGTTTTACCAGAAGCCTCTTGTGGTCGATGTATTAAACACACGAAAAACGTGTTACGCACAGGGCAATCAACTGTCGTAATCGTAAATCTTATTGTTTTTCTATTTCACAAGATTATATCTGCTCTATTGCTGACACAAAATCCGTCCTCCCCTCCCCCCAAAAAAACGAGAGAGAGAGAGAAAGAGTAAAGAGGAGCTGCTGGACCAGGGAGTGAATTTTTCGCCGCAATAATGCACAGGAAAACAGTGGTGAATATTGGACTACTTACAGAAGATCCTTGTTCCTACAAAAAATCTACAGAATGGAGTATTCAGAATTCCATACGCTATTAAAATTAGTAACTCCGAAAATTCAGCAGCGAGATAGTGGGGGAGTTTGTGTCAGCTGAAAAATGGTCTGTAGATCCTTGGATCCACCAGATTGTAGAACTGAAAATCAAATGACTTGTCCAAATATGTAAATGAGGGCAGTTATAAGGCGCGGAAAACTAAAATAAAGAAGAAAGAGCAATTTTCTAATATAGGTACTGAGTGGATCCGCTCAGCTCAGTACCCACAGAAAATGCCCACATGGCCCATAAAGTAAACTTATACCGCACCGGGAACCCATCTCATGCACTACACCCGGAATTTTTGTATTGTACCAGCATTGTAGAACTGTTCCCTAAAATTTCACGAAAGCCACATAACACTGAAGACAATTAACTCTCATTGTTTCTGCTTTTGGCGCATCACATCTGAATTTTATGCTTACAATTGTAGGATTACTAGTCTAAAATTATTACAAGTGCTTTACGACGGATAAAATAAGTGAGTTGATATGAAAGATGTCTCTGTATAGAAACTATTTTCCACCGGCGGTGAATTTCTGCACAATTTACAGAAGTTGTATTTTGTTTACAAGTGGAACGCTACTAGTATGAAACCATGCCAAATGCTATTGAAACTCGTATCATTGACAAAACCCACTCGTTTTCACTACCCTCGCTTATGTGGATACTTACCTTCGCTGACGCGCCCGTTCTCTTCAGACTCATCCTCTCGCTTTCGCTCGGGCCCTACAGCATCGCTCTGCCATGACTCGGTTAGATAGCATGCGTGCTTTTTAGTGGCGACCTAGTGCAGGTTGTTTTGTGTTTTTTGGGCTGTAGTTTTTATTCATGCATCCGGACGCTGTATTTATACGCAAATCGTAAAAGAATTATAATTTTTCAACAATTGCTTATGATACCCCCTTGAATTTAACTATGCCATGTGTATATTTTCATGTCGCCCAGCATAAATCATTTAGAAAACAATAAGAAGGTAATTAGTGAAAGAAATCTAATTTTTGAACAATTATTTCGAGTGGTGCACCAAAAGTAAACCTGCGTGCTTTTTTTAACATGTTACATTTTTTGGTATACAAATTGCACAATATACTTAAATCACCTATTTTTATTCATTTAAAAGATGTAATTACATTTGTTCACACCTGTAGTGTTCGGACGGTTACCTTCACTGCATACCTTCTCTAAGGTCTTTATTCTTGCATTTTTTAAAAAATAATATAAATCGTGCTTCATGTTATACAAAAATTCATATTTTTCGTATGATTATTAATAATACTATTAATGCTTCTTTTGTCCAGGCAGTATTGTTTTGAAATTACAGCGAGAAATAAAGTTGAATTTCGTCAGGCGCTACTCTTTTCAGATTGGTAGTTGTATGCAAGTCCAGAAGAAAATAGAAACTGCTTCTATTTCATCCAAGTCGGGATCCAAATAAGGACAGCAGAAAATTTTAACCTGAACTAGGGGAAAGTTACTTCTCACACGATCGTTAAGTAAGGTCGTGAATTTTAAATCGTGAATCGCAGCCTTACTTCAGTCCCGTCTGAGACAGGCTTAACAAACAGTTAAACATTTTTCTTATATCACTGTCCACTTTCTCAAGACTTTCCTTTTTATAGACGTGGGTTTGCCCAAGATCCTCTCGTTTCCTCTAACATTATATCAATTACTTGATAATTCAGAATCAAGAATTATCCGTCTACTTCAGCCTAATACCAACAATTTCAGCTGGAGTGTAACGTCCCACGTTACTCTACGAAGCTCAGGGAGACGTTGTGATGATAATGAGCGAAAATGGTGTAATGAGGAAAGTGAGGGAATCCTGAGAAAACACATATACGGTGTTTACCAAGGATGTTATAAAATAGAGGATCTGCCCATACCTATCTTCATCATATGAACTCAATGAAGCCAAAAAAGAACCGAGCATCGTCTGAGCCGACACGTCTCATTGGCTACTCTCGTTTCCGCCATGATTGTTGGCTTGAAACATTGCGATCTTAGAGGCGTGGAGTGGGCAGAGTAGGTGTGGCGAAGCTGTGACGTATAGCTTCACGATTTTATTGTATGGGCAGATCCTCTATTTTATAACATCCTTGGTGTTTACTCACACAGCCCATTTGGTGGAGCTGGAATCGATGCAGGGACCCCATGCATCGGAGACGAGCTCTATCACTGAGTCATCACGGTCCAATATGCCAACTTATCTGCCATAAACAAGTTGCCTACATGAGAAAACACCGTGTGGATGGGCTTTTTCAGGATCTCCAGTTTCCTCCCACAAGGAATGTACGCAGGAATTTATTTCGGAGGGTCCAAGTTTGATACGAGGATAAATTCTATTAAAATTTGTAAAATTGCTCCTAAAGCTATATAAAAATTTACATACAAGTAGTGATTTCGGGAAGGGTTCGAAGACCCAGGACTCACCCTCTACCTTCCACTTTCTTCATTGCGGCAGGGACATGCGACAGTTTCTGTCCCTCACAAATATGGTGAAACTCCACTGCTAAGAACACAATTCAGATAGAAAACAAGGGCTCAAACCCGTATTCACGCAAAAATTGCCAAGGAACCTACGTCCACATTTACATTACGTCATTACTATCCATCTCTATCAGTGTTTCCCTTGGCCTTAGAGCACAATCTTTGGACGTTAAATTAAAAAAGAATGAAATGAAATGTTTACGTCCCAAAGTTGCGTCGGTTAGGCTAAAGGAGACGATGATGAGAATAAATGAGAGAGTGGCATGAAGAAAATAGGAAGAAACGGGAGAACCCCGAAAAAATCCACGTACTCTGTGTTTATCCACCGCAAAGCCCACTTGCCGCGAGCTGAGATCGAACCAAGGATCTCAAGCACCAGAGGTGAACGTTCTGCCGCTGAGCTACCGCGACCCCAACGTTAAATTAAGAACAAATGTGTACAGTACTATGCTACAAACAACCTGCAAACGTATGTCATTTCATTAAAACGATTACTGGTGATTAAAACAGAAGGCGCCAATCTATGCTAGGTGATCAGTACAAAGTACCTTTGCACTATAATTCCACAATAATAATCACTTTTCAACGGTGTTTCCAACTACACAGATGACTTATGTGTTCTTTGTTTCCCGTACAAAAGCTTATTTGCACCTTATAACGAATGACAAACAGTGTAAAACATTGACATGCCTCCCCATTCTATTATAATATAGAAAACAACGTGCCCTACAGAGCTCTAACCCGCCTTCACTTGTTATTGCTGCACTCGTTATTATGTGAATTGAGTATTGAGCTTTATTACATAAAGGAGCCAACATGACTACTTTAGCCTATATAACCTATATGAGGGGGTTCAGCGTTCTACACCCTAACGAACGTATTACAGTATCTTATAGTCTATGGTAGTATGTTTACAATTTACCCAAACTTACGTTGGAAAGCTGATATGCTGCTCCTCATCGCTGTCACATGATGTGTATCCATACGCCATCTCAGCCACATCACTGTATTGCGTACTCATATCCATTCGCACTTTGCGTACTCATATCCAGGCCAGATCGTTGCTACAGCAATAAACTTGGAAATTAGAAGATTCGCTTTTGCTAAAGCCACGGATATTCGGCGCCTACCATATCAAATAAAACAAGGAGAAGTGTGTGGCGCATTCCTTGAGAGATTACTTCGGAGGACTAGATGCCACTAGTATATGTTTCTTGACTGCACGCATTATAGCAATTGTGCCTGTGATGGTTTGTAGTGTAAGTCGAGGTAAAACGCGTATAAAACAAACAATTCGTTGAACTCATTTTTCACTTGCTATAGGTTATCCGGATGGGGATATGTGTGATCATCCAACTCCCTATATGTAACGTTTAGCCTTCTATTTGCGTACTTCAGAATTTCTTCCTTCGTTTGCATTAAAAAAAAGTTTCCATGGTTTTTTCGGTAACCCTCGTACATTGTGTGCCGGTGCTGTGTCATCAGATTGTAGCTCAGAATAATCTCTAAAATACTCATTAAATGAATGTAACAAATTGGGGATGAAACTGACGCTCAGCACGGTACTTAACTGTAAGTGTTATGATCGAATTTAAATAAAATTCAAATGTTTTAATTTTGAAAATGACTAGTTGAATGAAAAGGTGAGAGAGAGAAAGATAGTTTATGACTAAGATATAAAGGATGAGCACTACTAGTCTGACAGATTCGATGAGACTGGTGTCGTCCTGGCCATCTGGATGATGAATGGTTTTCCCTGGAGGAGCCTGGATGTACTGGAGTCAGCCAACAACTGGATCTTAATCCTGCTGGACTGCCAGGGGCGTCGAGTTCTCTCGTCTTGATGTGTCTCCAATGATGTTCTCCTTCACCTTCATTCCACTAGTCAGATATTGGACTCTATTGAATCTGTGGCGATGAACCAACAGAATGGTACTTCCAAGACATGAAGTTGGTTGTTCTCCAATGGAGCGACGTGCCTCTCACGACGATCATGCACCTTCCCAAACCTTGTGGCGAGTACCCCCTGTCGATGTGTCCTCCGTGGTTTTGCTTAATCGAAAAACTACGAGTCTTGACATTTACTGAATAAGAAAGTGTCAGGCTAGACGGAAAGGAACGCGGAAAAGCAAGAAGGAAACTAGTCGCGTTTATTGACAATTTCAAAACGGACGATTAACAAATACTAATTATACAAGCTGTCTGGGTGTAAAAGTTTTGTTTCGTTGGCTTTTAAATGTTCATAGTTCTGTGGTTGATAAATGTAATTTAATAAAGTAATTGAATTTAGCGAATTAAGTTAAGAGTTTATACAATTATCACATGGTCACTTCACATCTACTACACAGCTACTTCACAATTATAAAAAATAAATTATTATATGGAGTCAAAAAGATTGACAATTATATTTTTGTTTTTACATTTTGTTTCTATATTATACAGGGTATCCCAGGAGGAAGGGGCAATATTTTGGAAATGGTAATATGGGTGATTCTAAGCAAAAAAAGTTCACATGAACATTGGTCTTAATCTCAGCGGTTTGAGAACTGTAAGTTGTAAACCATTTTTTTAATTTTATGTTGCGTATTGTTTGCCCTGTAATTATTCTACAGAGGTGGGCCATAGCGGATTTGAAAAGGTAATGGAATGACCTTTCCAACGGTATGCAATATGTGGCAGTGGTCTTTGAAAAGCGGATTATTAAAGGAAAGTCAAGATTATGTAAGGGAATTGGATGGCAACACTGATTCCCAAATTTCCCTCAATAACTTTTCTTTCAAAGACACGACGCGTCATATGTTGCATACCGTTGGAAGAGCAATTTCATTACCTTTCAAATCCGCTATATCTTACCTCTGTAGAACAAATACGGGGTGAGTAATAAGAAACATGAAGTCAAAAATGGTTCACAACTTGTAGCTCTCAAACCGTTGATATTAGGACCAGTGTTCATATCAACTTTTTTGCTTAGAGTCACTCATACTACCATTTTCCGAAGCATTGCCACTTTCTCCTGGGACACCCTACCCTATATATTATATACAAACATATTCACAAGCCCTTCTTACTGGCCTAGTGGCTAGCGCGTCCGCCGTTAGTACACGTGGTGTCGGGTTCAAATTCCGGTGGAACAACAGTAGAGTTTGAACGCTTTTCGGTGGTTTGGATTCCATGTTAAACTGTAAACTGCACGTCTCATATAGCCTCGCTGCTGAAAAGGGACGCTACACTTGAACAAATATATTCATAAATATAGATGACAATTTGATGTTTGTAATGACTTTACTCACATTTCTCCCTGTTCTGCTCGCATATTCACTCCATTTAAGACAGGAAGGAGATCACGGCCTATTCCAAAAGTTTTGTAAACTTCTATCACTTCAATAGCTGGAATATTCTCTTCTTTGTTTTCATCTCCCACGTTTTCAGTTTCTTTAAGACTCTCATCATCTTCCTGATCTTCTTCAGGACTCTCACCAACATCTGTGTCATTCTTCGTAACTTCAGGTTGTACCGGTGCCATTCCCTCCGCCTGCACCTCTGGTTTTTCGCTTTCAGTTTCTTTCTTAATCTACATATTTGTCAAAACAAAACAACATGTTAATATTCTCAATTAGTAATCAACACCAAAGTGTTGATTTTGGAAATACACCTGCAGACACGAAAGAAACCATCTTTAAATGTTAATACAAGTTTCTAATAATAATTGTCAGGTACATCCTTATCACCAACTAACCTAAATTCTCTCTATATGCGTGGTGCTAGGTTCGATTCCAGGAGGGGGTATTATCTCAGATAGAAAACCAGTTAGTGATTTGGATTCCAGTTTAAAGTAGAGATGCAAAAAAGCCGGCTTTTTTGGGAAAAAAACGAGAATTTTGGAAATTTTGGCTTTTTTCAACTTCATGATTTTTCTATCTAAATAGCTTTCTTATAGTATATTCTATAGTTAGATAAGAATTCCATGACCTGAATGTGATATTTCGCTCTGAAATTCACCATCAAGATGGATGGAGCACATGTTTTACGAATTAAAGCTAACATGAAGAATGTAGTATTTGAGGGTAATTTTAGAGGCTATTTAACTTTATTTTAACTTTTGAGTTATCGACATCTTTTTTCTTCTTTAGTTTGTCATCCGTGTTTCATTTCTAAGAGCTTTTAGTACTCTAGCTTCTAGCGCAAAAGTTAAACTTGCCCGTTTTTCTATTTATCCGTCAAAGCGTACGTTTTTCAATATATCCGTCAAACCGTACTTCCACATTTCTGTTATACTGTAGCTGTGAAGTGATTTAGCAATAATTTTCCGGACACAACCTTGAATACCAATTTATACAAATAATCAGTAGCGGATTTAGAAAAGTACTATAGAAGGGTTTTTTCTGATTGTTTCGTTTCCTTAAAAAGTCCTAATTTTATTTGGGAAGTGCTTGAAGTTTATGAGTACAGGCATAACTAATATTTCGTTTCGTTTATATGTTTAGCAATAATCTTCCGGATACAACTTTAAAAATCATTTTATACTGAGAATCAGTGGCGGATTTAGAAAAGTATTTTGGGAAGGGTTTCTTACTAATGTTTAGTTTTTTTAAACATTCGTAATTTTTATTTGACGGGAGCTTATAGTTTATGAGTAAAGGCATAAATAATAGATATTTCGTTTGTTGCAGACATTCCGTAACTTTGGGGAACGGGCTTCAGTCCGAAAGACCGCCCCCCTAACCTTCGTAAAACCGTCACTGCTGGTAAATTAGTAATAATAACGATTTAAAAACAATAAAAAAGGAAGTCGCCCAACTCACAGTACACGCACTATTTCTACATTCACAGATGGAATGAAGAAAAAGCTTTGTCAGAATGGTCAAATGCTGGTTGAATCCCGGACTTCCCGATAGAAGCGCAAAAGCTAATCACTCAGTCATGTTTGTTGTGCAGTTGTATTTAGCTTAACTTAAATATATTCCGTAGTCTTTTTTTGGGGGGAAGGGGGAGTTCCGTAATGATATGTTGAATCCCTCTTGTTAAAAATTCAGAAAACTTGAGGATTGGGTAAACTGTGATGGTGGTTCTATAAAACTTAACTGTAGAATTTCAAGAATATACAGAACCAAAAGCTCCAGATGTGCAGCCTTTAAGTGTATCATATAAATCTAAGTATTTCTCTTATGTTTTATTTTAATTTTATTTTGTTTCAAAAAGAGGCCATGGAATATTTTGAAGTAAAAATACTACATACTATTTTGCTAGTTATTTGTGTATTCTTTAAAAAGAAGTGTTTACTTTTAGGGTTGGCTGGTTTACACCAACTTTTTTTTTTTTAATAACTGGTTTAAACCACAAAAATAAAAAGAATGAAAAATGCGAATCGTGTGAACTTCATGGTAACGTTTCCAGATATCAAACCACCTGCAATAGTTTTATTTCCCTTTCACCTTTTAATCAAGGTGTCCCATGTTCAATTCTCTGTCGAACCACAAACGTTCTTTCATGCGTAACCCAAGTAGCGGTTCGGATGTCAGTTTAAGCGAAAGTCTTCTCCTTGATAACCTCGGTATTTCGTAAGGATGTTAAGCCTAAATATACGAAACAAACCAAATTGTATATTTCTGCATGCCGAAATGCGTGTTGTTTTATAAAGAAGCCAATTTTGCTTAAATATATTGATAGAAATTGGCAAAATTTATCGATTGCCTACGTAGCTTCCAACATTAGCTTGGATTGGACTTTCAATGATATCTACGTACCGGTACTAAATTTGTAATTTAATACCTCAGTTTTATCGTACTGATTATGGTACGTTGACCTTTAAATTTTACATGCAAAGCAATAACAGGATTTTCCCGTTATTGTCTTACATTTCAAGTAATGACGGGATTTTCCCAATGGCTAGGGCGGGAGATTCTCAACTTAAGAAATTTACTGACCGCACTTCTTTAAGCTTATAGGAGTTCTTCCGGCATAACCCCGCTGTTGCATAATAACACCAAGGCGAAACAAACTTATTTCTGTGAGTATGTAATATAAATACATAAAGCAAAAAATCTAAGTCAAAAAAGCCTGGTTTAAACCAAAAAAGCCTGGTTTAAACATCCCCCAAAAATCGGGTTTTTGGCATTTTCAAAAACAACCACGGTTCTTGCCAACTCTGCTTACTTTTGTATATAGGAGGTTAAAAAATTCTTATTATATACATTGGTTAATCCTGTGGAATTCATAATGTAAATATGTTGAAGAAAAATTGTTTGAAATATTTTTTCGAAATTCATAGTTTATTTTCGATGTTTTATATTATTATCAGCATCAACCACTAATTAAATGATTTTTTGTGTTATAGAGAAGCGATACAAAGTCTGTTTTATCAATTTAAAGCAGTATTTTGAAAAAAGCCCAAAATTTCCCAAGCAAAAAAGCAAAGCAGAAAAAACCGAGTTTTTTTCCAAAAAAAGCCGGTTTTTTTCCGAGCCCTTGCATCTCTAGTTTAAAGTCTAGGTTCTGCCTTGTCTTTAGTCTTATATAGCCTTGATGTTGAAAAGGAAAAATTAAACTCAAATGAATCTAATCCAACCTAATAATTCGCGTTACTTAACAAAAGATACTGATATCACCTTCCACTGTAGGCCTACTTTCGGGGCCGCAGTGGTTTAAATGGTAGACCGTTCACTTTTGGTGCATGGGGTCCATGGTTCGATCCCAGTACGCGCCAAGTTAGTTTTGTGATGGTAAACACCGTGTGCGTGGGTTTTCTCGGGGTTTTCCTGTTTCCTCCTACTTTATTCATTCTACCACTCTCATTCATTTCTCGTCATCACCGTTTCCCTTAGCCTCGGTGCATAATTATGAGACATAGAACTAAATATTTCATTTCATTTCTACTGTACTTCTGATTTAAAAGAACCAAGATCAGCATAACTTTGGTTTTGCAATTTTTGCTTTGGCTCTAAGAGAATTATATGAGGGTATGACGTAAAAAGGGCCCGGAGGAAAGGATCGAGACAAAACGGCTCCGTGAAAAAAGGGTCTTAGTCAAAAGGACTCCGCTTAGAAAGTACTAGTGGGTTCAGAAGGGTCGTATGGAAGAGTGAGATCGGCTCCTGGACGATTAATGTAGGCTTGAAATCCAGATCAAAATGGTCCCAGATCTCAAGAGTCCTCTGTCAGAACGGCCTCGGTCAAAACGGCTCCACGTATAGGCCTAAAAGCCCAAGATCAAAATATAAAAATACTGATTACTATGAAAAACATTCTGTAGACAGTACCTTTTTTACTTGTGTTAAAAGAACATATATGTGGATCTGTATGTTTACATATCCAGATCCGTTGCTTCCTGTTTTCTTGCAGTTCAACGCTTTCTTTGCAACTCAACTAACGTCTGAAAGCATAATTACAGGATTTTAAGGCTTTCTTGACGCGAGCCTTTCTGTCTTCCCGTTTATTTCGGATCTTTTTGACATCGAATCCTATATGAGACGCTTTCGGCTAGCTGGGGACTTTGCCCGCAGACCCCTCTTTTACTTACCCTGCTGTCTCGCACCGAGTAGTGTTGCTATCAGTTCTACTTGGTTAAAACTTCTACGATCAATACTAAGGAAGGTATGGGAGTTTTAAATTTTAAAATTGCCGCCATTTTGAAACGAGATTACGTATGAAAAAATAATCGAAACAAAAGTTGTAGAGATTTTTATTGAAATTAAGAATCACTTTTTAAATTTTTCTTCTAGCAATGACAATATTAAGAAAGTTAGGTCTACGGATCTTTTATACACGGCCGTCATATTGAATTATGATGGTGCATGTAGCTGACAACAAATGAAACCAAGTACTCTATCAAGCAAATACATGTTCCTTGTTTATCTTGGTACGATCAAAATTTTAAGAGCTATTATATCAACGATATTCGTTATATATACAGGTTGTTTCAAAAACCAACGACATGAAACAATTTTTATAGAGGGAATTTGGCTACGGGCATATAATTTGAAGTACTCAGCAACTACCTCTATTAAAAAAAACGTTGCGGAAGTACCGGAGTGCTAGGCCCGTATCCAGCGGAGGTCTAGGGTGGCAGGGTTCTTCCCCCAAAATTTTCACGGTAGCTTACAAATGAACTATAATATGATGAACTATAATAAGGTTGGATCGGGCCCCTCCTAACTTCAGTCGGGCCATCCTTCATTTTTGGGCTAGCTACCGACCTGCACCGGAGGATTCTGAAACTTGGATATTTGGATAGGGCACATACTAGTTCCTGAGTAAAGTCTTGACTCGACTACGGTAGAGCTATGGACCTTTAAAATTCATTTTTTAAATTTTTTTGGCAGTCTATAACTCCGAAGGGAAGCACTTGTGCACCCAGGTTGGTCTATATTTTTTTTTGTCTTATCTTGGTGTCAGGAATCACCTCCCAAACGTTGTCGGTCTTGTTTGGAAGCACCTTATATATATATACTTAAAACAGATATTTTCGACAATTTTCTTATTTGTTCCATTCAAAAACGTACGAACATGCCAAACATCGAGTTTCTATATCAATTTCAAGTGTCTAAACTTTTATTTAAGTTTTTAATTCAAAAATAACTCCACTTAAATAGCATAGGTGTTTTTCTTCTTCCTTTCAGACCCCTCAAAACAAATAATGTTCACTTTCGGTATTTTTTTTCTGTGAATTAGTCCAGAAGACTACAAACATTCCACATTTCATCATTGTGCTAATGCAGGAATGCAAATAAGCAACAAAATTTTACTCGCCCAAGAAAAAAGCCACTAGCCCACATCCCATAATAGAAATCATTTACTTATCTTACCTATGATATTAAATACTCGCCCGCCCCGAAGAACCACTCGCCTGAGGCGGATGAGCGAGTGGTTATTTGCATCCCTGTCCTAATGCAAACAATGGAGGTGTCCGCTTTTTTTATGTATTTTAATTTAAGAGTCTTCATCCCGGCGAAATTAAAATACCGCTAATTTTACAGTAATTATGTGATATCTTCAAATAGATAAAAGATAATTAAAATATGGAACAAGAGCGCCCTAGACAATATTATTTTGCGTGAGGTACCGTCATCACAAGTCACCTAGTGGCTTTCCGTTTTCAGCTGTTTAGAAACGCGAAAATAAATGCCGATTTTCAAAATGGCTCGAAATCGAAAGCAGATAAGTGACTCGTGATAACGGTTTCTCATGTAAAATAATATTGTCTAGGGCGCTCTTGTTCCACATTTCGATTATCTTTTATCTATTTGAAGATATCACATAATTACTGTAAAATTAGCGGTAATTTAATTTCGCCGGGATGAAGACTCTTAAAAGAACGATACGTGAAATAATCAAATGTATTTCTTTCTTTTATATATGCAATATTAATGACGTAAATAGACTTTGAATAATCCTTTAAGCTCCGTCCTCTGAAAGCGACCCATCGCATGTTTCTGCGGAAATGACGTAAGTGGTGCCCAAGAGTCTATCGGAAGTCGAAGGGGTTATCTGGATATTAAAGAAAATAGATTTTTGTTTCTTTTTAAATTTGAGAACACATTGCAAAAACTGAACGTAAAATAACTTGTTTTCTACCAGCTGCGTTAAGAAAATAAACTCTTACAGTTTAATGATGATTAAGGAAAGTCAATGATGATGATGATGATGATAGACGAATTGGTGGAATGAGAATGTCGGAAGAAACGAGAGTATCAAGAGAGAGCTCACGGAATCCAGGAAAATCTCACTCAGGATGACTGGCCTGAAAAAGTTGTAGACTTTTTGGACCGACTGTACCCACTGGGAATCGAACCCGGCACCGCTCGCACCTAAAACGAACTATCTGTCAATAACTGTCAACGAGATCTATTGAAAGAGAGGGTGTCTCAAAATGATCAGTGTATCAATAGTGTAGCCTATGACGACTACTGAAGTATTTAGTAAATTTAGGCATATACTTCTGTGCTTTTCCATTTGTGCTCCACGATATGAACCAAGGGTGATACAATATACTTTAATGAATACATAACTAACACATGGATATAGCTTTAAAATTACTTGAAAATGTACTGCACTAAAAGATCAGATTACAGATGAAAGTTTTTTTCGTTTTTCAAGAAATATTAAAAAAAGAGGAAGCTTACAATCATATGAATGGTACAAGTGTTTTCTTTAAATATTTATTGTATCTAAACATTAGGTTAGATAATACCTACAGTACATACACCCTCCATTCCAAAGGAAACCGAACGTTTTAAAAAAAACAAAAAAGGAATGTACATTTTGGAACAAATCATTTTTATTAATCAATGTATTCCCCTTCTGCATCGATACACATATTTGCACGCTCCAACAAGTTGTCAAACGACTTCTCCATGTCTTTTATTGGAATGGTCTTTAGGACGGCGGTCGTCGCCTTCTCAATGGCATCAATCGATGCGTACCACTTTCCTTTCATCGCCAAATGCAGTTTCGGGAACAGATAGAAATCGCACGGAGCGAGATCTGGTGAATAGGGCGGATGATGCAACCGAATAATGTGATTTTTGACCAAAAATTCAGTTACAAGTCGCGAACGATGTGATGGTGCATTATCGTCCAAAAGAGTCCAACTGCCGATTTCGCGATATTCGGGCCGAATACGACGAATTCTTGCCAGCAAACGCTTCATGACGCCCAAGTAAAACTCTCCAGTGACTGTCTGGCCGGGCTGAACAAATTCTTTGTGGATAATTCCTTTTGAATCGTAAAAACAAATCAGCATCACCTTAACTTTTGACTTCACCAAGCGACTTTTTTTGGGTGTTCCTTCATCCGGCGCTCTCCATTCAGCACTTTGCCGCTTTGTTTCGGGCTCATATTCAACACCACGTCTCGTCACCAGTTACAATCGATTTCAAGAAGTTTCGATCCTGCCGAGCACTTTTAACGATGTCTTTGCAATGCGCAATTCGATCAGCTTTTTGGTCTTCGGTGAGTTTGTGTGGTACAAACCGCGAATTAACCTTCTTAAGGCCCAAAACTTCGGTCAAAATGCGGTTTGCGGTTGTTTGAGGAATGCCTAATTCCATTTCAATAACTTTCACCGACGATTTTTTGTTATGTTTGATGAATTCACGCACTTTTTCGATGTTTTCTTCCGATAATCCGGTTCTGGGACGGCCTGATCTTTCGTCATCATCCAGCGTCTCTCTACCCGATTTGAATCGCCTGAACCACTCGTAAACTTGCGTACGGGATAGACACTCATCACCATATGCATTTTGTAGCATTTGGTGCGTTTCACTAAAAGTTTTACCCAGTTTAACACAAAACTCAATTGCAGCTCGTTGTTTGAAACTCATTTTCTGACCGATGTACACAACACACTGACAGTTGAAACGCAATAACTTTGTTGCCGTGCATCCAAATGTCATGACATTTATACCAGTTGTCAATGAGGTACTACGCCATCTACCGGTAAAATATTACAACAGATGGCACTAGTGGTACTATTTGTTTTCAAAAGTTCGGTTTCTTTTGGAATGAAGGGTGTATAAAAGCTATAGGCACAAACGATCTAATCATTGTAGTACGTTTAATGTTCCGCTATTGGGGATCTAACCGGAACCTTGTGCATTCGCACTAAAGTACACACTAGTGGAGATGTATATCTATCTCTTACTCCCTCCCTCTCTCTCTCTCTCTCTCTATGTATATATATATATATATATATATATATATATATATATATATATATATATATATATATAGGGGAACGTGGGGCATAATGGGGAAGCTAAGATATTTGCCTTTCTAAATTGGTAACCAATATCTCAATTGCAGTAATTTTTCTGCGGTAGACACGTTGGACATTTATTGTGATATTTCAACCAGCAAATCCTTTCAAAAATACTGTTTTGCACCTTTTTGCTTAGCTTATTCCAAAAATGGCTCTTTTCCCCATTATGCCCCCTACGTGGGGCATAATGGAACATTGGATTTCAGTCAACCCCATTATGCCCCTACCCCATACTGCCCCGTACACTATTACATCTGTAATATCCAGCTCTAATATAGACTTATCATAAAACAACAATATATGATTACTATTATACAACACAACTTGAATTTTATGAAATATTTATTAGACTCAATAATCAAATATAACAAAAGATGAGTACTCTTTTTTTTTTAAAAAAAAAAATGTTGATAATTACTTTAAAAGGTACATTCTGAATTAGGCATTATTAAGAAAAAGGAAAAATGTTATCATTGGGAATTGTACTACAAAGTTTATGCAGATTACATCGAATTATTGTCAGTTAAATCTTAATATTTCCTGACATCAAATCAACATAACCAAATTTTGAAAATTCAGCATAAAGAACTTAAACAAAACTGCGCAAATGCAATCCCAGCATTAACAAGAAATGTTTCGAGCTGGATAGTAAACTACACAATCGATACTCTTACGGGGCATAATGGGGTAATGGGGCAATATGGGGTGATTGCAATACCGTTTTGCCCCACCCCGTTTTGCCCCAGATGAGTTGTAGTGTTAAATCAACTAGTATCTCTGTTATAACTTACAATCCGTAAACCTCAAAAACACACAACAAACACAGAAGAAATATTCTTTCAACATATCAATAGTTTAAAAGTGTGTAATAAATAACTTGCCTTACCTTGACCGAAGTAAAATCCCAATCGTTATATGCCATAGCGCGAAAACAAAGAACTGACACACAGCACTGTTCCTTTTCAACTGATAAGAACGCTGCTCAAGCGCAACAGCCCTTCGTCCTTGAGAATCTTGTTTAGGTACTTATCGCTAGATTGCAGTTAATTACAGTTCAAAAAATACCGATACCCCGTTATGCCCCCCTACCCCGTTATGCCCCACGTTCCCCTATATACAGTGAAACCTTCCTTAACGGACACCCCTATAATACGGACAGATTTTTTTGTCCCGGCAAAATATATGTTCTCTTACGGAACAAAACCCTCCCTTTTACGGACACTCTCAGATACGGACGCGGACATTCCTTTTTTACCCCCAAACGTTTCAATAACCTCTTCATAACGGACAGGAATTATTCTTGGTTCTGCGATATTTGACAGTGGACAGAAAAGTCTTTTTCTTACAAGTGTATCTATCATCAAACAGAACAATTTCAAGCTGAACTTGAAATGCTTCTTTTTTTCTGCCCGCAATAAACTGCTTTCTGGTGGAAATCCTAGAAAATCTTCAATAAGCACTAACACTCATGCTGGATTAGTCGTATGGTCAAGAATTCTATGCGGATCTTCCCTTCCCTAACAAATAAATTTAGTGCTTTTTCCTCTGGGCCTTGCATCTTTCCCGACAATTTCATAGATAACAAAATAAACATTGTTTATTTTGCGATAACATTTTTCAACGAGCAATGTTTTCTCTCTTACTTTTTTGGAAAAGCAAAATTTTTCTTTTGTACAAATTGGTGTGTCAAACAGTTGAACAATTAAAGAAATTTACCATTAATCGCGGTGAAATAGAAGTTCTCCAATTGATCCAACAATTGCAAACAAATTTCGAACAGAAACTAGTGTCCGTAGGATGTACACGTCACACAACTACTGCAGACTTTTCCCCAAGAAATTTAGTGAGTTTCTTCTCCACATTTTCAGTATTTAATAATAATATTGCATACTTTTTAAAGCTATTTTTACATTTAATATAGGCGGTAAGTGTATTAATGGATTTTTTACAGGATGATGACATGTTCTTAAGAAAATTACCATACACGCATTATCATTTGCAGTATACGAACATATTAACACATTCGCCAACAATAATATTATTTAACTGAAATGAATTTCTCCTTCATCCGTCCCAGTAATTCAAATACGTACTTAATAGAGTATTTTCATATTGAATTTTACGTATTTACGCTCATACATAATGTTTTTACTGTATATTACTGCATACAATTACCGTTGAGAAAATTAAATTTTTGTAACCTCTCTGTAACGGACACCTTTCAGTAACGGACAAAAATTCCCGTCCCGTTGGTGTCCGTTATTCAGAGGTTTCACTGTATATATATATATATATATATATATATATATATATATATATATATATATATATATATGATCTTGCCCCTCCCTAGCAAAACTTGAAATGACGCCCCTGGCACAAACTAAAATTTGCTGCACAGATCTGCACAAACGATTGACATCATTTTCGACCAATTTGGACAAGGTGGGGGCTACTGTTTTGACAGCCCCCACTTTGTTTTCGTTCTAGTTCATTGTTCATTGTTGGAAAAATGAAAATTTGTGTTGCACATTTCTGCACAAACGATTGACACCATTTTCGAACAATCTTGAGAAGGTGGGGGGGGGGGGCTATTTAAATGGACGTAAATACCAGCTGCTGTCGGGCCTCGTAGCCAAGAGTGCTAATGAGCGGGTTAGTAAAAGGAAGTCGCTTTTTTCGTGCTTTCAAACCCGGCCCGAAGAAAGTTTTTTTTTTAAATTTAATAACACTTTTTCATTAAAATAAGCGTGCAGTTTTACTAGACGGATTCATAGTATAAGTAATAGTAGTAGTAAAAGTAGCAGTAGTAGTGAAAGTAGTAGTAGTAAAAGTAGCAGTAGTAGTGAAAATAGCAGTAGTAGTAGTAGTAGTAGTAAATGTAGTAGTAGGAACTGCTTAGAAGAACCGCAGGGGTTGGTTGCGTTCTCTTGATATCAAATTGGCAAATTGAAGACTTGCCTAAATTTTTCTGTACACTTTACATGACCAACTTTAAAGAGCTCGCGAAAGAAAAATACAGGGTAGAGTGCGAATATTGAAATGCTTGGGATCGGCGAAAGTCCAGTGGCTCCTTACTTTAAGCATTTCATTACTGAGGAAGGGAATGAGGTAGATTTTAACTCCCACGAAAAGAAAACATAAAATTGTCAGAATTAGTATCTTAAAGAGAAACGGACAAAAAATTATATATATATATATATATATATATATATATATATATATATATATATATATATATATATATATATATATATATATATATATATATAAAGATGAATACAGAAACAATTCTTGGAACAGAACAGGAAAATTTTCGAACATTTCAGCGTCTAAATGGGTCTAGGAAAATTCGGTGTAAGAAAACTCGGTGTGGGGAAATTTAGGTGTAAGGTAGATTCGGTGTAATACATATTGGATATTACCACTTCCGATAATTTACGACACTTCATATTGTGAAAACGAAAACCATATAATGTAACGAATAAAATGTTATTACCTATTTCAAGAAAAGAAAATTTATTTTTCTGCCTTGAGACCTCTTGCATGTCTTTTGCGGGGTATTACAATAAACTACTTTTCATCACACAATGAAGCTGACACTTTTTGTCAGAAATAAAACAATTACAACTATAAGTTCAGAGTGTTATAGGAACAACTAAAAACACCTTTCCTATATAGTACATCATAGAACATATACAAGATGATTCTTTTAAAACTCATGGATTTCATTTGGGTCTAGAATTTCTAACTGAAGTCCGATTTCCATGCGGTTTGTGGCAAATGATCAAGGAACGTTGGGAGATTTATGGAACTATGTTTACTGGTTTAAATTCATTTGGGGTAATATCGACCACGCCTCTAGAAAAACAGCAAATATTCGCCACAGTACCGAATTGGAATTAGGTGAGGTGCAGTGTGGAAATTTGAGGTTCTTCTTGAGATGGGAACCTCGCGACGGTCAATAAGAAACAGGAAATTGGGCCGTTGTATTGAGAATTATGCTGTGCTACTGTATCAGTATGATCAGGACACATATACAATAATGTACTCTTTGGAGCAACGTGATTTTATCGTTAAAAAGTTTTTGGAGAACGGGATCTGTTGATGCTACCCAAAGGGCATTTACACGCAACTTTGCCTCACGTTCTGCTCCAGACAGGAACATAATATGGTCGTTAGTGAATAAATTGCAGGAAATAGGATGGCTTCTGAGTAAGACAAGATCCCGCTGGCGGATGTTGTGGAAGATGCCAGTTACCGACTCTTTAAGTCACCCAAGAAATCTTTCTGTCGTTTGTAGCGAGAAATCGGCTATTCAACATGTGATGTATGTGTATTACCACTAACACTTAATTTGTATTCTGACTAACGCTTAATTTGTATTCTTCAATTTCGCTTCAAATATCCAATATCTCATTCGAACTGTAACGTACAATGGCGAATATTTTTTTCTTGCAACCTGCTCGATATTACTCCGGATGAATTTAAACCAGTAAACATTGTCCCATAAATCTCCCATCCTTCCTTGATGATTTTCAACAAACCACATGAAAATCGGACTTCAGTTAGAAATTGTAGAGCCAAATGAAATCCGTGAGTTTTGAAAAAATCACTCTGTATACACATATGTAAGATGCAAAAATATATTGATCAAAAAAGTCTTAGTGGAAAGGGCAATACAAAGCAGGATGGTTTTATCAGATAATAGTTGTACAAATAGTTGACTTCTCCTCCAATCAGACACTTTAGTTTGTTTGCCTTAAGGTAAACAAATACTGCAGGGTACAATACCCTATTGACTTCTTATTGACTTCTCCTCTAATCAGGCGTAGATACTTTAGTTGAGGCATTTATTTTTACACCTTTGAGTAACATAAATAAACTATGTCGTTTTTGAAGAATTTAGATTTAAATATTTATTTATAAAATAGACATAAAATCGTCAAAACATTTTTTAAAAATCTACAATTTTCAACTTTACCCGTCCAGTAACCTACTTTTTTTTTAAGTAGAAAATTCTAGGAGACATCCTCCAAAACAGCATAAAAACTAAAAAGTTTTAAATTAAATGTCGATTGGTAGCGATGGTCGCTGCTGTAAATCACACAAACGGACAGCGAAAAACAAATTTCTCGTCATGTAAGGGCCATGAAATGTTAAAATCCGTCGAAATCTAGAATTCAAATTATTTCACGATCACATTTTTTAAAAAATTTGTTATAGTAGACAGTAAAAGTACGTTCTACACAAAGTTTGAACTTAAAACTAATACGCTCATTTACCCTCAAAGTTGAGTTTTTAATAAATCCTATGGTCTACTACAACGAATCTTTCTTTACACCTAACATTCCCCACACCGAGTATTCCGTACACCGAATTTTCTGTACACCGAATTTTCTTACATCGAAATTTCCTACACCGAATTTTCCTGCTGACCGTGTAAATATGTATTATAATTATAAGAACACGGTAATTTAAATGTACTTACATTATTTGCACCGTATAGGCGATGTTAGATTACAGTATAACTGCTCATAGATCACTATATTATTTTAAAGTTTAGGTTTTGCTTGATCAGCAGAAATCATTTAGCGACTTAAAAAAGTCATTGTTGACTTGACTAGTTATACATAAAAATATCAAGAAATCTGGTTAGAGTTAGGGAGATTTTGCTGTCTTATAATTATTATTATTATTATTTACATCAGGAAGAATTTGCTGAAACTTCCTGGAAAACGTATAGGCCTACCGAAATATCTAATGACTACCGCTATTCAATGTTTGCAATACCCATATTTGGTGAGCTCCCCAATCTTTTTCTTCAAATTATAACGACGTGGCTTTAACTGAATTCTGCTATTTCAGCAAAAGGTATTTCAGCATAACTATGATTAATTGTAAATTTTCATAAGGAGTTCCGTAGGCACGTACGCAGGATTTTATTACGGAAGGGGGTCCAAAGCTTTTAAGGGAGTCCAAACTCAGCATGAGGATGAATTATATCAACATTTATAAAACGACCCAAAAGCAGGGTTTCAGGGAGTCTGAACCTTGAACTTATCCCTGCTTATGTCTGTGATGTCCTTTTTTTTTTTTTTTTTTTTTTAATCTAATTTCATTTCAATTACTGGTTACAATTTTTCAGCTCGAAAATCTTTAAAGCATTAGAAACTACAGTTCAACGCAAGTGTTAAATTCCGTCAAGTTTCGCCGCGATTACTTACATTATGATAAATGAAACAGAACCTGATCTAATCTAATTTAAATTAACCTCGCCTAACCTTAAACGAATCTAAGATAAACTAATCTAACCTGCTTTATAAGCTGGCAAAGATTCCGTAATTTATACTCAGTGTAGATAATGCCTGGAGTTAATGCTGCATTCGGAGGGGATGGGGCAAAAAACTAAGTAAAAAAGAAACATATTTTGCAGGAGGAACGAATTGTTGTTTGGAAGGATAAGTAATGTGTGGGTAATCTGTAAAGTCAACAGAATAGAATGGATTCTGTGTAATGTGGGAACTTGAAATAAATTGCCGGGGTAGAGCCAAAACTAGATAAAATAACAGAAGCCATTGTCAATGTATACAAACCGTAAAGGTAAGTATACACTTCCCATCACTGGCGGATCCACGTGGGGGGCGGATGGGGCAACCGCCCCCCCCCCAAAGGTCTTCTACTTCCAACATGTATCGTTCGGAAATACAAATATTGTCTTTTCCCGGCCGATCCAATCTGTGTAACAAGCCTAGTAGAGTCTAGTCAAAATGTGTGGTACTTAATGGTACTTCTATCCCTAGTTCCTTGGGACGGTTACCATAAGCCGCAAACGAGAGAGAATGATTCATATGTTGAACGAACAGCTGTAGGAAGAAGGAAAGACGGCTCACTCTGTGAACTAAAAATATATATTTTAAAATTGTGTCCTAAAAAAAAGATGTGGGGATGGAATTCAAATCCTGAAACTTCAATTACCTTTACCTTGAATAAAGAGAAATATAGAATATTCTGCACTCCTTACTGTAAAGCTTTCTGAATCTGAGATGAGACTTTTCGGTTGATTGATTGATTGATATGTATTTACGTCGTTCGTCAAAAGTGATGCTTTACAGAACGAGAACTAGAGTTTAAAGTTGGATCTGAACCACTGTAGTGCGTTCGATGTTCACTCACCGGGTATCAAACCACAGAACGTCGTGCATCAAGGATCAAAGGTACTCTCGCTAGATGCTACATCAACAAAGAACTATGACTTTTGAGGTTCAACACGGAAATATTAATTGTGACTTTTAACGGTATTTCATCTTTTCTTGGGAAATAATACAAGCTACAAGCTGGTATTGTAATCATATATAACAGAAGTCGTCCTGATCTTCGCACAGGCCAAACCGCTTAAACTAGAAACTTGAAATTGAAATTTGGATTTGGATTTCTCATTTAAAGTAATTTGACACGCGTTTCAGCAGTTTTACAAATAGGAAATGATTTTATATGAGTGTGTGGAGTCCTCTCACCCACATGGCTGAATAACTTCCCCTCTTGTTATGGCTGCCTCCGTTCCCCTTAGCCAGCCTGGATCCTCCTTATATTCCCAACTTTATTACGCTTTAAACAATTAAGAGGTCTTGTTTATTTGTTAATTTTGTCCCTTAGGCCAAGTTATTTCAACAAAACATTTTAATAGTTCGTTTTCTTAAAATTCACTTAAGTACAGATTATCTTATCCATTTTTTTTCAAAAAATCTGTTTCCCAACACATTCCCCCTCTGAAATAGTATATGATTCGAATAACACCGTTTAGTGTATGTCTGTTTCATTCATTATTTCTTTTTCAAAAAATCTGTTTCCCAACACACTAATCTGGTCTAATGCGTTTTTTTCTTTACGTACCCAACTATACCACTGCAAAAGAGGAGTATTTGGACAAAATACCCTATACGGTGCTCATGGTCCCGGGTTCGATTCCCGGTGAGAGTACATTTTAACGAAAAAGGTGGTTCGAATTCCACTATAATCAGTAAGTGCACGTCTTCTTCAGCCGTCATGCCATTACCGTGGAACGTTAAACTCAACCAACAAATCAAAATACCCTATGTACAGAGGTTTATACTTTTGTAATAATGTCGTATATTTGTCTTCTTGCTCTCTCCTGTTTAAGTGAAAAATTCCTGGATGTACCAGAAATTGAATTCCTTACACATTCTTCTTTACATACATCAATTGAGTACAGTTGGGAGCTTTTCTTTAGAAATGAACAATTCCATTTGTGTCAGAGTTTATTAGTCAGTGACTCCCCAACTTCTCGTGAATCCTGGGTTCTATACCAATCATAGAAATGTTTTCTTCACCTTTGATACATCAGAAGATTTTGGTACGATTTATGTAGCCGCAATCTTAACGCGCACTTAAGAAAATGTCATCATCCTGGACTGGAATCATGGTGAAAAACGAAACGTAACGGAAATTCAACATCTTGCCCTCAGGAGATGTTCTTCGTATAGCGCCAGAGATCAAAGATAATGTTTCTCTCAGAGAGGCACTGGAAAAAAATGTCATGGATACGGATCGACGATCGGAACATACCCTCGCATTCTATTGGATAATGAAATTGATAGATTTATGTCAAGCTTCATGTTTTCTTGCGATCACTTTAGTGAAACAAAGGGAAGCTATATTTATATACACAGAGGAGAAATGGGACAGGCTTCGTGGCAGATAACAGATGACAGGATAAATACCATCGTCAATATAGCACTTTCTTTTGTGTAAGTACTGTTCAATACAGCGCATCTGATAAATCGCGGTGACTAAATGTGAAGTGAATCATGATACCGCCACGCCTCCGAAACGGAAGTGAGTATTTAATTTAAATCTAGAGAAAGAATATAATTTCATTAAAAAAAAAAAAAAAAAAACTTACAAATTCGGGGCATAAAATATAATCTGGGAATCAAGTTTACATCCCCCCTCCAGTCCCGGATTCATATGTGTCCCCTTTTTCCAAATTTAAATTCTGGTCACTTTGAGGGTACGTTCATCTTCCAGGAAGCAAACCGCCCCCTCCAAATGATCCTTCTGGATCCGCTAGTGCTTCCCGTGAAACGCCTAGCACAACCTAACCTAAACTAAACTAACCTAACCTAAACCAGGCCAAATTTAGCGAAAAATTATCGATTTTTACCCCCCCAAAAAAAAAAAAATCCAGCCCCCAAAATCAGAACTTATCTAATGCCTGTTTAGACAAACTGTAAACCAGGGGCGGATCCAGGCGGGGCGATCGGGGCATTCTCCCCCCCCCCAGAAAAGGAAACTTTCTTGTTTTATATATATATAAATAATATCCATCCCAGAGTTTGGAGCCCTTAAAAGTACCATTATGACGACCCATCGCCTCCCCCAGAAGTCGGTCCTGGATCCGCCCCTGCTGTAAACCTAGCAGATGGCTCTCAATATATTGTAAATGTATCTGATTAACCACGCTCTCACACCCACTTAAAAGCACCTATCTATCCAGGAGATTTATTTATTATATCAGTGTTGCCAGTTCTAGTTCTGGAGTGGGCTGAAAAATAGTACCAAATTGAAACAAAAAGGGCTGAATTCATTATTTTATATCATTGTAATGCATGGTTGTATAACACGAAACTAAAAAGTAAAGTTCTAGAACACTCCTACACCACCACCCTCTTCCAAGAGTCCAAATCAAGAGAGTGTCGTTTTAAAAACGTCGAAATAGGAGGATCCCGAACAACCGTGGAAGCAGATAACATTTTTCTCACACGTAGGAGGTATAACAGAGACCGAAAATTAAAAGAAAACAAAGTAAACATCTTCGGTATGTATTGTAAGGAAACCAAACTCGCCTCTATTTCAAAGTGACAAATCAACCCAGGTACGTAGCCAGGATATCGTGAAGGGGGGGGTCCGTGACATGGAATGCTGTGGTCATACACCAGGGGCTCGATCATTCTAAACAATTTTACTGGAACATATATCGGTTCGTTTAGCCAGGATTACATTATGGGGGGGGGGGGGGAGTAATGAAATTCTGCAGGCCCAGGAGCTCGATTAATCTAAACTACTTTACTATCAACATATATTGGTTTGTGAGGATATATTGGTAAGTATTTTAATAAACTATGAACAAATCTCGAGTAAAAAAAAAAAAAGAAAAAAGAAAAAAAAACGTACGGTATTGAAAAAGATTATACAATATTTACATCCTTCCACTGTTTATTCAAATATAACAATTTTCCTTTCATTTTGACCTCAACTATTATAAAAAGTACATATTCACTATTATAAAAAGTACATACTCAATAATGTCTTGTAAAATATTTTGCAATATCTGCGTTTTTTTTTTCTGTTGAATCAAATGTTAACAGAACTTTCTTTCTACATATATTTTTGTTTTTATTATTCCGTCAACTACTGTCTGTTCCAATGACAGGTTAAAGGAGCAGTAGAAAATTGTTTTTGAAATAACATGTTCGATATTGCAAGGATGCGATGACGAAAAATTATGATAAAAAAATGTCCACGCTGTTACACAACAGCACTATGCTTTCGGAAGCTTGAAATCTCCTTGACTAGTAGCAGAAATTCTGAGAATTCCGCAACTTTTCTAGAAATTTCAAATCCCCTGACTCATCCAGGATATATTGCAAGTAATACCTGGCAACCATGTATTGCAAGTAATACAAATTTCCTCATAAGAAAGAGTAACCAAAAGCTTCCTGTAGTTTATTTTTAACGCTGATTCTTCTTTTCTTCATTTCATTTTCTTTCATCCTTCCCTATTTTTTTTCATTTCTGGTCTCGAAGGGGGCGTACGGATCCCCCCTTGGCTACGTGCCTGAATAAACCAAAACGGTATTATGGCCATATATGAAAAAATATATGAAACGAAGAACAAATCAATCACACCGAGTTCTTGTTTAGATAATAGATTACGTAACGTACTCGTCACTTCCCGATGACGCACGAAGTGCAGTCTTTTACAGATTATTCATTGAACATCTAGGAACTTAAAAATGGGGTAACAAAGCGAGTGTCGTTCACTTTCGTGGTGATACGAATATAAAAAACAACATATGTATTTCACCTTTGTGATCGTACTCCTTCGTTTATTTTTATCCACGGCGAACTCTCTTCAACTGTTTGAAAGTTGTATGTAGTAGTAGCAGGTCTAGATTGCTCTGATTGCTGTGATTAAAATAAAATTATGATAAAATATTGAAATATAAATTATTGCAATTTATTCTCGCTTATTGCACGACCGAAGAAGAAGAATAGACTGTAAAAAGAATATAAGGCAAGTAAATTGACATTTGCAAAAAAATGCGAAACCGGTCCAGGGTCATAGAACCTTGGAGTCCAACACACAGTATGAGTAAGGTGAGATGTACCTAAGTTGTAATTCTTACTGACACTTTTGAAAATGTGACAAATATTTGTTAAATGATGCTGAATTGGGTAGAATTGTACCAACTTTTTCACAAAAGGGGCTGAAAATGCCAGCGTGGGACATTACTGCTGTATCGCCAGACCAATTTGAAAATCGAAAAAAGTACTAAAATGTGCTGCATTCGGTTATATTTGGTTGGATTACATTACGTTACGTTAGATTACGTTACTAGGTGTGTAGTTTTACTATACGGATCCATAATATAAGTAGTAGTAGTAGGAACGGGTTAGTAGCCCCGCGGGGTTAGTTGGGTTCTGTTCTCGACATGAAACGGGCAAATTAAAGACTGAATATGATCTTGAAGCTTTGCTGGCGTCTACTATTAATCCAATGTTCTCGGGATTGCTGCCAGAGTGAGTGCTGCTGTGCTGAGCTTTCGTTACCATACAGCCGCTGTATGGTAACGAAAGCTCAGCACAGCAACACCCTCTGGCGGCAATCCCGAGAACTTTGGATGGCTTGTGTATAGCCCGCTCCCCCCAGTTCTTTGTCACCGGAACTGGAAGAGTCAGTACTACTACTACTTATATCGAGAACAGAACCAAACCAACCCCTGCGGGGCTTCTAACCCGTTCCTACTACTATTGCTACTAACTACCACCACCACTACTACTATTGCTACTAACTACTACTACTACTGCTACTAATACTACTACCGCGGCTTGTGTATAGCCCGCTCCCCCAGTTCTTTGTCACTGGAACTGGAAGAGTCACTACTACTACTTATATCGAGAACAAAATCCAACTAACCCCTGCGGGGCTTCTAACCCGTTCCTACTACTACTACTACTATTGCTACTAACTACTACTGCTACTGCTACTACCGCTACTACTACTACTACTACTACTTATACTAAAACTTCCTTACCACAACATTTACATCTTAAATGTTTATAACATGCGATTCCGATTCATTATGAACTAGTATGAATCGTTAGAATCAATATGATTCGTTAAAAATCACTGGGGGGAGCGGGCTATACTCAATCCACTACGGCTACTAAAGCTACTACTACTACTTATACTAAAGCTTCCTTACCGCAAGACTTACATCTTAAATCTTTATAACATGCGATTCCGATTCATTATGAACTAGTATGAATCGTTAGAATCACTATGATTCGTTAAAAATCACTGGGGGGAGCGGGCTATACTCAATCCCTTTGGATTAATAAATTAAAGACTTGCCCCTTTTACAATCTATGGATCCGTATAGTAAAACAAGTGTACCTCTCCGCGAAATAGTCCATCCACCTATAAATTTAAATTTCATACCAGTATTATCAAACAAGGAAGATTAACTAGTGGACATGATGTAATACCTAAGAGCTTAATTAACTAACGAAACATTTAATCCACGCACATGATGTTCATAAATGCACTCATTGTACGTACAGTAAGGGACCCTTCTGGATGGTAAACCCATATGGAAATTTACGGCAAAAGTGTACCATCCAGAAGTGTCCCTTACTGTACAACATTTATTGTTACTGGAGTAGTTTTCGTTAAAAATCTTTTAAAGTACTTACAGTGCCTTGATCAACGTTGATATTTCGATGAGCAGGAGCCACAGTTTTTCTAGCAGTACGTTTCATCTTATCAGTTTGAACTGATCTTCTTCTTCCTTGCTCCTCACCAGAAACATGACTTGATAAGGTGCAACCATTGACTCATTTCACCTGGGATTTATCATTCGTAAATCAAAGGTTTACGAATTTTTCACTTTCAGTAGTAGTCCTATTAATTATGGACATCTTCTTTTATTCTGTCATTCATTTTCTTACATTATGTTAGTGTTCTTAATGTTAATAAATACTGCTTAAAAAACTTTCTTTTATTGGTTTTTGGTGCTAAAATATGTGCTCGTGTTATATTGGTGCACCACATTTTGGAAGATTTACAAGTAAAATTCAAGACTTTGCATGAAAAGGCATGTTTATAAAGAACAAATTTCTGGGGACAACAAAATTAAATACAAATTAATACAGTAGTATTTTAGGTTTACAAGTGTAAGGTTACTAGTGTAAAATCATTACAAGTGCTTCACAAGAGATAAAATATGTAAGTGTATGCAAGGGTAAAATTGGATCTGAAAAGGTAGGTTGACGGTAGGTAGTGGCATGACTTCAGGCCGTCCCCCAGCTTATCTTTGGCCATTTAATTTTTTTTAGAAACTGGGAGACGCCGTACATATTTTTTGAGATGGGCGGACTGCGTCCCCCACGATCCCCCGCACTTTTACCCCTGAGTGTATGTGAAAGATGACTCTATTAGATGCTATTTTCCACGGGAGATATACTACATTTTTGCACAGTGTACAGAACCCGTATTTTATGTTTATAAATTAAGCATTACTTGGATGAACCGTAATATAGCAACCAGTGAGATGCCCCCTTGAGAATTTTATTCGTGTGTCCATAGCCGATATGTATAAGGGGAAAGCAATCAACAAATAACGCTAGACTACTAATGTGATATACCGATACAACAACAGGTATGAAGAAACAAATACATATTCATTACATATATAGCAATTGGGACACTTATCATGCATAAACCGTAAACAAGAACATTGAAACTGGAATGAAACTCTGAAAGATTAGAAAAAATACAATAGAATATTTTCTGCATCCGTGGAAGAACGAAACACGAACAGAAACTTAAAAATCAAATGATATATCCGTTCATGCTCCACACCAATTATATTTCCTTTAACTTCCGATTTTTCCTTTAATATAAGATATGTAGAAAGAAAATGCAAATTAAAAGTTACCTGTTAAAAATATTCACTTTTGAAAGAAATGAACAAATATACCTTATAATTGAAATTAAACAACACCATAATGAGAAAATTAACACACCCACGCAATTAAAATTAACTTTTGGAAAATTATTCAGTTTTCTGTGTGGTTTTAATAGTTACTCTGTTTGCTTATATAGGGTGGGCTCTTCTTCCTTTCTCTTTTTGTCCTAGTCGAAAAACCTTTTGTTAGGTTTTCGTCCATGATTTGGAAATTTAGAGGGGGCTATTGTCCATGCCCCATTTCGATTGCCGTAGGAGAAAAGAAGCTACAGTAATTTTAACATAGTAGGCCTTATGCAGAGTAGTTTTAACGTATGATTAGCGTCACACTAAAGGCCAGGCTACTGCAGGAAATATATGTTAGTTAAACTGTTTAGTATGACAGTAATTGTAACAAACCAAGTACCGGTTTGTTTACATTGGATCCGTATTGTTATGTGTACCGGTTGAAGTCGAAGTTGGTTCCCGCATAATATTACTGTGCCCAGTTTTCTTTACGTGTAAGTCTACACTAATTTAATGTTAATTTGTTTTCATTTTCGTTACGTGTAAGTCTACACTAATTTAATGTTGATTTGTTTTGTATTGTTAGTACAAGGAATGGCACCAAAAGAATACACGCACTCAATTTTGATATGATATACGCATATAAACACATTCGGAGATCTTCTAAATCTAACTCTTACCGGTGACTGCTTCTTTACAGTTTATACAGTATCTTAGAACAATTAATATAAGTAAGACTAGATACAACTAAAACTTACCGAATATTTCAATATAGTTTATTATTAGATTTCATTCGTTTGTGAACTAGCTCGATGTTCACTTGTCACACTATATTACTGCTGACATGGCGATTTCTTCGGTTATTGCCGCAAGAGGGCGTTCGAATCGCTATACGTGGAACTAACAGTGTCAAAGATGGCGGCTCGGCGGTAAAAAGAAATCCTCTGTTACTATGACGATATCCAAATAATTACCGGGAGAGGATAATCTTTTAATTAGTTAATTATTGAATAGAGTTTTCGGTAAGTTAGATATTAAATTAGATATAGAAATTTCATGATTTTTACAGTTAGATTCTTGTGTTGATATGTATTTATGGTAAAATTATGCGAATTATAATCAAAGATATAATAGTAGAAACCGCGTTTATAGAGGCCTGGCTACGAGTGTAAGATGACGTAGTGGAATATTAGATTTCAGTGCGGAAAAACGATGGCTTGTTAGCTCCTTCAGAACTTTTGAAATTCTATAACTAAAAAGTGTAATTCGGCCTGTAACCTATTTAAAATCATGGTTTAGACTAACCTAAGATGTTATTTGGAAGAAATAGATACGGAGGAGTCTAACAAAAGTCAAAATTTAGTGAAAACCTTTTCCGGCCATAAGCCATCGAATGTCATCTCCGCCATTACTAGACATATGCAGTAATGGAATGGGAGATGTAATTTATCGAAGCTGATTGCTGCGGCGGACCGGAAAGATATTCTACGTTCGTGGAGTGTGTAGCCGGTGTACCGAAGGAGTCATTTCTCGATTTTAAATAAGAAAGTAGTTGAAACCTACTTTGCGAAGTTTGATCGCCCAGCTCAATATGGGGACTATTATTCTGTGAAACCTGCGGATAATATGGTAACATCTTTTCTTATTTTTCTTATAAACAGTATAGCAGTTCAGCAAATGGCATCTTTAAGAATCAGGATGTGTAACTAAATTAAAGGGCGTTACGCGTCTCTGAACTTGTCAATCGTCATTATCCACTTATGCTACGTAATTGAATTATTAAATCTTATGTGTGCCTCTACGTAAATTTGAAAAATATGTATGTTGATGTTAGGGTAATATTTTACTTTGTACGTATCTTTCGATGGCAATGTACCTTGAAAATTTTGAATATTTAGATTAGATCGGTTATGTTAAATACATTACTGAATTATGTATCGAATTATGTCCCATGATGATGCCTTATTTGTGAAATATTTGCTGTAGGTTAGGTTAGATTTAAGTTTGCAAATGTGTGATCCATAATATCTATGTAGGTGAGGTTAGATTTTCTTTTACCCGTGTTTTCCAAATTTAATACGTGTCTTTTATATATTGCAATGTGATATATGCTATTTTGTTGGGAAATCTTTATCATGAACGCACATGCGAATATTCCGCGTCTGAGAATTTAAGTATTTCGTAATTCATTTCATACGCTTCAATATTGCTTCATGATGTATGTCAGTCGTAAACATTAAGATGAAATTTCTTTGAGAGTGCTCTGATATATATATATTAAAGTGTCTTTTAATCGTATTTGTAATACATGCATGTAGGTTAGATAAAATTTCCATTTCTTACGTGTAGAACCGGTAACAATTGTGATTTGAGCGTGCTTTCCTATATTTTGTCGTGTGTCCCTTTGATATTAATTTGTAATGTATTTTTGTATCCGTGCTTGCCATATTTTGTCATGTGCATATTCAATACGTGTAATGTCGATAAAATTGCATTTCAAACGTGTCTATTATTATTATTTTTTTGTCGTGTGCCCTTTTATAGTATCTTTTAATACATTAGTGGTTTAAAATCTTCTTTCGTATGTATGATCTCATTTCGTTGCACCATATATTTAGTTTTGTAGGTTAGGAAAAATTGAATATAACATATCCTCCGATGTTAATATCGTATCTTGATGAGTGCGAGTAATAGATCTGTGCCGATGTGGGAGAACCTTACTCTGGACATACCTCCGGAGTTCGACATTCGACATTACTATTTACAAAATACTATTTCGTGCTATGTTTGTTTATTTTCAGTTAGGTAGATATTTACTTTGAACGTGCCATAATTACAGTGCAGAATTAAATGTTCGTGCCTACATTGATATTTGCCTCGTTGGAAACCAATAACGTTGGAATGTTTTTCAACTTGCTATTCTCCAGTAGAGCGTATCCATCCCTCTATAAGTTTAATTAGTTGTAAACAGAGATAATAAGTTAAAAATAATAATAATTCTTTAAAGAGGCGTTTCAGTAATTGGACCCTGTCGAGCATATGTAGATTTTTTTTTTCGTTCTCGCTAGACATTTGTAAATATATCGCTTTCATTATTAGTAGTGCTTTCATATTAAATGTATTATGCGAATGATGCATAGGCTAACGTAAAGTAATACATGATGCTACTCGTATTTTTTTTTTATTTAATTGAAAAATGGAATTGTAGTAGCGATGATACTGCCTATGTCTGCATAACTTGCATATTGTTTGATGAATGACAGGGACATTACAAGCAATGAACGCCCAAGTAAAAGAATCTTCTGTAACTACATAAGTAGAGGGGATGGATCGCCAATTCTTTGATTGATAATGAGTTTTATATGTATTAATGAGATATGTTTGAGAATCATGTTGGAGACTAGATATGTTAGAACAATATAACAATATCATTTCATAAAATGTTGATAAAGTATCTTAGAGATACCACAATGGAGGCAAATGTTTTTAATTTTTTTTTCTCTTTCAATCTGTTATGATGTAAATTGTTAATAAATTGGCACGAATAAATAGTCATAAAAAATTTTAGCTCTGTAATTTCAAATATAATTTATACAATTAGAATTTATGAAGTTTTTTTTCTTCTTCTTAAAAGTACTCATTAAGCTGAACAATGTTGACTCTTATTCTTGGTTGGCCACAAAACAAGGATCTGGAAACTTCTGATGATAAATAATAGCTTTATCGTTGTGTTGCTCTTTTCTTTTGCTAAAGCTAATGTAACCTAAAAATTAAATCTAATATAACCTTGAATTTTTTTTCAATACCCTGAAAACGTATTGTTATAATTGGCTCATCTCAGCCAGGATTTGCCTGATATGTATTCATTTCTTTTACGACCGTAAAATCGGTTTGTTATAATTGGCGACCCAGCCAGGATCTTTGATTTATTTCCGAGATGTTCTTATTCCTGGAAACACGGTTTGTTATAATTGGCGACCTCAGCTTTAGGATATTTGTTAAGTTGATAATTTGCGTATGTCTTAATATATTTTATAATTATTGTTTTGTGTGCCAAACTGAGATAAGCATGTAAAGTAATGAGTGGATAAAGTAATGAGTGGATATGACGATGACAAGTTGTTAGACGCGTGACCCAATTAATGCAAAAATGAGTGAAGAAAGTCTTAGTGTAGATGGTTCCACCAAACATTTTAAATGTTGTGAAAACAAGTACAGTGACAGTGTATCCATATGCTGTGAAACTTGTAACCTATGGTTCCATATCCGGTGCCTCAATATTCCTGAGGAAGAACAGGACATTTTACGCACCACGGATAATAAATGGGTTTGTTTTGATTGCAAACTGGATAGTGTGTTAGATGCAGAAATTGAGCAACCCGTTGAGAACCCTGAAATTGAAATTGGTGGGGAACCATTGCTTAAAACATTGATTGATATCATTACAGACTTGCGAACAGAAATGTCTGTCATGAACGGTAAAATGGATGCTAATAAGAATGAATTAAAGGTAGACATTGTTACAATTAAAGAGTCTCTCTCCAGTGTACAGTCGGATTTATCCACTGTTAAACAAGAACTGGAAAATAATGTAGCATCTAAAGGGTCATCTATAACGTCATCAACATTGACTTCTGGAAAAGAAGTTGAAACTATAATCGCTAATCACAAACTAGAAATCAGAGCTGTGGGGTTATGTGAAACTGATAATGTTGAGGGCACAGATTTACAATTAGCAAATAATAATTTTTGTGATGTCTTAGATAAGATAGATAATAATGTGCAAAATGATACGGCTGCGTTAGGAGCGCCTGAACTTAGGTCTCATTCAAATATTAGTAATGATAATTTAAATGATGAGACTGATGATTGTTCTAATGATGAAGTAGATGTAGATGTAGGTTTAGATTTAGTGTTTAGTAGTAGATATAGTATATGTGTCAATAAATATTTGTTATGTGAACCCCAGATAATGCATGATAATGTAAAGCATAGCTCTTGGATGTATGCAGATTATAAAAAGAATCCACATGACAGGGTAGCGAATGGTAGTCGAACGAAGACTATAGATCTTTATATATGTGGTGACGTTGTCTTATTTCCAAGTGATGACAAAAGAATAAGTAAGTTTCGGCAAGGGCGAAAAGAGATAGGGAAATCTAACCCGATACTGATTATGGATGTTAATGATTTCAAAAATAGATCTAAAATGTTTATGTGGTTAGTAGGAAATTGCTCTAGCCAGGGGCGGAGACATAAGCTAATTGGAAAATATTGTTTGAAGTGGCTAGAAGCACTCCATAGGATAGGACAGGCAAAAGTCTCACCGCCTGTATTAGCTCCTCCTACGATTGAAATTGTAACCCTGAATTTTGTTTTCTTCTTCTTTCGTTGTGATTTTATTAGTTCAAGTTATGTTTATGATGTTTTATAAATAACGTAGGAGGTAAAATATTATAAATAGACATGCATTAACAAAATGGGGATTTAGAATCTTGATTTGTAAATTTCTCTTTTAGTGAACTTATTTAATTAAGAACTGAAATTTTGTAAAGGAGTGGCAAGTTGAGTCATGTTCTTTCGATCAGTGGGCATAATAATTTCAGCTTAAAGAAAATAAATAAATGAATCTTCCGGTTTGGCTAAACCCGCGGAATAATTTCTGGTGAAAAAGGGAATGTTAGGACTAATTCAGAATATTCAGAAGTTGTTTACGTACCAGTATAGTATGCGGTACCGGAATGTATAGTTTAACAGTATAAACCTACCTGCTAGTTAATTCCATTCGGGTTCAATGATCATTCCTCTGTCTTCTTCAAACGTACCACTTCGTTGTATCACCGCATTCTTTTGTTGCAGCAGAATTGATTGATAACAATAACAATAAAGTTTTCCCATTTTGTTAGCCATTTCGGTCTTAATTCGTGAAAACAGATTGAGCAGTTGTCATAAAAAGGAAGTGATGTTTGCTCAATTGGAACTTCTCTCCTCAAAACAATATTTTGAAAGTAAATGAATTCGTTTCGAGATGAAGTGAGTTGTACTGTCTTCCTTAAAATTTATTATCGTATTTTATTCTCAAGGAAGAAGAAGGAAGTACAGCGAATCGAAATATAAGTAAAATGAATCCTGAACACAGGAGTCGAGCTGAACTTTCTAAATTATAATATTTGGCAAACCTTTTCGAAAATTCTTTTCGTTTGGTTAAGATCGACCTGTGCTGAGTAAGTGTACATTTGAAATGCGGTTTCGGGAAAATGATAGCCTTCCTCTAGTATACCAGTATTTATAGTTAGGAATGAAGGCTGAATTATTGATAGGTTCACTTCTCTTTATAATTTGATGTGCTTTAGTTCTACTTTCGATGAGCATTTCATTCATTTAGAACAACTCTTTGAAATTCTAACTTTTGGAAATTTTGCGCTAAATTTCAAGAAATGTCATTTCGTCAAGTCTGAAATTTTATTTTTGGGACACATTGTGAATGGGAAGGAATTGAAGCCGAATCCCAAACACAACGAAGCGATAAAGTACTTTCCGATACCGAAAACCAAGAATAAACTTCGGTCCTTTTAGGAATTCTTTCTTGACGAAGGAATTTTTATTCCTCAGTTTGCGGCCTTAACAGCGCCATTTTTCGATTTGTTGAAGAAAGACAAGAAATATTGTCTAACTGAGGAATTACTGAATAGATTCCAACAATTGAGAGAGTTGTTGAGTGAGCCTCCAGCGCTCAGTCAACCCAATTTCGATCAACCCTTTCACTTATTTTCAGATGCGTCACTAGAGAATTTGGCTGGCTATCTGGCTCAGTATGATGATACTGGAGAACCTCTCGTTATCGGCTATGCGAGTAGAAAATTAAAGTTATATGAGGTTTCCTATTCGATTTTTCAATTGGAGTTGCTGGCAGTATTGTTTCTGTGCGAGCATTTCTCGTATTACATTTTAGGTAGAAAAGTCACGGTTCATTGTGACAACAGCGCAGTGACATACGCTTTTACGTTACAGAACCTAGATCCCCGAACCACAAAAATTTTGTTGAAGTTACAGAGGTTCGATCTTCGGTTCGAGCACATAAAAGGGGTGGACAATAAAATAGCCGACATATTGAGTCGCAATACTCCGGAACTCCCTGCCGAACCTGAAGAATACCATGTTAATTCTGTTAATTTTGTTAATTTTGTTTGTTATGATGAGAGTACGTGGTTCACTGTAGATGAGTTAATGCAAATGCAAGAGGGTGATAGGTACTGTAACGAATTAAAGGCGAAAATGTCAGACAGTACCGATTCTCGAATTCGCCTAGTGAACAATTTGGTTTATATTCAAAATTCAAAAACGAAGCGTTGGCTGCTAGTAATCCCAGAGTTATTGATTGAGAGAACGATTAGGAAGGTCCATGAAACGGGACATTTTGGTGTTAGTAAATGTTTGAAATTAGTTCAAGAATTGTTTTTCTGGAAAGGACAAAAACGTACGTTCCAAAAGTTCATCAATAATTGTGAATTGTGTGCCCGAACGAAGTTCTCCAATAGAATTATTGCTCGTGAGGATCTACATATTGAGGCAGATAAGCCACATATCAAATTATGCATAGATCTCGTGGGAAAATTGCAATATAGCTATGGATTATACTATATCCTTTCAATTGTTGACGTCTATTCAAGGTTTCTGTATCACTTACCTTTAAAAAACTACCAAAACTGATAAGATTGTCTGAATACTGGAAAAGAATTGTTTCTACCTTTGTTAAAACCCATTTTCAATCGGATGCATTTAAGAAGGTCACACACAAGTACATGCCTGTATTCACGGGGCCTTTTGTTGTGACTCGAGTGCATCACAATTCCGTTTCTTTAAAAGATTTGGAGGAGAGAGAAGTGCCGACTCAAAATTTATCGAATGTAAAATTGTTCAATTGCTCTCCGGAAAAGAGAGAAGAATTATTAAAAGACTTTAAACAGTCATAAAAAAAAATATATAAATAAATAAAAAAAATTGTTAATGTTCTAAGTAGTTAAAAAAAAAATTTTTTTTCTAAGCCGCCGGGAAAAAATGTAACAAACCAAGTACCGGTTTGTTTACATTGGATCCGTATTGTTATGTGTACCGGTTGAAGTCGAAGTTGGTTCCCGCATAATATTACTGTGCCCAGTTTTCTTTACGTGTAAGTCTACACTAATTTAATGTTAATTTGTTTTCATTTTCGTTACGTGTAAGTCTACACTAATTTAATGTTGATTTGTTTTGTATTGTTAGTACAAGGAATGGCACCAAAAGAATACACGCACTCAATTTTGATATGATATACGCATATAAACACATTCGGAGATCTTCTAAATCTAACTCTTACCGGTGACTGCTTCTTTACAGTTTATACAGTATCTTAGAACAATTAATATAAGTAAGACTAGATACAACTAAAACTTACCGAATATTTCAATATAGTTTATTATTAGATTTCATTCGTTTGTGAACTAGCTCGATGTTCACTTGTCACACTATATTACTGCTGACATGGCGATTTCTTCGGTTATTGCCGCAAGAGGGCGTTCGAATCGCTATACGTGGAACTAACAGTGTCAAAGATGGCGGCTCGGCGGTAAAAAGAAATCCTCTGTTACTATGACGATATCCAAATAATTACCGGGAGAGGATAATCTTTTAATTAGTTAATTATTGAATAGAGTTTTCGGTAAGTTAGATATTAAATTAGATATAGAAATTTCATGATTTTTACAGTTATATTCTTGTGTTGATATGTATTTATGGTAAAATTATGCGAATTATAATCAAAGATATAATAGTAGAAACCGCGTTTATAGAGGCCTGGCTACGAGTGTAAGATGACGTAGTGGAATATTAGATTTCAGTGCGGAAAAACGATGGCTTGTTAGCTCCTTCAGAACTTTTGAAATTCTATAACTAAAAAGTGTAATTCGGCCTGTAACCTATTTAAAATCGTGGTTTAGACTAACCTAAGATGTTATTTGGAAGAAATAGATACGGAGGAGTCTAACAAAAGTCAAAATTTAGTGAAAACCTTTTCCGGCCATAAGCCATCGAATGTCATCTCCGCCATTACTAGACATATGCAGTAATGGAATGGGAGATGTAATTTATCGAAGCTGATTGCTGCGGCGGACCGGAAAGATATTCTACGTTCGTGGAGTGTGTAGCCGGTGTACCGAAGGAGTCATTTCTCGATTTTAAATAAGAAAGTAGTTGAAACCTACTTTGCGAAGTTTGATCGCCCAGCTCAATATGGGGACTATTATTCTGTGAAACCTGCGGATAATATGGTAACATCTTTTCTTATTTTTCTTATAAACAGTATAGCAGTTCAGCAAATGGCATCTTTAAGAATCAGGATGTGTAACTAAATTAAAGGGCGTTACGCGTCTCTGAACTTGTCAATCGTCATTATCCACTTATGCTACGTAATTGAATTATTAAATCTTATGTGTGCCTCTACGTAAATTTGAAAAATATGTATGTTAATGTTAGGGTAATATTTTACTTTGTACGTATCTTTCGATGGCAATGTACCTTGAAAATTTTGAATATTTAGATTAGATCGGTTATGTTAAATACATTACTGAATTATGTATCGAATTATGTCCCATGATGATGCCTTATTTGTGAAATATTTGCTGTAGGTTAGGTTAGATTTAAGTTTGCAAATGTGTGATCCATAATATCTATGTAGGTGAGGTTAGATTTTCTTTTACCCGTGTTTTCCAAATTTAATACGTGTCTTTTATATATTGCAATGTGATATATGCTATTTTGTTGGGAAATCTTTATCATGAACGCACATGCGAATATTCCGCGTCTGAGAATTTAAGTATTTCGTAATTCATTTCATACGCTTCAATATTGCTTCATGATGTATGTCAGTCGTAAACATTAAGATGAAATTTCTTTGAGAGTGCTCTGATATATATATATTAAAGTGTCTTTTAATCGTATTTGTAATACATGCATGTAGGTTAGATAAAATTTCCATTTCTTACGTGTAGAACCGGTAACAATTGTGATTTGAGCGTGCTTTCCTATATTTTGTCGTGTGTCCCTTTGATATTAATTTGTAATGTATTTTTGTATCCGTGCTTGCCATATTTTGTCATGTGCATATTCAATACGTGTAATGTCGATAAAATTGCATTTCAAACGTGTCTATTATTATTATTTTTTTGTCGTGTGCCCTTTTATAGTATCTTTTAATACATTAGTGGTTTAAAATCTTCTTTCGTATGTATGATCTCATTTCGTTGCACCATATATTTAGTTTTGTAGGTTAGGAAAAATTGAATATAACATATCCTCCGATGTTAATATCGTATCTTGATGAGTGCGAGTAATAGATCTGTGCCGATGTGGGAGAACCTTACTCTGGACATACCTCCGGAGTTCGACATTCGACATTACTATTTACAAAATACTATTTCGTGCTATGTTTGTTTATTTTCAGTTAGGTAGATATTTACTTTGAACGTGCCATAATTACAGTGCAGAATTAAATGTTCGTGCCTACATTGATATTTGCCTCGTTGGAAACCAATAACGTTGGAATGTTTTTCAACTTGCTATTCTCCAGTAGAGCGTATCCATCCCTCTATAAGTTTAATTAGTTGTAAACAGAGATAATAAGTTAAAAATAATAATAATTCTTTAAAGAGGCGTTTCAGTAATTGGACCCTGTCGAGCATATGTAGATTTTTTTTTTTCGTTCTCGCTAGACATTTGTAAATATATCGCTTTCATTATTAGTAGTGCTTTCATATTAAATGTATTATGCGAATGATGCATAGGCTAACGTAAAGTAATACATGATGCTACTCGTATTTTTTTTTTATTTAATTGAAAAATGGAATTGTAGTAGCGATGATACTGCCTATGTCTGCATAACTTGCATATTGTTTGATGAATGACAGGGACATTACAAGCAATGAACGCCCAAGTAAAAGAATCTTCTGTAACTACATAAGTAGAGGGGATGGATCGCCAATTCTTTGATTGATAATGAGTTTTATATGTATTAATGAGATATGTTTGAGAATCATGTTGGAGACTAGATATGTTAGAACAATATAACAATATCATTTCATAAAATGTTGATAAAGTATCTTAGAGATACCACAATGGAGGCAAATGTTTTTAATTTTTTTTTCTCTTTCAATCTGTTATGATGTAAATTGTTAATAAATTGGCACGAATAAATAGTCATAAAAAAAATTTTAGCTCTGTAATTTCAAATATAATTTATACAATTAGAATTTATGAAGTTTTTTTTTCTTCTTCTTAAAAGTACTCATTAAGCTGAACAATGTTGACTCTTATTCTTGGTTGGCCACAAAACAAGAATCTGGAAACTTCTGATGATAAATAATAGCTTTATCGTTGTGTTGCTCTTTTCTTTTGCTAAAGCTAATGCAACCTAAAAATTAAATCTAATATAACCTTGAATTTTTTTTTCAATACCCTGAAAACGTATTGCTATAATTGGCTCATCTCAGCCAGGATTTGCCTGATATGTATTCATTTCTTTTACGACCGTAAAATCGGTTTGTTATATAATCACGATACAAAACGACTCTGCATAAGGCCCAGTATGTCTGAAGTTGGACTAAAGTTTGTACTGAAATATTATATGATTTAACGAGTCTGTCTCTAATGCGCAGGGTCATAAATATAAGTAAAAACGTTTTATGTACCGTTTTCCTGAAGAGAGAGAGTAATGTTTAATTTAGGTCTTTTTATCGGTACTGATCAAGTTTAGCCACAACACATTTTGCGAAATTTACAGCTAAAACTCTGTACTGTTCAAACTCTGTAAAAAATCGTTGCGTTATTTCAACGACATGCCTATGCGTTAACACAATTCTGTTAAAATATAATACAAACAGGTAATTAGAATAACTCACTCTCCATTTGGAGGTGTGTGTCAAATGCCGGAACCGGTAGTTGAAATGACACACAGCTTGCAACAATTAACGGCCTGCAAGATTAATTTAACAACTGTAGAATCTTTGGTGTTGTTTTCTGTGTGATTACCAAATATGCTGGGTTTCTAATTATAAAGGCTTATGTACTGAAGCTACAGTCAAACACAGTAGAAAGAAATACCGGTACTTAAACAAATTCAGGTATTCACGAAAGTTGAACGTGCAAACCACGCGATTTGTTCTCGATTGTTTCACATAATGTTTCTGAAGAAATATGTCAACAGCGAGAAACAAAACCGTATTACTATGTCACTTCTACACTGCACTAGAGCTCACCAGTCAACACCGGGAACTATGTTTCAAATATGGCGGAAAACCAGTAGAAACACGATTAAGAGGCAAATGTACGGTACAATAAGGATATAGGTAAGAGTTTCCTATCATTCTTGAACAGGTTGATGGTGAAGGTTGAATTTCGAACCATGAAGAAATACTTCACAGTAAGTGTTGGGGAGGACGACAAAAACGTTTATGAAGATTTTCTAAACGAAGTGTAGTTTATTATTCTTATTTTAAAAGTAGAATCTTCGGTAATCGTAAGCATACACACCACAAGCTTTTCCAACACAGAAAAATGGTTCCATCAACACCACTCACGGAGTTATTTGAACACCGAAATAGGTGTCGTAGTAACACAGAACTGGAGTCGGACTAACACCAAAAAAGGTGTTAATGTGCACTGAGAAAAAATGTAGGTAGCGTACTTTAAAAGGTAGGTTACATGCGTAATTCCTGTAGTATATGTTTATCACATAAGTTTATAAGGTACGTGTTACTTAAAAATGACCTGGTATTTGCAGACAGCGCATTCCTTGTCGTTATCTCTTCCATATTGTAACATGAGGTGGAGTATCGTAACAATATTATTGTTTTGTTGTTGTGATCATGTACAGGGTTTGGACAAAAAAAATCTAAAATGTTTGCAAAAGTGTGAAAATCATACCTAGTATGGAGTGGGGCCTCCTTTTGCGTCCAAAACAGCTTGAATCCAACGTGGAATGGACGTATACAGCTCCTGGATCGTGGTTTGTGGAATTTTGTACCATTGTTCCTCCAAAACATGGTCCAGTTCCTTAAAGGATGCTGGTGGAGGGTAATGAGACCGAACACTCCTTTCTAATTAAGACCATAATGGCTCAATGATTTTCAGATCTGGTGATTGTGGGACCCAGGGGAGTTGTGATAGCTCCTGGTCATGCTCCTCAAACCATGATTTCATCGTTTTTGCAGCGTGTCAGGGTGCCAAATCATCTTGGTAGATAGCATCACTAGTGGTACCCACCCCCCTTATGTTCATGACGCACCCCCTCAATTGTCTATCCGTAGGTGTTCTTCCATGAAAAAAATCTACGATTAGTTTTTACACCTCCTCAAACATATTTATATAGATTTTTACCCCCCACCAAATATTTCAATAACGCAGTTTGCGTCATAGCCCCCCTTTGCGGGCACCCCTGCCATCATTAGGGAACAATATTTAGGCCATGGGTAGAACCTGGTCCCCCAAAATGGCATCACACGCCTTAGCATTCATCATTCCATGCAGGGCTATGATGGGACCTGCGGAAAACCACGATATCACTGCCCATACTGTAACAGAACCACCCCCATGCTTTACAGTTGGGAGCAGACAGTCTGTATCATAGGCCTGCGACGGTGTTCTCTATACGTAAACACGAGGTGAAGGTCGATTCATCGGACCACATTACGTGTTTCCACTGCTCATAAGTCCACGCCTTGTGATCCTTGCACCACTGAATACGCTTCTTCGCATTTACTGCTGTGACCAGGGATTTGGCGATCGCGGTCCTGCCATGAATTTTCATTTTAGGAAGTTCCCGTCGCACTGTTTTCAATGAAACCGGGTTTTATAGGCCGGAAATGAGTTCAGAAGTAATTTTCATTGCAGTGGTCTTCTTTTTATCTGCTACAATCCATTTTAATGCCCTTCGGTCCCTATCTGACAGGATTTCTTTTGACCACTGTTGTGCTTTGCAGATGTCGTTTGCCCATGAATTGTGTATGCCCTCGTGACATTGGACACAATACCTTTCGATACACTTTTTTTTTTCATTCGCTCAGCCGCGTTACTGTCAGCCGGTGCCTTGAGCATTCAAGACCGGCGAAGTATCATCATTGCGAATGATTTCTCTTTTGGGTTTATTTATTTCATAATTTTGAAGAAGGAAAGGGAAGGGGAAAAGGACGTGAAACCAAAACAAGGGATTGGACAAAAAATAAAGATAAAACGAACAAAAAAACTAAACTTAATATTTGCTTAACTCTACTCTCATTTCTAGTCTTGTGAGATTTTTTTTTTGTTTGTTTTATTGAGTTTGAGTTTGTTACGTGTGTGTTGTTTTGTATGTCGTATGTTTTGTGTTTTCGTGTTTACCTATTGGTCATCTTTCTTCTTTTCTTCAGGTTTTCACTCTGTATGTTTGGTTTCTCTGGTTTCTGCCTGCATTTCTCTCCTGTGTGTTCTATTTCACATTTGCACTATTTACACTGGCTTTTCACCTTTATATTTTACCTCTTTTCACTATCCTGCATCAACACTACACTACACTCACTACAGATATTGACACTGACTGCTTTTGATGAAATCACTAATCTTCACCAACTAGTACTTACACTATGAAACACACACGCTACACTTACTTTTATCTAAATTTTTACATTTTCAAAACTTTTAATTTTCTGATGCTTCTATATAAGCGTTTCCTGTTACTTTTGCTTTGATGCTTTAGTATTCTCAGTTGCGTATCAATGCCAGTTTCCACCCATTTGTGCTGGCTTGAGGTCCAGGGCCCACTCAGAGCACTTAGTGCAGGTCCTGGTCCATTTTATCCTTTGGCCGGCACGCCCGGGATGGGCCGTCCTATTGGCGAGAGTTGCTCTATGTTTTATCTCTGAGACACTATCCTCGCTTTACCTCTACTCATGCACTCACGCAACATTCACTCTTGCACAGGAGTTCCTTTCCAAACCGAGAGGCTGGAGGTGCAGCACGCATTCTGGTCCTCGGCGAAAGCACGGTAATCCAGTGCTTGGATTCCAGGAGTCTTTTCTCCGGTCCGAGGACTTCTTCACACATTCTTCCACTTGTACTCATCCTTCTATTCTTCTTCTGTAAGTTTTTCCTCTTAGTTCGGAGTATTCATTTGTCAAATTTTCCAATTTTTTGCAGTCTTCCTCTACTTCTATTATTTCTTTCAGCGGTTTTTCACTTATTTGAGTTCTTAGTTCTAAAATTTCTTCTAATAATGGACACCACATGACATGGTGCTCAGGAGTTCCTTCTTCTTCGCATTCACACGTTGGGCTGGGTCTTAACTTGATTCTGTGGAGGTGTTGTTCGTATGGTCCATGGCCTGATAGATAATGAACCAATCCATATGTTGGATTTAAGTGGTTTATTTTTAGTCTATCGACAATGCTAGGAAAAATTCTATGTAATCGTTGCGCTCCAGTGTATTCCTTTCATTCTTTATCCCATAGTTGTATTATGTTGTCGTTAATTTCTTTCCCATCTTTTAGATCCCTGTTAAAAATTTCTCTAATTTTCCTTTTCTCTTCTTTCCTTAACCAGTAATTAGTTGCCCTTTGCAATAACACATAGTTCATTGGTTGGATACCAAGGATTATACAGAGTGCGCTATGCGAAGTAGTGTTAAAAGCTCAAGACATTCTGATTAATAGGTTTCTTTGTGGTCTATTGATTTGATTTCTGTAGGTCTTGTTTCTTAATAGTCTATCGATCCAAACGCTGGATGCGTACGCCATGGTAGCTGACAAAATAATTTCTTGGTATAGTCTTAGTATTTTTAATGGTAGCCTGTATCTGTTTCTTGCAATAGTGGTCAATTTATTCGCTACACTGTTTCCCCTTTTTACTATATATTTCAAATGTTCATCAAATTTTAGCCTATCGTCTAGCATTATGCCAAGGTATTTTATGGTTTGCACTCGTTCTACTCCTACTCCATTTAATTTTATAGTCGGATTTCTTTGTAGTTTTGTGCCGAAAATTAGATATTTGGTTTTCTTTGATGATATCCTTAATTTACTCTCCATACTCCATTCTTCAAGTGTTTCTGTTATCTTTTTAACTTTTTCTTCTAATTCCCTTCGGCTGTTTCCTGATGTTGTTATTACGACGTCATCGGCGAATGCCACTATTTTATCGACTTCTTGCTTTTTGTTTATTTTTTCCAAGCAAGGTTGTAATTCTATGTCCCATAGTAGGGGTCCTAATATTGATCCTTGCGGGCATCCTTTCTCTGTTTTAATTACTATGTCGCCCTCTTCATTGGGTATTATTATTTTTCTGTTTTCTAGATAGTTTCTTATCAAATTCAGTAAGTATGCTGGCATTTTCAGTTGTTTTACATTTTCAATCAAGGATGGAAACCATAAATTATCAAATGCTCCTTCGATGTCAATGAAGAGCGCTAATACATATTTCTTTTCTTTGATATCATCTAGAAGAGTATTTATGGCGTCTTCTGTTGATTTCCTACTCTGAATCCAAATTGTAGTTTGTCTTCAGTTACGTTTCTGTATTTTTGAATTCTGTTTAATATTACTCTCTCAAAAATTTTTGATATATTTTTTAATAAGCATATAGGTCTATATGAGTTTACTTCTGATGGATCCCTTTCTGGTCCTTTTGAGAGAATAATTAATTTTGATGCTTTCCACGGCTCTGGAATTTCTTGTTTCTTTATTAGTAAATTGAAAAACTTCGTTAGGTAGGGGACCCATAAATCTTTAGTCTTCTTGTATATTTCGTTTTTGATGCCATCTATACCCGGAGATTTCTTGTTTTTAAGTTTTCTAAAGATCTTTTCTATTTCTTCGTTAGTGACTTTGTCCGATTCTGGTACAGTTCCTGTATGTTGTTCACCCATTTTGTTTCTTAGTACTGTGTTTCTTTCTGTGTCGTTATTGTTTTCATCTCTGGAAAAAATTTGTTCGCTAAAACTTTTAGTTTCTTCTCTGTTTGAGGTGTATGATCCATCTAATTTCTTGACTGTATTTAATACTAATGGGTTTATTTTTTGTGTTATGAGTTTGTATGGAACACCCCATGGATCTATTTCAATATTTTTCTTGAGGTAACGATCCCAACTTCTTTTCTTAGCCTCTAATATCGCTTCCTTATATTTATTCTTTGCGTTTCTATATTTTTCTAATCTTCTTTCCTTTAGTATTGGGTTATAAGTTGCTTGATAACTTTTCCGGGCTGACGTTGCAAGTCTTTTTAATCTTTGTAGTTTAGGTGTCCAAAAGTCTTCATATACTCTTCTTTCTTGACTTTCCGGAGTAGCCTCTTTTAAAGCTTTTTTTGTTGCTTGTTCAATTTTGTTGATTATTTCGGTCAAGTTTTCATCTTCATTTATTTGGGGTAGATTTAATTTGTTCTTGAAAGTAATCCAATTTGTCTTAGCTATATTAAATTGTTTTTGTTCTTTTCCATTTTTCTCAATTTTCATATCAAATAGTATTATTTCGTGGTCGCTGAGAGTGAGTTTATCTCCAATCTGCCAATTTTCAATCCTACTTGTTATTTCAAATGTTCCGCATGTCACATCAATATGAGAGCTGCCTCTATTCCCTACAAAAGTTGGTCTGTTTCCTATGTTTAAGATTACAAGCCCGTTTTGCATTACAAAATCTTCAACTATTTCTCCTCTATCATCTGTTTCCGGGGCACCCCATAAGATTGATTTTGCATTTGTATCGGCAAGGATTAATATTTCCATATTATTCCTCTGCCATATTATCTCTTGAATTTTGTCTATGAAGTCACGTGTTTCTAAGCTGTATTGGAAATACGCATTTATTAGCCAGAATTTCATGTTTCCACACTTAACTTCAGCTGTTGTTATCCAATTGTTACTATCTTGTGTTAGTTTAAGTACTTCAATTTCTCTATTCATGAAAACTATAGCTGTTTTAGATTCCTGTCCTCCGTAGATTATTTTTGAGCTTGCTGGAAAGGTTGTTAATTTCTCTGTTAGTAAATATGGTTCTTGTATTGCTACGATATCAATGTTTTGGATTTCTATTAGTCTTCTAAGTTCCATTGTGGCTATTTTACTTCCTTGTGCGTTATTTTGCATAATTTTCAAATACTTCTGATTTTTATCCATATCTCGTATATATGTAGGCATCCGTTCCTGATTTCGTTGGGTCGAAGTATACTCTACCATGCGCACGCACCAGTTGTTTGTAAACATTTTCTAGCGTCCAGTATATCCCTCGTCTCTCAAAAACCTCATCCACTAGATCAAGTAATTCCCATCCGTTTGCTGGGAGATCATAAATTCGCAGTTCAATTCTATCGGCTTCCTCCAAGGTTGGAAATGTTATAGTTCTTCCATTTATATGAATATCTCTTACTATCTGTCTTAGTGCAGACATTAGAATTTGTTTTTCTTCCAATTTTGCTAGCCTATACATATGGTTTATATTTTCGTATAATTGTACATTATTTATTAAAATTTCTTCATTTGATGGTTTTACTGGAGTATTTTCTGTACTTGAAACTTCCGGATCTTGGATTTGTTGTATATGTTCTTCTTCAATTGGGAAAAGATATTTTTCTTCACCGTGGACAAATGATTCATTAATGTTAGGAGTCTGTTGCATACATTTATAATTCTCTTCGTTAAATTTCTTTTTTCTTATTCTTTTTTCTATTTTCTAGAAGTGTTTCTAGTTCTCCTTTTTCCTTATCGTTTTTTGTTAACTTCCCCATTTCGTTTTCTTCAGTTTTTATTTTCGATTTTTCATTTTCTTTTGTATCATATGTTTGTGTTTCTTTATCTCTCTTTTCTTTAAGTAGTCTTTTTCTTTCTAGAAAATTTTCCAATCTTTGTTTGTTCCTACGTTTCTTACTTGGGCTTTTTCTCTTTGTATTTACTAATTCTTTCTTTTTACTCTCCATAGTTTATTTTAGAAATTATCCTTTCTCTGACTACTTTGTATGAGACACATTCTTCCGTTTGTGGATTTTGACATACTTTGTGTCTTAGTTTATATGGTATACATATCTTTTTTCCTTTGTCTTCACATTCGTCGCTTTTATGTTGCAATGAGCCACAATATTTGCATCTCACTCTTTCCTTATTGTCGCAATATTTCGTAACGTGACCGAATTCTTGGCAAATAAAACATTTAGGAACGACCAGGAAATCTTTTATTCTATGTGCCTCATAATCGATGTAGACTTTTTCTTTTTCCACTAACAGTTTCCTTATCTTCGGTTCAACTTCTATCACCAAGTGGCATCGTTTTTCTTGTTTCTTTCCTGCTCGAAACCTTGCTTTACTCTTTTTGGCTTCTTCCATCTCGTTTTCATCGAAATTCTGTTCGATAAAAGCTTGGAGTAGTTCTTCATCCTTTAATTCAGACGGTACCCCATATATGATCATCAGCGGGTTTTCTTCTTAGTTTCTTCGCACTTGAAGTTTTTCCTTATTTCTTCTTTAGCCATTATTTTCCTAATGTCTTCTTTCGTTGCGGTTTCAAGTACTACCATATATCTGGTAGTTCTTAAACCAGTTATCTTTAATTTCTCTTTTCGTGGATCAATAGCCCCTGTTAATCTTTCCGCTGTTTGCTTTGATGTCTCTCCTTGATTCGGTTTTATTATCAATGCCGGTTTTGTTTTTGCTTGCATTTCCTGTATCTTCAGTTCTTTTTCAGTAGGTTTTCTTTTTTTAATTACGTCTGTCCATAGTTGTTGTTTGTCATCGGTTTCCGTTTTTTCTGTTCTTTCATGCCTTTCTTCAATCTTTTTGGTTAGCGTTTGTATTTCATGTATAACTATGTCTGTGTCGGTCTTCTGCTTTTCTCTTAATTCTTCGATTTTATCCTTATATATGTTTCTTTGTTGTTCCCATGATATCTCTGCTCGTCCTCTCTCGCCGATATGCCTTTCGATACCCCCACAATGTTCGCCACTGTTGCCACTGAAGCTCCAACCAGACGGGCACCAACGATCATGCCTCTTTGGAAGTCTGTCAGGTCGCCCATTTTACCGCACCACTTTCACACCTTGACGCTCACAGGTGAACGGGTTATTGCTGACGGAAGAGGAAGGTCCACATGACACATTGAAAACAAAAAACGATCGGCAACCGCAACATGCGTTGTACAGTGGAGGGACAAACTTACGTGTCCTGTATGAAGTGTTTTTAGATTTTTTGTCCACCCCCTGCATTTTGCACAAAGGTTTCCGGCGGTCGACTGTAATGTACTGGATACAGTGGCGGATCCAGGGGGCGATCAGGGCGAAACCCCCGAAGAGGAAACTTTTATTTTATTTTATGTATAAATAAAACCCACCCCAGAGATTGGAGCTCTTAAAAATAGCTCTAAGTAGCAGCATTACAATCCACTGCCCCCCCCCCCAGAAGTCGGTCCTGGATCCGCCCCTGCCTGGATTGTATTCTTAAGGGAGTCTGTCAATTGTACTTTATACAAGTTCGGATTCAATATAGTAATTGCAGTTGCGGCTTCATAGTAACTTTTAGATCAATCTTCTACTAATCCTTTCTTGCAAAAAGGGAAGTAAATAAGTACTTTGTGAGAAGGTTCAAAGTTGGTCTGTGTGTCTTTTATCAAATTATTGTTTCTGGCGTTCATATGTTTGAAACAGATTCTGTTTCACTTTGTTCCTTATTAAACTAGAAGTTCCCTTTCTAGTTGGGACGTTGTATTTAACTTGCAATCCACCAGAATCGTTGGTTTTTAACAATTCATTAGAAAGAAAGTAGTTCCTGTTTGAATAAATGTATTGGCTGCAAATATTACATGCGTCACTTCGATCCTCTTAAATAGAGAATTTTATAGAGTTCTGAAGAGTTTTATTAACGATTTCTATTAGCCTAATGTCGCTGTGATTGTAACGTGCGCAAAATTTGTATTGGAGATAATCGATTTTGATAAACTTCGAAATCGTTTTGGTTTATGCATTGGATGCAGGTCTAATTGAATATAACAAAATGGGCCAAATCGCACCATGTCTTCCAAAAAAAAAAAAAAAAATCGACTGTGTCACCTATGATAGTGTTTGTGAATGATGTGACAACATATCTGGTAGCGAGCTTCGTGACTACCGTAATGTGTTTTCTTTCCTGTTTTCTGTTAGGGGCGGTTCTAAAGCGTCAAATTGCGATTTATTACCAATGAAATGAACTGAGTGATTTAACAATTCAGCCTCTAGTTTTTGCGGAAGCCTGTCTAGTTTCTGACAGTATATACATGTCTTAATCAAATCCAACAAACAGGAGTTTGTATGATTATTGTGTATTTTGTTTGGAAAATTCCGAAAATTCAGTATTGTGCTTAGACTTTTGACAATTACTGTACTTCTGGAGTGAAACCATAAGTTCACATATGCTTATAGCGGGAGCTAAAAATAAGAAATCTTAACATCGAAATCATAACAAGCAGAACATTAATATCACTGCACTAAGAGGGAGTTGATTCAGGTCATCGCTCCTGGCTACGCCAAAAGTTATTTCCAAGTTATTTTTTTTTTTCGGTATGAGGACGGGGAGAGAATAAATCCGTTAAAATTTCGAATTCGATTAGTTTGCACGATTATTACACTTTCTTCTTTCCTATGTCGCTCAAATGTATAAAAGAAATGAGATTTCTTGTCTTCTACTCATGTACTCCTCACAACTATCAGTAGATATAAATAAGGTTGAAGATGAATATTGCTTTCGATCTTGTAGTGAAAATACTGACTAGTATTCTTGTAATGACTGTGTGCTCACAAACAGGCAAGAAATTTACCTAAAATGGACACAACTTAAAATACAAAATAACATGAAATATAATTTAGTTAATAAATTGTTCAATTTTCAAACATGTTTATCAGATATATTAATTACAGATAGACAAGTTAGCAAAATATGTTGCTATAATGCATAATTAACCTAATTCCAGTTAGTTTTAATTATTGAACTGTTTGTAATGTAGTCACTTTCTCTTTCTCGTATTGATTACAGGAGTAAAAATTTAATTTTTATCTAAGGTGTAATCAGTTCAGTTTCACGCAACAACAAAACCACATTCAACAGAACAAAATCATAAAAACAAACGATATATACATAAACACAAAAACGAACAACGTATATAAACATATAAATATAAAAACATATATAAATATACTTGTTCACATTCTATTATTCCGAGGCTATATTATCATTTGAGAACACTTGTGCACTATATGCATCTACAGTACTTGATTTAATTTCGAAGCCTAAAGAACAAGTCGAGTTTCCACTATCTGAAAGCTTTCCTTCGCTCTCACCAATCGCAGACATCTTCTGACACAGGGCAAATAATTGTTTCTTCAAAGCTTTATTTTCATTCTTTTGCTGTTGTAGATGTTCTTGAAGTAATTTGTTTTTCCCTTGCATACTTAAGCTTTTCTTACGTTCTTCATAAAGACATCTCGAAATTTCCAATGACTCCTCAGCAGTTCGTTTTAACCAAGCTTGTGTCTGCAATCTTCTCTGATGCTCCTCTGCCTTCTCTTTCCTTAATATATTTACCTCTTCTTGTAGTTCTTTCTTTTGGTTAATTAGAGACTGCTGTATGCATTTCTCTGTTTCAATTCTTCCCTTCAACAGTTCTTTTACTGCCGATATTGTCTCTAAAGTGGTTTTCATGCTCTTAACTCGCTCATGCCACTCTTTGATATTCTCTAATTGTTTCTCCAATTCCAACAGCTGATTATTGGCCACTGTTCGTTGATATTTAGCCTTATCTAATATCAAATTTAGTTGCTGAACTTTCGTTTGGACATTATTTGAATTTTCATCCTGAACAATTTTGTCCTGATTCTCGGAGTCTCCACAATTATTTAAAGGCTTTAAAAAATTCTTTCTAGTTTGATCAATTCCTTGCAAAGTGTTTTGTAAATAAAACCGCGTTCTTACAAGTTCATTTAGTACGTGGATCATTTCTCTCTGAACATTGTCATTCGATTGTTGCCATTCCTTCTTCTGTGATCTAGACACTGCAGCCAAATCAGAATTGCCTACTAGATTTAATCTAGGGCCTTGTTTATAATAAGAATGAACTAAAGATGTCATAATAACTATAGCAAATGGCAGAATATACATCATTATATTCTTTGTGTCCAGTGTAAAAGATCCTGAAAAGAATCATCAATACACTATTAACATGAAACAGATTTTTAAAAAGGAAAAATAAGTACTTGTTACTAAAGTAATTTCGAGGGTAATTCAAAAATTATCCGCAATTTTGAGATAACTCTTTTTTACGTTGTTCATACTGAACTATGTCCTCGCTTATTTTATTGTTGTGCTGTTGTGGTCATGCTATGCAAGTTTGATTTGCGAGCTTGATATAGGTAACACTGAGACTACGTCTTCTTATGATTTTTACCTTTGGGGGTACATCAAGAATCGCGTTCATGGGTCAGCATTACCAAAAGATCTGAAAGAGCTGAAAAATCGGGTAGATATTGCTGTTGCGTCTGTGACGATAGACATGTTTGCCCGAGGTTTGAAAATGAATTTGAAATATGAAAATGAAATGAAATCTTTAAGTTTTACGTCCCACGGTTATGCCGGTTAGGCTAAATGAGACGGTGATGATGAGAGATGAGTGAAATGGTGGAATAAAGAAAGTGGAAGGAAACGGGAGATCCCCGAGAAAACCCACGAGCATGGAGTTTGTCCACCACAAAGTTCACACGGTGCGAGCTGGGATCGAACCAGGGACCCCAAGCATCGGAGGTGAACGCTCTACCACTGAGCCACCGCGCCCTCCAGGAATGAATTTGAGTACTGCTTTGCGTGCTAGTATTGGAGGATCTATTGAACAACTTTAGACAAACTTGAAACATTCTTAAGTAAACGTGAAGAGTTTCTGAGTCGATTATTATTATTATTATTATTATTATTATTATTATTATTATTATTATTATTATTATTATTATTATTATTATTATTATTATTATTATTATCTTTAAAATACCAGCATATACTTGATGCACCATTTATCTTGATAGGCCAAAATGCTGAAATTTCGTAGCATGAAAACATCAGAAAGGGGCATTGTTTGTCATACTATGTAATACCACGAGATGAGCAGTATTGCCAACCCAACATGAAGTTGCATTTCTTTAAATGCCACGACGTCAGGTTTATATATTACATATTTCAGACATATATATTAAAAGAAAATTTACAATGTCGTACTATACTTGTTATGAAGTGTTGCAAACTAACTACAGTAGCACAAACATCTAAAAACAAGTAAATTTTGGAAGATTCCACAACAGTAATAACGCAAGTAAGACGGACGGCGCCATACAAATCACAAGTACGTTAACATGGTATAAGAATATCTAGAACTCCCTTGCAATCAGTCCTCAATAATCAAATAGCAACCTAAATGAACACATACTCTATATGAAAAGCAAGCATCAAGTAGAAGCAAAGTTTGAAAATAATAATAAGATATATAAATTACCAAGTTCTATCAGAAGTTCAGCGCCTAGTTGAAAAATAATTTCGATACAAGATGGCCACATTATTGAAGTGAAATGTCGTTTAACACTTTTACTTTTGGCTGCAAATTCACATTACACAATTTAAAAACCAAAATTATTAATTAATTTTTCCTTTTTTCCACTGGAGACTCCATCGTTACAAGAACAACAATATGTGAATCTTCATTGTTGAAATTTATTAGCATAGATACCTGATTTATTTTTGTTTTAAAATCACAAATGAAACTACTTCTCAAGGGTGACCCAGCAAGAACGAATGATTTAACATGCATCAAAGGTACTTTATTTTTGGATCCAATATATTTCAATCAAAAATGTTCTTGTACGCTTTATATCTGGAGAACTACATATAGTGTAGCCAAACCCGAGCTATCACTTAACTCAGTATGACATCCTTATTCCGTAGAAAATACGAAAACTCGATTTAGGGGCCGTTCAAAAATTTTGTGGCCCCTGATCCAAAATCCAATATATTTCAATCAAAAATTTCCTTGCGCGCCTTGTATTTGGAAAACTACATATAGTGTAGCCAAACCCAAACTATGACTTAACTCAGTATGATGTCTAGAGACCGGATATTAGGCAAAATGCCTATTCTTTAATATTAAAGATTTGAACAAAAATAACGTTTCAAAGTTGATATGAGAAGTTATAATTTCAATTTTAGCCATTTTTTCCTATTTTTCCCCTTCCTGTCTCAATAATTGCTTTAGTGCCCAATATTGCTAATTTATGCATTTTCTTCAAAATAACAGTTTATTGGGGAAATATATTATTTAGTATTTCAAGAAAGGATTCTGCTTCTTCCAAGAAACATAAGTGCTGTTTGTAGTGATAAGAAGCCGTGAAAATTTGGACTGCTATACAGTATGTACTGATAAAGTGCTGTAAAACTTTGGAATGCTGTATGTACTAATAAAGTGTATAAAATTTGGACTGTTATGTGTAGTAATAAAGTGCTCTATAGAATGCATTTACCAAATATACATGGAATACATGTCAAGCTTCGTTTTTTATATATACAATAAAAGAAGATATTAACAAACAGCTATGTTTTTATATTCTTTGAACATTATCTATGATTTGAATTTATTTTTTAATTGTATTGAGTATTTATCTTCATTATTTCGAATTACATTTTAGTGCCTATTTTACTGCCAATTTTTAAAATTTTAAGTGCCTATTTTCCAGGTTTCTATTGCCTAAACATCATGGGCCTTATGCAGAGTTGTTTTGACATGTGATTAGTGACATGCTAAAGAGTTCGACTAACATATGTTTCCTGCAGTAGTCAGGCCTTTAGTATGACACTAATCATATGTCAAAACGACTCTGCATAAGGCGGCGTGTCTTTAATGATGTCCTTATTCCGTAAAAAATACGAAAACTCGATTTAGGGACCATTCAGAAACTTTGTGTCCCTTAATCCATAAACTAATTGTTAGCCAAGATCACAATCTTTTGATCCAGTTTTTTGATCATTTCTAAAATTCTTGTTTGAAAATGGAAAATGTTTTCACGTACATCCAGAGCCGTAGCTAGAGATTTCGGCGCCCGGGGCGAAGTAGAATCCGGGACCCCCTACACTCAGCACACCAAGCTTTACCTTCCTTTCTTTTCTACTTATAAGAAAAGTAACAGCTATTGTTATACCACACTGAATTTTTATTAACCTGCTTAGGCAGACCATTGCAACAAGCAAAACCGATCATTATATATTCTTTTACAAATAATAGCTGTTTTCAAGAGGCGTATTTTGGACTTTTTGTTAAACTTAAGAAAACTACCTTTGGTGGTACAGAAATCCACTTGAAGAACAATTATGGAAATCTACAGTACAACTATTTGTAACGTTTCGTACTATCGATAATAGGTATGCGCACGAGACAAGATTTGTGTCTGTCTCGTCTCAGAAAATATGCTGTAAAAGTGATGTCTCGACTCGAAAAATGTATATTTCTCTATTGGAAGAGCTGTGTCTCGACTCGAATTTTGTCAGGAAAATGCTGTCTCGACTCGTCTCGTGCGCATCCCTAATTGATAAGAAATGAAATTTCAATATATTAGAAACTATATGCTTTTAAAATATTCAAAATTGGTGACTGCATTAATTTCCACTAATGATTTTAAACTTTTGTAATTTTATTCTGTATGTGACCACACAAATAGCATTTTAATTTCGATTAGTTTAATACCAGCAATTAAACGGGTTGAATTTGTTAATGATAGACTTTCTTTTATTACTTTTAAGGGTAGGTGCTATGATATTAGCCTATTATTTTAAATGTACATGGCCCATCAGAAGATAATGATGACGATGTAAAAGACACATTTTAAGAATAAGTATCACGGATATTCGAACAAGTCCAGCGATAGCATATGAAAATTCTATTAGAGGATTTCAATGCGAAGGTAGGGCGACAGAATATTTTCAAACCGATTATAGGGAAACAAAGTCTGCATAAGGAAGTAATGACAACGGGGTTAGTTTCGTGAACTTTGGAACATTCTAAAACTTTATCACGAAAAGAACAAAATTCCCACATTGCGACGTTCACAAATACACATGGACCTCGCCAGATGGAAGAACATACAATCAAATTGATCACGTTTCAATAGATAGAAGAACACAGTCTAGCATAATTGATGTTCGCTCGTTCAGAGAACCCGACTGTGATACTGATAACTACTCAGTAACAACGATAATAAGATAGAGATTATCGTTGAATAAAGAGGATACAGCAACATTTTAAAACGGAGAGATTTAGTTTAAAGAAATTAGAGGAGAATCCGGCGAGAGGGGAATATCAGATTGAAGTGTAGTAAATTCTCGTTTTTAGAAGGTTTTGAGAGCACTAATGTTGAGGATACTTGGGTTCAAATTAGGGATAGTATTAAAATTTCAGCAAAAGAAAAGTTGGGGCAAGCGGAAATACGTAGGAACAAATCATTGTTCGACCAGTAATGCACCAAACTAACGAAAAAGGGAAAATAGGCGAAACTGCATTCGCTACAAAATCCGAACGATATAACTACACTAAATTTCGTTAACATCAGACGGGAAACTTCCCAAATGTTTAGAAGAGAGAAACGCGATTTTTGAAAGCTTAAATTAATGAACTTGAAGATAATAGTAAAAGAAAAAATATCGAGACTTGTTGAAGGGCATCAACGAATTTAAGAAAGGGTATCAACCACGCGCTTATATATTAGAGAGAGACGACGGAACAATTCTTACTGATACAGATCGCATCTTGAATAGATGGAAAGATTTCTTTGAAGATTTGCTTAACACGCAGCAGGCCGGTAGGCAGCCCAAAAATGTAGGGGGGAGAGGCCGGCCGTAGTTAGGGGGCCGATCTAACTATATTATAGTTAATCACCATATTATAGTTCATTTGCAAGCCTACCGTGAAAATTTTAGAGAGGGCACGCGAAAATTTAGGGGGGGCGGCTCCCCTAGACCCCTGGATACGGGCCTGACACGCAGCCAAAAACTAATGTTCCTGGGAAAAAGGAAATGCATAGTAGAACCATAAATTTCCCGAACAGAAGTAGAAATTGCTATTTAAAAAAATTAAAGAAACACAAATCTACGGGTGTAAACGAAATTTCGACTTAGTTAATTTTAGCCAGAGGAGAAAATTGTGGAATAAGATACACAAACTCATTCTCCTTATCTGGAACAAGGAAGAATTGCCACAAGAGTGGAAAGAAACAATCATTGTTCCAATTCACAAGAAAGGCGACAAAACTGACTGTAATAATTATCGAGGCATTTCTCTTCTGTCAACATCCTATAAAATAATTTCAAATATTCTATTAGCAAGATTGACCCCTACGCAGATAAATTATTGGAGATTATCAGTGCGAATTTAGACGAAATCGATCAACTATCGACCAAATATTTACCATTCGCCAAATACTCGAAAAAAAGTGGGAATACAATACCCCGGTGCATCAACTATTTATTGATTTTAGAAAGACTTACGATTCTGTTAGGAGATAAATATTATAAAGCATTCTTGCAGATTTGGAATACCGAAAAAAGCTAGTTTAGATTAATTAAGATATGTTTAAACGAATCCCATAATAAAGTCCGAGTAGGAAAATTCTTGTCCACGAGCTTCCACGTCGAGAATGGGCTGAAACAAGATGCGTTGTCGACATTATTATTCAACTTTATTCTGGAGTACGCTATAAGGAAAATCAAAGATGACGCCTAGAATTGCATATTATTCACAGGTTATGTCGTATGCTGATGATGTAAATTTGATAGGAGAAAGAAAGCAGGAGCGCTTTCAAAGTTTTGACTGAAAATCCAATCGGAAAACGTGCATTAGGAAGACGTAGACGCAGATGAGAGGACAATATTAAGATGGAGTTCGTACTACGAAGTAGAAACCGGATTCAGTTGGGTAAGGACACAAGTCACTGGAGAGATTTTATGAACGCGGCGTTCAACCTCCAGGTTCTATACGCCATAGAGTTAGTTATTTTACGGCAAACAATATTTTGTGAAATATAACCAAAATTTAGAATGTTTATGTTAAAACAGAGCACAACTGATACGTATGCACAGAAAACATATCCTGGCGATTCAAGTAGTTCATCGTGAAATGATCCCAATAAATTCCTTTAAATTGGAAGCATTTCATATGTCAATGCAATAAAAAAAAAATCACTGGTAGTGATTAGCCTTTGAAAAACGCGAAAATGGTTGGGCTAAGTTCTGACCCTTTTAGACCCTTTTAGCCCCTATAGTGGCGTATTTAGGGAGGGGCTTCCGGGCTTAAGCCCCCCCCCCCCGAAATCTTACTTACTATAGTAAAGTATATGAAATATCTTGCAGAATTTTCACATTTTCAGGCAAAGCCCTCCCCGAAAGTTAGCAAAGCCCCCCCCCCGAAAGAAAATCGTAAATACGTCACTGAGCCCCTAGTATACTCTAGGATTTCGAATATGTTATTATTCCCCTTCCACACAAACAGCAGCTTGCATGTGTCTGTGCGCTTCTCTCATCTTTATACATTCGTTCTCACCATCGTGATTAATCCAATTGAGTAGAAAAACGTGATTAAGTAAGAAAGCTCATCACCATCACAACGCTGAACACATATTTCAGACTTTGACCATTTCCGATTTTCAAAACAGTCCTGCGTACACTGTAAGTCATTTCCCAACACCTTGTATGTCACATCGTCATTAACAAATCATTAATAACTTTTTTAAGCAATAAGTAAAAACTTATTGTACGTCTTATTGAAAATTTTGAGTTGCGAGCGCAGCGAGCAATACAATTTTTATCAATTATATTTCCTTGCAAACCGACAACAATATTGATTTAATAGGGCGCTAATTCTTTCACGGACGCCGCGTTGTTTACTCTTTTCCGACACCTTTTCTTTCTTCTAGCTCGTTCGGCGTCCCCTTGCTATCAGCGACCGGGGCAACCGCCTCGCTCGCCCCCCCCCCCTTAGCTGCGGCCATGCATACATCAGGTAAATGTTTTGTTTTAAGAAGGAAGAATAATGTTTGCCATATGTCATCCATGACTTGTTCTGTAAAACACCGCACTCTCGCGATGAAATTTATGATCATCGTTTCACGTATATGCCTATCGAGGTACGGTATTTATTGACACGTTCAGTTTCCTCTCTAACTTGTAAGTTCTTGCAATGTTTTGCGTAAAACCGTGATATCAGGAACCCTAAAGAAAGGAGTCAGTTCTAATTACCCTTGCGAGCGAGTACCAGAACCGGGAATTTCTCGTGAACAAAGCAATGATGTCATAGGAAGAGTGGCAGGGAGTGTCATCTTGTTGAATCCACAAGTGTTCAATATAAATTCCTCACAAATGTGACCACAAAAAATGGTAATCATGTTGTGGTACCTTCCCCATTAACTTTAATTTTATTTCCATCCTCATTTTGAAAGAAGTAGGGCTCTATCACTCCAAGAACCCAAAATCTACTCCGCTGTGGATGTAATCGTGTTCACTTTGGTTTCCTGAGAATTTTGAACTTGATTTGATTTCGGGTTTAAAGCCCCTTTCACCAGGGAGACTACATGAGATAGACCTACAGCTAAAAGTGGGATCGGAAACACATGAACTTCCGCCTGGAATCCGGGTCTCCCACGCCAAAGGCGTGTACAATGTGAACCATTTAGCCACGACGGAGTTCTCATTGATAACATCGTTCAGATAAAAATAGGTTTCGTTACTTTTTTTTTTTTCAAAATCTTCATACATCTGTTGCATTCCCAGAACCGAGTTTCTCCTTTGACAATGATAATTTGGTTTAAGTTCCTGCCTTAGCTGAATCATATACGCATCTATTTGCAGATTTGTCACGCATGTAGGGATGCGTACGAGTCGAGTCGAATTGAGATTTAAGCCTATCTCGACTCGTCTCGAGAAAATGTTGTCTCGACTCGAAAATGTTTCTCTCTCGACTCGACAGTCCTTGTCTCGACTCGACTCGAATTCGAGACAAGACGTCTTGAAATTCGAGTCGAGACAAAATATACAAGTTAAAATATACGTACACATCAGCTAGAACATTATGACTACCTACCTAATTGTCAGTATGCCCACCTTTGGCACGGATAACAACCGCGACGCGTCTTAGCATGGACGCAATGATTCTTGGTAGGTCTCTGGAGAGAGTTGGCATCACATTGCACATACAGGTCACCTAATTCCTGAAAATTCTGGGGAGGGGGTGATGCTCTCTGATATCCCACGTTTAATCATATCCCAGATGTGTTTGATTGGGTTCAGATCCGGCGAGCTGGGGGGCCAGCACATCACTTCGAACTCGCCCCTGTGTTCCTCGAGCCACTCCATTACACTCCTGGCCTTGTGACATGGAGCATTATCTTGTCGAAAAATGCCACTACCGTTGGGAAACATGGTCGTCATGAAGGTTTATATTTAGACATGCAGTTTGCAAGCGCCTCGGCCATCATGGTGCCTTGTTCGAGCTCCACTTGACACATGGATGCTCACGTGAATGTTCCCCAGAGTATAATTAAGTCGCCAACATCTTGTCTCCGTTCCGCAGTACAGGTGTCAAGGAGATGTTCCCTTAGATCACGACGGATTCGCACCCTCCCATCGTCATGATGAAGAAGGTATCGGGATTCATCAGACAGTGCAACGCTCTGCCACTGCGCCAAGGCCCAGTTGTAATATTCTATGTAAAATAGTCTCGTATCATAATATGTGATGTGCAATAAATAGTTCATTATATATTATCCTTAACTCGTGATATGCTGCAACACATTAAAGCTTCAAAATAGTTGGGGAAGCGAATAATCCAGAAGTTATGTAGCCCTATTGCGTTCATGGGAACGAAAACACAATAATTATCATATAACTATGCTAAATTACTATAGACTTCCAATTGCTCATGCAGAGAATTTATGAAGTTCACTTATCGCAATAGTTTTATACAAATTAGATAATAATAATAATAATAATAATAATAATAATAATAATAATAATAATAATAATAATAATAATAATAATAATAATAATATATTTGAAATACAATCAAATATCACGACATTAATTATTAGTTTTAATTAACTGAATTGAGCTGAAAATTAAATCTTGATTTCGATCTATTAAGTTTATGCGTTCTGTACCTTTCTAAAGTCATAAATGATGCAATTGATTTCAAGGCTGTTTCTGAGTGAATACTTTCTTCAAAATAACATTAAAAATTATAGAAAGGTTTTCGAGACATTCGAGTGAAGTCGAGGCTTTTACGAGCAGTCTCGATTCGAAAATTCGAGTTGAGAAATACGTTTGTCTCGACTCGTCTCGAATTTTTCAAAGTGTGTCTCGACTCGAATTCGAGTCGAGATTTGAGACATTTTTCGACTCGTGGGCATCCCTACACGCATGCATGTAGGAAACATTTTGAAATTCTCACGATAGAAAATATCCAATAGTTTTTGGGACTTGCAATAACAGTGTATCATTTAGTATGTGGTATCAGATACTAACCGCCTTATGCAGAGTCGTTTTGACATATGATTAGCATCATACTAAATGCATGACTACTGCAGGAAACATATGTTAGTAGAACTCTTTAGTATGACACTAATCAAGCGTCAAACGTCTCTGCATGTAGCCCTAAATGATTACAGTAAGTCATTTAGTATCTGCTATCAAACCTGTGTGCTCAAATTGTTTATCAATCTTGGAATTGTTGCTCGTTGGGTGAACCCATGGGCGGCGATTAGGGGGGGCAAAGGGGGGCAGTTGCCCCCCCCCACTTTTTTGAAGTAACCCATTAATGTATATAGCTTCATTTGAAAATGTAATGTTTTGTATGTATTACTGGTTCATAAAAAAATCGTGCCATATAATAGTTCCCGTTGCGTGAGTACATATTGGTTGTCTTCTCGTGGAGCTAAGCAAGCTAGAGGAATTGCGTTTTAATTGCAATTCAAAGCAATTAATATTGCAATTGCATATTTCTTTAAATTTCGTAGCATATGCTTGTAGTATTTACTGTCTTTCATTTTCTAACAAGGTACATTCGCGAAGTGTACCCTCGGGATTTGTAAAATTGATTCAAATGCAAAGTTCTCCTCGTCACAATGTGTATTGTACAAATTTTAGCGGCCCATACTGGTATTTATGTACCTTCATATATCCAGAATTCAATCATATACTGTACTAGTATAACGCTCAGACATGAGATTGCTTTTAGATGTAACTGGACATGAATGTGGGCGTGTGCATAACAAATTTGATCAAGTACTGCTTCTCTGACACGTGTTACCAACCCGAGCTGCCATCTTGGATTCAACTTTCGGTTTTTCAAAAGGGAATAGGTGCAAGTGATACATCAAATTCATGTACAATTTTCTCGGAAACTCACTGATGTAGAGGATTTTACTGTAGCTTGTACCGTTTGCAAGGTATTGCATGTTAAATCCTTCCAGGCATTTCGCGAATAGACATTGCAGAGTAATATCAGTTACACATATATTTTTGATGTTGACAAATCAAAACAATTTCTAACTGGAAAAAATACTGTAGATATAAACAAACTCCTTACAACATTGATGTCATAATCTTATTACATTTCTGCGAGTAATTGTATTACTTTCATGATATAATACAACAAAGAAGTATTGTATAACGGTCAAAATGCTTCATGTAAATTCAGATACGACCATATTTAGGTAAAGACCATTTTCGTATTGACGTCTGTGTGTTTGTATTATGTACGTTCAGAGAATATTTCGTCAACGATAAATCACGTAAAACATTACATATACACAGCGGGCCCTGCACAACTTTCTATTTGATTCAATATTCATGAAGTGCCTGACATTTAACATGCAATAGCTACGGTAAAACTCACTACATTAGTGATTTTCCGAGAAATTGTACATGGATTTGATCTATCACTTGCACCTATTCCCTTTTGAAAAACCGAAAATTGAATCCAAGATGGCAGCTCAGGTTGGTAACATGTGTCAGAGAAGCAGTACTTGATCAAATTTGTTTTGCATATGCCCACATTCATGTCCAGTTACATCTACAGAAACTAAAAGCAATTTTGTGTCCGAGCGTTATACTAGTGTATGATTGAATTCCGGATATATGAAGGCTCATAAATACGCAAATTACCAGTATGGGCCGCTAAAATTAGTACAATACACATTGTGGCGAGGAGAACGTTGTAATTATTTGAAACAATTTTACACGAATCTTGAGGGGACACTTCCCGAATTTACCTTGTAAGAGTAATAACATATATTTAATGTCATGTGTGGAATTATAAATTAAGTTGTTCATTAATCTCCAGTTTGAACATAACTTTTGCAAAAGAAGCCTCATTATTCATTACTATAATTAATATTATCTTTTCTATTTACTTGTTTTGTAATTTTTTTTTTTAATTAAATAATCTGATATCACAATTTCCAGACAGAATTTTAAGATGTTCATGAATAAGGAATCAAATCTCTTCTTACACCTTCGTTGTTTAAGAGTGCAAACGGCTAGTATCTACTTCCGTTACTCTTGTCAATTTATTTAATAAAATATGAAATACGATATATGGTATTTTAACCGAAGAAGATAGTATCCTATTAGTTATGCAACCTTTCGTCAAACAAAGTGTTAGAAACAACCAGATAAACAAAGATTGATATACAAATATTCAGATCATGCCTTGCCCCCCCACTTTTAACGTCCAATCGCCGCCACTGGGTGAACCTGTACGTCCAAAGATTGCAAGAAACTTTCTAACAGTGTGTGCATAACATTCATCATTCTTGCAATGAAATTTAATAATAAAATTTCGTTGTTCCTTTGTGTAACACTCCATGAGAGTTTCAAAATGAATTGACATTGATAAATCTTCAGTGTTACACAGCGGATTGCAGGAAAGCAGTTTCAAATTATTATGTGCACGCGTGCGTTAAAGTGTGTGTATTCGCGACTGTGCTTGTGTACAGTATTTATTTCAGAAACAATGTTCCAGGGAGACACTTAATATTCCGGGGGGGGGGGCACTACTTATACCATTATATGTATTATTATATTATAGACGTATTATTTTTGGTCTCCACTGGGGGAGGGTACTCTCAGAGCTCCGGGGGGGGCAGTGCCCCCCCAAAAAAACAGGTATGGAAGAAACACTGCTTGTCTATCAGTTCATTCAAACTTTGCAAACATGTGACATCATGATTGCTGACATACAGAAAATACAAGTACTTTTTGCTTTCTCCTCACAAACAAGAATAGTCAGCGAATTCTTCAGAAGTTTCCTTTAAATTCTCTTAAAACATACGACAACGCATTGTTCCATGATTAAAGGCCCTGAGTTCGATTCGTGATGAGAGCTTACATGGTTTGAATAGTAAGTTTAAATTAAAATATGGCTTTTTTTTTGCTTCTACTTATTGTATAACGGATGTTGAAATATATTAATGACTACTGCAAGTACGATTATCTCTAATAATTCACAAATATATTAGTGTTTTCAGCTTTCAATATTGTTTGTTATATATGTTTACTTTGTATCTTTGAGTATAAAATTTCATAATAGTAAAATGAAATGAAATCTGTAAGTTTTACGTCCCACGGTTATGCCGGTTAGGCTAAAGGAGACGGCGATAATGAGAGATGAGTGAAATGGTGGAATGAAGAAAGTGGGAGGAAACGGGAGTACCCCGAAAAAACCCACGAGCACGGTGTTTGTCCACCACAAAGTTCACTTGGCGGGGGCTGGGATCGAACCCGGGACCCCAAGCACCAGAGGTGAACGCTCTACTACTGAGCCACTGTGCCCCCTAATTTCATAATAGTGTGTACTTGTTGTATATAAAGTTTTATTTCTCTGAAGTCTAGATTCCCGATTATGTTTAGTGATATGTATCTAGCCAGTTTTCACGGCACATTTTGTTACCATTCAATCCCTTCTGTATGTGTTTTTCATAGCTATATGTACCGTTATTGGTTAGTTTATGAATACTGGCATTTTCCCCTATATATGTTTGCTAAGCATTTTGGATCATTTGGATATGTATTTTGGTCCTGTACAAATTAATACTACTGGCTTTATTCTGTAGCGGTTTCCTCTCGATAATCAACAAGTGTATTTAAAAAAAATACACACCGTGTGCGTGGGTTTTCTCGGGGTTCTCCCGTTTCCTCCCACTTTCTTCATTCCACCATTTCATTCATTACTCATTATCACCGTCTCCTTTAGCCTAACCGGCATAACCGTGGGACGTAAAAAAATACTTCTTGCAATCTTTTCCGTTACCTCCCACATTTTTGCATTGCAGCAGCAAATTTTCCAATCACAAATACGGAATGAAATTCCTCACTTCCGGCATAAAGGCTGAGTATTTTGGGATTGGTATCTTGTAGTTTCGCATCTCTTTCTACAAGGGTCGTTCAAGGTTGACCGGGACTTTTATTTCGTCAGAGGAAACAGATAGCACAAGAAGTACCAAACTATGTAAGCTTTTCAAAGTATTCTTGTGCGCGTCGAGGCACCGTTGCCATCGTTGTGACAGCTCCCTGATTCCTTTGGCGTAGAAAAACTTGGTTGTTGCTGTACCACTAGAGGACATCGTTCTGCAGTGCTTCATCTGTGGTTAATTTCTTCTCTCCCGGATGGTCTTTAAGGAGTGCAAACAAATGATAATCACTGGGGGCTAAATCTAGTCTGTAGGGGGGATGGGGCAGAACTTTCGAAGCGCATTTCGGCTAGGTTTGTTGTTGTCACATTTGCCGTGTGAAGGCGGGCATTGTCATGGAGAAGAATGACATTCCAGACAACATCCTAGGTCTTTTCTTGCAAATGGACTTTTGTACAGCACCACTCAATGTGGAGTAATACTGGGCATTAATTGTGCTCCCTTTGTCCAGAAAATCCACATGGATAAGAACCTTTATGTCCCAAAAGACACTTGCCATGATCTTTCCAGCGGACAGCTACGTTTTGCTTTCCTTGGGCGGCGGGGAACCTTTACGGCGCCACTCCATGCTGCTTCTTATGGTCTCTGGGGTTGAATTGTGCAACCATGTTTCATCACACGTGATGATTGATTGCAACAATTCATCACCTTCGGCTCGAAACCGATTCAAAAGTTGTTCACAGACCGTCATGCGTGTCCACTTCTGATCAAATGTCAGCTAGCGGTGAACCCAGCTTGCACAGATTTTTCGGAAGCGTTAGTGATCGTGAATGATTGTCTCAACACTCCCCACACTGATATTCACCTCGGCAGGAATATCCCACACTGTTACTCGCCGGTTCTCAAGAATCATTTGCTCAACACATGCGATATTCACTGGTGTGACTGCAGTCGGGTGAATGTGTTCATGCACTTCATTTGTCACTAGCTCCCGTCCTTCACGAAACTGTTCACACCATTCGATGTCGATTGTCCGTGACATCGTTTGTTCACCATACTGTGCTTGCAATCTTCTGAAAATCTCAGCTGGTTTAACTTTCTCCTTCACAAGAAATTTGATTACATACCGCTGCTCCACACCCACAGCCACACTGCTTGCTGCCATGTTCGCTGCAACCGCTCCGCATGCGCCAAATACATCATGCCGGGCGCCAGTTACTCGAGAAGGAATACATTACGTTACCTGCAAGTTTCATCATGATCCGGCTATCCATCGATTATTTACGTACGAAAATCCCGGTTAAGCTTGAACGAACCTTCTATTCGCTCTTTTCTAACATTAGATAGTTTGTGAGTAATGACTTTCTCACAATGATGCGATAGACTAGAAAGTAGCGTTTGAATTGCTTATGCAATAAGAATGTTTATTATTATTATTATTATTATTATTATTATTATTATTATTATTATTATTATTATTATTATTATTATTATTATAATTATTATTATTATTATTACAATTTATATTAAATTGAATTGCTAAAAGCGAAGTAGGATGAATTTATAAAAAATGCTATAGGCCTTCTGCATAGTCGTTCTGACGGGTGCCTGCACTAGTCACGCTTTTAGTATGACGCTAATCATACGTCAAAAGGACTCTGCATAAGGCCTTACATAATTTTGTAAGTTTTAGTCAAACCGATAAATAACGATGATTTTGATTGGTCAAAGAAAACGCGGGTTTCGTACACGCGTGTTATTGGATAAGAAATACTAATAGCATCTGTTATTGGGTAACTTCCTCAATGTTGTGCCCAGTGATGCCAATTGAAGGGAAATTTCCCTCGGCGCAGGGAAATTTTGAGTAAATTTTGGAGAAAAGGGAAAAAGGGAAATTTCTTGTAATTTCTCAATATTGCAGGGAAATTTGAACCTCTCTTCAATCATTTATAGATTGAATGTATTTACGTATCTAATTTATCTAATTAAAATTCAGTAAAAATTCAACATCCTATTTGTTCCAAACATAATCCGTTGCACATTTTTCACATAAATTCTTACAAGTTATCTTGCTTTGCATTCGTTACTTGTTGTTTAGATTGTGACTTGGGTTGGAAGACTGGCTTAGATCATTTCTCCACAATCGTCAGCAAGGAATCGTCTTACACCACGATCACGTGTGACTGTACCATATAGCTACGTTATCGCTACGTGCATGAAAAGACATTTTCTCACTCCACTTTGCTCTTTCACTACGTTTTACTTCACATACGTGTGTATTAAAGAATATTAATATAAATCGGGACTTTCCCTTTTATTTGCTCAACGGAAATGAATTCTGGACTGCTTGTTTTGACTACTGCCCCCTTGCTAATGACAAATTTTATTGCCTTCCCCCGGATTTACATTCAAACGTCATCACTATATGTGTCTACTTCTTTCTTCTGTTTTTTTTTTTATCTTCGAATCTCCTGCTTTTCCAACTGATTGATCTGGCAGTTTGGTTTGGATTCGTGTTCGGGACGTGTTGTGTTGGTGTGTTTGCAGTTTAGTCCGTAGCTCTGGCCTACGTTTCTTGCAACTGTTAAAACAATCTGAAGTGGTATATCACCAGCATACCACACTGTTAAGTGGTAACAGAATGGAAGACGGCAGTCGTGCGCGTAAATCTCCAGGAACTCCAGTCAAAAAACGGGCAAAAAGAAATGAACTCTCCGTGGAGGAGAAAATTCCTCGTAAGCAGTTTAAAAAATTTAGACCTGAATGGATGCAAGACCCGCAATTTCAAAATTGGCTGCAGCCAGTGAGGGATTCTGATCTGAAGTGCCGATGTGTTGCTTGCAATGTTGTGCTAAATTGTGGGAAAAGTGATCTTGAAAAACATTCTCGGGGACAAAAACATGCATCTAATATGAAAAATTTGCGCTCCGTGCAATCGTTGAAAGATTTTGTGCGAACATCAAAGTCAAACGATACATCTGAAGCCGTGAAAAGTGCGGAAATTAAAATTGCAGCATTCTTCGCTGAGCACAACGTTGCCTTCCAGGTGGTTGACCATCTTGTGCCGCTTCTGAAGGATGTATTTCATGACTCCGAGATTGCGAAAAACATTAAATTAAGGAGGTCAAAATGTACTGCGATAGTAAAAAATGTGTTGGCCCGGGCCGAAACAGAACGGATGGCTGAAAACTTAAGGCAAGTCCCCTTTTCTATTCTCGTGGATGAAAGTACTGATATTTCGTGCCGAAAAAGTTGTGTGTTATGGCCCAATACGTTTCACCATTTAATGGTCGGGTTCAAACCCAGTTACTGGAGTTAGTGAAGTTGGACGCTAAAGATTGTTCAGCAAATGCCATTTATTCCGCTTTCTGTGAATGTTTGCGGGAGAAAGACATCCCACTAAAGAACATTATCGGCTTGGCGTGCGATGGTGCAAACGTAATGGTGGGTACCAACAATTCGTTTTCCTCATTGTTAAAGAATGACTGCCCGAAGTTAATAATGATGAAGTGCATTCTCACTCTGCTGCGCTAGTTGCTAGCAAGGCATGCGAAAACTTACCGCGAGCTTCGGAAGAATTGCTTCGCGCTATTTCCACATATATATCTGGAAGTTCGAAGCGGTGCGCAGTGTTGGCCGAGTTTCAGGAGCACATGAATGTTAAGATAAAAAGTATTTTGAAAGTGTCCGGAACCAGGTGGTTATCCCTGCATCAGTGCGTTGTAAGGCTACTGGAAAATTGGTCAGTGCTTCAAAATTACTTCCAACTAGCTGTATTCGAGGACAAACTAAAGAGTTCCGAATTTATTTTAAACAATTTTTATACGAAAGCATACTTCTTTTTTTCTAAAATATGCTCTAAATTTTTTCAACTCCTTTAATGCACTTTTTCAATCTCGGAAGATTTTGATTCCATTTCTTGCAGAAAACTCAAGGAAATTATTTCGAACACTAGGCCAAAATTTTTTGCAAGCTGAATTAGTACACCAATATAACATAAATGTTTCAAACCCAAGAAATCTTCTGCCGTTAGATGAAGTATTTCTTGGGCAAGAATGCGAAGATTTTTTGCTTGAATTACCTGAAGAAGGTGCGAAAGCTATTAGGCTTCGCTGTCTTGATTTTTATATTGAGGCTGCAAGAGAGATACAAGCACGGCTTCCACTTGACTCGCCACTGTTTAATGAAATGGAATTTTTGAGCGCGGATGTAGCTCTCGATTCAAAAAACAAGCCAATAGATATCGGGCATCTTCGAAGTCATTTTTCTGAATACCTTGATGGCAACGATTTGATTGCAGAATGGAGGCGTCTCCGGCATGAATTAAACGATGAAGAAAAGAGCGCTCTAAAGGATAAACCAATAGACGAAATGTGATTTCATGTTTCCCAAATCAAAAATTTTGAAGGCAATCTACAATTTGCAAACCTCGCAGAATTGGCATCATTAGTACTAACATTGCCTCACTCAAATGCGGAAGCTGAGCGTGTGTTCAGCATTGTAACAGACGTGAAATGTAAAAAAAGGAACAAGCTAAGTTCTGAAGTCATGAACGCAGTAGCCGTAGTACGTTCTTCTTTCGAAGCTAATGGTATTGATTGTTCCTCTTTCAAAGTTACAGCAGAGCATAGAAGAATGGATGTTTTTTCCAACCAAAAAATTGATTGTGAAGAGGATTAATCGATGTAAGAGAAGAAAATCTGCGTGTCGTCAATGTAAATATGTATATATGGGCAAATACTGGATCATTAGTGTATGTGTGTTTGTGTAAGTTTACAAATTTTCTGGTGACTGTGCGCACAGAATTATAAATTCTTAAGAATTCCGCATCTCTAAACTTTGATTTATTTGTATTGTGCTTATGAACATTCCTCGCGTACAGCTAAAGACAGTAGGAGCTAGAGTTTTCTTTGTACCTGTTCATATTCGTTTCAGTAAATATGGGAGTGTTGTTCTTAAGTAAGTACATACCAAATATATACTTAATATTTTCTTTGTACCTTAGGTTACATTAATATTAAAATATATCATGATATCTAGGATAAAAATTAAATTTACATAATATTTATTTTATATTTTTTATGATTCATTTAGGTTGTCCGTCCTGACCGAGGTATTTATAGGATTTTCCCTCAGTCACACCAGGCAAATGCAGAGATTGCACCTTTAACATAGGTCCTGACCTACACCTTTCCATATCCTTTCCCCTCCTCTATCGCGACGCCTTAGATACCTAAACAACAAATCAAGTTCAAATTCTGCGTAAGCTCAAAGGAAGGCTGTCAGGTATCTGCTTGTATGTGGTTATAAGATTGGGGTGAGGGGGTGGAAGCGAAAACGATTAAAAATACGTTTACTAAATACAGTACTTGAACGGTTCGGATGAAGGGAAATTTTGTCCGAAAAAGGGAAATTCTGAAGCTTATGGAGGGAAAACGGCTCTGAAGGAATTGGCATCACTGGTTGTGCCATGAGGTTTGTGTTGTTGTGTGCTAAGTATTTGGTTTGTGAAAGAAGAAAATAAGTAATTCAAGAAAACTAAATACAAGATATTCTGTTTATTTACGTTTAGACGTTAATTATAAATTGAGTTTGATGGATTACTTACTGCTTGAATAATAGAATTTTTGCATTTGGAAAGGTCCCGTCAAAGTGTTTCGGAAGTTAACGAGCGGAGTGTTTTGTTGCAGTTCTTTTCTGCAGTTGATGTAATGGATATTTATTTGTAATATTTTTTAATACAGTTTCATACTTTATAACAAAATTAGTGTTACAATCGAGTTGGCTACTGGGCTGCAACTTTTACTAATAAATATCTCAATAGAGCTTAAGCTAGAAGATGGACATAAACGGTACCGGTAAGTTATAGTAATGTTTCGTTGGAAAACAACTAAGAATAAAGTGTATTATCAGAGGTTTATAGGATATTTTGCAGACAAAACTTCCCATTTCGTGGGGGCATATATTTACATTCATGAAATATGAACTTATTAGCAGGAAATGCCTCTGCCTGCCTTAGTGTTTCATAAAAGAATGAGTTGCAGTAAAGATGCAGATTAACTTTGAGGGATTCATATGAAATACGAACCAAACGTTTCTGTCGTAAGTTCCGCTAAGAGAAAGAGAGAGAGAGAGAGAAACGAATGCTGTCTAACCGACTCAGGAAAGGAGGACGGCGGAGGGCCTGAGCGCTATCAAAGGAGTGCGTCCCTAGGGAGCAGGCGCGTCAGGGATTGTGGGTATGCGCGTAAACTATATATGAGAAAAACTACCGTACTTTTCACTGATATTTTCAGTAACCCTTTCTTATACATCTTTTCATTATCAATTTCGTTATTTCTATTTTGAATCTCACTTTATCTCAGTACCATATCGAGCCATCAACTGGTTCAGTTCGCATTATTGTTGCTTGTTCTCGTATTCTCACATATTACAGACATCACGCTGGAGTGATTCACTGTTCCATAAGTTTAATTATGCTCTTTTTTTCTGAAACCTAGGAATATGAGGGAATGAAGATTGGGGATTTCTTGAAATCCTGATACTTTATCTTTTCCCACGTTACGTAACTAAAATCATTGTTCGAATTTGCTTTGATGTTTAAACATCACATCAGTCAGTTCCGCCACACTTTAACATCCCAGTGCGTTACTTCAGACATCTAGAGGTCTGCACCGGCCGGAACTTTCTTTTGCCCGGCCCGTGAGTTCATAATGTGAGGCCCGAGCCCGAAATAATGTGTTTTAGCATTTAGATCCGAGCTGATCTGATAATCAAATTAGCCCGAATTACAGAAATTTAGTAACGCAAGATTTAATTTTTATATACAGCAATAAGAGGTCTGATTTTGCAGTTGTACTTTAAATGTTCTTCAGAAAGAATGGTCCAATAAATAGATTTGTACAGTATATTTACAAAGTTAGGCCTAAGAAATATGGTTGTATATTTAAAATTTTACGGCCCGGGCCCGAAGTGAGATATGCTTTGTAGGCCCGAGTCCGGCTCGTGGATCGGGTCGGGCTTAGATTCGAGCCCGTGCAGACCTCTATAGTATGAGACAAACACTTTTTGGGTACCTTTCAGGTACGTACTTTGCTCATTGAGGATCACTGCTTACAGCACTGCGTATTATCGCTTCCTGCAAGTCTTTCCTTTAGACAGTTCATTCATTACCGATATTTCGGTTCATTCGATTCAGTGATTTGATTCAAATTGTTCCGATTTATTGAACGAATCAGTTCCAGTTACTACGTCAGAGAGACTTGTATAACAGTGAAAAGAGAGGCCATATGACTTTTCTGTCAGCTTGTACCTTACAGTATTCATTGCTCGGGCGCTGAGTGAATGCTGTGTTTCAGGTACGAATATATTTAATGGCGTTATTTAATTATTTATTTTTGAGAAATTTCTCTGTTATTTAGATTTATTTAAATTTTCAAGTGATTCTTGCAACATGAAAAAAAAAAAAAAAGTTCCAAATTTTGTTTTGATGTCGGAATAGTGAAATTAAGTAAGACTTGTAAGTTATTTCGTATGAGAAAGAGTATAAACTACTTTCCACTTTCTTGGTGAAAAGATGAAAGTATCATGTATTTGATATAATAGATTTTCATCGTATTTAAAGCTGGTTTCTGTGAGGAGTGGCACTTTTTTGAACAACACAAGGCTGGAAGTACGACAAATACATTTGATTAGTTATATGTTTGTAAGTTGTGTTATGAAATACTAGAACATTATTAGTGAGTGCTCATTTACGACGAAATTAAGTTCAATATCTGGTTATAATTGGCTGACCTACTGCAGAGAAATATGTTTGGAAGCTGTTATAAGATATTCCATAGTTCTCATTGCGGGATCAGGGTTAACTGTTGAACTTAATGAAGTCTTCTTCGGTCGTAGAAGTATTTAATATTTTTGAGGCTGCAACTGAATTATAGGATATAGTATACATGAAGCTGCATCAGTTCCCGAAGGAGCAGGATGCTCATACTTTTAGGGATTATTCATTGAGTATGTACGAACTTGCAAAGGGGGTAACAAAGTGACTTTTATTTACTTATCGACTGATACGAAAATAAAAAAGAACGTACCTGCACTTTATATCTGCATGTGTAGTGCCCTTGTACTTTATCTATGACTATGTGTGTGTGTGGGGGGGGGGGGGATTTAACGCATATCGCATGTGTTGTGCATATTGATACTTCTTACAATTGCACTACGTAGAAAATTTATGGTATTTCATGTAGAAGTATTAATAAAACACAGAAGAAACGCAGATCAGAAGGTTCTCATGTATACTATTACCGAATTATATTTTTCTAGGTGTGTTGTTATTTTTTAAATTTTTATTCAGAGTAGTAGTTGGTATTAGGGGAGGCTTGCCCTCACCCCCTCTAATGAATAATAATGCATGTATTTCACTCACTTTTGCTACGGTATAGGAATTCCGACATAATGATTAGTTTTGGATTTTTATGAATTTTGTTCTGTAACTTGCTAGAGTGTGGGGACTATGGTGGTTCCTGGTTTAATATTTTCTTTTATTATTTTAAACATTGAATATTTGAAATATTGATTAATTTAGGACTATTCTAATAGTGCAAATTAGAGTCGTACTGTATTAAATGTTTCGTTACTTCAAAACACTGTGTTTGAAATAATTAGTAAAGGATGTGTAGCACGAACGACGATGATTCCTAACTCAACTTTGTTTCGGAGGAACTGATTCCTCGGAACGTTGAAGAAACTGTTCCGCGTAGTCTGTTCTTTTGGAATATAATTTGGGATCATTGAACGGATCGAAAATGAATGAATTGCCTACAAGAAGAAATTGCCTCGCTTCCATGTTTAACAGTACGTTCTTATGTGCTCACAAGTGCGAACTTTGTATTAGATATTCTTGCGTTTTACGTATGCTACACGTAAGATCCAGATATGTTCGGATTTCCTATATGTTCCTCTTTCAGTATCATAATTCATGTTTCTTTCATAAATTTAGTATGACTTTACTTGCATAAATTGTGATAGCACCTATAAATTATTGCATTTAAAGAAATAATTGCACGATTTTGTGGTTTTAGAGGTTAATAAGACACATGGTACGATCCAGTAGATTCTGGGTGGTAAAATTCTGGCTTCACAAAACAATAATCGTGATCTTTGACGAATTGTCGACGAATATTCAATTCGTTCCGTAGAAACCATAACTTGTTGTCACTAGATAGCCTACTCAATCTACTTTGATTGCTGCTTCAATTGGCACCTGTACATTTTCCATGTACAGGTGTACATTTGGGCTTTAAATGAATTAAGTTAGAAACGTTGGCATTGCTTGAGCAGACAGTTCTACCAAATTTTGACCAGTTATTACATTCTAAGTCAGGTTAGAGCTTCGTATTTCTATTAGCAAAACATGTTCTCAGTGAGGAACTTCATTCCTTTTTGCACATTGACTTCGGGTGGGTTCAGTATAAATACAGTGTGGAAGTACGACATAGAAACTACAATTCATAAAACACGAACCAACTTGTGCTAGGTGGCCACTAAAGAGCACGAATGCTACCTAACCGAGTCAGATCAGGAGCGCAGCAGGGGAGCCAGAGCGGTAACGAGGGGTGCGTCCATAGGGAGTAGGCGCGTCATCGACGGGGGAATACGCATAAACGAGGATAACGAAGAGTGCATTTACACATAAAGTACTTTTACTATCACTCAAAATTCATTTTAATATGCTGTATACTTACAGAAGTTACATATATTTACACCCTCGTTCCTTCACAAAAAATGTTTCACATCGTATTTTACCTATAAATTTTCAGTTTGATAGAACCGTCTGCTCGAGTGAACCCAGAATGTTTATTGCACTTCGAGTTTATATTTATACCATTCCCGTAAGTGTGCAGAAGTATTACTGGACAAGAAAATAACGACTATAAGCTTAAAGTGTGGTTAAACTGAAGTTTCCTGTGTTCTTTTCGTGAAATTTTCTACGATTTCTACGTAATTCCATGCAGTGAATTGATTAGGGCAGGTGACTAGAGGTGACTGCGACGCCAAATCGTTAAAAACCTCTCAACTAAAATTTCGAGCTTGCGCACATAGCGTACTGTTCGTTAATTATGTGTACTGTTGTTTTAAGCAAAGATTCGTATGCGAAGGTACAAAAGATACGCATACACAATTAGCTTATGTAAGAGTTGAGTTGGTTCATCTTTAGTAAGGTTAGAAAATAAAGAAAAACAGTACATTGAAGCTTTTCAGACAACATTGTTGGGATTGACAGCGAACTTTATAGCGAGGGGAGAGAGAAAAAACTCGCTGCAGCTTGTACTCTTACGCATACAACAATGGTTCTTCTTTTAAGCCATGAGAACAATCGAATTAGCAGAATTCGAAACAGAGTAATCTTCATTTATGCACATATATCCCTCTTTGCTAATGCGCTTGCTTCCTACGGACGCAGGTCTTCCAACTTCGCCTTTCCCAGACGTAGATTACAAGCAATACTAACTTGTAGCGACCACCTAGCACAGCTCGGTAAATGTACTTCGCCTGCGTAGGGTCACCAATAGGAGCGTAAGTTGACTATTCAGCTAATGTGAATGTTATCATAATTTACAACTTAGAGTCAAGATTTGGGGATGAGACATTTGTCAATTTTTTGGGGGTTGATGTGGGGCATTTTCTTGTTTTTTTTTTTTTTTTTTCTTTCTTTTTATCAGGGTGTCTGTCGGTCACGAAAGTTGTGGAAATCAGAAAACTGACATAAAAGTCAAGAAATTTGGCTTTTAGGTCACGATTTTTTTTCTTTTAGTACAAACTGGAAAATTTTGTTCTATAAAACGCCAAAATTCACCACCAAAAATATCTATGGTCGGCTTTAGACGTTACCAAATCGCAAGCAAAGCACGCTTCTATTGCGTGTATAGAAATTCGACTTTATTCGCACTCAAATTTGCCCGTGAGAATGTTAGGAAATTTTATGGTTCTGTAAGGAAAAGGTCACGAAATTTCATTTTGGAATTTTAGTAGGCACCCTGTCTACCCGATTATGTTCCGAGGTTAAGGAAGACGGTGATGTTAAGCTGGGAAATAATGAAGGAAGTGGGAGAAAACGAGAGAACCCCGAGGAAATCCACACATGGTGCTTGTTTGCCATAAATTTCACTTACTGAGAGCTGGGATCAAACCCAGAGACGCCATAAGTGAGCACTGTACCACTGAGCTACTGCGGCACCAGAGGCAATTCAAGATACGACGGAAAGTATCTGTGAAAGATGCGCACAGAATAGTTCACCGAAGTGAAATGCTACGGTAAGGTTTTTGACTTTTAACTTTGGAAATTACCTTGATGTGGTAGTCTCCAGAAATCAGGACCAGCACCAAATTAATAATTATTGAAAAAATCTCAATAAAAATAGCGCAGTTAACTTCGCTTTAACGTTCCGATTCGTTATTCTGATTACAAGTGATCTGAATACGCAAAATATCACGGAAATATCACATTGAACTGGAACAACGTAAACAAATGAATGTAATTCCATTTTTTCCGCTCTCAGACTTAAGTGCAACGTTCCAAAAATCACGCTATCTGTTCCAAACAATTTGTCTACTAGATAAGCGAAGTGTGGTGTGGGCTTCGCTTTATTTTATAAGTCAATGCTAAACAACCATTCTAAGTTTCGTATATAAATTCAGTCTTTGGAACCCACCGTAAACAAATGATGCCGATATACTGGCGGAAATACGTCATGCCTGACCCATCCAGAATGGCCTCTACTTCTGTATGTCCTATCTTGTGCTAAACTAACAGATACTTATCTTACTTTAAATGTCCTACCGTGTGTTAAAGTCACTGCTGAGACCAACATATTTTCTGTAACAAACAAAAGGATGTATACTCTTACATCGTTTATAGTGATGCTACTTCTACGACACTAGTAATTTACGTTTGTAATCGTCTTGTACGAATCAACTATAACTTTACTACGTTATGGAGAAGTGCAGCGCAACTACAGTTTACTTTCATAAATATTCTTCAATTTGCAATAACCAAGTTGAACTCTAAAATTACCAAATTTTTGCCCAGAATGCAGCGGCTTAACACCAAGACACCCGAAACACCTAAAAGGTAGCAAAACACCATATTGATAAAGTGAAGTGATAAAAAAAAATTAGAAAGGCATAAAAGTTTCTTCATTCGAAATTAAATTCAGACGGAAGACAAAAGTTGGAAGTACCTCATGAAGAATTTGATTGTGGTTATCAACCACACAAGCACGAGGACGTTTGCTTATTATACTGTGAAAACCTGCACTGGAAGCCTTAAGAAATGGTATTTACTAGTGTCGTTATGTCAGTGTAAACAAGTTACCATCTATACCATAAATTCCCATCCATTGTATTCCCCTCCAAACCCCTTTTTATTGGTATGCCAACACTGACAGTTAATATGACGAAAATTTGACGTTTAATAATTTTTCTAATCTGTAACAGGATACAAAAGAAAAAAGGGAATACCTAATGAACTTATTTATATATTGCATCTTGGAACTGCTTTCAAAATCGTTTGAATGTATAATAAAGGTTCACATGCCCTGCGTTTTGAAGGAAAATGCAAATAAATAAACTTTTTAAAAGTGAAAATAGTACTGAAGTTTAAATATAAAAAGAACAATACTTTTTTTTTTATCTTTGTTCGCTAAGTTAATGCATGCTGTGGTTTTAATTTTGGTTATTCCAAGATATGTTGTAATATTACTCAGATTATTCCAAGTATTAATCCAGATTATGTATTTTTCAGATTCAGAATTACAGTGGACCCCGTCCTATTGGGCAGAGAATGAACATAAATGCATGGAACAACTGCAGAATAAAATTATATGGTCAAAGGTACTGGAGCTGATTTTATGATAGTATTTTCCTTTCGTGGTTTATTTGTGTAATCAGTTTAAACTGTGCTATTCGTCTTACAAGTTAGTGGAAAATACTTATTGTTGATCTAATAATCCTTATTGTTATAACATTAATCTTTAATGCGAATAATCAAATGATAAGTTTTATTCGGTCTTGCATAAGGATAGAAAACAGCAATCGTGTGGCAAGTTAATGGAAGCGATCAAAAGTATAAATAAGTGCAGATAAATTAGTGAAATGATAACATTCGAGAAAATAAAAATACTTCCTGAGAAATGAATACTGTTATATTCTAAAACTTGGTGTACGATACTTTGATATCCGATATCTCAATATTTTATCAATATCCAAATAATATACATCCTGTGTTCGATTCCCGGTGAGAACACACAAAATTAATTCACCAATCATTCACTTCCATTTGTCATTAGCATCGATCAATCTAAAAGAAATAATCCTAGCGCATTAAACTGAAATTTCTTTTCCATATAACGTAGAATGTTATCTCACAGTCACATGGCACAATCTGGATTGCAGCGCGCAGTTTCTACTTTCCAAAGATGAGCACTCTACTGTGAAACACTGGCTGGAACATTTCCTTTCAGTTTTAGCTTAGAAGTGTTTAGCAAAATAAATTTTGATTGCTCTTTTGTAATCTGTGTAGTTAGTAGTTAAGATAAATGGTTCCAAACCGGTGTGTCGCAAATTTTTAAAATTTAGAAATGCATTTTATGTCATTCAGAATATCTCTTTGCAGTAAAGCGAGAAGTAGTATTTATTATAAAAAGAGCAGGAAGAATAGAAATTAGATTGTTTGAATCGGGCTCGTGCGCCGCAGTTTGGAAACTACGAGTTTCAAGTTGGATTGTTGCTTCGGTGACTGCAAGCTTCATCGTGATATAACTCGTTCGAGACTGAGTCAGGAAGAAGAAAGGTTAGACGATTGCAATCGGTTTGTGATCTAAAAGCAAGCATTAGACATCGTATATGGATAACTTCGTGTTTTTTCTTTCTTTCTTTTATTAGTAACTGATGAAATCTAGTGCTTGTGGTGAAGTTAATATACAACTTCCATTAGCCCGTCAATGGAAAAATGTTTTGTCAAATTTTATCATGCAGTTCTACCATAAAGACAAAATTTCTAGGCACTCCAGCACAACCCTTTTGGATTTATGCATGTTATCAATATCTCACAATCGCAAAGAGAGCCATAAAAGTTTTGCTGCAGTTTTCAACGTTGTACTTTCGTGAATCGTTAATTTATTTTATTTTATTATTTTATTTATTTTCTTAAGAATACAATGAAAATAGTGAAATCAGAACAGAGGAACGGACTGTTATCTTCAAATGATTTGCGTGTTGGCCTCTCAGCCATCGTAAGCTCATGTGTTGACGAACACAAGTGCAGATTTTACATGAATTTCAGTTATGAGTTAATATATTTATATATCAAATCGGACTTCCGGTATAAATAGGTGGGCTCTTATCTTCGTTTGTTTCTGACGTTACTCGATATGCTGCTTGTATTTAGGAAGAATGCACCGCTTGCATATAGACAGCAGTCTGTGTATACTGGATAATTGATATATAGAATTAGATACATGTTATTACTATTACTGATATCATCATCATTATTAATCAAAATCAAGTGTGTGGCAATACCGTGGGCGTTCACTGAAATCGGTTTTCGGCCAAAAGAAGGTTGGGAGCCACTGGCTAAGATAGTGATCAGTGCTTTAATATAGATAAAGTCGGCACATTTTTCTTAAGATTAGGGTTATTGTCTGGCACATCATTAGCCTTATTCTTGTATTTGGGGAATTTAATTTGATGGTTGGGGGCGCAGTGGCTCAGTGGTAGAGCTCTCCGGTGCTTAGGGTCCCTGGTTCGATCCCGGCTCGCGCCGTGTGGATTTTTTGGTGGACAAGCACCGTGCTCTGAGTTTTCTCAAGATTCTCCCGTTTCCTCCCACTTTCTTCATTCCACCATTTCACTCATTTCTCATTATCGCCGTCTCCATTAGCCTACCCGACATAATCGTAGGACCTAAAACTAAAGATTTCATTTAATTTAATTTCTAATTTAATGGTTATTTTTCTGGTAAAATTTAGGCAGTCAGAATGAAGCGTACTACACTCTTTGGCAGCACTCTCGATAGCAGCAGAATTGGGTGCCGAAATTATACCAGAAAATTAGTTATAGGATTCCCAGACCACATAAGTAATAGGATTAGTAGAATCTTAATAATTGTCAGTGGTTTTAATGTGTAATAATTAAAAAAAAAAAAGTTCAAAAATGTCTTTGGTGTGTCATAAATATATCCTGATTTGTATGTTGTGATGAAATGCTAAGTTTTACGACATTTTGAAGATTTGGAAATATTCAAAATTCATTCTCTTTCGCTTTTGAGCAAATGGGTACTTGTGTGCTTTTATACTAAAATCCATTCTTGATGAAATACCAAAATTTTCGACGCAATTCTTGGAGGTTGAATGTAATTTTAGATATACCATCTGACAGTCCGCGTTACTTAATCTGATTAAATATATTGAAAAGTTCGCTACAGTAAGAATATTACAAGTACTTAAGCTGTATAAATTCGTTTAAAATCAACTTGTAAGTCACTGTTGTTTATAGGATACAAGCATATTTTTTATACATATATATATTAAAGGAGTTTGATTTTTCATTTACTTTCAGATCCCTTTGCTCAACGATGCTCCGCTTCATGAATTCAAAGGGGAGCAATTGATACGATTCCGAGGTATGATTCAGGATATGTATGACCCAGAATATTTTTATGAAACTTACGAAGTAAAGAATATTGTTACTGGTGAAAATTCCATGAGATCTGGGAAATATAAAGATGTAATAGTTTTTGAAGTAAGTATTGCGACAGAATATCTACTTATAGAAGCTATAGCGCACATATCCATAAGAAAGGTGACTTACCATGTGCCTCCGTGTTCGTTACTTCAATAGAATATTTCTTTCCTTTCTGGGAACGTCTTCAGCATATTTTTTATTGCTGCATCACTGGATTCTTGCTCATACATCTGTTATTGTAGTTTCTTTCTTTTAAAGGAAAAATGTTCAGATTTAATTTCGGTTTTTGATTACCCTTAATAATCTTCCCTGTATTTAGTCAATGTACTGTTTTTTTTTTTTGGGGGGGGGGTGAAAAATTAATATTTATGTGCAATGCCACAACATGCCCGTAATTTATTTGTCTAATGTGGTTGTCCTTCAAGTTACTTTTTAGTTGTTATAAAACTAATTTTCCTAACAGACTTAGCATCCCACAAACTTTGTGAATTTTAGGACTTAGGTGGTTGAACATTTACTTTGGTTGTGTGTGAATTTCTTCTAACAAGCTAAAGTCCTATACTTTTTGGTGGTATCAGGTGTGAAGTTTCGAAGTAATATTTAACTGATAATTCAACAGAGTGGGATTAATGTTGCCAAATCCAATTTTTGAAGTGGAAATTTTGAGAAGATTATTTGCAGTACTTCAAAAATTCTTTTAGACCAAATCTTACAAAGTACACATAGACAAAATAAATGTTTAACCACCTAAATCTTCAAATTCAAGAAGTTTGCAGAGTGCGTAATTGGCCATCGAAGTTATGTCCGCAATACACTACTAGATAAACCCTAGGAAATATCTTAGGATTTATCTCTGGAAAAATGTTATGCCATATCTTCTGGAAATCTTACCGTTTTGTGCCATACACATGAGGAGTTTTCCTGTCTGACCGAATGACGTTTTTCAACATTACGAAATAGTTCTATTTAATAAAAGTACAAAATTGATCAATTTCTATGCTAACTACACTGCACATCCTACTAATATTAGTACCAGGCGCTATATTGTTAAATTGGATACCTCTGAAAAAAAGTATAAAAATCAGAAGGGTGCTGGTGTACTTTTGACGCACATTTTAGAAGATTTATAAGTAAAATTCAGTACTTTGCATGAAAAAACATATATATGAAGAACACATTTCTGCAAGCAATTGAATACAAAGTAATACACCTATGTTTTATGTTTACAAGTGTAGGTTTAGTAGTGTAAAAATCATTATAAGTGTTTTACCACGGTTAAAATAAACGAGGGACAATGTTTAGCAGAAGGGGTGCAGCTATTTTCCCCCTAAATTTACAATTTCAGTAGTTTCTGTTCTGTTTTTTAGTTTAGGTTAGTTACGGTTAGGTTAGGTAAGGTTATATTAGTATAGGGGTCCAGCATTTTTTTTTTTTTTTTATTGATAGAATTGCGCTTTGTTTTCTATTAATATTAGGTTAGTTTAATTTCAGTAGGTTAGATCTGGTTACCTTGTGTTAGGTCTAAGTACTTGGCATCTTCCATTTCTCCTGTAAATTTTGTATTTTTTACGTTCTCCTAGACCCTTTCTGCGAAACATTTAACCAAGTGAGTGCATATAAAACATGACCGGTGATACCATTTTCCACAACCGGCGTATTCCTGCACAGTTTACAGAAGTTGTAATTTGTGTTTACAAGTGAAGCGGTACTAGCACGAAACCATGACAAGTGCTATTCAAACTCGTATCATTGCCAAAACCCACTCGTTTTCACTACCTTCACTGACGAGCCTGCTTGCTTAGGACGCATCCTCTCACTTCGCCATGCACTGACACAGTTAGATAGCATTCGTGCTTTTTCAGTGGCCACCTAGCACAGGTTGGTTTGTGGTTTTTGCACTATACTTTTTATACTGTACATCCGGACGCAGTATTTATAGGTAAATCGTAAAAGAATTGTAGTTTTTCAATGATTGTGATGGTCCCTTTGAATTTTATCTATGCTATGTGTGATATTTTCATGGCGCTCAGCGCGAGTCATTTAGAAAATAATAAGGAAATGTGTGACAAATTGTAATTTTTCAACAATTATTTCGAGTGGTGTACCAAAAGTAAACCTGTACGATCAGAAGATAAATTAGCAAAACATACCGCATCAGTTGTCTGTTTCCACTGTCTCTCGCCTGATGTCGCTTAAATCGAAATCTTACGAATTTTCTTTTCGAAATAGAGCGTGCTCTGAACAAAAGAAATCTCATAGGATCATTCAGAACACAGGAAATGACATGCAATCTGATGTCATACACATTGAGATTTTGACTCTAGGACAAATCGTGAGAGATTTCCTAGGATCTCTCCTATAGCGTATAGCAAGCCTTAGTGTTTTCAACAGTCTAAGAGTGGATTGAGGGACAGCCAAGATAAGTCGTTTTTCGTATTGCGTTAGAAATTTTATTTTCTATTGAGAGTATTCAGATAATCATGTGTAAATATGTCACTAATTATTTGTTGTGTATGACATTGTTTCTTTTAATCTAGATTTAGGAAGAATCAGTTGGAATTAAGGTTTTTGTTAAAAATTAAGATATGTTACCCGTGGGGTTTGTAATGATGTTTGAAACGTTGCTGTATTTTTGTTTTTCTTATGCGAGAAAATATAATTCTCAGCACTTAATCAAAAGTATATAGATTTGTAAGCCTGTCCGCTTCTTCTGAAATGAGTTAACTATAGAACACTATGCATTGGTGCACTGAATATAAGGTAGTATTTTATGTATCACGACGTACCACACAGATAACAGATTTTGATTTTTGGTAGAACATATACTTTGAAATGCATTCTTTAACTTTTTTTTTTTTTTTTTTTTTTTTTTTCAGAAAGATGAGAAGGTGATATTTGATTCCCCTCGGAATAAAAATTGTGAGAGACAGACTTACTATTGCATATCAGTACCTGCGGAGAACTCATGGGTTTCATCAGTATCCTTTTTAATACCATATTAACGTCTAGGTAAAATAAAACATGATGAAGTGGCCACTGGTTTATTTTGACTATAATTTTCTGGAATTTAGGAGATAACACAGATTTTAAGTGGAGCCGTTTTTTTTTTTTCTAAAACCAGTTCAAAGAGTATAATGTTTATTTTTCCATTGTTTTCTTTGCCTTTGTTTTACATTGCACAAACTATTATTAGTAAGCTCGTGATAATTACGTATGAATGGAATTAACTTCTACTTCGTCCCATATTTTAACGCACGTAACGTACCAAGTTATCTAACAAAATCACCACACGATTAAAACCAATACCACTAAGCACAGTTGCGAAACCAATATAGTGATGAAAAACTGAGAAACTACCGCAACTTTAACCAACATTTTGCAAGTTAAGGTTAGTCTTGTCTTTCAATAAGATTGCCAGCCACGTTGGTAAAGGGAAGGAATTGTGAATTCATCTTTTATCTTTGTACTTCACAATAGTAACAAGTCTGTGTATATAAACTTACGATTACAGTAAGGAATTAACGTGCAAGATTTTTTCTTATACGTAAACTTATTGTTTCAGTGTAAAAAAGTTGCTGTTAATTACATTTTTATTAACATGCTAAACCTTTCCACAAATAAACATTGTACATTTTCCCCACACTTGTAAGTGAGAGTCTTCTGTATGTTGTACTTCTGTATTTGACATACCGAGTATAAACTTCAGTCACAACTTACTAATTATATACTATATACAAGGTGATTCAGGAGGAATGTCATAATGTGTGAGGTGATTCTACATGTGAAAAACCGAAAAGGTCCTATAAACGTGTGTCCAATTTTCGATCGTTACGGAACTGTAGCGGGTTAAAGACTACACACATTCATGAATGATTGTGAAGACAGATGTGGATATTACCAAAATTCTGTGTATGTACTGTGGTGGACAGAATAATGGTGAGACAGATGACTGATCTACTTACAAGAGGGTTCGAGTTTTCCAACAGATGGCAGCACTGTTACGTCGTACCGGGGCAACAGCTGCAAGACAACCCAGTGTGCAATCGTGGGTTTGATCAGTGAGCAGTCGTGAGGCCGTGTGCGTGTCGTGCTTGAGTGTTCCACCGATTCACTGTGCCAAACAAGTATTCCAGTATCTGAATAACACATTTCCTCAACGGTGGATTGGCTGTGGTGGACCCATAACTGGCCTTCCAGATCACCAGACCTAATCCTATTAGACTTCTGTTTATGGGGCTGATTAATGGGGATGTGTACGCTACGAAGGTGAATACACATGAAGAACTTGTCGCTCGCATCACCGACGCTGTTGGCCGCATTAAACCTCGCTGAGATGATGTTCGATGTGAAACACAACACACCCTCCGACGCGATGACAATGTATTGAGATGGATGGAGGACTTTTCGAACATCTCTTGTAGGATGAATCAGCCATGTGTCCCACCATTATTCTGTTCACTACAGCGCCTACACAGCATTGCGGTAAGTAATATTCACACTTGTCTTCATAATCATTCATGGGTGTGTGGAGTCTTCAACCTGCTCCAGCTCCGTAACGATCAAAAATCGGATACATGTTCATAAGACTTTTTCGGTTTATTTTCACGTGTGGAATATCCTCACAAATTATCGACATTCCTCCCGAATCACCCTGTATATGAATGGTGAATCACTTGTCACATGGAACTTTCTGGATATTTAGAAATGTCATGAAAACATCAGAATAATGAACGGTTGCGTATATATATCGTCGTAAACAAGGTTTCCTCGTATTCTTATCCTATAACCTCCATCTGAAGTTTAGTTTTTACTGTAGATGGGATTACGTTGAAATTGTAAAAGAGAATGGATACAACTGAGCTGAGGGAGGCGCGGTGGCTCAGTGGTAAAGCGTTCACCTTTGGTGCTTGGGGTCCCTGGTTCGATCAGAGCTCGCGCCGTGTGGACTTTGTGGTGGACAAACACCGTGCTCGTGGGTTTTCTTGGGGTTCTCCTGTTTCCTTCCACTTTCTTCATTCCACCATTTCATTAACTTCTCATCATCACCGTCTCCTTTAGCCTAGCCGGCATAAATGTGGGACGTAAAACTCAAAGATTTCATTTCATTTCATTTACAACTGAGCTGAGGATCGAACCGAGTCACTCGGTTACAGTGCTTTTGCGTGTGAATTACTGACTGCCTGTGTAAAGTGAAAGCACGTGGCGTCCAAGTGTATCTGATGAAACAATAGAGCGGGTTAAAGTCAGTTTCATACGTAGCCCACAGAACTCAATATGCTGTCACAGTTTGTGTTTTTTTTTTTTTTTTTTTTTTTCCTTTGAAGGCATGTGAATAATACCTCCAGGACCAATACAGTGTTTGGACCTCCAGTACCAACATTTTTGGGTCGCATTACAGCTGCATTTACGGCCTTTAGTAGGGATATGTTAGAGCGCGTGTGAGGCGAACTAGACTACTGCATTAATGTGTGGCATGTGACGAATGGAGACCACATCGAACATTTGTAACAGTATCTATGAAACTTTTACAGTTTCTGTATATTTTCATGTATCATTCGTTATTGTATATAATACGCATTTTTTTTTAAATAAAGCCCTTTCGAACCCAATTAATTATTTATAATCAACCCGTATTATCCAAAGGTTATTTCAAGGAAGGTTCGCAGATGGTACGCAATACATCTCTTTCAGGTGTACGCAATAGTCAAACACTGATATTTCTCAGCCATTTCTTTGTATTCGTTTTTAATATGATTTGAGCTAGATAGTCGTCTTTGTCAATTAGGATTCCTTATATTTTGAATCACTTATAGGCTTTTCTTCCCCAATATAATGTTCCTGACCTGATGCCCAAATACTTGATGCGTGTGAGAAAACTCTCTGTTGAACATTGCTTATCACGCATGAATAATTTACAGTCCGTAATGCCATTAACGAATTCACATGACTTTATTGTTAGCACCTAACAATATTTTTGTTCAAATTACTGTATTAGAAAGGATGAGGCTTGTTGAGTAAAATGGAGTCTGAACCATTACTCAGCCGTGTATCGGGTGTGTCCTTATGCTCTCAATAAAGTTTGAGCCCTTGACCGTGTGCACCGTTTGGCATAAAACTACAGGGGAAGTATAAGAAGACTGTTAATAGCTTTCAAATCTCTTACTTCTTTAATTTTTTTCGGACTTTTCTTTGTTTCTTACAAACTGAACAAGTTTAAAATTACATCTTTGTATACCGAGAAAACTTTGCAGGCATCAGTGGTAGAGCGTTCACCTCTGGTGCTTGGGGTCCCGGGTTCGATCCCAGCCCCCGCCAAGTGAACTTTGTGGTGGACAAACACCGTGCTCGTGGGTTTTCTCGGGGTTCTCCCGTTTCCTCCCACTTTCTTCATTCCACCATTTCACTCATCTCTCATCATCACCGTCTCCTTTAGCCTAACCGGCATAACCGTGGGACGTAAAACTTAAAGATTTCAAAACTTTGCAGGCAGCGTAGACTAAGAAATTGTTTTATGTAAATAAAGATGCGGCTCCTATCCCTACGAGGGACGTAAATGCAGTAGTTAAGCTGTAGCATTATTCGTTGGTCTTACCGTGCCAGCTGATGGTTCCTTGATTTCAGATGTTGGTTGTAAGTGACTTCTCCTTTGGCGGGAGACCCAGGTTCGATTCCCGACGGGAGTTCATATTGGGATCACGGTAAGCTGTAGATCCATATCTCATATATACTCGCTGCTGAAAGGTACGTTAAACTAAAAATGAAATTAAGTTAAAGCAAATGAGTTCTCTTGCATCCGAAACTGTACGCTGTTTGTCTTTTGTACGGTATATTTTCTTCGCGCTATACTTTAGCTGTGCAATATTTTTTGTTCCTTATCCTACTTATTACTAATCATTGGCCTTATACAACTGATAAGTATTCAATATTGTGACACACTTTGTAAATTGATGATGATTTATTCCTTAACTCATTTTCCATAGTCCAAACAATCGAATGCAAAAGATATCTCTAAGTCATGTGGAAATCAGTCTTTGAAGCGAACTGTTTGCGATGAAGAAATGGAGGTGGATTCAGATAAGACTGCGCAGGAATTAGCAAGTTCCAGTACATCTCCACCTAAGAAGCATTGTGAAACTCAGGGTCAACAACACAATACCGGTTCCGTGTCATGTGCAACGGGTTCTAGTCGTCAGAATGCTAGCGATGACATTAGAGTAACTTTAAATTTTCCGCTGCCCGAAATGGAAGGAAAAGCTTGTTTACTGAAGGTAGGTGGTTATGAGTACCTTTCTGTTTTATACCTAGATTTTGAAAATGTTATTCTTGGTATTCCTTTAGTACGACATGTAAACATTCTCGAACTATGATGCTCCAATATAAAAAAAAGTGTGTACAGTGTTTTATCATTGACATGTCCATTTGCTAATCCAGGGTGTCTACTGGTCATGAAAGTCATGAAAAAGTCATATATTTTGCTTAGTGGTCATGAAAGCCATGAAAAAGTCCTTTATTTACCCAACTGGTCTGAAATCTCGGAGTATATTTTTATACTTCATACTTTTATACTTCATACTGCATGTACTGAAATAGTTGTATCAGGTCAGTAATTGTGAGAATTTCCCCCACCAGTTAGTGCTGGCTAACTGGTACTTTACTGTCTTCCTAGCTGCTCCCCATTTCATCTTCTAGTCTCTGTAATATAGTAACAACTTTTTACTGTCCAACTTTCTGATCTGCTATTTCTTTACTTCTAAGAAATGTAAATTGTGTATTTTTGGGCCTTTAGACTTATGCAAATAATATTATTCGTTTGAGTTTGCAGATTTTAAATTTGATGATTTATTTTTTTAAAACTAATTTCTTTTATAACTTGTTTTGTCTTTGGGCAGTTCTCTGAGTGCTTAATTTCAGACAAATTTCTGCTAGATGGATAATTATACTCAGAATTAAAACTTCAAATACAGTTGATTCACTGGTAAGAGCAGGCCCGTATTTAGGTAAGTGCTATTCTGTGCTCGAGCACAAGGCGGCAGAATTTTAGATTCTTTCTTTAAGATTCACAATAAGTGATATTTAAGACTAGCAACCGGCATAGTTCCGATGCACCACTGATGGTAGGGGTTTATTATTACTAATGGTAAATTTTTACCGCCATGATCATGAAAATTTGAACAAAAAGGTCATGAAAAAGTCATGAATTTACTTTCTGGTATTCCAGTAGACACCCTGTAATCACTTGTCACGGACTCTGTTCAACAATTAAACTTTTATCCGTGTTTATATTTTTAGTTCATTACTCTTCATATAACTTAACAGATAACAGTGAAAGGAAATTTTGGATTTTTCAAAACTAAATTGTGATTAAGCTATAAATTCTTTATCTTTATAAAACTGTTACGTAATTCTGTCTTTGAATTTGTTTCCAAGTACTGAAGTCATCTACCTTACACAGGTCATTGTGAAAGTTCATGCATTGACATATATGATCAGAAGTATATTTGTAGGTATAGGTAATTACTTTTTCACCGCGAGTACAGTAAGTGCATGACCTCAGCACTAGATGGAAAACAAAACGAATGGGTTTTCGATAGTTGGGAGTAGTTGTGACGCTGAAACAACAAGTAGGGGGACTCTGTATCAAACTGTGGAGTCGATGTCATCATTAGAGAAACACAGAACTTTTTTTTATTTTACTGGACTTGTATTTTCCACATACCTATATTTTACATCATAAGTCTAAGATACGTATTCGTTTCATATTTGTCAATGACTGGTCATGATTTGGTACTTGGGAGTTCCAACAGACACGAGTAAACATAAAGTTAGACGCATTAAAATCATTCTTCAAAAACTATGTTCTTTCATTTCCCCATAGCAGAACATGCCGCGATCTGCAATGGGATCGCAGAAAATTGGCCGCGCATGTGCAGACAAATTATCCGAGGAAAGTATATATAGCCAACAGAAAAGTGTAAAAGCATGCCTGCTATGTGTAGATGTTTTAAATGTACAGACAACTCGCATAAATATAGTTTAAACTGTTTTTTACGTCGTGTAAAGCATATTTTTAACAATGACAAGTGTTTCTTCTGCAGAATTCCTGCAGAAAATTTTTTATTTACAAAAGCTCATCGCAGAAAGACAAAGAAAGTTCAGCTATCAGGTTTCATTTCACCATAAATAGAATATTCATGAATATTAGTGTAAGAATTATCAATGTGTAGATTTCTAAGAAAAGGTTGGTTATTGCTGTGACTACAATACCTCTCGCGTACATTCCGTTCTATGTTAAATCATAGAAATACATAGCATAACCGCCTATTCATTATGAGTTACTATTATTTTTCTCTCTCGCTTTACAGTATTCACATATTTTATATCTTTTCACGTTTCTTTGTAATTGTAATGATGGAAGTCGGTACGTCACATACAATATGTATTTTTTTTTAAATATAAATTGCATATACTGTATATTTTAGTGATTACACTTATGAACTGGATAACTTGTTAAGCTTTTCGATCGCCATCCTTTTAGAAAGCAAGAAAAGGAAAGACTAGGAAAAGAGATTCAAGAGAGTTTAAATTGCTGTGTTGTCTTAATGACTTTTCAGTGAAAGGGTCGTCCAGAAAGTAAGGAACGTGTTGGCATCGTTAAATAATAAAAACAAAAGATATCACCACAAAACTTTATTTACAAGGCCAGAGGACCTCAGTCTAGTTTTTTATGTAATCGCTATAGTTGTCAAGACACTTGTTATGATGGAAGGGGACCGTTCTTCAGTGCCGATGTTATACTTACCTGCTGCCAAAGATTTGAGCCAGGTTGCCACTGCTTGTTTAAGTTCCTCATCATTTGCGAACTGTTTTCCGCTCAAAAATTCCGGCTCAAAGTGAAACGTCGGTTTTCCTGATTTTTTTTTTCTTCCTTCGACTTATATGATGGCCTCCCACTCAGATCTTCATCGTTCATGCTGATGCTTCGTTGATTAAACATATGCACCATTTCCTTACTGATGACTTGTTCATTGCACTATCAGTATAAACACGCTTTATTTGCCTAAAATTTCAGAAGGCTTTACTTTTTGCGCGTTCAGAAAACGAATGACATTCCGTACTGCTCATTTGACGGGATTTTTCATTGGCACCATCATTTTGAATCACTGCAAAAAGAAGTAGGGTGACCGCATAGTATGGAGATTCTGCTCACACTGAGGTGAAGGAAGGAATTCACTGCTGCGCACGAGATCGGAGTGGTGGGGGGTCAGCGCCGCACGCGATGGGTAATCGTTCTTTACTTTCTGGACAGCCCTAGTATATCCATATATATATATATATATATATATATATATATATATATACAGATACTTAGTAATTTAATGTAAACATCTAAGAAAAATGCAACTTAACCAGATTATTATGGCGTTGGACCACCTGTCGCTGTCTAAACAGTTCTGATGTTACATAGAAAACACTAATAGAGGTCGTGAATGGTAGCAAGTGTAATATAATACGAGTGCAGTCCATCATTTAGTTCCGTGAGAGGGGATGCAGACAGAAAATTGCGCCGGATTCGTGTCTTCAAAACGGACCACAGATGTTCAATTGTGTTCAGGTCCGGGGATTGAAGAAGCCTGGAGAGGTGTTCAGTTTCAACCCGATATTCCTCAAACCACAACAGCTCCAGCTCCAGCTCCAGCTGAGTGAACGAGCGCATTATCATTCTGGAATAAGACATCATTGCTCTGAAACATCTGGGCTATAGGATGCACATTGTCCCGTAACGCGGCGACATAATCACGGGCAGTGACGCGACTGGTAAGCGTCAGCACAGGACCCACTGAAAACCATGATGTAGCGGTCCACGGCGTCACAGAACTGCCGCCATGTTTCATGGTTGGGTGGAGATACTACGGTTTATACGTTTGTTTGGGCGTCCACACTCATGAACTTGGCCCATGCCGAGTATATTACGCGTTTCCATTCACCTATCCGTGTTGCATGTTCGTGGCACCATTGGCATCGTGCTAAAGCGTTATGGTCGCTTACCAGCGGTTTCGCCCGTACAGCCCGATCCTGTATGTCCATGTCATGTAAACTGTGGCGGAATATGATTGTCGAATTCCTCCGTCACCTGCATCACAGTCACGAGACGTTCTGAGTGACAATCAGCTTCACGAAACCTGTGACTGACTGCTTTCTTCCGACCACTGTTCATCTTCGCCGATTGGTCCTGTCGTGAGTTTTCTAGTTATTATTACCTTGGATGCTGTCCCTAGCATTACACCCAACACATATAGTACTTTCGTCACGCTCACAGCACTTAACCGGGCGATTTTTCTTTGAAAATCAGACCAGTACCAATGACACATACTGACTCTGAGGAGGCTGGCGATAGGACCAGCGAGATGATCGTCGGTTAAATACCTAAAATACACGACATTGATAACCTGAAAACCAGCGAGAGCAAAGGAAAATGAAGTTGTTTCAAGTACGATAAGTTAGATTTAGCATATTGCAGTTACGGTGAAACTTAGCTTACGTGTCCATTTTCTTCTCACTTCTGATGAGTTTCGTCAACACTGTCTTTTTTTTTTTTCCGAACTGAAGAATTGTCGTTCCTTTAGCTCTTGCCCTTTCCGTTGTAAATAAGAACTATCTAGCAGACCTTTCCTCTCCTTATATTGATATTAATAACTGCGAAGACAGGTGGTAAAGCAATAATGGGTTCAGCACACATACACACAAGTTAATGCTTTTGTCATTACTAATTGGCTGCCGTAATTATCAGTCATGAATATGTAGAAAGACATCAATTTTTAGTTTCCACAGTCTGTAGTATTACGTTAGAGCTTCATTCGCACTGCCCAGAGAATACTGAGACTTCTCGCTAAAGTATCACTGCACCAATCTCAGGAATAAAATAGTATTTGGAGAAAGGTAATAATAATGAAAACCTGACGATACTTCAGAATGCAAAAGAGTAGCGATCTCCCTCTAGAGGAGTTATAACTGTATTATTTAAGTATTACTTTCTATTGGTAGGGTTAGTAATTTTTCTAACATTGTACATTCACAGGTTATTATTTCGTTGCTTTGTTCATAATATGATAAACCTAAGGATTCTGGTTCAGAAGTTTTAAAACTTTTATTTATGTAACCTATTGGACACGAATTTAGTCGAGTCTTCTTTTCTTGTTGCAGATATATAATATGGAAGATAAATTTTTACTGAACGATATAATAGAAGTGGTCGGTTTCCTTTCGGTTCATCCGCATATGGCGAGGTTGACGTTAGGGAGTTCGGATCAAGAACAAGCGGATGAGGAGATGGACGCAGAAGATGTTGCACATAATCCTCCTCCGTCGCTCGTTCCAAGGATTCATGTCGTAGCAGCTAAGAAGGTAGCCCATTCCAATCCACTGTTGCCAAAGGAATCGGACGAAGACTTAAAGAAAGGTATGGATTTTATAAGGTAGCCGTTAGAACGAACGTGTATTTGTTCTACTGGAAATCCTGGATTCGATTTCTGGTAGGAACGCATGATTTTTGATGTTGAGTCAACATCGTGAGGCAGTAGCGAAGGTACTTGAATTAAGAGACATCAAATACGGTCTAAAAATCCAGAAAAGTTCATATCACACTCAGGAATTTTGCTAATGATTTTACTTACATTAGGGTCTCATTCGCACCCTATGAAGTTTTTCCTGGTTCCTATGAAGGAGTATGAATTCCTGTTGGAGATTTTTGAAAATGCGTCTCTTTTGTCCTTTTACTCTTTTAACCGTTAATTGATAAAACACTCTGGGCCTTATGCAGAGTCATCTTAACCGTTGTATTAAGAGCTTGACTAACGCGTGAAGCTAACTTCCGTATTTAGTAACACGTAAGTGAAGTTAACGATTTATATCAAGAAAGGTCAGCCACTTCTCCACAGGGTTGTCCAAACACATTGAGAGAAATCTAAGTAAGACTGACGTATTCATTCTTATATTGATTTTACGTACAGTGTTTGGACAATCCTTCAAAAGTTAGGACGTGTAATTCTCTCTGCCACAGGTCATCCTCAGATATTAAATGAGTGTATTTGAGGCATTCTATGTTAGAGAAAAAAAAAATCAGAACTGAACAAGTATATTAACAAAAATACCAGTTGGTAGTGTCATTTTGGGTTCAATATTCACTCAATTAACTTTCAATATGTACATAAAGTATTTCACAATATTGTAAAATACAATTTATTCCATAGGAAGATGGCAACAATGCTCCAGGAAGTCATTTCATTAGTTGCTTTCACCTAACGTATAATTATGTGAGTAATTATTTCTAGTATATTTGTTTTCTGGTTCTTTACTTATAATCAGTGTTCTGCTGTACTTGTTAACATTTTGAACTGAGCTGACCGTTGCGTTATATGAACTGTGTACATAATTATATACTAAGATAACACAAAAATTACAAATTGTGTTAGCACTTGCTTTTTGAGTAAACATTTTTAAGCATTTTTCAAATCTTTCTCTACTAATTGCTTCAAAGTGTAAGAAAAACTAGATAATGTGAGCTTGTGTATAACTCTGGATTTGAGGAAAGGAATCACCCATTCCTTCAATATTGTCATGGGTTTCGAATACTCGAATATGCAAGAAAATTCTGTTATATTCACGAAAAGTGAAAATGTGCGACTTCGCTGTGAATCGAACTCAGGTTTCCGGGTTACCGTGCAGGTGAATTAACCACTGTGCTTCACTACCCAATCCGTTTCCCAAACAACCATACATTCTATCGCTTCTGAAGGCGGTGGTTAGGATTTGTATAAAATTGGATTCACACATAAATTGGTGTGATACAAAATGAGTTATCTATATATTCTACTTCCATTAAAATGCGTATCTCGGGTAAAGAGGATGGTTAAAATTTATACCAAAGGTAAGAGTATTTTAGGAACCCTTAAGTTATTGAGATGGGATTCGGTAGGTGAAGCAGGTCTTGAAGGTTGTCATATTAGTAAAAATTAATATTTTATCGCCACAGGTTAAGGGTAATTACAAAATGTTACTATCCTTATCATTACAAGCTAGTAAGCTAGTACAAATGTTACCATAACAAGCTGTATACAACAATTAGTACATACTCTCTAAGTTCCTTCTCTTAGCTTGTATTGTAGTATGATCATTAATGTTAATTTTTACCGCTGTGACTTCCCTCAGCCACATCTGCTCAGTATATAAATTTCTTAATAAAAATAAGTTGATACGTGCGCCAGCATTTTCGAAAATTCTACTTCTAAAGGGGACAATTACTAAAATGCTTAATTTCCCATTTTGTAATCATGAAATGCCCAAAGCTAGAAAACACTTGAACCGTTTAAAAAAAAAATTCACAGTTTGGCATTTTGGTTGATCTGAGTTTTTATCATTTCAGTTTAAATGATATGCGTACCCTAAGGAGGGCATTTCAGTTTTTCGGGAAAAAATGACAACTGCACCATCTGAAATACATTTTCAAAGATGTTTGGCATTGAGTCAAGCTGAGCCTTTAATTTTTCTCTGATTCAAATTGGTAGTAATATAAAGAGGGACGAATTCAAATATATTTTTCAAATGTTTTTTATAAACCTGTTAATCCCGTGTGTAAAACGGGGATTTCAGCTACAATGATGAGTCATAAGTGTTGCAATATTCTGGTATACAACATACCTGTATTTGTCACATTACAATGAAAGTAGGTTAAGAGGCCTCATCCGGGCGAAATTAAAATATCGCTAATTTTACAGTATTTATGTGATACCTTCAAATAGATAAAAGATAATTGAAATGTGAAACAAGAGCGCTCTAGACAATATCATTTTACATGAGATACCGTTATCACGACTCATTTATCTGCTTTCGATTTCGAGCCATTTTGAAAATCGGCATTTATTTTCGCGTTTGTAAACGGCTGAAAACGGAAAGCCATTAGGTGACTTGTGATAACGGTACTTCACGCAAAATAATATTGTCTAGGGCGCTCTTGTTTCAATTTATCTTTTATCTATTTAAAGATGTCACATAATTACTGTAAAATTAGCGGTATTTTAATTTCGCCGGGATGAGGCCTCTTTATATAGCACCTCGTCTTCGACCATCTGCAGCCACCTTCCTGTCAATTCCTCGATACCACGTCTTATTTGTAGAGGCAAAGAAATCAGTTGCTGCTAATTCCACCTCTTGGTTGATGAAGCATCGTGATTTTATAAAGTGTGCCATGAATCGAAACACTTAGTAATCCGAAGGCTTAAGGTCAGGACTACATTCCGGGTGTGATATCAGTTGGTACATATTTTTTTTCCACTTTTCGAGTCAAGTATGGTTTTGTGTTATCCTGTTGCAGCAGAACGCGCTTTCGATTCACAACACTGGATATTTTTGGCGTAATGCAGTATGCGCCCATTCCAACTGTTCGAAATAAAAATATCGGCATTTATGGTACGACTGTTAGGAATAAACTCGAAGTGAGTTACCCTTTTAATTCCACCTCATACAGAGTAGCACTTTATGCTCGAAACGATTTGTTTCATGGCTGGTTCTGGAAGTTGGCCCTTGCTCAACCACTGCTTTTGCACATTCGCATATCGGAAAAACACCCACTTTCTTCATATATTACAGTCCGTTTCAGAAAACACATTACATGGATTTTGCAGCAGCAGTTATTGTGATACATCTACTTTCATCTGGTCCTGAGCTGGATGAATTCATGTGATACCGTGCGTTAGCTCCTGTTGGTTTTCCTGATTTCGTGAAGATGACTCACTACAGTGGACTGGAACATATAAGATTGGTTTGATAATCGTCGTGCGCTGGTGGAAGGATTTTCCTTAATGACGTGTCCTATAACCGCAGAATCTGTTACACGACGGCTGACTGACATTTTTTACAACTTGCATGAAATTTCGGGAACCAATAAGTTGCTGTGCTGTGGTTCACTCCACCTTCCTCTTTCGCATTGCAAACGTTTTGAATTACCGGTGCAGCGTTATGTCCGAGTTTGAATTCATGCTGTAACAGTTCACGTATCAGACGCTGTTAAGCGCTCATCATCTCTGCCGCTGAAAACTGAGTGAAGATACTGACGGAGTGGTGAACTCCGTATTAAATGCTTCACGTATCATACTACCTCTTGGGGCAGTTTGACCTTGTACCTACGATCAATCACAACGTATACACGCGGCTGCTGTTTGGGTGTGGAAGTATTGCAAGACTTATGGAGCTTCCCTGTAGCTAAACAACTAGCGTACACACCTGCGAGAGTGGTACGGTTTCCTGGAGCTCATATGGCTTGGGTCTTACATTAAGCTGTAGGTCAACGTCTCACTTAGCCTCGCTGCTGAAAGGGACGCTAAACTGAAAAATCGCATCAAATCAAGCAAGATTAGACTTATCCTTTTAGTTTATTATATAAGTTTTAAATTAATTTCGTATTTTCTCATATAGTCTTTATGGAATTAAAAATTAGTCATTATAAATAGTACTTACTGTAAACCTATGTCAGTAGTCGTCCGATTCAGGCTTCAGATCACTAGTCTTATGACCTGTGGAAGAAATTGTAGTATCACTAGACTTTTATATGTGGTTGCGATAAAGCACGCGAGCTATTCCTGAAACTTTATGAAAAAATAGCAGTCCCAGTTACTTCCTTTACGGGCCTTAGAGCCCTTTTGGACTGTTGCACTAATTTTGTTTTAAATTAAAATTGTTTGAAATAAGATTATGTAGTAAGATGGCTCGTGCCAAAATGGCCGAATTAGCCTGTTTAATTATAATTGTTCTTCACACTGTTAATGTAATAAGGAAGGATAAGCGGCGCATGAACATATTGAAATTGAAGCACTGTATATTAAAATTGTAACAAATAACAAAATTGTCAAAAATATTGAAATGTAAATAGTAAAAATAGAATAAAAACTGAGAGCAAAACTCCCCAATACTTAGTGTTTACAGCGCCATCTCTTATCCTTGAAAAAATAGCAGTGGCTGTCGTTTATGAGACGTTGCTTGTCAACATTTGTTACTACTACAAAAATGGTTGGATATAGTGGAATCCTGGTATGTTATTAGCAATACGAAAACCAGAATCTGAAATAATATTATAATTATTCCTTATGAGATCCAAATGAAAGGAACACACCTAAATATTGCTATAAAGTTCTCATTTTTTTTTATTTTTTAATTTGTTAAACAAACGAACCTTATGGAAATTTACTGTGTATGTACTTCTTTTCTATACTGAGCGTTCTGAGAACGACTGATTTGATAGATAGCCAATATCTATCACGAGAGGCACGAGTTTTTCGCAATAACATCAGAATTAAGTAATTTTCAGTTTCTTGACTTTTATAATATTTTATGTGTATTTTCATTGGTTTCCGTTGCGCAATAAATCGCGAAATTGACAGTTTAAAATATGCGAAATTTTAAAAATAAGCTTTCATCAATGTAAAAACGCCAGTTTCCCGCTGACAGAACGGCAGAATGTGGCATGAGCAGTGCATTTTGGGTAATTCGGACACGACTATAGAGAACATGTTGCGCGTTAGCTATCATCATCGCAGCTGGATGGGGAGGAGCCGTTTTAAGTAGCTATCCAGTGGCATGTACTGATTATAAGTGACAAACGTAGAACAATGAAGGAGGAAAATGTGGAAACATGTAACATGATTATGTTTAATGCTTAAATTAACTTGTTCCTACGTGTTTTCAGAAGATAGCAAAACTTTCCTACTCGTAGTAAGTTTAGTTAACTGATTTACTTTCAGTATGATTTAAAAATATAATCTTTTATAAGTGAAACTTACAGTGTCAAGTGAAATATTCAGTGTATTTTGTTTTTAGGTAATTAATGGTTTATTTCTGTAGTGATCTATGAATAAAAGGAACAATTTTAAAAATGTGAGGAAATATCTTGTCCATAAGAGCTGCAAAAGGTGAAACTTTTTTGGAAACTGCGACAAAATGCGAAATATGAAAAACGATACGCGAAATTTTCAAATTCTCTATAACTCATCAAACCAAGTCAAGTGCAATATGATGATAGTAGACATATTTACATATAGACTTACTGGCTGGAATTCCCGTTTTTTGCTCTGAGGGAATAGGCTTATATAAAGTATTTGAACCACTCCTTCGACCCTTTGGATATACATGAAGGACAAATTTTGACTAAACTTGGCATCGGGGGTGTCACTGTTCATCTCATCGACCCCCAAAACTATGAATTGAACACTAAAATCGGTAGTTTCCGATTATTTTACATGTCAACCTTTTATCACCACTCCCCATGCCGATGGGAGATGAATTTGAACTTTAAACGGCATTGGGAGGCTTGCTGTTCATCTCAGCAATCCCGAGAGTTATGGATTGAACTCTTAATTTCGATCATCGTTTTCAAGTATTTTACACGTCACCTATATGCTGATGGGAGATGAATTTGGACGGCATTGGGAGTGTCACTTCTTACCTCAGCAACCCTCGTTTTTTGATTTCATTTAATTTGAGTTAGCGTCACTTTCAGTTGTGAGGTTAAATGAGACATCAGGGTGTCTGTCGGTCACGAAATCAGAAAACGGTCGTGAAAGTCAAGAAATTAAGCTTTTGGGTCACGATTTTTTTTTTTTTATCTGTATAAATATAAGTACAGACTGGAAAATTTTATTCTATAAAACGTCAAAATTCAGCACCAAAAATATCTATGGTGGGTTTTAGACGCTACCAAATCGCAAGCAAAGCACTCTTCTAACGCATGCATAAAAATTCGGCCTAATTCTTACCCAAATTCGCTTTTGAGAATGTTTCGAAATTTTAAGGTTTGGTAAAGAAAAAGTCACGAAATTTCATTTTGGAATTTTGGTAGACACCCTGGACATGGACCTGCAGTTTAACTCGGGATCCGAACCACATGAGGTCCTGCCGGTCATAGACCCCCGAGACTGCATTGGGAATGTCACTGTTTATCTCAACAATCTCGAAAATTATGGATTGAACACTAATATCTGTAGTTTTCGAGTATTATTACACGTTAACCCCTTAAGCCCATGCCGATAGGGAATGAATTTTAACTTAAACGGCATTAGAAGTATCATTATTAATCTCAAGGACCTTGAAAACTATGGTTGGACACGAGTATCAGTCGTTTTCGATTATTCTTACGTCTTTCCCTTGTGCCGAAATGCCTAAGTTAGGTCAAGGTCCACTTATGTACACTCACGTTCAAAATGATTGTTGCATATCTATAACTGTCTTCGTGTAAGAAAATAATGGTTTCGCAGGGTACTTCTAATACTGATACTATGTGTATAATCGGGAAATGTATATTTGTGGTAAATTTCATAGGAAAAGAATTACAAATACGAAAATTAGAATAAGTAAAACAAAATGTTGTTAAATGGACAAGAAAGTTTTATTTTCGTTTTATTGTTCTTATTTACTGCTCTTTTGACATGAAATTTTCCACATACATGTCTTTGCCGATTATACACATACTAACATTATAAGAAATACCGGACGAATTCGTTATCAAATTATATTCCTACAACAACATATTTATAGACATGCGACAACAATTTTGGACATGGGTGTACCAAAAATTTTCAAAGTAGTTCAACAGTATAGGAGGAGTTAGCGAACAAAACTATTACATTCATTTATATATATATATATATATATATATATATATATATATATATATATATATATATGGGTAAACCATATAAATTATGTAGTATATTGTATGTCATTTGAGAAGGTCGATGAAGATACGGTTTCATTTTTATTGTTGCATATTTTAACTTGGTTGTCTTTTGTGTATTTTAGTGATGGATGAGACTTTAAAGGAGGCGGCTGCAGTTCGACGAGATTTACACATGGTTTTAACTCAGTTGCTACTGGGAGACGAGTTAGCTGCTGACTACGTAATTTGTCATTTAATATCCAATGTGTAAGTATCAGCCTTGAGTTATTCAACAACTTATGAAGTACAGTTTTTATAGGATATTTGAAATATGTTAAATAACTATGTATTTTTTATTTATTTATTTATTTATTTATTTTTTGTAAAACATAGGGTTTCTGCGTAATGTAAATGTTGTGGTGCATTATATCTATAATTAATATACAAAACTACTTGTTATGAATAATACAAATTCGTACAATATTACTTTTCACTAAAATATAATTACATAATGGAAAGTTACATGCAACTTTTGAATCCCTTTCATACTGTTTAATAAGAGATGGTAAAGGGTGGTCCAAAAGTAGGTATACACCCCTGCATTGATCAAGTATAACATTCTAGCTAGTAGGTTTATTTGCTTCTCGAGCTTAAGATATAAGTAAAAAGATATTAAGAACAAGTAATAGAGAAACTAAGTCTACCTGACGGATAGCAATAAGAAATGATCTAAAAACAATGAGTTGATCAGTACGGGACTGTATACCTACTTTTGGGCCACCCTGTAGTACAAAAACATTGCAGTTATCTTTGGTTGATTGCATTAAAGTGTAGTGTCCATGTCAGCAGCGATGCTGTATGAAACTTGAACCTACAGCTTAACGTGGGTTTCGAACCACACGAGTTTCCGTCGGGAGACGAACCCGTATCTTCCGTTGAAGACGAGTACGCCAACGATATAACCATGAGGGCGCTCCATTGAAATCACTGTCTATACACTGTTCTTTAATAGTACAGGGATTTACTTTAATATCGGAGAGCTTTATGGGGAATTAGGGAACTTTCTCACTTGTGTTTTGAGGGTCACGGTTTCGATTCCTGGTAGGATATTATTTAGGCCAGATTTCACGTTAAGCTGTAAGTCTAAGTCTCAGATAGCCTCGCTGCTGAATGGGACGTTAAACCCCAAATCCTAACTCAACCCTCTAACGCATCTTTCAGCATCGATCCTATATGAGATGTGGACCTACATTTTAAAATGGATTCCGAACCACTGTACTGCTTTCAGGTTTTCCAAGGCTATTCCACCAGGAATCGAGCTCGGGACTATGTACTAAATAGGCGCTAACTCTACAGCAGCGGGAAGGGTTCCACGTCGTGTGTTATTGGTACTGATAAGCGATGTTAAACTCTAAATCAGCCAAATTATCTCCGAGACACAAAATAACAAAATGTTCTTGGTAAATAGCAAGCAATATTATTAAGTATTCTTTGTCTTCATAATAGTATGTAATGGTTTATGATTACCAAACGTTAAGTAAGAGTTGGAGTATTTTTGAACGTGATAATACAGTCATTCTCTGACGTAATTTTTACAGAACTTGTGCAAATCTGAATAAGAATAAGAAAGGGAATACGTAGGTATTAAGTAATATTGCAAAAGTACAGAGTGCGCGAGGTTAATATTTCACACTCCGCTATCCAGTTCAGCCCTCGATCATTAAGAATTTTGGATAAACAAACCCCGCATGGGTTTCCTGAACTGTTCGCCTTACTTTCGGCTTTTTAAAACTTTACTTGCATTATTGGATTGAATTTCTGCATTCTCATTACGTTAATGTGTGATAAACGCGATAATTATCCTATGTTTCATTTTACATTATTTACGCCTTAATTTGAAAATATTCATTTGTGTTTCGTTTTTTGTTTCGTTTTTATTCCTTTTTCTTTCGTATGAAGTGTTATTTCTTAAACTTAAATGGAACGATATATTAATGAAAGAAAGAACAACCGAATTTTTTTACTTGTCAGATCCTCTATAGGTGCAAATTCAGTAACACAGAGTGAAAAGTGCTACAAAGTCCGTTTCCCAAAACAGCCATACAATTTATTACTCCCAAAGTCGGTGCTCGCCACTCAGACCACATAGCTTGTACAATGGGGGGCACTTCTAAATGGTACAGCCATATGGAGATTTACGGCTAAGGTGTACCATTTAGAAGTGTCCCCCGCTGTACATTCAGCGACAAAAGTTATTTCCGTTTGGTAAAATTTAGTTTGGAAATTACGGTGGTTCACCGAGTTTCAAGGGTGGAATCAGGGGCGGATCCATGGGGGAGCGATCGAGGCGATTGCACTACCCCCCCAGAAGAGGAAACTTTCTTATTTTATATATATATATATATATATATATATATATATATATATATATATATATATATATATATATATATATATAACCCATCCCAGAGTTTGAAGCTCTTAAAAGTAGCTCTAAGTAACAATATGATAACCCATCGCCCCCCCGCCCCCCAAGGTCGGTCCTAGATCCGCCCCTGAGTGGAACGTACAGAAAATTACATTCTTTTTAATTTACTGAAAACTGTACTCAAATTGTCCTTCCATTCTGAAGTTATTTACGAGACTAATTTCGTCAAACGGAAAGAATTTTTATCGTTGACTGTAATACAGCCTAGGTGCTGTACATGGACAATCCAGTGTCCGTATATTGAGCACACCGTTTGGCGGTTGTAATTATATATATATATATTAATGAAAGGAGGGAACAACTGATTTTTTTACTCACCAGATCCTCAATAGGTGTGAATTCAATAACACACAAGGATTGAAAGTGTGAATGGTTAGACCGGGACTCGAACCCGGTATATTTATGTATAGAAAAAGTTGGTGCTGTTTGTGTTAGGCCCGTTTCCCAGGAGAACAGGTTGCCTTCTGTGGCAGCGTTGTTCATTGGTGATTGCAGTGTCTTGGGCCAATAGTAAAGAATGCAGTTCTAAGGTGTGTTCAGCGCAGAGAATCGGCTGAGCATGTATTGAAATGCATACATTAACACAACTGATACTGATACTATATATATGAACGTTATGTATGTTTAGTATTAAAGTGATGCATTTTTCTATACGTTTTCAGGTACCTGAGAAAAGATTTGCTTGCCCTTGGCAAATTCTCGTCGAACTTATGTAACATCCCTCTGCAAAGTGAATTTTCAAAGAAAGTGTATGATATTCTTCAGTCCTTACTGCCGAAGAGCTATTACTTACCTATGACACTAGACAATATGAATAAATTATCCTTTATTCCAAGGTAATTGTAAGAGGGTTTATTATTATTTCCTCAATTGGTTGCCGTTATACTTCCGCTGAGGTTATTTGAAATTGTTACAGTATAAATCTGTTCTATCAGTTCTTGAATTTATGAAAAAAAAAAAAAAAAAAAAAAAAAAAAAAAAAGCGTTTCTCAAGCTGTGGTCTTTGATGTCTGCTCTTGTAGCCCTTCTAGACTGAACATTAGTCCGGAAAAGACAGAAAAGTAAAATTGTGTATCACTGTATAGTTGAGAATTTTAGATAGATGTCTATTATACAAATTCTAATAGTTAAATATAGATATATTATTATAGGATATTCGTAATAGTCTTCTTTTTTATTGATAAACTAATATGTATTTTCTTTTGTTAAGACCAATATAAAATAATTTTGATTAATAATTACTTATTGAGCCGATGGAACACATTTGTTATAATAATAATACGAGGGACGTTCCGAAAGTATGTTTTCGTTATTTTTTTCACACGGAAACTTTATTGGCAAACACACATATACCATGGCATCATGAACTATACAACTTTTACTATTTTTCGACATAGTCGCCATCGACATTGAGATATTTGTCGTAGCGTACAATCAGTTGGAAGAAACCACTCTGGTAAAACTCGGTGCTCTGCACTATAAGGAATTGTCACACAATCTGGTCTACCTCAGCATTGTTTTGGAAGTGACATCCCGGGTATGCGGCTTTCAATTCAGGGAACAAGTGGAAGTTCGATGAGGCAACATCGGGGATGTAGACAGGGTGATCCAGTCTCTCCCAACCAAAGTAAGCAATCTGATCTTGTGTGTGCCTTGCTGCGTGTGGTTTTGCGTTGTTGTCGAGGAGCACACCACCTTCACTCAAGAGCCCTAGTCTCTTGTCGAATGGCGAATGAATTTAATGAGAGTGTCACAGTAGCGTGCTGTATTGATGATCCCTTCATTGAGGAAATTAAGGAAAATCACACCTTTCCCGTCCAAGAACACTGTGCCCATAATCTTCCCTGCGGAGGGTGACATTTCGAATTTTTTCCTCACTAGTGAACTGGGATGCTTCCATGTCATTGAGGCGGCCTTTGTGTGTGGGGTAAAGTGGTACACCCATATCTTATCGCCTGTAATGATTCTAAACATGAATTCATTTCCCTTTTGTGCGTACCGCATCAAGTGATCGAGGCTTATTTCCTTTCTTGCACTCTTGTGATCTGGGGTCAGGTTTCTCGGCACCCATCTTGCAGAGACTTTTCGGTAACACAACACATCATGGAGCATGTGATGGGCCTGAGAACACGACCAATACGCCATGTGAACGCTACGTCTGACACCGTTATATACTTGTCCGCTAATAGCATGTCCTGTATTCTAGTAATATTGTTCTCGTTCGTGGATGTGCTCAGGCCCATCACTTCGACCGTCCTCCACACTCTTTCTTCACTGAACATGCACAGTCTATAGGCGTTCATGGATGACGGACACACTGGTCTTACGTGCCCATTCATACCGGATAACGGCATGCACTTTCACTAACGACCACGTTGTCAGCACACGTGTGTCTTTCATTGGGATTTGTACTCGGGCATGGGTCTGTTGCTTCTCTCTTTCTTCTTCGGTGCTGTGTGCACGTGTCATTCCACCTCTGCTGACGCTTCTTCCTTTATTGAACCAGCAATGTGTGTGGTTTCTTATGGCGATTGTTTGTTTCTCCTGGTGTACCATCTTCTCGTTCAAAACAAATTACGAAGCTTACTTTCGGAATGTTTCTCGTATAATGACACGTATAATGTTCTCACTGTTTTTTTTTTTTTTTTTTATTATTATTTTTATTTATTTTTTTTAACATTTCAGTTGCTCTAGTGGTCAGTTTTCTTCAGATCAGAACGCTTAAATTATTTTCGTGTGCAGATTTTCACATAGTTGTTAAGATTAATATTGGCACGTTGTAATATATATATATATATATATATATATATATATATATAATTAATGGTGGGCACAAAAACCGGTGGAAAAACCGAAACCGGTTCGATTTTCATTAAATCCAGTTTCGGTTTTCTTCAAAACCGGTTCCGTTTTTTTTTTTTTTCAAAATTGATTCTTTTTCTGACCAGAATAATATTTCCTTGTTCTCCGGAAACCGATTCCGTTTCCACAGAAATAGTTTAATGTGTTTTCCAAAAGTTTTGACCGAAATCAGTTTTGGTAAAAAACGAATCGGTTTTTGAAGAAAACCGAAACCGGTTGCGGTGAAAAACCGAACCGGTTGTGGAGAAAACCGAAATGTCGGTTTTCGGTTTTTTCTAGAAACCGGTTTCCGGTGTTTATAAAAAACGGGTTTGCCCATCCCTAATATATATAATGTCCTTATATGAAGTATCGATAGCCATTATTTATTTTCTAGTTATGTAATTTAGTTCATTTATGCAGTAACGAAACGTAGTACAAAAAGATGGCAAGGAAAAGAGATTTAATGTATTCATATATTAATAAGTTAAGATCTCTCAACTAGAAGATAAATAACTACTGGTTGTGGATACCGCATATGAGGACTCTTCGGTTTTTTTTTTTTTTTTTTTCCTTCACTGTTAGTTGCAGCAACTATGTGAAGATCTTCATAGCAGAATAATTTAAGCCTTATGCCATGACGAAAATTGACTAGTAGAGTAATTGAAATATATTTTAAAAACATGCAGTGAAAGACCATTATAGGCGAATTTTAATTTATACTATGTTAAAAATATAAGTATACTGGTGTGATTGTGTCTGGTAAAGAACAAAAATAAATAAATAAACTAATTTTGTTTCGAACGGGACGAAAGGAGAGTGATCCGTAGAACAATGTGACTAATAAAATTGGTCTTCACGTGATGTAAGTTCGAGAAAGACTGCTTTTAAATGATCACAATAGAACTTAAAAATTTTGCATCCATTTAAATAATGATGTTGCCTTATTGTATGAAGAAACTAAGTTGAAAATTTCAGAAATTAGTAAGTGATAGGTGTATACCTAGAGTAGTGCAAGTTACTAAGAAAGTTGGTGAATGTCTTAAAACTTAAGTGGGTAAAATATTATTTTTAGGATAGTATAGTAGCAGGGTGTCTATCGGTCACGAAAGTCACGAAATTTAGCTTTTGAGTCACGATTTTTTCTTAACTGTTCAAATGTAAGTACAGATTGGAAAATTTTGTTCTATAAAACGTCAAAGTTCACCACCAAAAATGTCTATGATCAGCTTTAGACGCTACCAAATCACAAGCAAAGTACGTTTCTATCGCATGGATGAAAATTCGCTCTTGAAAATTTTATGATTTGGTAAAGAAAAGGCCACGAAATAGTCACGAAATTTCTCTTTGGGATTTTAGTAGACATCCTGAGTACAGTAACTAGTACTTCCCTCTGCGTAATTCTGAAACCTGTACATTGTACATAACTCGTAGTAAAGTATTGGCCTAGTATCACATTTATGCAGTTCTTTTCCAATCTGGTCCTTAACAAAACTAATGTTAAAAAGTAGGAAAACTAGATCGGATGAAAGAAAGACCTTAGAATACAACATTAGTCTTAGTGTGTAATAGCAGTACGATCACAGGTTTGCGTATGTATGTTCTGTAGTTGATATTCATGACAGGGAAGAAGGCGAGAGAGAGAGAGAGAGAGAGAGTTTATAACGTTAACCTGCAATTCGAATGATTAAAATCTCGTAGTATATTCCATCTAAAATTATTTACTACTTACTACGAAGATTATTTAAGGCTGTTGCTACCTCTTCGCTGAGTCGAGTTTTCCCCTATCTAATAACATTGGAACTTTTTTCGTGTTTTTCTCAGCAAACAATGAACAAATCCTTACAAAAATTTGCATGGAGTCAGGTCGATAATAAAGAATTCGTTATATGAGCTTATAATTTTACTAAAAGCCTCCAATTAAGTTATTCATTCCCCCCTTTTTTTCATGTGAAGATTTGCAACAACGCATTGACGACACTGCGTTCTCTCTTCTAGCAGGTTGCGGCGAGTAACTGAGGGTTACTTTGAAGTTTCAACATTGTCCACAGCTGTGAGGGGACCCTTTTCAACAATGACATATTTATGGCATTTCAGTGAGGAGGCGTTGGAGTACGTTTTCTTTGCTGAAAGCAGAAAAAAAATAAACACAGCGAGAACAGATCCATTCTTCTTTACGTTAGCTTTTCCCCTCGTCAAGTATAGACAGTTATAAGTAATTAGAAGCGAACTGTCTCTATTGAATAAAGATACTTTTAATGTATACGAAAGCGAATGTCACTTTATCACTATTATTATTATTATTATTATTATTATTATTATTATTATTATTATTATTATTATTATTATTATTATTATTATTATTATATTTTTCAAAACATGAAGAGACATACCTTTCTTGACTCCAGTGCCCATTTTATCTATATATGAGGTATTTATAATAAACTTCTATACTGCTAAAAGAAAAGCTACTTTTATAGTGACGTATTATTTGTATTTTATTTATTATATTTCAATTTAAAATAAAGTGTATGGTTTGTAACAACGAATAGTGCTCAAAACAACACCTATTACCAGTCAACTATAGATTTAGATCAAACATAATAATGGACAACAACACCAATATATATTGTATACATTTAGACTCTATTGGATCAAAAGATGCAATCTATTTCAGACAAAAATTTTCTTGTAGGCCTTATATCTCGAGAACTACATATAGCGTACCCAAACTATGACTTAACCCTGGAATACACAGACAAAAAAAGCTTACGTGAATACACAGGTGGGGTGCCAGCGCACCCCATATAATTAAACGCTACTAAAATTAAAATACACGAACTTAAATATGTTTATTTTACTTTATCAGTTACAAGAATACACAATAGGAGTTTGTATGTATCTTTGAACAGACACAGCTACACCTTACTTCACGAAATGCAGACTTCCTTTCTGTGCTCAACAGAGCCACAGTCGCGGTGAGTATAACGTCTGGGGTGCTCCAGCATCCCCCTGTGTATTCCAGGGTTAACTTAGTATGATGTGCTTATTGCGTAAAAAAATACAAAAACTCGATTTAAGGACCGTTCAAAAATTTTGTGGGCCCTGATCCACAAAATTCAATATATTACATTGAATCAAAAATTTTCTTGTACGCCCCATTTTTTGACAATTACAAAGTGTGTGGCCAAACCAAAACTAACAATTTACTCATCATGATGTGCTTATTCCGTATAATAATAATAATAATAATAATAATAATAATAATAATAAAAAGATTCAGCTGCCATTCAAAAAATTTGTGGGCCCTGATCCAAAAAGATCAATATATATTTCACCCATTCAAACATTTTCTTGTACGTCCCATATTTTGAGAACTACATATAGTATAGCCAAACCAAAAAGTAACAATTTAGCCCGCATGATGTGCTTATTCCGTAAAAAATACGAAAACTCGATTTAGGGCCCATTCAAAAATTTTATGAACCCTGATCCAAAAAATCCAATATATTTCATACAATCAAACATTTTCTTGTAGCCTTATATCTGGAGAACTACAGGTAGTGTAGCCAAACCCAAACTAACAATTTACTCAGTATGATGTGCTAATTCCGTAGAAAATACGAAAACTCGATTTAGGAACCGTTGCTAACTTTTGTGGCCCCTGATCCAAAAACTAATTATTTGGCAAGATCGCAATCTTTTTATGCACTTTTTGGATCATTGATCCATTTTTTGGATTATTCCTAAAATTCTTGTTTTTATATATTTTTTATATTTATATATAAGGTGATACAAAGAAAATTTAGGGAATCAATTGATCTGATTGAAGATTTGTTTAAATCTATTTTATAGAATCTTTTAGATTTGTTAACTATATTCCTGTTAACTGCAGATTTTTTAAAAAGATCTCTTTTTAATCTACACTCACTCATGAAGTATATCTATAACTTTTGTCAATTTTTAAAGTTGCTTCTCAGATAAGTTTCGAGAGTTGTCCGCAAAATTTCGTTAACATCTTATTTGAACTAACGTAACACTGTAATCTCACTTTAATTTACCATAGTATATTTTCTTTCTTTCTTTCTTTCTTTTTTTTTTTTTTTTTTTTTTTTTGCGTGAAAGTAACATTTGAAACCGAATTATTTCTTTAAAATTTATACATGAAATGAAAATTGTTTTTTAAAAAAACTATGACATACTCATTGTATAAATAAATGTGAAATATTAGTGTTTGTTTGATTTATTTGTATTGATTGAAGTCAATACTTCGAGTGTAACTTTGACCACTTATCAACAAAATTAAAAAGTCGTAGACCAGTATAATTTAAGCAAGTTACTTACTTGATTTGAGACATAATTTTGGAGGGGAAGAGTAGAAATTTTACTGATAACATTTTTTTTTATTTAACTTTTCCTGTATTTATGTTTAGCGTGGCCTTGTGAATTTTGTTTACTTTTTTTTTTTTCAATATAGAAACTTACCAGGGATTTTGGAGTATGCTCATAGATATTTAAATTGTGAATAGTGCTTCGGTGATATTTAGCATTTTGATTATACTGCTTGTTTATTATTTTTTAATAACTTCATTTACATAATGTTGTGGCTTGATGTAACGAAGTATTCCATCACATATTTTTTTATACTCATACGGTAATGCTTTAGTTTAATATGTATGACAATGACAAATTGGTGTACCTCAACAAAAAAAGCCCTATATTTTAAAATGAAGCATAATGCATAAAATTAAAATTATTCTGTTAATATGTGTTGTACTATATATATATATATATATATATATATATATATATATGTTGTAGCTATAGATGAAATTTCGCGTTCACCATCTGGAAAATAAATATTTCTTATTTAGAATGCGTAAGTTACAAGGTTATTATTAGCAGGTAACACTAATAAGTCCCTATTCCCTGTTACCAAGAAATAAGTCCCTATTCATATTTCGTAAAGTAATAACCAAGAAAAGACGTTACCAAGAAAATGACGTTTGTATCTACATTAACACTACATATTTCATTATGTATAGATGTTTTTCTGTTTAGTAAAAGAATCCCTGATATTACACTTCACTTTTCCTACAAATGTGCTCTGTTAGAAGGGTAATGTGTGGTCAGTTCTTCAGTTTCCCAGTTGCCTCACGATACTGAAACAACATCGAAAAATCTGTCATCATTAGGAATAGAATTCGACAGCATTTACGCTAAGAACACATTTGTGTAACAAAAAAGTTTATTTCTAAATTTCCTTCGTATGTGGTAAAAATGAAATTATTATTATTTAGCATAAACATTCTATACTACTATTCACAGTTTCAAATACATATACAGAGGCCGGTAGCCAGCCCAAAAATGTAGGGGGGCGGCTGAAGTTAGGGGAGCCCGATCCAATCATATCATAGTTTATCACCATATTATATTTCATTTGCAAGCCTACCGTGAAAAATTTAGGGAGGCCAGCGAAAATTTAGAGGGGCAAACCTTTAGATCCTCCTGAATACGGGTCTGCATATACATATATATAATTACTCCAAAATGCTATCTCCACTGGTTTACCTGTTTCCGTGAGGTTACAAAAGTCAAAGAGCGCTGGTGTTTTCAATGTGAAAACCCCACTGGTGTCGGCAGCGCGGCCAGTCTCTGGTCAAGGAAACACCGGCAAGGAGGAACCGATGTGGTGACCACAAATTTTAACTAAATTACTAGTGCCAAGTCGCACTGATATTCCTTGCTCGTTACAATCTCTTGTGCCAAGAATTTCCTATAATAATAATAATAATAATAATAATAATAATAATAATAATAATAATAATAATAATAATAATAATAATAATAATAATAATAATAATAATAATAATAATTATTATTATTATTATTATTATTATTATTATTATTATTATTATTATTATTATTATTATTATTATTATTATTATTATTATTATTTCACACAGGAAATTTGAAAATAAAATGAAATCTGTAAGTTTTACGTCCCACAGTTATGCCGGTTAGGCTAAAGGAGACAGTAATGATAAGTAATGAATGAAATGGTGGAATGAAGAAAGTGGGAGAAAACTGGAGAACCCCGAGAAAACCCATGCACACGATGTTTGTCCACCACAAAGTTCACTTAGCGCGACCTGGGATCAAACCAAGGACCCCATGTAACTGAGATGAACGCTCTACCACTGAGCCACCGCGGCCCCCACACAGGAAATTTATCTGCTATCACAATCGTCTGCTAATTTATATTTGTATAACCAATCACCAGGTATAAGACTGAAATACATGAGACGCAAGAGGCATCTTGCTATGTTTGAAAGTAACCACAAGAACTCCGAATGAGACTAGACGAATATACTAAAAGCAATAGGTTTAGCAAAGAAAATAAAGAGCGCCCCCTCCTTCTCAGTGCCATAAATCTGTCCTCGAAAAGGACGAGAGGGCTAGAAAATTTCATTCCACAGATGTGATATGGACAGAGTTTAAAAACCTGTTTTAAATGGCTAGCCCGAATTTCCCTCACGCTGCTAATACAAACAGGGAGAAGGAGAGATCGCACTGTTGCAAATCTTCACATGAAAAAAAAGGGGGGAATGAATAACTTAATTGGAGGCTTTTAGTAAAATTATAAGCTCATATAACAAATCCTTTATTATCGACCTGACTCTATGCAAATTTTTATAAGGATTTGTTCATTGCTTGCTGAGAAAAACACGAAAAAAGTTCCAATGTTATTAGATAGGAGAAAACTCGACTCAGCGAAGAGGTAGCAACAGCCTTAAGGATTACACACTAGTTTCAATCACATAAACACACTCTATTTTGCAATAATTCTCAATGGCTTTACAGCAATGCGATACACGTCTATATAATACGACGTCTTGAGTTGAGTTGATGTTGAGTTTAGCAGCGAGGCTATATGAGACGTGGACCTACTGATTAACGTGGAATCGGAACCACATGAGCTCTCGCCGAGAATCGAACCCGAGTCTCCCACGCCAAAGACGCGTACGCTAACCGCTTAGCCACGAAGGAGCTCTATATAGGACGTCTTGTTGAGTTACATTTTGATAATTATATATAAACAATTACATGGTAACGAAATTGTTACTTAAGTAACCGGATCACTGTTATAACAGTGAGTAAACAAACATTTTCTACCTAGCGATGGAAAAATAAATATTCACAAATCAACATTAATTATAATATTTTCTCTTTTTCTTTTAATATGTATCTGGTACTTGTTAACATAGCTCTTTTGCCCTGAATACTAAAAAGAATAAACGGTTACACACGGAGTAAATACACGTGATCGTTGTAAATTGTGGTTAAAAATAATCTAGATGAATGTTTTGAACAACGAAATTCTAAAACAAATTTATATTAACAGCTCTCTTCAAACTATTGAATCTAGCAATCAGTCTGCCTTTAACCATAAAGTAACGTAGAAGCTGTATGAATCAGTTTTGGGTATTTACATTCTCGGATTGAGGTAAATGTATGCTTTAAAACAAATTGAAGTAACTTAATGCTTGATAATTGTTCTATTTAATATTTCAGGAAAGACTACGATAAAAACCGACTTCAGAGTGGCGTTTTACAACTATCAGAGCATACACATCTTGTTCTAGATGAAACTGCTCTTACAGCTGGACAACTAGATTCCAATGGTACGGTAACATTTTTATTTTACTAAATTTCTCATTTTAGCCTTGTTTGTAACCGCATCACGGTGAAATGACTGATGTGATTGACATGATTTTTTTGAACGTAGTACCTACCTCGAACTGGGTTTTTATTATTTCACTGTGATAAGAAGGTAACGGGGGACTCAGAATTTATGCCGAAAACAACATTTCAGGCCGTAATAAGGACTCATCAATCATTATATTTAAATATTATCCGTTTTTCAGTTATACGTGATAGAAAATTTTTATTGCTTCTAACGTAGACCTTCAACATGAACCAAACAGTGTCAACGAGCAAACTTAAGAAGGAAAACCAAACATGCTAGGTTGACTTTAAACATTGATAAACACGGGAAGAGGTTAGACAACGAGAGAAATAGTGACAGCAATCTAGCGAAAAGAAACTACAAAGGAGGAATGACAGCACTAATAAAATTTCACAGTCACACCTTGATTGAAATGCATATTCAGAGAGAAGAGGGTTTAAAATTATTGCAAAGAACAACGGCTGCGCCGTTTAAAATGAATTTATAAGCACTTCGTCAAGTTTGGTTTTCACGATTTCATTTCGATTGAAATACACATTCTAAGGTGGAGCAGAAATAAGTTCTTATACACCTTCCAAATACTCCCCAGGAACCTATTTCCCTCTATGAAGAATGGGCGTTCAGCTAATACGAAATAATTGAAAGTTGCTTTAATGTTACATAAAGCATTAAATTTGCATTCATGTTTGCTTCAGGGGCCGCGGTGGCTCAGTGGTAGAGCGTTTACCACTGGTGCATGGGGTTCTTGGTTCGATCCCAGCTTGCGTCAAGTGAGCTTTGTGGTGGACAAACACCGTATTCATTTCTTTTCTCGGGTTCTCCCGTCTCCTCCCACTTTGTACACTACCATTCATTCACTTATCATCATCACCATCTCTTTTATCCTAGCCGACATAACCGTGGGAGGTAAAACTTAAAAGATTTCATTTCAGTTCACTTTTGCTTCACACACATGTATGTACAAAAACATCCTTATACATCCTTATATAGATTAAAACGACATGGCACAGTATAATATGTATGTTCACATTGTAGGGCAATAAATGTATAGTGTAGGTGATGGACTCTTATTTCCTTTTTGACTTTCGAGCAATGATAGGAGAGGAGAAAGTATTATAATCGTGAAAAAATATATTTGTGACCTTAAGGAATTTACGTTTCGTAGCTCTTTGTATGTTGAGAAATTGTTTTGAGAAAGTCATGGAAAACCTTGTCAGATTGCGCTATCTTATGAATGTATTCATAAAACTACAGAACGGAGCAACTGCACGATTGGTCAATGTTTGCTGTCCGATTTCTTCTGTGTAGAATAATTTCTGTTGATCTGTGATCCCCTGTCACAGGATCTTTCTTCTTATAATTTTAAAACGTATAAAGTGTATTCAAATAACCCACGTTTCACGTGCTTAAAATCAATAGTAAGGGTTGTGTTTCGACTGTTAGAGCAGCTAATCATGAAAGTCCGTATCTGATACAACGTGTTAGCAGCTAATCACGAAAGTCCGTATCTAATACAACATGTTCAATCCATGCGTTCTCTAGCCTACATAAAGGTTCAAAAGTTGGTAAATGAATGATTCTTAGGTTTTAAAGTGTGATATAGTGTATGTTTTTTAAACGTTCGACGATTATGCTTCGAGGTTGAAAGAGGCAATAATGAACGAAAAGATGGAATGAAGAAAGTGGGAGGAACAAGAGAATCCCGAGAAGACCAAAGTACATTGTGTTTGTCCACCACACAATACATTTGGTGCGAATTGGGTTAAACCAGGTATCTTTCACACCAGAGGTGAGCACTCCCTGCTGAGCCATTGCGGCCCCAAGTGTAAATTATAAACAAATACAAGGTGTGTATTGAAAATTTGATTGTGCTGACTTTTTGATTATTGTATAATCAGATTGATGAGTGTAATAGATTTTCTTACATCGGTTAATGAGTGTAATAGATTTTAAAATAATGACTCTACGAATATTTTTGTTTAGCAGTGTAGAAATTAATAATTTAGTAGTTTCCTTTTATTTCAGGTGTTCATAACATTGCAGCTTTGAAGACTCTTATCCAACAACAGAAAGTTGATTATGACTTCAAATATTATCGCATGGAATATGCTTCAAATGTACCTGTTCTAGTTTTCTCAGAAGGAAAATCTCTTCTTCCAGTAAGTTGGGTATTATTATTATTATTAAGAGAGAGAAAGAGTGTGAATTTACCAATTCCATTAATGCAGTAATTAGTTATCATATGGTCGAGAAAGTTGTTTCCGAAACCTACTATTTCCATTAGAGATGTACCGATATCACTTTTTCACCCATACCTTGTGATGTTATAGGTACCTATAGGACGGATATCCAAATAGATCTCTTGTCGTCGCGAATTCTGTCGAGGAATATGAAGCTTAAAATATACAAAACTATAATCATGCCTGTTGTTTTTTATGGCTGCGAAACAGGGTCACTTACTCTGAGGGAAGAACATAGACTGAAAGTATTTGAGAGCAAGATCCTGAGACGAATATTCAGACCCAAGAGAAACGGGAATGGGGAATGGCGGAAACTTCATAACGAGGAACTACATAATTTATATGGTTTACCCAACATTGCTAGGGTCATCAAGTCTAGGAGGCTTAGGTGGGCGGGTCATGTAGCTAGAATGGAAGAAAGTAGAAACGCTTTCAAAGTCTTGACTGGAAGACCAATCGGAAAGCGACCATTAGGAAGACCTAGGCGCAGATGGGAGGATAATATTAAGATGGATCTCGCAGAGATAGGAATACAAAGTAGAAACTGGATGCAGTTAGCTAAGGATAGAAGTCAGTGGAGAGCTTTTGTGAACGCGGCATTGAACCTCTGGGTTTCATAGGCCATAGAGTTAGTTAGTTAGTTACATTAGGTAACCATTGATCGAATATTTCGCCCAAGCATTAACGACGAAACAAGTTATCACTAGAGTAATAGCTTCTTTCACTGCTAACCACACGTAGGCAAATATTCAAACAACAACCTTAAACTTATGAACAGAATAAAACTTCAGCATCATTTGAACTGAAAGAGAACATAAAACAATTATTCGTTTGTATTAATATATTCTGCACCATACGCAAACTATGAAATAACACGAGGTAGCAATACCCGATCAATCTGACACTCAGATTGCGAGTAGAATAAATGCTCTATTTCGAATACTATTATACTTACATAACTTTACAATAGATGCACAAGATAAATTAAATATACGCTGGATCCACATATTTGCTAACTTTTCTATGAATTGTTTTGAGCAGCGAATGTAAAGTGCTTGTCTCGAATCGGAGTCTCGGCGCCCAATGCCGTTACTTCATGCAACTTCCTTTTCCTGCTGCTCACGTGAGTCCCACCCACCAGAGTGACGTAAATACAGGTAGGACTGTGATTGGCTGCTGGCGATGGCCAAGGCCGTCGACTGCTATCGTCTGCTTCGCTGCTGATATATCCGTTGTGAGAACATACAACGATTAGTTACACTATGCGTGGATAAGTAGCAGCCTTCAAAATAAAATGATTAAATTGTCCAACCTGGGCACACCAGAAATAATGCATAAATAATTATTACAACCCGATACTGATACTGAAGATTCGAGTAGCGCCGATACCGATACCTTTGAACACATTTCGTATATATTATCAGGAATTTTCAGAATAATGAAATTATCAACATTGTAATAGGGTATATTAGACATAAGGCCAAACTTTGACATACAAAGACAAAATGCAGAATTTCATGTTAGATTCCACACAAATAATATATTTCCTCTAAATTTAATCCAACTGATATAAAATGAACTAAAAAGCAGCAAGTACTTACATAGTGTAAACTTAATTCTAAGGGTTAGTGATTGATGTTTAGAGTGATAATGTATTTTGATAGTTACATTGTATTTACTAGTATCTATTACATATATATAATGCAAACGGATACTACCGTTACAAATTTTTATTTAGAAAATTATGCATGCTGAACCACGTGTTGCTTTGTATACCATAAAAGAATAAGGTTATTTAAGCGAAGTCGAAAACGATAAAACTATTTATTAACTTAAGAACTAATAGTTTTTAACCAGTAAGTAGGAGAAAATAATAACAAAGTAAGCATCTTGTGGGTTTTGTCCATAGCATATTCTTCTAAATCGAAACCTCTGTCTCGTTTGGGATTCAAATTACGGGTCTGCTATTCTGATCATGGGCGCCTGAAGTTAAGGGCAGGGTGGAACTCTCTCCCCTGGCTCACGAAAATGTATACATAATATAGCAAACCACGTATATTAAATACCAAGCGTAATATATTAACCATGGAATGTTCCCTCCTTAGAAAATTTTCTTCGGGCGCCCATGATCCTGACTGAGGACCTTTAGCTTTTTCTCACCACTATTTTGGCATCGAGGGTCTAAAAATATCAGTTGAGTACGAGTAGGGCAAATCGAGGGCGTACACATGCATAAAAAAATCGATTGTACAATTGATAATAATTTAGAACAACTTTAAGTCTAAAAGAAATGTATGAAATATAAGTGTCTCTGTTAATACTAAACAAGTTGAAAATTGTTCGGAAAATGTATTGTTAAATGCCGGTGGTCAATATTACTGATACCGATATATGGGCACATCCCTAATTTCCATTCATTGAAGTTTTACATGAGACCATAAATTCCGCTGCGCTTTTCTGAAGGCACGGACTCTTGAAGTTTCATTATTGTTCTTTTTTAAACATGCTGATGGCAAACATCAAATATACAGGGTTTGTATGATAAGTAATGAGACCAGGTCTGGAAACATTGTTTTATTGATCTGATCTGTACAGGGACTTAAAAGCTTTCGAAGTACTCTCCTCTTGCGTCGATGCACTTCTGCAATCGATGTTTCCACGCTGCAAACGCCCCCTGGAAGTCAGCAGCCGGCATGTCCTTTAGAAATGTGGTCACGGCTGCTTGGATGGCTGTGACGTCTGCAAAACGGGTTCCTTTCAAGCGTGGCTTCAGCTTCGGGAAGAGGAAGAAGTCGGCCGGGCTCACATCTGGGCTGTAGGGTGGTTGTGGAAGGACTTCCACCCCAATCCGGGTCAAAAAGGAGGTCACTAAGAAGGCGGTGTGGGCAGGGGCATTGTCGTGATGCAACTTCCACCGGCTAGCGATCGCCGGTCTTTTCCGCTTGACGCTCCTGTGCAGTCTCTCAAGGACTTGTTTGTAGAAGGCGGCGTTGACGGCTTGTCCTTGGGGTACAAACTCCTTGTGGACCACCCCCACATTGTCAAAAAAAACAATCAACATTGTTTTCACCTTTGACTTCGACATTCTGGCCTTCTTGGGGCGCGGGGACGCAGGAGTGTGCCACTCCGCGCTTTGACGTTTCGTTTCAGGGTCGTACTGGAACACCCACGACTCGTCACCTGTTATGACGTCATCTTCAAAGTTAGGGTCACTGTTCATGAGGTTCAACAGTTCCTGACAACAATCAACACGTCGTTGCTTTTGTTCGTCAGTCAACACTCGCGGCACCAGTTTCGCACAGATTTTTCTCATTCCCAATTGTTCCGTCACAATCTTGTGCACTGTTGTGTGGTTCATATCGAGTTCATCAGCAATCAATCTCAACGATAATCGACGGTCTGAGTTCAGGAGATCCCTCACTTTTGCCACAGTTTCGTCCGTAGTCACTGTTGTCGGGCGTCCAGCCCTCTCCAGATCCTCAACGCTTTCCCGGCCGTTCCGGAACGCACTGTGCCAACGAAACACCTGGGCTTTGGATAGGGCTTCCTCTTTGTAGGCCTCCGTGATGAGAGAAAGCGTCTGAGTAGCCGTTTTCCCCAGGCGAACGCAAAATTTGATCGCATAACGCTGTTCGATGGAACCCTCCATGTTTGTTGATTTTCCGCCGTGACAAGAATGTTCACAAGGGCTTTGTCCAAGGCTTGTCCGCGCTCCACTAAGGCTCGGAGCCAACTGACGCGCGGTGCGTTGCTTTGCTCGGACCCCCCCCTACATCCTCCATCACCGACAAACCCGCTCCAGCGACACGCGCGCCGCGGCGCGGCGAGTCTCATTACTTATCATACAGACCTTGTATAATATTGAAACGGCTGACTGAGTTCTTCCCATGTTCGAACACCAATTCAATATATGAGTATGAAGAATGAAAAAGAACCTCCCAGTAACGGCACCATTTATAAAAGTACGTACGTATCATAAAGATTTGAAAGATAACATCAACCAGGGGTGTTATTTCTACCATAGTGCTTTTCTCTATATATGAAGAATTTATTTAACGTGTATTACGATCTCTTCATTACACTATATCTAGCCCCACCTCTTCTCTCTTTTTTACAGTATCATCAGATTGCATTATGTCTCTAACAACCTTTTCAACTTTTGCTCTACCCACACTGAGAATACTCATGAATGATTCTTTATATATGTTTACTCTACCATTACTAGTTGAAATGGTATAGTTTGTAGAGTACTCTGGTTTTCTGACATTGGCATTCATTACTCCAGGTCTGTTTCTTAGAAATACTGATTGCACTTTAATGTTTCTTTGCAAGAACATCCTGTCTTTATTTAACTGCACTACCAAGACTCCAAAATTTGTCATGGAATGCTTGTATATCATATTCTGATATCATACATATCTTACAAAAGGTATCTTCACTCCTGTGGGTGCAAATAATGGGATTATCTTTAGAGTTGTGCTTTCTTACCTTATCTTGAGTTTTCTTTCCATTGTCTGGACATCGTTTGCGTTTCCTTGGTTTATCTTCAACTTCCATACATTACTCAGTAGCTTCAAAATCACTTGTTATTTGATATTCTGGCAGTTCATGAGCTCTTTACAAGTTGAATAAATATATTACATAGCTTGAAAAGCTACATACGTACGTATATATGACAACACACCTACAAACGAAGTGATCTCGGTCTTTGGCGGGTTTCACAATGTCAACAACAAAAACAAATTAACGCATAATGAATAATTGTGGGGAAGTTGTTGTCAGGCTCAGTGTTACCAATCTAAAAACAAAAATATTTTCAGTATGAGTTATATTAATGAAAATATTTCCTATTACCAACATAAGTAAAATGCTATTCCTTTTAAACACAAATGGAAATAGAGGTTTTTGGAAGTAAACTCTGATTTTAAATGCTATTTTAATGAGTAAAAATGTGTTTTAAAAACAAATTAAATCTAGATCCAGTAAAAAACAAAATGGTGTGCTTAACTCATATTTGAAAAAAATATCGTTTAGTAGATTCCGGAAACAAGCTTCTCATACATTGAATACTTAAGGGGGTAGACTACTAAATATTTTTCAAAAGCTAAAAAATTTTCTTTTGCCTATTTTTCGTAAGTGGAAAGAGATATTGAAATGTAACTTACCACAATAATAGTTAATGTTATTCTACACCCGAAAATACGAATCGGAAGAATAATAAGTGTTGCCATTTATAGAAATTACAGTGTGGCCAAAATATGAATTACCCAAAAATCTAGGTTAAGACAGCGACTAGAAAAATGAACTCAACGGTAATTGATGACTTATGTTTTTGTTTTTCTTGTTAATTACTTTTTAAATAATATTTGTATTTATTTTGTAATGACAAATAAGTTATTACAAGATAAATGCAAATATTATTTAAAAAAAATAGTCTACAAAGAACCAAGACAACGTGATAGGTCATCAATTACCGTTGAGTTCATTTTTCTAGTCGCTGTCTTAATTTAGATTTTTGGGTAATTCATATTTTGGCCACACTGTAATTTATATGGATGGCAACACTGATTATCCTTCCGATTCATATTTTCGGGCGTAGAATAACATTAACTATTATTGTGGTAAGTTACATTACATTATCTCTTTCCACTTACGAAAACCGAGCGAAAGAAAAATTTTTAACTTTTGAACAATATTTAGTAGTCTTCCCCCTTAAAATCATTCAAATTTTCTACCTCTATTATTCGAGTGTTTACTTGTGTCAGGGATCTGGTTTCTTGTCATTTGAGGTTATTATCGGCGAAATATTGAGCAACATATCTAAGTGAATATATTTGTGATGGAAGGCGTAATTATTCAGTTCATATACGAAGTCTGTAAGTAAAGTAATGAGTCTGGAGTCAGAGCTCAAGAACTGTGGCAACACTGCAAATCTCCTTTCCGCATCCACAACGCGCATGCGTCAAGATCTCATGTAGCCTCAGTGTGAGTGATGAGTTCGTCGTTTTAACAGGTGAAGTGGGAAAACCCATGTTGTGGAATGAGTTGTGCCGCGTCACCTCACGAGAATGAACGAACAGAGTCGTGGACAACGTGTGCCATCAAGTTCTGCTTCAGACTTGGGTATAACGTGACCGAGACTGGGCAAGTTTTTCCCTTAGGCAATTCATTCATTATTTCGATTCTTTCTGTTCAGTGATTTGTTCAATTTGTTCCGGGTTTTTGAACGAATTAGTTCCAGTGGCTGCGTCAGGTTGATGTGCATAGCAAGGAATAGGGAGGTCACGTGACTTTTCTGTCAGCTTGTACACCCATGTTCAAAATGATTGTCGCATATCTATAACAATTTTGTTGTGTGAGTATAATTGGATAATGATATCGCATTGTACTTTTAACACAGCTACTATGTGTATAATCGGCAGAGATATATATGTGATAAGTTTTATGTCAAAAGAGCTGTAAATAAGAACAATATATCGAAAAACACTTTTCTTGTCCATTTAGCAACATTTTGCTATACTCATTCAGGGTGTCTACTGGTCATGAAAGTCATGAAAAAGTCATATATTTTGCTTAGTGGTCATGAAAGCCATGAAAAAGTCCTTTATTTACCCAACTGGTCATGAAAATCTGAAATCTCAGAGTATATTTTTATATTTCATACTTTTATACCTCATACTGCATGTACTGAAATAGTTGTATCAGGTCAGTAATCGTGAGAATTTCCCCCACCAGTTAGTGCTGGCTAACTGGTACTTCACTGTCTTCCTAGCTGCTCCCCATTTCATCTTCTAGTCTCTGTAACAACTTTTTACTGTCCAACTTTCTGATCTAGGCCGTTGCAGTCACAAAGCCTTTGATACTATCTGTGCGAAATGCATCGTCACGAAGGCGAGAAGTCCTCAAAAGGCAAAAAGACACCTACGAAGAACAAGAGAAAGCAAAACGCACCATGTTGAAAGACTTAAAATGTTTGGAACTGAAACGTAAAGCTCTCAGTGACTCAGTAACTTCAGAACTTGATGGAATTGATGTTCAAATTAACTCATTGAAAAAGAAGTTGAACTTGTGATATTCAATCAAGATGTCTATTTTTGTGTTCACTTTTTTTTTTTAAATTTTTATTGTGATACTAGTATGCAGACTGCGAGAAAAAAATATTTGTAAAAGTACCCTTGAAAAAAGAGAAGAAAGAAGGCGTCAGACCCCATCCAGGATGAAGGTTCCATTATGAACAAATTCAGTAGGTCTTATCAGTATGTTTATGTACGCTGATTTCAAATATGACACGATGGAAAAGAATTGTATATTTACGTAATCAGTCTTTTCTTGTAAACGAAAATTATAAATGTAGAATTCAGAGTACATAAAATGCAGATATAAAACCTAGCTGAATGTAACGGACTGTTCATAAGATTTTTTTAAATCTATAGAACCTGATAAGCCTTAAACCCATACTTGAACCGCAATTAAAAATTTGTTTACTGCCTTTTAAATTGCTCTTGCATTTTAAAATTAGTTGTCAGCTAATCGACATTATGTACATTAGACAAATTAGAACATAATGTGATCTTCATCTTAACCGATCCACCACTGATGGTAGGGGTTTATTATTACTAATGGTAAATTTTTATCGCCATGGTCATGAAAATTTGAACAAAAAGGTCATGAAAAGTCATGAAAAAGTCATGAATTTACTTTCTGGTATTCCAGTAGACACCCTGTCATTCTAATTTTCGTATTTATAATTTTTTTCTATGAAATTTACCACAAATATACATTTCTCGATTATACACATGGTAACAGTATTAAAAGTACGCTTCGATATAATTATACAATTATATTCGCACAACAAGACTGTTATAGATATGAGGCAATCATTTTGGACATGAGTGTACCTTGCAGTAATCGTTGGTCGGGCGGTGTATGACGGAAGTGAAATATAGGAGTTTCGCAGTCGAATGCTGTGTTTCAGATATGAATATTTTAATTGGCTTTATTCGATGAATTATTTTCTGAGGAATTACTCTAATTTAAAGTTATTTAAACTGTCAAGTGAAGTTCGCAACACAGCAGAAAATTGTTTCAAATTTTGTTTTGTGTCGGAATAGTGAAATTAAGTAAAGACTTCTATTTCGTATGAGAAAGAGTATAAGTTATTTTCCACTTTTCGCGGAGAAAAACTGAAAGTACCGTATATTCTAAAAGATGTTCATTGTATTTAAAGCAAGTTTCTGTGAGGAGTGGCACTCTTTTTGGAGTAATTCAAAGCTGGAAGTACGATAAATACATTTGATTTGTTATATGTTTGTTAGTGGTATTACGAAATACGAGAACATTATTAGTGAGTGCTCCTTTACGACGAAGTTAAGTTCAAAATCTGTTTGTGATTGGCTGACCTACCTCAGGGAAGTAAGTTTGGAAGCTGTTATAAGATATTAAATAGTTCTCATTGCGGGATCAGGGTTAACTGTTGAACTTAATGAAATCCTCTTTGGTCGTAGAAGTATTTAACATTTTTGAGGCTGCAACTGAATTATATTTATCTGTATAATTTTTTAGGTATGTTATTATTTTTTGTTTAATATATTTTTAATTTTTACATAGAGTAGTAGTTTGTATTTGGGGGGTTAGGGGGGACTACCCCCCTCAAGTGAATAAAAGTGCATGTATTTCACTTCCTCTCGCTATAAGAATTTCGATATAATGCTTAGTTTTAGGTTTTTATGATTTTTTTTTTTTTTTTTTGAATGCTGGAGTTGGGGTGTGTGATGGTTGCTGGTTTAATATTTTCATTTTTTTATTTTAAACATTGAATATTTGAAATATTGATTAATTTAGGATTATTCTAAGAGTGGAAATTAGGATAGTAATACATTTTTCGTTACTTCATAAGACTATGTTTAAAATAATTAGTGAAGGATGTACAGCAGGAACGACCATAATTCCTAATCCAATTCTGTTTCGGAGGAACTGGTTCCTCGGAACATTAAAGGAATTGTTCCGAGTAACGGTTCTTTTGGAAACGGAATTGAATTCATTGATCGAATCGAAAATGAATGAATTGCCTAAAAGAAAAATTTGCCTGAGACTGTCCAGGGTATTTTGTGAAGCCTGGGAATCGGTAGAAGATGAGCTTCGGTTAGGAAGTGGCAACGTCCAGAAATAAAGCAAGTGTGGAACATATTTGAGATATCGTGCAAACTGACCGTCTGTTAAGTTTTAAAGTAGTAGAAGGTGAACTGAATTTGAACAACACGATCGTCCATCAGATTTTTATGAATGGACTGAGGATGAGAAAACTTTGTGGGAAACTGGTAACGAAAAATCTTGCTCGTCAACAGGAAAGACATGTGCCGTCACGGATTAAAACAGAGTTTGTACTGATCAGAGAAGTCAGGGAAAATGGTGCGGGTCGGGGAAACTCAAGGAAAAAGACTGGAAATCAGGGAAATTTTATAAAATATATTTTTCCTAACATTAATTGTACACCAATTTCAGCTTAGCCAACTATAAATGGCACAGTATCAGACGCTGCTCAGATTTTTATGGGAGGTAAGTGGAGTGTATGTATGAGCAATTGATTACTATTTGTGTCTGTAGAACAAATGTTTTCATATATAAATATTCACCGTTATTTATTCCTTATTTATATATCAACGTCATCCGACACCTGTCTTGAAAGTCAGGGAATTTCCTGCCAAATGTCAGGGAAGGTCAGGGAGAAGTCAGGAAAATAGATTTGTCCAGATCAGTAGGAACCCTGTGAAATTGATCCAGATTGAAGAATCTCATCGCAGGTAACGAGGCTTTGATCTTTACGTACGATCCCAAAACCAAACGACAAAGTGCAGTTGCACACTCCCACCTCACCATTGTCGAAAAAGCACGAATGAACTTTTTTTTTGGGGGGGGGGAGGGCAGCAGAGACATTGTGCATAAAGAATTCATGCCTCAAGACAAAGTATCAACATACATTTTTACAGTAAAGTTCTTGAACAGCTGCTAAAATGGGTTGCTCGCGTGTGGTGGAACGCCTCAAAGATCTGGATTCTGCATCACGACGATGCTCACACAACGCTTTCGGGTATGTTTTTGTCACGAGAAACATCCCTGTCATTTCTCAGCTTCCGTATTCGCTTGACTTGAGTGCCTGTGACATCTTTCTTTCTCCAGTTGTAAAAGCACCTCGAAAGAACCACTGATGGATGATAAGAAACATCAAAGCGGCTGTAACCAACTAGTTGAAAGCCATTCGCTTTCTCAGTGCCAGGATTATTGTACAAAATGGAAACAAAATATCCTATGCTTTGTGGCTTCCCTAGGTAGCTATTTTGATGGCAACAGAATGCAAGTGTAGATATATTATCCCTTTCGCGACCAACTACAATCACTAATAATTATATATTTTTGTATTGCATTTTATTTCTTCGGCCGGGCATGGCTCGCTACAATTTTGCGAGTTATGTGAGTCGTAGAGATGCGTCAATCCTATAGAGAGTGCGTATTTCTTTTGTTTGTGGTTGAAGTTTGATGGGGATTTATAAAAATGTTAAAAAGTTCCCGTGCGGAAAGGGTTATAAATAAAGGTGAATTTCGAAAATATGTCATTACTTTATTTACGGACTTCATATATGTGGTATTATCGCTACTGTTAATTCTCAAGCTATCCCATCACTTCAGCTCTTCAGTTTCCAGCTTAGAACCACAAAGAAAGAATTTGGCCACCTTATTCTTGTTCTACTGGCTTCGTGATCCCACCTAAATACTAATTTTTTATGTAAATAGTCCAGAATTATGCCTTTCTCCGAATACTTAGACAAAGCAGGCAGTATTTGAATTTGTGATTCGAAAAATATTCCTCAAATATTCGGTTTTGACAACACTGTAATTTGTATGTTTACAATGTTTTACATTATGTACTTCCGAGGTCAAACACAAGATTAGTAGAAAATCATCTTATATTGGTAGTTGATTAGTAGAGGAGCATTGTCAGAAGGTTGTGATGAGATACGGATATTGTAAGTGAAACACATAATAAAGGATGAAGCTTTTTTTATATATATCACAAGACTAATCACATTGACTAACATGCTGACTTTGTCTATTATTGCATTGTCTAGTGTAGTTGAAGTATTTTTTTTCTCTTGATAAAGGGTAGAATGAAGTGAATATGTTATATTAACCGTAGGATATTTTAAAGATAATTTATGTATCCCTGAAGGGGAAAGAAATTACTTTACATGGAGAAATATGTAAGTTACATCATGTGAAAGAACAATTGCTTCAGATAAAAGTATGAACAACTTTTATTCCTGCTACAGTGAAACTTAATTTCCATAAAACTTCTGTGGGGCTAAAAAGGTTAAATCCTGTTTTAACAGCTCGAAAGATTTCCGAACACTGTTTCTCAGCATTTCTAGCGCTGAAATGAGTCACTTCTAGATGTATATTAACGAGCCCAACGTCGGTTATTTACACTCAGTTTTGGTTGTCCTTTTATAGGAAACATGAAATTAGAAACTACATAAGTTTAGTATAAAAAACTTGTAATTTTATATTTCATTTTACAGTGTGATGTACAGATTCCACTGCGTCCAGAGCCGACTAGCTTGGGTAGCATAAATGAAATTTATCAAGCCGTCAAATTTTTCTTAACGGATTCAATGTTGAACAGAATTCGGATTTATTTAACTGTGATGAAGCTTGCAGAATACAATTTACCCGAAGACTTGCAAGAGGTAAGTTATGAGGTATGAAAATGAAGAATAATTTGCATAGTGTTTAAATGAAGGAAAAGTTAAAGAAAACAGAAAATGCAGACGTTGACATGAGTACATTTTATTTAATGGGTTTAACATTCATGTTGCATTAAAAAAGAAAAAAAAAAAAGTATAGTTGCATATTCAAAGAGAGAGAGGTAGAAAGAATAGTGGTTTGTGAGCTTAAATAGTAAATTGATTGCGTGCAACAATAGAAAAGTATTCACGAACAATAAACAACTTTGTATGCTAATGAATGCATGTGATGATCCATCCACTTTCCTTATTAATTAGCGTCTTGCAGTAATTATAATTGTTTTAATCCTAATATGCAAGTAAGATCATATCTCTTTAATAAGAGACATCAATGCGTTCACGGTATGCAACAGATATTGGCAGTTACCAGAAAAAGAGTTCCAATCGTGATTGTTTCAGCAAAGAGTTATTGTCTTCCTCAGCACTGAAACTTTCAGAAACGAACTACGAGGTGCATACGAAAAGTGCATGCCGTTTTTCTATAACTCGCACAGTTTTCAGTTTCCAAGTTACACATTTTCAATACAATGCCATTTATCCCATTCTACACACTATTGGTATCATGGCATCTCACTATCAAGTGGGTTTGAGAAATCTTTATATCGAGTATGTTTTAGGCACTGAACAATGTCACTTCTGAGGGAACTTCCACCTCGCACTGAATTCTTCAGTTCTGAGAACATATAAAGATCACTAGAAATTGTTCTTGCGAGCAGAATGGATGAGAGATCACTTCGATGATATCGTGTAAAAAGTCGCGTTCTTTTCTGGGAGACCATCTTCTCTCCATGTGTCGAACCTAACGTGAACCGATTTTGTCAATTTCACGAGTTCTATCAAAATTCTTGGATTTTTGGCTCTTGGCATATTTTCAGTAGACTCCCCGCACCACTAAATTCCAGCACCTACTTCCGCACAGTATAGTTAGCAAGAGCAGTATCCCAACAAACATCTTTCAACTGATAATGAATATCGACATCTTTTTCACATGTAAAAAAAATCTTGATTAGGAACCTCTATGGTGAAATCCGTCATTTAAGGTCAGTGTCACGAAAGGTTTTCTTTCACCGATGAATATACTAACGGTGATTAGAAGCTTGAAATTTTGCAGAATAAAACTTCAAAGTCTAAAGCAGTAGTAATTTCAGGGGTGGCCCGGAGAATTCCCCCATTCCCGAGCTACGAAATTCACACTTGGGGGCTAAATTCTTACCGTCCTCAATGTGCATCCCCAGTATTTATGTAGTACTACTTTGTGCTACTTTTCATCCGCCAGGGTGTTGAAATTCCCTCCTCAGAAGTTCCGCACAAAATTCTTGTCCATACTATTAGCTATCCATGATTAATTTTACTTGTTGGAGGTTTTCTAGAATCTTCACCAGAAAACAATTTATTGTGTACAGAGATAAAGAAGAAATTCAAGTTCAGTTTGCAACAGTTCTCTGTAATGTCCAACATATCATTGCCTTTGACAAGAAGGTTTTGTAGAGGTTTTCTGTCTACTATGTTGTATTACAGTTCGAAGATAGTATTTTCGTGCTAAATACATATTCACTGGAAGCCTGTTGTGAAGAGGTTACTAAAATGTTAGGGGGGAAAGAAGACTTCGTGTTCATATCTGAGTGTCCGTAAAAGAGAGGGATCTGTCCTATAATACATATATTTGTGCTGGGACAAAAAAGTATCTGTATATTATGGAAGTGTCCGTTAAGGGAAGTTTCACTGCACTAATTTATTGATGCTTATTGTTTCTTCAAATTGTGGAAATTGTGTTTTCCAAGAGATGTTTTCCAATTATAGAAAATAAGGTGCTTAAGTAGATAATGTTATATGTTAAACGCGGTAAATATGTTGAATGTGGATGCCTCTAATTTAACATTTTGAAAACGAGAAAAAGTATTCTAGCGTATCAGTGCAGGTTAGTTGAACTTCTTATGAAAATTCAGCTCTTTACTGTTGCAGTTTATTCAGCTGGTTACTTTTCTACTTTCATATTTCATTTAGCTTATTGTTCGGGTTATTATTAATTAATCTATATATATAAAATTGAAAATCACTATGTTTGTGACTCCTGAAACGCCCGACTGATCTTGATCAAATTTGTAACATGGATGAGGTTCGAAGCTGGGCTGGTTTTAGGCTATTCACTTTGATGATAGAACTTAAGAGGTTGGGGGAGGGAGAGGGGGTATAAAAATAAATAAAACTTAATAACTCCTGAACCACTCGACCGATCTTGATCAAATTTTTCAGCATAGATGAGATTCAGGCCTGGGATCGTTTTTATGATTTAAATTTGACGGAGCAACGTAGAGGAGGAGAAGGAGGGGGAGATATATAAAAATCAATTTATATGAGACTGAAAGTGCCTATTTTTGTAACTTAATAACTCTTGAACTATTCGATCGATCTCAATCCAAGTTTCAAGATACATGAGGTTCGGATCTGGAAACACTTTTGTAATTTCACTTTAAAGGTAAATCCTATGGGAGGGGAGGGGGACGTATACATAAAACTAATAAAACCTAATAACTTTTGAACCACCCAACCAATCTCGATCAAATTTTCAACATACATGAGTTTAGGGGCAGGGATTACTTTAGGCTATTCACTTTGACGATGCAACGTAGGGGAAGGGGAAGGGGAGAGAAATTTAAAAATGATAAAAAATGGCCGATATTAGTGTTGAATCCATAGTTTTCGGAGTCGATGAGAGAAATAGTGACACTCCCGATGCTGTTTTAATCCAAGTTCAGCCCTAAAAGTTGTGGACGGGGAGGGTACAACGTAGGGGAGGGGAATAAACATTTAAAAATGATCGAAAATGAATAATATTAGTGTCGAATCCATAGTTTTAGGAGTAGTTGAGATTAACAGGGACAATTCTGATGCCGTGTGTCGCAACACGGAGGAGGGGGAGCTATATATAATAATGATCGAAAATGATCAGTGTTAGTGTCTAATCCATAGTTTTCGGGATCATTCAGATGAACAGTGACATTTCCGATCCGGTTTAAATCCAAAATTAGCCCCGCCACTTGGCGGAGGGGGAGAAAGAGATATATATAAAAATGATTGAAAATGGCCACTGTCAGTGCCGAATTTATAGTTTTCTGGAACGCTTAGATGAACAGTGATACTTTCTATCCCGTTTAAATTCAAATTCAACCCCGCAACTTGGGGGAGGGGGAGGAAGAGAGATTTAAAAATGATCGAAAATCACCGATATTAGTGCTGAATCCATATTTGTGGAGTCACCGAGATGAACATTGACACTTCTGATGCCCTTTAAATTCAAATACAGCCCTCCAACTTGGGGAGGAGGAGGGGAAGAAATATAAAAATTATCGAAATGACCAATATCAGTGTCGAATTCATAGTTATCGGGATCACTGAGATGAACAATGGCACTTACGATGCCTGCCCCGCAACATGAGGAGGGGAGGGGATATATAAAAATGATCGAAAATGACCGATATCAAAGAGCGTTTTAATAATAGTAAAAAGTTACCGACTAATGGAACAAATTACTATTTTTTCTTAATTTAACCCAGCGAAGGGGTAATTGATGCTAGTTATAAATAAATAAAATGTAAGACAAGTGTATTGTCGTTAGAAATGAAATGAAATGAAATCTTTAAGTTTTTCGTCCCAAGGTTATGCCGGTTAGGCTAAAGGAGACGGTGATGATGAAAGATGAGTGAAATGGTGGAAGGAAGAAAGTGGGAGGAAACGGGAGAACCCCGAGAAAACCCACGAACACGGTGTTTGTCCACCACAAAATCCACACGGCGCGAGCTGGGATCGAACCAGGGACCCCAAGCACCGGAGGTGAACGCTCTACCACTGAGCCACCGCGCCCCCTGTATTGTCGTTAGAATTGAATTTAACTACAACATATTCATATTTTGTGTTATTTAAAATTATTATTATTATTTTAGTGAAAAAAGGGCTGTTGTTATAACTTGAAAGTGACAGATTCTTATTAATGTTTACAGGTTATCCAACAGGACTTCGTAGAAATGAGGAAAAATGATAGCAAAAACGTAGATGGAGAATATCTTCACTCGTTACTAGTTTTAGCAAGGTAAGTTCTTATTATTCACTTATACAAACATAGCGAACGAATTATAAGAATCATAGTCAATTCAAAGAACAACGTACACATATTTCTAGTACCTCATAAGTGAAAATACAAGGACGTGTTTCATAGATAACTTTTTTCTTCTTTTCTTTTCACTCATTTTATTACTCTGGTAATTACTACATGCTCATATATGAAGTGTAGTTATGCACATTACTTAACTATAAGATTTTGCTACTTGACTACAACTACTAAACATATTTTGTGGTAAAATTGGCATCATTTTTCATTGTTTTTCAAAGGAATTAAAATACAAAACATTTGAACAATGTAGATAAATTACTTGAGGGAGGTAGATACTACTGTGACATGCAACAATAAGAAATTTGTGTGTCTTAACTGAAAATAACGTTTTCCAAAATGTTGTATGTGAAATAGAGGAAACAACTGATTTTTCTCACCAACATGGTATTCTGTATAAGAGCGAAACAATAAAATATCTACCTAGCATCAATATTAACAGACCAAAATCATGTCCACGAAGGAATTAAATGTCGACTGAAAGCAGGAATTCGTGTTATTATCAGTTCATAATCTGTTGTTGTCGTGAATTCTGTCGAGGAATTTGAAGCTTAAAATATATAAAGCGGTAATTATGTCTGTTGTGATGTACTTAGGTATGGTTGCAAAACATGGTCGTTTTCTCTGAGGGAAGAACGCAGGCTGAAAGTACTTGAGAATAAAAAAGAATAAAAACCTGAGACGCATATTTGGACCCCTCAAGAGGAACGGGAATGGCGGAAATTTCATAAAGAACAACTGCATAATTTATACCGTTTGCCAAACATTGTTAGGGTCATCAAATCTAGGAGGCTTAGATGGGCATTTTATGTAGCGAGAATGGAAGAAAGTACGAACACTTTCAAAGTTTTAACTGAAAATCGAATCGAAAAATGTCCATTAGGTGGACCTAGGCATAGGTAGGAGGACAATAATAAGATAAATCTCGTAGAAATAGGATTACAAAGTAGAAACTGGATTCAGTTGTCAGTTGACTAAGGATAAAAGTCAATGGTGAGCTGTGAACGCGGCATTGAACCTGCGGGCTCCGTAGGCCATAGAGTGAGTGAGTTATGGAAAGAAAAGAATTACAAAATTGCATTAGAACTAATTGTTCACATATTGACAATAAGTAATACAGAAATAATTGCTGCAGAATATTTTAAAAACTGAATATACATATATAATAAAGTTCATTAGAAAACTCAATAATTGTACATAGAAACAAAAAGAAGAAAGTTTACTTGTATAAATTCAACTGAACAATTATTTTACTGGTATTACCAGCATGTGTTGTGAAGGCAGCCTAAGAACAAAAAATAACTAATCCTGTGTACAAGCGAACTTGTTATTGTGAGGAAATACTCTTTATTTATATAATTCTTAGTTTCCAAGAAGAGACGTAATATTTTCATACATGCTTTTTGATGCAACTAAAAATATTACGTATTTATAATTTTCGCGAATTCGCAGTACTTTTTTATTTTGACAAGTACATAATAAAAGAATCAAACAGAACATAACCTGGTACGTCTTGTGCCTTCTTTCCAGAATCAAAATTGTCAATAATTTGAAAATCAGAACCGGAATCCTCGTGAATAAGTTCCAAAATATGACCATTTTCTAAATTGCTACACAGCAAAAAATGAGATGTTGAAACAAGTCAAAATGACTACCACTTTAACTTGTTACTTGGATGTTAGTTCAACACCAACCACATCGCCTTTCGAGCATATCAGAAACTGCTCGTTATTAGCTGAGAAAATTTGCATAAGTTTTTGCTGTTTGGTGTAAGCAAAGCTTTGCGCAATATATTTGGCATTTATGCCAAGTAACGAATAACATTTTTTTTTCCACTAGGTCACAATAATATTGTTGTAAACCTGTGAATTGTCTGATAACAGTTACATGGATAGCAGTGCTACCATCTGTTTTCCTTATCTGTTATTCCTGTCTTAGCACGTAAGAATAGGAGATGGCAGAACTATACTCATGCAACTGTTGTCAGACGGTTCACAGATTTACAACAATATTATTGTGACCGATTACAGAAAACAAAGAATCTTATTCGTTACTCGCAAAGCTTTCTTATACCAAACAATAAAAACTAATGGAAATTCTCTCAGCTAGTAACAAGGAATTTCTGATATACTCGGAAGGCGATGTGCTTGGTGTTGAAGTAACATCCAAGAAACACGCTAAAGTGGTAGTAATTTTGTGTTGTCTCACCACCTCATTTTTTACTGTGTAAAGTCCGTCCTTAATGGCGTAAACTTATAGCCGTTTTCGACACGTAAGCTTCCCTTTGACGAAAACAATGTTCTCATGCAATCTAGCGGCCCAAATTTAAACGAAGTGGTACCAATGAATGTTCACAAAAGACACACCGCAAATTTAACCCATAATTCATTCGTAATAAAAATGTAAAGCACAGGATGGGCTTTGCCTATCATTCATCGTACTGGACGTAGCGTGATTGCCAAAGGCGAGAGTGGTCTCAGGTGGGGGACACTTGGTCGAACATGTAAAAGCTTTTTGAGGCTAGCCATTCTGAGAGATTTGGTTGGTTTTCCTCATTCACATCAGGCAAATGCCGGGATGGTACCTCACATAATGGTCCTAGGGCGCTTCGTTCCCTCATTCCTTTCTTTCTTCCCAGTTCCCCGGCTACCATGATCTCCAAGAAACGTAATCCCTTATACATAACGAGCTAACATGGCCATAAATGTCGAAAGCCCAGAAATCTAATTCCTAATCCTAATCTCATTCTACTAGCCAATAGTTACGATTGACTGAGCCCGTCTGTTGATCGAAAAGGGAGAAAGCATAATTGTATAGTCATGTTCACAAGTACTTTTTTCCTGTTTAAATAAATTGTTGGAAGTGGACTGATTTTAAATAAGGTTTTCTGTTAGTGAAAAGAAGCTGAACATATATTTTCTTTTCGTTTCTTTTCTAGCGAAATAGTTTTGAAACAAAATTGTTCAAATTCTGTTCGTAATTTGTACTACCGTTTTTCGAATAATTAACAGGTGTTTCTTAATGCAGGGTGTGTCAATGGTCTGGTTGGGGACCATAGACCAACTCCATTATTAGTAAGGATACCGAAAAAGAAAGAAAAAAAAGAAAAAAAGGAAAATTGTTGGGAATATCATTCTACTTATAGATTTCTGTAATCCTGAATTTCCTTTAAGCTTCCAAGTTTTCGACTCTCCCCTGAAGCCTTGATTACGGAGGTTAAAAACAGGACGAGAAAGAACAAAAACATCAAGGAATAAAAATGGAACTAACTTACCAAGGGAAGAGTTGTATTGTACGGAAACACGTTGTCAAGTACGTCAGCGATTAACGGATGAAGATGGCGTGCATATAGCAGAGTGCGCCTTATTCCTTGTTGGAAGGTTGCCAGCTCATGTTATTATTTTTAGTGATATGCCAATGCTGTGCAAATTTTGTAATTACCACCTCCCATTCGTCACTTAGTCATCCCCTTTTCGAAATTTAATTGCGGCTTTTTAAAATGAATAAACAGATTTTCAATAACCAGTCTCTACTTCATTTCTAGCTCCAAATGAGAGCTAGAATAGGAGTAGGTGGTTTTCAGTCAAAAATGGTGTAACTTTTCCATTCGCACCAACCGCTCGGTCTCCACACTGCTAAGGCACCCCACATTAAATGATAAAACAACATTTCTAGATCAGCAAACTGTTCGAACCGAACGTAAAAGTACACAAGAATGGCATAGGGAACGTGCCCTGGACATTGTTGTATGAGGAAAACTACACTTCGAATTAGTTTCCCAACAATGCTGTATTGTTGGTATGATGACACACTCGCGCCAAGTGAACTTTGTTTTGGGGAAATATTTTGTATGGGTTTTCTCAAGGTTCTCCAGTTTTCTTCTATTTTTTATCATTCTTTTATTATCATCCAACTCATAATCACAATCGCCCTTGACCTCAGCGCATTACGTGGGACGTTAAACTAAAAAGAAAACGACCCGATGAACTGGCAACAACGTTGCTTTTACATTTAACATAGGACACCTTGCCAATATAAAGCTCAACCGGATGATGTGATTGGAAAAATTTCACCATTTTAGATTTAAAAACCCATATTTCCAATATCTCACCTCTCTTTCCATTTTTTCATATCTTTATTCAGAACATAGTTACCGTATAGCCCCGGACTTTTGAGACCCTGTATATGAATAACTAGGTATGCAATAATTGCAAATTTGGAGCGAAGCGTTCCATCTTTATTCATAGAGTTTTTTAGTGCATCAGTTGTTCTTGTGAAGGAACATGACGTGTAAATATTTGAATTTGGCATATCAGCAAAACGCATAATGATTGTGAAAAATTGTTTCGTAGAACGAAATGAAAAGGTCTTCACCCTATTTCTAATGCTGGAAATTCTATTTTTCATTGTTTACAATGAGAATTCACGCGCCAAATGCTTTTCCAATGTTGAGTCTATGGGTACCCCGTTTTTCGATGATTATTCCTTGATAGTATGTCCGATCGGGACATGCGGCTCTCTACGATATTCAGCGCGCACACTCTCAAATCACCATGTAAAATTTGGTTGAGAACGGTTCAGGATCTCGGAGGAGTATCGGGAAAACGGAATGCCTAAGTTGAGTAAAGAGGAGGTTCGCTCCGATAATTCGTACACGCGCTATTAGTTCAATACTGTTCTCACATGATACAATCTTGTGAAAATCTTGAATAGAAATGGTTCATGAAACAGGTTGGTTACTGTGCTTTATTTGTACTAAGTACATATAATAAAATTTTAGCTGAGGTGTAATTTTGAATTCAAACAATACTTACTCTGAAGTTTAATTTGTTTGTTCTTTGTTGTAGGTTGTTATCGTTGAGTTACGGTCACCAAGTACTGACGAGGGAGATGTGGAGTCGTACTTTAGAGATGGAGAAAATGAGAAGACAACGAATTGCTGAACGGTTAAGCAAATAAGATAGTCTGGATGTCATTTCGTTTACTGTCCATCTGCGTTGTATTTATTCGATGAAGCCCAGCAACACAAAAAGGCGCATTTGCAGCTTGGAGTCAAACTACTTTTTAAGATAAAAAAAAAAAAAAATCTAAAACTGATATACAGTGTGATTTAAAAGTTCCCAAACTTTGAAATGAAATTCAAATTTCAAAGAATGTAGTAATACACAACATACATTACATACAGTAAATACTTACATTTTATATTAAAATAATTTCAATTAAAAATGGCCTCCATGAACTTCAAGACACAAATTGACTGGCGACACATGTTTTCAATGTATTAACTGAGGTGTATCTGACAGCTCTGATTACGTCGTACCGCAAATCCTTGAGCGTCCTGGGGTTGTTGTGTCCATGTTCTTTACAGAGCTTAATAAATAAATTAAAATCAGGCGGAGTTAACTCGAGATGAGGAAAGAGACGACAAATCTTCAGATATCCATCTGCCGTGGAAGGATTTGCGAATCATCATTATGCTCATTTTTGGTGTATGTATCAAGGTGTATGCAAAAGGGTTCGTCCTTTACGAGCTTAGACACAAACAAAAAAATAGCACCACAATTTGCAGGCGGCAATCATTGTGTTGCGAGAACTTTTTATTTCTTACTAGATCATATAATGTTGTTTTCCGTAGTATAGACATCCCAGGGAATTGGGAATTGCTGCTTAAAAATATTGAGCAGCATTTATACGATTTTGTTACAAAATACTCTTCTACCGAAACAGCTCTTTGTTCGTGCGTAAGGGTCATTGATGCCTGGTTTTCCTTCGTCTTTGACTTCTTGCCAACTCGAGTGTATGCACTGACACTTGGTGCTAATGTTTGGTGAAGAAAATATTTTCCAAGGTCTAAGCAAATATCTCAGCAACAATACTCGTATTTTTTTTCACATTTACAATTATTACATTTTATGTCGTATCAGATGACGTAATTGGTCTGTTATTACGTATTGTTTTTTTTCTTCTTTCTTTCAAATGGTGGAAATCCTTTTAATAAATTCGAACCGTTGTTTAATCAAATTTCTTTCAGAATTTGAGTAAAAAGTAAAATACTCAGTTGATAAATTAATGAAATAATCATTTTACAGATACGTGAAATATTTGAGTGTCCGATGTATGTCATTATTAGTTTTATTGTTATTAATGAAACATTTGTACCCAGTGTTAAAACTATTCTTTCTTTGTTAATGCTGTTAAAGTATTATTGACACTTAGTAAACGTACACTTTTCTTTATAAAGCTCAGTACTCTTGCCTGTAACTGTAGTATTAGGGTGTTCCAGGAGGAAGGGGTAATACTTCGGAAAATGGTATTATGGGTCATTCTAAGCAAAAATGTTCATATGAACACGGGTCCTAATCTCAACGGTTTGAGAGCTACAGGTTGTAAACCATTTTTGACTTCATGTTGCTTATTGCTCACCCTATATTTATTCTACAGAAGTGAGACACAGCGGATTTGAAATTGAAAGGTGATGGAATTTTCTTTCCATTTGTATGCAGCATGTTACAGTGTAGTCTTTGGAAGAGAAGTTATTGAGGGAAATTTGGGAATCAGTGTTGCCATCCAATTCCTTTACATAATCTTAACTTTCTCTCAATGACACCAAAGCCACATGTTGCATACCGTTGGAAAGGCAGTTTTATTGTCTTTCAAATCCACTATATTTCAGCTTTTTAGAATAACTACAGTGTGAGCAATACGCAGCATAGTCAAAAATGGTTCACAACCTGTAGCTCTCAAACCGTTGAGATTAGGACCAATGTTCATATGAACCATTTTGCTTAGAACCATCGATACTACCATTTCCCAAAATATTGCCCCTTCCTCCTGGGACACCCAAGGGCGTATATTCACTCTCGTGCTCAGATCTCATACATCCGTATCAAAATACAAGTACAAATACTTATCTACAAGTGTAAATAGAGATCATTTCAAGAGAGTTTTTGTGTGGTCTATATATAATTTTCACGTTTGCTTTGACATTGGCTGATTGGAGTTGAACATGTTTTTCAGCGCCAAGGTTGAACATCTCTTTTGCAGCGCCGAGACATCCTACGTATTGTGGGATCATTCCTGTGCAACCTTAAAGTTTTGATTTATTCCAAATGTTAGTGCCTTTATAGTATTCATTTCTGTATTTCGAGAGCTGTATGTAGTGTACAATAACATTAATATAGATAGTGAAATACAGTGAAATATATGAAGAGGCAGAGATAGTATATCTTCGAAAGCGAAACTACTTATTTGAGAATATTTTCTTTAAAAAATGTTTATTAATTGTGTATATATTTTTATATATAGTCGTACAATCCATGTAAAATCTAGTTTTTATATGAATATTTTTATTCGTACAATATAGCTTCATTTGTACTGTATTTGTGTTTTCTTTTCATACCTACATTTCAACATGTTACTAATATAGAATGTTATATTGGTTAGTACGATTTGTTATATTGGGTTGGAAAGACCAGAGTGAATGAAAACTACAATACAGATGTCAAAGTATTCTTTGGCTGGAGTCTGCGATCCGAGGAAGTCCTCAACCACTTGCAGCGCCCGAACATTACAGAGTTCTTCCCTGCCAAAAAGTGATCGAGGTCGTGGGCGAGGTGGTAGTCGGCTGGAGAGATGTCGAGAATAATGCGTAAGAAAGAGTTTTATACAGCAATGGAGTCAGCACAGTTCTTTGAACGATATTTGTGCTTGCATTGTCCTACGAGACCATGTCTTCACTTTTGCTGGATATTTAGGAACAAGTTTGCAGTGCATTTTTAAGTGTTCAGCACCGTAACGATCGCACATGGGTAGGTTGGGTTTCATCTTATATATGATGGATCACTACCACCGCCACCTGTGGGTGGAGGAGTGGATTTGGAAACAGTCATAGACGTTATCACAATATTGCGAGCGGTAGTGATTGTATTCAATGAGAAAAAACAAAAAAGCGGTGAGTAGTAGCCTTTTTGCTATTTCTCATAGTCATATACATTGTTTACGATCCAAGCACTATCCTGACCATTTACAATTCGTACTAAATCAATTTTTAATCAGAAATAACAATCCGGTGTAGGAAACCTTCCCTGTTATTTTGCACATTCAGAGAATTAGGCATTTTCAGACGGTGATCCATGACCGGCCGGAGGACGCTGTGGCTCAGTGGTAGATCGCTCTCCTTGCGTGGAGTCTTGAGATTCGATTCCAGCTCATGTCAAGGTAATTTGGTGGTGGACAAACACTATGTACTAGGGTTTTCTCGTTTTCTCCCACTCTTCATTCCACCATTTCAATTATCCTCCTCACAGTCTTCCGTTGCACCATTGCAAACGTGGGCCGTTAAAAGAGAAATGTCATTTCAGTTTGTTGACCGGCATTAGTTTATTTGCAGGGTTCCTATTGGTCAGGGAAGTCAGGGGGAAAAGACTGGAAATCAGGGAAAGTCAGGGAAACTTTATAAAATATATTTTCCTAGCATTAATTGTATACCAATTTCAGTTTAGCCAACCATTAATGATCACAGTATGGAATTGCTCAGATCTTTATGGGTGATAAGTTGAATGTATGTATGAGCAATTGATTATTATTTGTCTCTAGAATAAATGTTCTCATATATAAATATTCACCGTTATTTATTCATTATTTATAAGTCAGCGTCATCCGACACCTGTCATGAAAGTCAGGGAATTTCCTGCCAAAGTTCAGGGAAATAGATTTCTCCAGATCAGTAGGAGCTCTGATTTGGCACCATTGAGTCACTTTTCCCCCTTACTGGTTGCGCAGAGCTGCCACACAGTAGTAGTATTGTGTATGAAAGTGTACGAACACTTTTCCAATTCTGCCCCCACACTTGTAGTGGGGTGCTAATTTTTCGCACGAATCAACAGTGAACTCGTCGCTGGCACGAATCAACGGCGTATGGTGCGTTTATTCACCACTTCTGGTTCATATGCACTGTTGATGTTTTTCGCAGGTAAATGTGCACAATGTCCCATTTTGTACTCGTAAAGGAAAGCCAATTGGTATTATGTGTTCCCCGTTGTGCACTTTCACACTATATGTTCAATAACACGCTGCTTTGTGATTGGTTGACAGCATGGGCACTGCAGCGCCTTTTTTCTGAACATGTTGGAGTTTCTGAAATCGTATGCGTGATTTAGGTTTATACATTGGTTGCGTTACAGAAGATGGTTTCCCACCAGATATAAGAGGGACATTTGAATCGCACCAACCCAATAGATACAGTCAAATGAAATCTGTAAAAGCGCTTGTTTTTCCGTAAGTTGGCGAAAGTGCCACTTGACATTTTCGAAATGTCTCACAAGTGGCAATGAGAAGCAGTGTGTCATCACGGCAATCTAACAATGATGAGAGATGTCAAGCAGCCCTGCTTGCAGTGTGTAACAAAGATTCCTAACAAAGTTTAAGTGGCAATAATCTATTAAAATCCATCGTTTTTTGTTTGTTTGTTTGTTTGTTTAGTTTATTAAGCTAATGCGTGACTTGCGAAAGTAAGTTTGTGAGTGAACAAGAAAGTTATAAAATGGTGTAAGTTAAATGCGCACTTTCGGTCAGAACGACAAAGACTAATAAGAGTAGGACGTAGCAGCTGTTGGTACAACATTGTGGCAGACATGTATTCGTCAATAACTGAGAAAGTGATGAGATGATATTTATCTTAGATACATAAGCTTTCACGTGCGTAATTAGATAATGCTTTAGCTTCAGAGACGCTAGTTTGATTTCTAGCGGGAGTCATTCCTATCTCTCATTGAACTGCATAGTATACATAACATAATTTCAGGTCTGGAAATAAACTTCATAGATCTAAGAAGATAGGTTTAAACTAACACCGGATTAGTCAAAAGATATTTCAATACATGGGAGAAACAATCCACACATCACTGAACACAGAAAAGTTCAGTCCTTAAGAGGTCCTGTATTCAACATCGAATTCCTTGTGTTACTCGAGAAACATCAAAACGGTAATTTCTTGCCCTAAGCTACTCTGACTGCTCGCTGATTATTCTCCTATCAATTTCAAGGATTCGATGTTTCAGTTTTTAAGAGTAGTAAGCGACAAATGCTTCGTAAATACCTTCACAGATAAAAATTGCAAACAGTAAAGTGTTACAACTGAAGATGCTACAGACGATAAAAAAAATCTTTCAATCCAACGTCCAGGAAAGATGGCGTAGAGATATTTCGATCTCAACATGAAAGTGAGGCGGGGCACTACCTTGCATAAAACTCGTCAGTCGAAATAGTTTTAGAGCATATTCAGCAATAAAATTCCTGGTACTGTTTTCCAAAACGGATAGTTCCATGCACTTGGCTGAGACCATCATGACCCGTTGGTTAAATAAATAATAAAAAAGTACTCCAACATTCCTAAATTTAAAGTTCGAACTTTCCTGGATGGTTGCCAGAGTGCAAAAGTGCAGTAACATAAATTTATGTGGTATCGAAGAACACGTTACTTTTTTTTTTTTAATTACGTAAGTCTATGCTTTTTCTTTGTTTTTCTAGGGCTCTGTTCAAGCGCATCTTGGATACGCTTGAGACAATGAACGTCCAATGCTTTTTCCTTTGTATATAAAAACATCTTCAATTTGTAACACTACTTCTAAATGTGCGTACGACGAGACGGCATACCAACATTTGTTGAATCGAGGACGAAATTTGTGTTGTATTTGTCCATTGTATCCATTCTTCGTAAGTTGCAGCATAGGAAACCACTTGTGGTGTGATGTCGCCATTTACCTGAAACGAAAACAACTATGCCATCAGTACACGAATGGAAACCACACTTGTACAACTGTTTCGTAACTTTTAGAGTGTATGTTATGTTTTGTCAATTTTAAAAACATAAATTAACACCAAGATAATTAAAGTAGTGAAGAAGGATAACTGTCATTGACTTGAAATAGCTTGTATCTTTCGGTAGTAATAAAAGAAAAAAAAAAGTTAGATGCATCTTTTCTTTTTACTGTATACAAATATATAAAAAATACTAGTAAACATTGACATATTGATTATGGATAAATGACCTGCACGGAGGGAGACCTCCTCGCATATGAACTCCTCGTCTAATTGTTTCCTTTTCTATAACAAAGGTTTTAACTTACGGAATAAATTGAGAAGGTAAAACAACCTTTTTCATCATCGTTGTAGAATAGTGATATGACTATGACTATATGAGTCCTTCTGAGAAACAATACCAATGTGAACGAGCCTCAATCCGTTCTTCCTCCCTTGTTTATCTTGCTACCCTTTAAATATATATCTTGTTTGTCCTTTCACCTGTTGTATTTTCTCTTGAATTTATTTTTGTTTCTGACCTTCAATATCCTTTGTAGTCTTTGCTTCCTGGAAAATGAAAATTGCCTGTTTTCCAGAAAGCATCTCTTAAGTTATTTTTACAATTGTATACTAAAAATTTTTAATACACATCCAATAGTCTAAAATCATATCATACAACAAAACTGAACATCGCATGGTTCAGTTGTACGTGAACAAAAGTATTCTGTTCAAGTGATGTACGAATTTTCCTTAGAAATAACTTTTTGAGTTATCGTGCTTTATGATGAACAAGGCATTTGGTGCATATTGTACGTAGTTGGGCCATGACATTTACATACTAGCAATGCTCTCGTCGCTTCAGACCGTGTATTATTATTATTATTCCCAACTTAAAAGACAATCAAACGATAATCCAAGTTACAGTATATTGCATTTTAAGCTCTCATTTAACCGTAATGGATGGAGTAAGTTTGATGCTTGATTTGTTACCGTTAGGTTCCAAATAAATTGGCTGCATATGCAACTTAAGTGGCTAAGTTTCATGTTGATCTATGTATACAGTATTACAGTGGAATAAACAGTTGTACTGTTATTGTAAATTTCCGAAAGAAGAAACTAAGAATGCACAGGCAAAGGGTAAGGAGACCTATTTTATGAAAATAAATATGAATTCTATACTAGCACAGTGGTTCTCAACAGGTATGTCACGCAGTCCCATAAGGTGTGTCGCAGGATTTTAAAATCTAAAAATCAGTACACATTGACTAGTTAAAGTCAGTTTTGAGATAGACTGTACCAGTCAGCGCCTCCAGCGACAGCAACAATGCTTAGTAATAAATAGAGTCACTATTACCTGACCAGGATAGCAGTGCGGTTTTGGGATGATGGCGCTGCTGTTGTGTTGGGAACCGGTCAAAACCCCCACACTCAAGAAATGTCAAAACGCCCACACAAACGGTCATAACCCCCACACAAATTGACAAATCTCCCAAACGCACGATCGGTCAAACCCCCATAGCCAAAACCCCCACACTGGTAGTCGGTCATAACCTCCAACGGTCATAACTCCCACATAAATGGACAAAACAGCCACACATAGCAACGGTCACAATCCCCACATAAACGGACAAAACCCCCACACAAATGGACAAAACTCCCACATGCAGAAATAGTCACAACTGCCACATAAATTGACAAAACCCCATACTCATGTATTGCCCTTGTACTTTTTAATAACATTTTTTATTCCACTTAAACTGATGTTGCAACTATTCTTCTTGGGCGTCATAAAGAGCCGCAACAAAGACGTGAAATGACGATCATTTCAGAGTGTGGGGGATTTGTCCGATTTTGTGGGAGTTTTGTCCATTTATGTGGGGATTATGACCGATTGTGTGGGCGTTTTGACATTTCTTGAGTGTGGGGGTTTTGGCTGTGGGGGTTTTGACCGTTCGTGCGTTTGGGAGATTTGTCCATTTGTGTGGGGGTTATGACCGTTTGTGTGGGTGTTTTGACATTTCTTGAGTGTGGGGGTTTTGACCTAGACCCGTTGTGTTTACATCAGTTTCTTGGCAAGCGCGGTGGGACAGGGGAGTGGAGAGTTTCACTTTACAGTGTATCCAACGGTTTTTAAAAGTTGCAGTTTGGATATTATGCATAGCCTAATCTCTTTCCGCTTAATAAAGAACGCCGTAAGTTATGTGGTTGTAGTGAACCATTCCTGCAATAATGCAGATGCATTGCGAATAGTGATATATGAATGGAAATTACCAATTTAAGAACAACATAGCACAATTGACAATTCAGTGAGCTTCTACCGTGTATTAAGCAGATTGTAAGATTGTAAGAATATAAGAATATAAGCAGAATATAAAAATTACGTTTTATTCGATGTCATTATAAAACAGGAGCAGTCTGTAAAACGCTGCTCTCTAGTTCGCAAGTTAATATGGAGGCTGTATTTTTGTTGTAGTTGTTTATTTGCTTGTTGCTTAAGATGTTCTGCAAATAACTTTTGAAACTGTTTGTCTTAACTTTAGCCAGGGGCGGATCCAGGCTGAATGTTTGGGGGGCGGTCGTTCGAAGTCAAATCAAGGTAAGACTGTATTGCAAAGAAAAAAAAGTAAAACAACTTTAGAAAAGGAGAAGTAGCCATTGTCTGCAATTTCTAGAACGGAAATGACCACCTGCAATTTCGAAGGTGGACATTTTTTTAAAGCAAGGACGCCAATGTAAGTAATTTCTTGCAATTTATTGCTTTATTTGATTTCTGCAACGTAAAACAACAACAAAAAAAGTAAGGCCTACTTATTTTAGGTTTTATTTTACATTTATAATACAAAGGTGAAAAATCTTAGGTTTTATTTTAAAATAAAAAGCACCCTATTCTGGGGGGCAATCTCCCCGATCGCCCCGCCCCTTGGATCTGCCCGTGACTTGAGCATATGCATGGAGTGGTTTATTATAAACAGAACAAAAAGAACTGTGATGTATTGATTACAAGTAATCCGGTTAGAAACACTGCTGCTTGTATTTTAGTTCCAAAATCGGCCGCCCGCACTCGTTCGCTGGTCAGGTAATACTTCATAAAAATTTATAGTGTTGCACTACTGTAATTCGTTATTATTAATAAGATATCAAGTAAGTGTGTCGCAGTCTCATGGGCGTTCAGTAAATGTGTCACCAGACAAAAGAGGTTGAGAACCACTGTACTAGCATAGGCCTATGCCTTCTTACCGCCCTTTCACATTATCCGGCGATTTGCCGGATTCGTTTTGGGCGAATTGCCGGACAAGGTAGAAAGACATTGCCAGCAATGAAGCTCTTCACATATGCGCGGCGGTCAGCGGACATTTATCCGGCGAGCAAAAACAGCCGGATCTTCCTGCTAGAATCCGGCGCGGCAAATTGCCGTGTATAACCAAGCGGGACATTACAAGCAATGAAGCTCTTCACATATACGCGGCAAACTACCGGATGGGTGTTGGATGAGGAAGCAAGTGTTGCCAGGAAAGAGTAGAGAGTGGCTGCGATAATATAGATACGTGTGTTTTACGTATATACAGTATATATATGTGTGTGGAGTGTGTTTGTGTATGTGGTTATGTTCTAGCCCAGTACACCTGGAGTAATTTTAACCAAACTTGTTACATACAATATATGGGAAAAGATGACATGTGAAAATAATCAAAAACGACCGATACTACCGAAGTGTCGAATCCATAAGTCGTTGATTAAGGAGTCCAAATCAATATAAATTATTTTTTTCTATGTAATAGAAGGTTGGGAGAAATAAATGTCCGGGTAGCACTGGACAAATGAGCTTGTAATTCTATAAATTTGTGGTACCCCAAAATTGAAATATACACTATCAAATATTTCAGCAATATTATATATTTAGTAATAATACCTTTATGTACTTTGGCAAAGCAAGAGAGAATTCATGATGTGATATTTGATAAATATACCGTACCTTATATATTTTATAATTATCTTTAACACTTCTATGGTTGTAATTTCTTGAATAGTCCTTTAAATACAGGGACTAGAGCAGTGTCTTAAAGAGACTTTAGGCAATAGTCGGAACGCTTAAGATAAAAGAATAAACCCGAAATATAATAATAATAATAATAATAATAATAATAATAATAATAATAATAATAATAATAATAATAATAATAATAATAATGCCTACAGATTAGCCTTGGGCTCAGTGGTTGTGTTGACTTGGGATTCTGGCAGTGACGGATGTAGCTCTGGACCGGGGGGCCTAGGCCCCACCAGTTTTCAGGGTGGCGAAAATAATTTAATCTATTATATATATTTTTGAAACTTTATAGTAAACTCATGATATACTTCTCATAGTCTGGGGTCTGGCAGCCTCCCAGTTTTTACCTTCTAGGTCTGCCACTGGATTCTGGGGTAGATCTCAACCATCGACTATCTTGAAAGGACTTTTATCCTGGTTTTCCCAGTCACAACAGGTGAATACCGGGATCGTATTTTAAATATCCAGAACCTGACCGCTATTTTGCTCAAGTCTATCAATTGTAGAAACAGTATAGAAAAATCTCCTTCAAGATACCACTTCTCTCTCTCTCTTAAAAAAGAAAAAAAAGACCCATATGTGTTTCTGACTTTTTTTCTGTCTATCTTAGCAAGGCGAGTAGAAGACACTTCTTGCATCTGTCAATTGCAACCACCACAATACGACAAGAGTCGCAAGATTTTATTTCTTCAGTTGCACAGCAACCCTGCTCGGATATTTTTCATCCACGGCAAAACGCCGGATAATGTGAAAGAAGCCTTAACCTACCAGCCACACTGAAACCAAAAATCGGCAGAAAGAACTCTCCTATTTGAGAAGTTAATAAATTCAAAACAAAAGATTCTGAATTTTATTATTATTTCTGGAAAGTACATAAAATGCAGTTTTAAATCAACATGTTTTAACCAAAATATCACTCAAGTGGTGATCTCCATTATGTGGAATGAACGTTGTTTCTACGGGTGACCCGCCACTTTTTCTAAAATATTTTTAACAAAGTCACAATGGTTCAAATCACGCCATGGTGTACACTGAAAGAGGTACGTAGATCGCTATTTGACGACACGCCGCTCCCCGACCGAAGGTATGCACCTTCCAAAATCAAGTTATTTCTGCCTCACCCTGTAGAACTTTCGGAGTGAGTGGCGTACGCAAACGGGAAGATATACAAAAATCACACTTGTCCTGAAAGAAAGAGATTGAGTGCTTAAACCTCTCTTAATGAAATTCTGTGTACGCCATTGTTCGGAATCTTGCACTTTTCCAGTCACTGCAAGTGACAAAATTAGCTGACTCATTCATTAAGTATTCCTTATTCAGAAATTATCATTAAATGATTACGGTGGAATGGACTTAGGTACCAGCTCACATCAACTCAAAGCAAATTTGCTATTTAGTTTGCGATGATCAACGCACTTATAAACGCTTTTGGTATTTCTTGCGTTGGGATCTTCGAAAACTGGTACGTAATAAGGCCCGGAGCATTTTTAAAAATTTACATAGAATAGAATCTGAACCGACAAAAATTAATAAAATAGTTTAATTTAAATGGACATTAATTGAGTTGAGTTGAGTTTGAGTTTAACGTCCCTTTCAGCAGCGAGGCTATATGAGACAGGATCTAGTGATTAACATGGAATCCGAACCACATTAGCTCCCGCCGGGAATTGAACCCAGTCTTGCCACGCTAAACGCGCGTGCGCTTTATGTAGTTCAGGGCGAGGAGCCTATTTTGTTTTAAAGACCACATTGACTTTGCCCAATCCCCAATATGGCCCGGGGCACGTTGGCTCAGTGGTGGTGTGGGATCCCTAGTTCGATCGTCGGATGTTAAAGATTTCATTTTTTTTTTCAAGAAGGCCGCAATGATAATGTGAAATAGGTGTGACTTTCAGATGTATTACAGTGATTCGTTACATGGTTACATTAATTAAATGGACTTCAGTTTAACGTCCCACGATTCTGCCTTTTGGGCTAAGGGAGACGATGATTTAAGTAAGTGAATGATGATGGAAGAATCGGTGGAATTATAATGTGGGAGTAAACGGAAGTACGCCAAGAAAACCCAGGGACACGATGTTGTCCACAAATGTACTGGAGCGAGGATCGAACCAGAGAACCCACGCACCAGAGGTAAATACTCTACCACTGTACTCCCCATAGTTACATTAATAATTTATCTGAAAATGTATAACATATTAAGAGTCTTCATCCCGGCGAAATTAAAGTACCGCTAATTTTACAGTAATTATGTGATATCTTCAAACAGATAAAAGATAATTGAAATATGGAACAAGAGCGCCCTAGACAACATTATTTTGCGTGAGGTACCGTTATCACAAGTCACCTAGCGCCTTTCCGCTTTCAGCTGTTTAGAAACGCGAAAATAAATGCCGATTTTCAAAATGGCTCGAAATCGAAAGCAGATAAGTGAGTCGTGATAACGGTTTTCCATGTAAAATAATATTGTCTAGCAAGCTCTTGTCCCACATTTCCATTATCTTTTATCTATTTGAAGATATAACATAATTACTGTAAAATTAGCGGTATTTTAATTTCGCAGGAATGAAGACTCTTAAGAATATAAGAAAATTTATCATTCACTTACTTTTTTTACTCACCTCGTATATTTACTTATTTCTACTCTATATTCTTTATATAGTGTAGCATTCTTTACAAGAGATTCGGAAGGCCGCACTTTATGACTCTGAAGACCACTGATTCCCCATCCCTGATCTAGGAAAAATCATGTAATATTTGTTTGAAAAAGGCGCTTTGTCAAATTGAACGATTCTGAAGGGTTTGTAATATGTTCGGCGACGGACATTAAAGAAAAAAGAAAGAGGAAAAAAGAGAAAGAAAGATAAAACGTATCCTTAAAGAAAATGGACATTGATGATCGGGTATGCAATAACGTATTGCGCTTCACCTACAAAAAAGGGAAATTATGTATATAAATAATGTATGGAAGACACCATCGGGAAGTGTTATATCGGGTTGACATCAAAACGAAATCTTCCTCTTTCTCTCTCTCACTCACTGACACACATATACATATCAACAGAATTCTAGAAAGAATGAGAAGAAGAAGATAAAAAGCGGCCTGCTGTAGCCACAAATTGAATCGGGAGGACAGAATCGACTTAGATGTTCGTGGCGAAGACTGGCTCTCAAGGGAACTGTCCCTTCCCTAGCCTACTTTTTTCTTCTTTATATTTTCTTAGCACAAGAACGAAAGCCAGTTGAAGGGAAGAAAATCGAAGGAAAGTACGATCAGAAAGAAAGATCGATAGTCCCTAAATATTGTGAACGTATGAGTAGTAAGTAAGTCACTTAAAACACAAGTAAACTTTAAATTATGGATTTGATCATTTTTGCAAATGGCATGCTCCCGTAATCCAAGTAGTCCATATTCTGATCCTATGTTCTATTGTCGGTTGGTATTCAGAATATTTTTTTTTTTTCAAAACCTTCTATTTCTGACCAGAAGAGTGTTTGGTTTTTCTCCGGAAACCGATTCCGTTTCTCAGAAATAGTTTTTGTTGTTTTTCGGTTTTTGAAAACCGAACCTGTGTCGGTGGAAAACCGAACCGATTTGTGGAGAAAACAAACTGGTTTCGGTGAAAAACCGAACCGGGTTTTGGAGAAAATCAAAATGTCGGATATCGGTTTTTGTAGAAACGGTTTCTGTTTTTTACTAAAATAACGGGTTTGCCCTTCCCTAATTTCACTTAAAGCTAGTTTATTAATAACTAGGGAATTATGTGTAATACCTCTAATCTTTGTTTCTACGTTAATTCTTGCAGTTTTTTTGGAACCATCTTGGCTAGCAATCGATTTTGTGACTCACAATCCAAGATTGCGCTGGCTAATTTGTTTTGTATTAATACTGTCATTAGAACAAAATCGTAGTTAATTATAATAGAGGGTATTACTATTACCATTCTTTTGGGCATATTTTTGGTATCTGCGAACGTATCCCCTACATTCTTATATTTTACATGTTTAAATGATATTTAACTAACAACTACCTGCGGAATAATAAAAAAAAGTGACCATAGAAACAGCGCCGTAACTTAGATTTTTTTCTGGAGGGGCAAGCATTAATATTTGGGCCCTGCCACAAAATTCGAAAATAGGCTCCTTTTCCATCTTTTTCTTACTCTTCGTGGGCCCCTCGGAGCCTGTGGGCCTCCCCTGTCCCCTGGGCCCATTCCATACATGACAAATTAATTAAGGGGACAATATTGACAAATCTCAAAGCCATACAAAGAAATATTATTTCTAGGACCCCTAATAGTAGACATTTTTTTGAAATGGGGCTCACGATTTATTTTTATTTTATTTACCTTTTGTGTGCTGTTTTGTTTATGTAATGTAGTGAACGTGTTTGATACTTCATTTATAATTTCATGTTCGTATCGTATATGGAGTAAGAAAATTTTGTCTTAAAGTGGGCCCCCCTCGAACGGCGCGAAGCTTGCCTGGAGGGGAGCAGTTGCCCCTCCTGCCCCCCACAAGTTACGACTCTGCAAAGAAAGAACACAGATAAGTTGGCGTTTCTTGAGATTGATAAGGTTTGGTATTGTTGAGGCTGATTTACTGGAACGTATGACGCTTGTTGAGTTTGAAGGAAGGATGTTTAAGGACAAAAATTACAATTTCTGGATAATTGAATTCTTGTGATAAAAGATTCTAGAATCTTGATCACGTCTTTTTACTCTTTTGATTATAATCGTTGTTATGATAATACTTTACATTGTCTTTTAAGTTTCTAAAATGCTAACTTTTGGTTTATTTGCTTTTTGTTGTCATACGCCTTATTTCCCGGTTATTATTATTATTATTATTATTATTATTATTATTATTATTATTACTTGCTGGTGTAACTATTCAATTTTACCTGTATCACTAGTGTCTGAAACATGCTGATTTCTATTTTATACTGATTTTTGCTTTCCTCCTGATGACATATGCTTTTTCTCACTGACACATACTTTTCTCATCTGTCATCAATCGAATCGGAATCTGAAGATTCAGCGGTTTCTTTGTTTTTCAACATTGGAATTGTATATTTCCAAAATTGCAAATTACTTGCTTCTCTTTGTTCCTTTGCTTTCTATTTGCTTTAGTTTTTTTTCCGATTTTTACCAAAGCCGGAAGTAATTCTCCAACATTTTTAAACGTTTGCGCTCCTAGAGCCTTTCTATTTGAACTGTGCCCCTTCTAGTGCTACTATCGATGTGTGTGTATTCCTGTACGCATTTTCGCAGATCCCAAGAGCTTTAGATATTCTCTGATCTGATTGGCCGATACAGATACGACATCACGAGTTGTTGGTGCTTGTGGCCGAGTGAGCTAGCGCAACATGCTAATAAGGAAAATCGTTTTTGGCGTGGGCTTAAACCCTGCCTCCTGCCTAAGAAGTTCTTTTTTTATTATTTTTAAATTTTTTTATAACACTTCTTTTGTTAAAATAATATTAAAAATAATATTCAGAAAGTGATTTAACGATTATTTTTTAAAATTTTCATTAAACTTCTTTCATTAAAATAAGTTTGTGCTATACAGATCGAAAGTGATTTAACGATTATTTTTTAAAATGTCCATTAAACTTCTTTCATTAAAATAAGTTTGCCCTTGTACTATACAGATCCATAGCAAAAGCAGTAGTAGTAGTAGTTATAGTAGGTGACGTCATTGGTACGTGGTCAATAAAAATGCTACGTCAGCCATGTTTTGGATGAACCTCTTGGGATCGCCGAAAATGCTTTCTGTACCTCCCTCGAAAGAAGAGGAACAAGTCGCTGCGGCCGAGATCTTTCAATTGTTGGATGCCGAAGCGTTGCCACAATTAATTAGTTCACGGATTTCGCTGTGCTCTGTCTTGTTGGCCATTCTAAGTAGTCTACAATCTTCACTCAAGACCAAATGATTGAATGACAAATTGGCAACACAGCTGAGGTCATTCAAGTCTTTTCCGTAAGCAAAGGGGGGATTTCCTCCGTCAGAGGGCGGCGGGGGTGGGTCGGAAGTATAGTTCACATAGTTTCCGAGGGTATACCTGAGATAAATAGGCTTTACCCGTTCTAATAAATATCACTGTAAGGCGAAAACTATAAGACCGGTAACTTTTTCGTCTGCTAAAGTGTCATCAAAACGTTTGCTTAATAACAACATATAAACGAAATTAGTCACCGACACAACTGGGCGTTGAACACGTTCCCTTAATTGATCTACTGTGTATTCAACTTGTATACTTGTCCGACTCCTCGTCGCTTTCCCTGATTAAAAGAAACCAAATAGGAGAAAAGAAACACATATCAAAACTGCATCTACCTAAAAGTGCTTGATTACAGAAGAACAAGTTGCTAGACGTAAAAAAGTCATCAAATCGTCTTTCTAAAATCATCAATCAATTGTTGTCTTTCCTCTTGCAAGCCCAATCCCCTAGATTTAGCGACTTTTCCTCCAAATTGTCAACACTATGTGGAACAGGTCCGTAGCTGTACGGTGCTAAGGAGTGGCTAGGAGGACTTAGCAATCACTATAGCCAGCTTCATCCCCTCCCCGCACCCAACGTGAGACTTTCAGTTGGTTATTTTGTTAAATACATATGTTAAAAATAATTAAGCAGTCGAGAATGTAAGGTGGAAAGAAGCTATAGCATTATCACAGACTACTTAAATAATAAATAAAATAAAGGAAATCTTTGAGATATACGTCCGACGTTTATGCCGGGTAGGCTACAGGAGACGATGATGATGAGAAATGAATCAAATTGTGGAATGAAGAAAGTGGAGGAAACGGGAGAACCCCGAGGAAACCCACGCACATGGTGTTTGTCCACCACAAAGTTCACGTGGCGCGAGCTGGGATCGAATCAGGGACCCCACGCACCAGAAGTGAATGCTCTACTACTTTTTTAAAAGTTAACTGAACCACCGAACGTGCCTCAGTAACTTACTTTATCTAGTTATACTTGATTTGCCTTACGTGCTTTACTCGTTTAACTGGCTTTTCCAATCACCTAGAACGACAGGGACACGAACACAGAAACATCGAACATAGTTAAATTAACAAAGGTTCTCCCATCAGGAATCGAACCAAAGTTAAATTAACAAAGGTTCTCCCATCAGGAATCGAACCAAAGACCCAGTACACCAAAGGCGTGCCAGCCCGTTAGACCAGCTGGGAGGGCTACCACTGAGCCACGGTGGCCCAAATAATAAATAAATAAACGCTTTTGTGGTGTTCCTTGATATTGGTTATAGTCCATTCAGTATTAATTTCTGTTTCTTTCTTTTCGAACAAATCGGAATGGCTATAGGCCGGTGTCTTTATTGAAGGTCTCACAAAATAATACTTTTTTCCCTCTTAAATGCTTCTTTCGCCGTTCCTAACCTCGCTTTTATTTGACATGTGTACTTCTTAGTTTCATTAATAGCACTAGACACTACTCAAACAATATAAACTAGTCACGTGTCCAGTGGTGCCCACCCCCCCTTATGTCCATGACGCACCCTCCCAATTGTCTATCCGTAGGTGTTCTTCCATGAAAAAATCTTTTTTTCGATTAATTTTTATACCCCCTCAAACATATTTATATAGATTTTTAACCCCCCCAAATATTTCAATGAGCCCCCCTCTGTGGGCACCCCTGCGTGTCCTACTTTCACCCGTCCTACTTATGTATTTCATACAGATCGAATCGTTCCAACCAATATACTGGCAGAGGTAATTTTTAATTAGCGCCCTGCGATCTTACCCTAGCAAGAAAAAGTAAAAATGAACATGCAATATTGATACTAGTAAACATTTGGACGAATTTTGAAATGTATAAAATAAATAGTTTTCATAATATTTTGGAAAGAAATATGCCATATTATTATATAGGGAAATCCCATCGAATTCCGGGTGTTGGAGACAGCTTTAATGTGTCCTTTTTAAAATTCTCAACAGTACTGACACAACTACCAATGATTATGGTGTACAGCAACTTCCACCATTCCGATGTCGTTCTTCGGGTTTTAGTTAAGGTGATAAAGAGTGCATGTTATAGGCATTTTATTACTCATTTCGAAACTAAACTTCTTAAGTGTTTCATTACGACAATTTTCTGTAAGTATGAATTGCAAGGGATTTCGCATTATCTCCTCAAATAATTATTATTACACCTGAAAGAGAAAAAAACGCGTAAATGATCAAGCTTTTCCAGGAACAACGACCGTAAAAACAGTTATTGCAGCCAAGGTAGAATCGTCTAGGATTACAGAACAAGAATTATTTCTTAGTAAACACGTTCTGTCAACAATTCATTTAATCCTTCAGAAAAAGCAAAAAAGAAAAATGTTTTTATTCGAGGGAAAGCAAAAAGACAGTGAAGAAATTAATTCCTCTTTATTCCCTAAGAAAAAGCTATTTCATTAATTATATAGTTTTATAGTGAAATTTTCGTAATGCAACAATACCTTGTTCTACTTTTTGCCTCAATGGGAGACAAATAAAAACAAAAAGCAATGACACGTGTACATCACAAGAATAAGTTTGGTTTGTATAGCATTAATATCTTCCTCAATTAATATCACTACTAGAGTGCTTCTACTTTCGGATTTTGCAGAGAGAGAGTAGAGTATTAGTGGAATATTTTGGGGACGTTTAATTACAATTACAGAAAAATTGATTCTCGTTTCCTATTACCGTTTTTACTCTATGTTAACCGTTAAAACCGGAAGCGATTGGTTTCTGCTACTTCCGGTTTGAATATATCTATGGTTAAGAGGGAAGTGATACCTATTCTGATAATGCTTAATATATTCCAAATAGCAGCTTCTCGCACTTATCGTTTTTGCTCTATGTTGATCAATGTTGAAACCGGAAGTTGTAGTGGATTTCGATCACTTCCGGTTTTAGTAAAGAGATAAGAATGAAGACGAAATATATTATTTGGACGCTTCTTCGACTGCAAGAAACTAAAAGGTGTCCACATGAAACCTCCATGACTACAAATATTAATTGCATGGGAACTATTAGTGCTAGAGAATAACGGTTTGCGGTATCTTGAAGAACAACTCAAAAAGTTTTTTGTTGTTGATTGTTAATTGTTTTTATTTGTTGCAGGTGTTCAGTAACAAAGTTTATATGAATTCTTGTTATTTGTTGCAGGTGTTCATGAACAAAGATGACAACACAAGAGAGAGCGCAGTGTGTGGTGTGGTTGGCTTAGGAACTTCAGATGAAAGTACCAACGGGACCCACCGGACGTCAAGACCATTAAAACATGGTTTGAAAGTTTTTTTTTAGCCATGGGGAGTGTGAACCGACAGCCTGACTCAGGCAAAGCACGAACGTCTGAGGAAACTGTGGATGAGGTCAGGGAGGCCTTCACTAGAAGCCCAACAAACTCAGTTCACAGAGCATCATGCGAGCTGAACATCCCACGTTCAACGGTCCATAAGGTGCTCTATAAAAGATTGCGTATATATGCATGATATAAGGTGCAAATCGTTCAGGCTCTACAGCCAGATGACCTACCAAAGCGAACCAGGTTTGCGATGGAGATTCTGGAACGGATCGAGGATGATCCTGATTACTTGCGGAGGGTGATTTTCAGTGATGACGCACCCTTCCACATTAGGCAAGGTGAATCGTTACAATGTGTGCATTTGAGGTTCAGAACCCCCATAATTATTAATGAATATGTCAGAGATAGCGTGAATGTGTGGTGTGCTTTGGGACGCGAAAGAATTATCGGACCATTTTTCTTCACGGAGCACACAATAACTGGTCGCATTTATCTGGACATGCTTGAAAACTTTGCTTTTCCACAGCTACTCCCTTTGCAACCAAACGTGATAGTCCAATAAATGGTGCCCCACTGCACTGGTGTTTAGATGTTCATATGACTTTACACCGAACGTTTCAACAGTGATGGATTGGACGCGAGGGGCCTACACCTTGGCCACTGCGATCTCCCTACATAACTCCTATGAGACTATGTCAAAGATAGAGTCTACGCCACACCTGTACGTGATATTCCTGCTCTTCGTCAAAAAATTGAAGAAACCATCAACTCGATCACATCGGATATGCTACACAACGCATGGCGGGAGATCTATATCGACTGGACATTCTAAGAGCTACTAACGGAGCTCGTATAGAAGTGTGTATATATAGACAAAAAACTCTTGAAGTTGCTCTTCAAGATGCCACAAACCGTTATTCGCTTGCACTAATACTTTTTATGCAATTAATATTTGTAAGGGATTTTTCACGTGGACACCCTGTATTTCTCTCTATTGCCGTTTTTCCTTTATCGTGACCAATGTTAAAACTGAAAATGGTTGATTTCTATTACTTCTGCTTTAAATGGTATCTTCATCAACGAACTTCTATGTCTGTGCCTTCACATTCTACCATCAGGTCCAAATTTATGATGATCCATCAGGTAGTTCTTAACATTTTTTGTATCTCGAACAGACGCGGACACACTCACATACGGACAAGCAGGCTAGGTAGAAAATACTTTTGCAATATAAACTTTTAAACAAGAAATAATAGTATGTTGAAAATAAAAGAAATTGTAATTTGAATTACTAGATAGGATTACCATAAATATGGTAAAATGTGGGGTCAAAAATAGACTTTTATACTTTCGCCTTTGGCACTGGTAAAGAAAATGTGCATTTTAAAGTATTGGATACTACAATTTTTTCTTCCTTCCTTTGGACAACGCTCTACTAAGAAAATGACGACATTTTAAAATGTATATTTATGCCATTGAGTCAGTAAACACAAAATGTTTTTCCTCCTTTTTTTCTTTTATATATAAAAAAGGTCTTTAGTCAAGAATTTGTGAGAAAGAGATGTCTTAGTGAATAAAAAGTAAGGTAATACAGTGCGTATGATCCATCCATTGAAGTCTCTGTTTAAGGCTCATCAACCATAATTTTCCTCGAGAATGAACCCGCTAGATGGCGTGCATAATGCGTCGGCCCACGGACCGTAACTCCCAGCTGGATTACAGACGGAAAAGAACTAGTTAACGAGAATAAGATGACGTTGTAAGGAAGGGAGGGAGACTCATAAGAAGAGAGGAACAATTCTTTTTATAAGATGGAGGAGATGATAATTCTTAGTGCCAGAGGAAATCGAGAACATCTCTTCTTTTTAACCACAAAGTGGCGAGACAAACTTGGGTAGAAATGTCTTTATTTGAAATGTTTTATTTGCATGGAGTCTTTTAATCTTACCATGAGATTTAAACTTGTATTCTTCTTATCAGTTCATATATCTTAGCATTTCTTGGAATATTTCTTTTCATCCTTAATGAAAATAAGCCTCACACTGTCTTATTTAGTTTTATTTGAAACAATTCTGATTTTATTTCAGTCTCGTCTGCCTAAGAGAAAATGAGTGTTTATGTGTATATTTCTTCGAAATAACAGTTTTGCGCAGTATTTTCTTTCGTTTAAAGGGGGCATGGCGAATCAGTAATTCCCGCTAGAGCCTGCCTTACTAAAAGCAATACAACATTTACCATTTTTCTTTTGCTTGTTTATTCATAAGTGAAAGAAGACAATGAAAGGAAACTTACCACAATCATAGATAATGTTATTCTACAACAGAAAATATGAACCTGAAGAGCTTTCAGTGTTGCCATCCATACAAATTACATTGTTGCCATCCATACAAATTACAGTGTTGCCAGAATAACAATTCCCCCAAAATCTAAGTTAAAGCAGCGACTCAACTGCGTTTGATTACGTATCATATTGTCTTGAATCCTGTGAACTACTTTTTAAATAATAGTTGTATTTAGTTTGTAATAAACAAAATAGTTTTAACATACAGTTATTAAAACTAAATAATATTATTTAAAATGTAGTTCGCAGGATACCAAAAAACATGATACGTAATTAAATGCAGCTGAGTTCGTTCCTCTAGTCGCTGCCTTAATTTAGATTTTGGAATCATTGTTATTCTAGTGACATTGTAATTTCTACGGATGGCAACACTGAAAATTCTTCAGGCTCAAATTTTCTGTTGTAAAATATCTATGATTGTGGTAAGTGGCATTTCATTATCTCCTTTCACTTATAAATAAGTAAGCAAAAGAAAAATGGTAAATTTTGTATTATTTTTAGTAAGACAGGTTGTAATGAGGCGAAACTTTTCCTCGTTATTTCTGTGACCATATCCCTGTTGAGTATGATAAAAGTTCAAGAAAGAATTAAACAAGACACAGAAGTACAACGCCTGTTCGGAAAGTTATGTTACTAAGTATGAAGAAAATTTTTGTTTACATAATAATAACAATAATAATAATAATACATGTACATTCAAATTCTTTAAAATATTGTCCTGTGTCGATATATCTGGAAGGCCTGTCCAGGAAGGCATTTAAAGCCATTTCATGTCGTCAGTTGTTCTGTAACGATGTCCTTTCAGGGCAGATTTCAAACGGGAAAACAAAACGAAGTCTGCGGGAGCCAAGTCGGGACTGCAGGTTAGCTGGGACAGCGTTTTTACGTTAGACTTGGACAGGTAGCTTGGTCACGACGAATGCAGTGTGGGATGGCGCGTTGTCATGATGAAGTTTCCAATCGCTGCCGATGTCTGATCTGTCGCGCCAGATCTTTGATCTCAGTCTCTTGAGGACTTCTATGTAAAATTTAGTTACTGTTTCTCCCAGGATGTACAAATTCGCGGTGGACGATCCTCCTGTCAGAAAAACACAATGAGCATGGTCCTGTTCTTTGATTTGTTCATTCGAGCCTTTTTGGAGCGAGGGGACGCCGAGGTGTTGCGCTTGACACTTGCCTCTTCGTTTCGGGGTCTAATTGAATACTCACGTTTCATCACTCGTGATAACATTGTTTAAAGGTGAGGACCATTTTCACACATTTCCAAAACTTCTTGACAAATTTTCACTCGGCGAGATTTTTGGTCACCCGTTAAAAAAATCTTGCGACAAGCTTCGACAATCTGTTTGGAAAAGTTCCTTGACACGAGTCACATTTTTGTAGTTTGAGAAGGTTGACAGGCGTCCAGCAGTGGATTCTCGTTGATCTCTTCACAGCCTTCCAAAAACGCATTGTGCCATCTGTAGATTTGCCTTTGCGATAAACACTCATCAACGAACTCTCGAAGGCCTGTTGAACCACTGGAAAAGTTTCCGTTGCAGACTTGCCAAGTTTGACATAGAACTTGATTGAGTATGTTTGTTATAGTAAGGCGACTTGTACAAGAAGCGAAACAGCAGTTTACGAAATCGCCCGTCCTTCACTTCCGAACAGTATTCGTAGGTTTCCTTAAGAACATTTCCCTCAACTGACTCATTTTTTCCCTTTTCGTGTTAAATTTTCCCTACTTAGTAACATGTCAAATTCTTATGACAGAAGTTATTGACATAATCTTTAAAATATGGTTATTATTTTATTATTATGGCAATAAAAACCATAGTTTACAGGAATTAAAAGAATTCAATGTTATCACATTTATCAATTAGCTTTTTTTTCTTTTTTTTTAAAACCAACAACCAGGAAAAGCTTTTTAGTGCCTGACGTCGCCCTACTCTCGAGTTATGGCCGACTTCCGAGTCGCGACAAGAACTACACACACAAATTCTTTTATACAAGGCGTATCCGGAAAGAAAGTATCGTTTAGCATTCCCGTCGCTGCTGCGCTGCGATCGGCGTTCCGCGCATGCGCGCTAGTAGTCCTTGTTCGTCTGCTCTGAACTGACGCCATTTTGGTTGCTCTGCGTAGTTTTGTCTGTTTACAGTAAAAGTTTAAAACGTCGAAGACAATTGACGATCCTGCCGACTGAGAGATTCGCTCGGTAATTCAATTTTTAAACGCAAAGAATGTGAAACCGGCAGAAATTCATCGTCAAATTAAAGATGTTTATGGTGAAAACGCAATGACTGATGGAATGGTGAGAAAGTGGGTGAGAATGTTTAATGAGTGTCGAACTAATGTCCACGATGAGCCCCAGAGTGGTCGGTCTTCTGTTGTCAACGATAACTTGGTGAGAAAAATCGATGAAAAAAGCCGTGAGAATAGGCGTTTCACTATGACAACGCTTTCAGGCGAATTCCCGACGAAGTAAAACTCGCTGTGCAGTAATTGTTCTAATCACTGGCGGCATATAGTGTCAAACTCACTGGCGGCATCGTTCTATGAGTTAGAACTAGATAAGTTGATCCACCGCTACGACAAGTGCCTCAACAACAGTGGAAACTATGTGGAAAAGTAGTGTAAGATATGCTCTTTATTGTGAGTATTTTTTTCAAAAAAATGTTTACTATATTTTTTTTCCAAAACGGCACTTACTTTACGGATACGCCTCGTACATTTCAACAATGTAAAGCTACAAATCCAATATTCAAATACGAACTCAATTGTAAATTAATGAGATTCGTTTTTATGCAAAACATCACAAAATTAATAAACTCTGTTAAAGACAGTCGCGAAACTTGCGGTTATGAATGAATTTATGTTAGTATAAGCTTCAGAATTTCCTTGTTATACTCTTCTGCTGCCAGTCCATTAACCAAGGTGATCACTGCATTCTCCAACTCTTCAGCATTTCCAAAACATTTACGACCTAGAATCTCTTTCAGCTTACGGAAAAGATGGAAATCGCTAGGTGCAAGGTCCAGATTATAAGGTTGATGATTAAAAAATTTGCCACGCGAATTTATCCAGCAATTCTTGGTTACAGCACAGCTTACCTCAAGTTGGCGGGATTTTCAATCACACAGTTCATTTTGAGCACCACGACTGCACAAGGGTGACTTCTTGCAACTTCCGCTCAAAGCGTTAGGAGCAGAGCTGTTACAGAAGCAAGTTGACCCTGAAAAGAGAAAGAGGAATGAGTTGCATGGCGGAAATGCGCGAGCGGTCTTTTGTTTGATTCCAGTGATCACCCGGCTTAATAAACTTTGGATAGAAGAGTATAACATGGAAATTTTGAAGCTGGTGAAGAGATATTACAAATGTTTAAATGAAGGTGGTAATTATGTACCGAAATAAGGAAAGCTTCAGTATGTAATAGAATTGTATTCAGTATGCGACAAAACAAACAGTACTGAAATCATATCGTTGACATTTATTTATTTATTTTTGTATAACGTAATGAAACATAAGAAATGTCAAAAGGATGTCAACTAATTGTTACTCAAACACAAATTGTAAATTTAAGAGGAATCGAACCTCTACATCATTTGTTCAAAATGTTGACCATTACGTCTAACATTCTTCATAGCCGTTCTATAGATCGTGTGTTAGTGAAGACGTGTTAGTGAAGACGGATTGCTGGAACAACAAAACAAAACAAATGATCGAATGTTCTCTCTTAACTCCAGTACAGTGGTAGGGTATTATCTATTCGAAAAATTGCTTCCTTTAGTATACCCCACATGGAGGCATCTCCACTCATCTCCTGCAGTGAGATGCTGGCCCACATCGTATGAGCGGAAATAGTGCTCTAAAATAAACACCTTTTCCTCTTTTGTGAGTAACATTATCTTCGCTCTAAGTGCATACTCCGCTAGTCCACACATAGCTAAGCATACAATGTGGCGCTCACAGCTCATACCACATTGCGCCGGCGCGCCATTTGCACACGAATTTCAGTACTGTTTATTTTGCCGCATACTGTATAACTAAACGATCTTTATTTTCTGGATGACCCTCGTAGCTTGGTAAAAATCAAAGTTTAAGATTTAATAATCATTTTGGTTATATTTCATTAACAATACTCTACGTCAGTGGCGTATTTAGGGAGGGGGCTTCCGGGCTTAAGCCCCCCCCGAAATCTTACTTATTATAGTAAAGTATATGAAATATCTTGCAGAATTTTCACATTTTCAGGCAAAGCCGCCCCCGAAAGTTAGCAAAGCCCCTCCCAAAACAAAATCGTAAATATGCCACTGCTCTACGTACTGCCATCTTGCGAGTGACACAATCAGCTACTTGATGAGGGCCTAACTCATTATCAATTAAAACGTAAGATGTCTCTGTTTTCGTATAGTACTACTTTTTAGGCTTACACTTACCCATATTATTTTCTTGAATTCAGTGAAATATACCATTACGTAGAACTTTTAATGTCTCATCTTTGGATAGATATTTCTTCCGAATCAATGTTAAAAATACAGAATGGTGCAAAAGTAGGTATACATTTAATTATTTTTATTATTTATTACTTTTCACATAATCACGGCTGCTAATTATATTCCGCCTTATGCAGAGTCGTTTTGAAATATCATTAGCTTCACTCTAAAGGCCTGACTACTGCAGGAAAGATATGTTAGTCGAACTCTTTAGTGTGACACTAATCACGTGTTAGAAAGACTCTGCATACGGCCCATTATGTTTATTATTTTCCAGGTAATCATAGGTTACTATATAACTATAATTAAAAAAGTTTGTAAACAGAACGCTGCAGCCTAGCTGTAGCGCACCTACTCGTACATTTCCCCTCTCCCTTCTCCACGACGATGATGTTTTGCAGTGTTGCAATCTGCAGGGAGCGGAATGGTCTGAGGATTTTCTACGACATTTGAGTGTAAATACTGTATATTGACTGTACAGTTCGCACCAATGAAAAAATAATAACAAAAAGAGAAATTTTCCTTTCAGTAGGTGTGAAGGGATCGCCCCGTCGGAAAGCGTCACTGCTTACAGTGTATCCATGAGGTTGTCTGCACGGGCCCGACCCGTGAATTAATAATATGAGGCTCGACCCGAGTTATAAATATATTTTAGCATTTAGGCCCGACCCCAAGTGATAATCAAATGAGCCCGAAATAAGCACGAATTACAAAAACTTAACAATTAAGGCAAAATTGTATTTTTTATTTGCAACAATTAGATGTTTAATTTTGCAGTTTAAAAGCTTTCATGATTCAGAGACAACAAGGAAATAAAGGTTATCCTTTACATTTAGTTAACTATGAATTCTCTTTAAAAAAAAGTCATTATATAAATTCTCATATAATATAAACTGACATTGTCTTGAAGAAAAAACCAAGACACGTTGTTCCCAATGCTCTTGTTCCTTTAATTCAGTGTAAGAAACAGTATTTTCACTCAAACAAGCTAAGCATATTTATTTCTGATACTTTTAGTTTTTTTTTCTCTATTAGACGGCTTTTCTCTCAATTGCACAGTGATTTTAAGTGCGGGCGTCTTAAGTTACAAATTTAGGTGTGCGTTAAAAGTTCTCCAGAAAATATCGTTGTATTATGCCCGAAAAGGTCCCGAGAAATATGATTGTTTATTTTAAAATTTACGGCCCGGGCCCGAGCTCGTGCAGACCTCTACCATGAAGTTGCTTACCTACTAAAAAAAGGTAAGATTCGGACTTTAAACATTTTAGCAGGTATTATTTGTTGTAACATAAGTTTGCTGAGTTAGTATCACTGGAACTTTCAAAGCCAGACCAGTGGATGGAAGAGTAGTGGGGAGGATGGCGGAATACGAAGTGCTCCGTAGCGATCTGAGCATCTTGGTTTGAAACTTGTCGAGTTATATCGATCAACGGAAATGATTGAGCAAACAATGATGGAAGACATACAACGCTGAAGAGTTTAGACGGAGATGGTCTACAGAATATAATACTAATCCTAGATCACAATTTACAGATTATACAATAAATTTGATGAAACCACCTAAGAGAATAAAATGTTGCGTAGTTCCGCAGGTATTTATGCAAATCCCCCCCTAAGAATCAAAGATTACAATTTCTCATGACTTTGAGATTTTCCGTATATCTTTGGAGCATCTGATGCAATGTTAAGATTGGCACGTCATAAAATTATTACTTTTTCATAATCAAGAACTCATTATATATAATTCAGTTCACGTGGTCATATTTAGCCTTAGATGGAGTTTACCACACACTTAGGGCTGCACTTTCAAGCAACCCGACTCTGAGGAGAGGTCTTCCCGAGAACTGAAACGGTCGCACGGGCCTGGCACCCTCTATTGGCAGTGGCTCCATTCAAGAGAGACTTCTCAAGAACTCGGGAGAATCGACCCTCCCTAACACCACATTTCTCAACAGCCAACGACTACGAGATTCGGTGCTGGGCTCTTCCCTGTTCGCTCGCCGTTACTAAGGGAATCCTAGTTAGTTTCTTCTCCTCCGGTTATTAATATGCTTAAATTAAGCGGGTAATTTCACCTAATCTGAGGGGTGGCCCAAAAGTAGGTATAGACCCCTTCATTGATCGAGTATAACATTCTAGCTTATGAGTTTGTTTGCGTCGGCTGTTCCGGGCTTAAAGTATAAGAAAAAAGACATTAAGAACAAATAATATAGAAGCTAGGTCTACCTGTTTGATAACAATAAGAAATTATATGAATTACAGTAAGCAGATCAATGCAGGACTGTATACCTACTTTTGGGCCACCCTATATAACTACTATTGAAGAAAACAAGAACAGCAAATTATGCACCCTCCTGTATTGTAAACTGTAAACAATTCTTTAAGATGGGTTCTTGTTTGTATGTTGAAGTTTAGCGACTATTTTTATTTTAGCACCGAGGCCATATGAGACGTGGACCTACAGTCTAAGATAGAATCCGAACAAGATTGAAATTTCTAATTTCAGTGCCCGCCCACCAGGAAATCGCACCCGCCACTACATCAGCGGGGAAGGCTTTCTTTAGGGAGGAGAAATAAGTAGGAGTCCCTAAGTTATTTGAAAAAAGAAAGCAAGCAAAAATACATAAATTTATTTACATAATAAAATATTATTTCTTTTTAAAGCACATTAAGTTAAGAGTAGGCTAATATGGAACAGGCTGGGCGAAATCTTGGGGGGATTGATGGGGATTCCCCCTTAATATTTTTGAAAGGAAATTGCTCTACTAATAGTTTACTGGCGGGTGAATAATGTTATATTATTGGCGAAAATTTTCAAATTCATTGCAGTAACTCATACATATTGCAACTCATGTGTAATTGACGTGTATTGCATATGTAAAATCTTTGTTTTACGTCCCACGGTTATGCTGGCTAGGCTAAAGGAGACGGTGAGAAATGAATGCAATGGTGAAATGAATAAAGTGAGAGAATAAAGTGAAACGAAGAACAACGAGAAAACCCATACAAACGGTGTTTGCCCACTACAAACTTCTCTTAGCGCGAACTGGGGTCGAACTAGGGACCTCATGCACCAAAGGCGTATTTCATATGTAGTTAATGGTTGAAGTAGTGGTTAGCGGTATTCCTAATCTTATAATTCCTTATGCAGAGACGTTTTGATGGTAGGGCCATATTATGGGTTTGACTAACGCATGGTTATTAGAAGTATATTTAGAATCTCTGATTGCCATGTAGTAGTTGACTAAGTTAATCACATGTGACTAATTAATTTAGAGCAGAGGAAACCCAGATTTAGCCACAATAATCTTACAAAGGTAACCAAGAAAGTTCTGTTGCTTTTTCACCCACCACCTTCGAACATCGATATGTCACCTAAGACGTATCTAAAAGATCAAAAATAGTCCCCATCAGCATCAACGACATTCTGCCAACGTTCTGGAAGGCCATGTTTTCCATCGCTTTAGAATTGGTGGCCGTGAGTCGAAGAAGATATCAAGTGCATTTTGCACTTCTACTAGGGATTTGAACTGGCGTCCTCTACGGTGATTGTCCAAGAAATTGAACAGGTGATAATCGAACACTGCAATGCCCAGAGAGTATGGCGGATGCAATATTGATTCCCATTCAAGGCGTAGAATAGTGCCCCGGGTCATCCTAGCCAAGTCAGGCTAAGCGTTGTCCTCTAATAGGAGGACCCTTTTACGATTCAGAAGTGTTTTGATTTTTTCTTGAACACGGCTCAACTGCTGACAGTACATAGTGGCATTGATTCTCTGACCAGCTGGTAGCAGTTCCCCATGCACGATGCCGCGAGCAGTCCACCAAACACACAAGAGGACCTTCTTCTGGTGCAGTACTGGTTTCAGGTGTTTTGGAACCAATTCATAGGATGCTAACCAATGATGATGGCGCTGTGGAACTTCGTACAGGACCCACTTCTTATTACATGTCAACATCCTGTCAAGAAATAGCTTCTTCCTCAGACGAAACAGCAAAGAAATATAAGTGTATGATCGCGTTGCCTTCTGGCCCGGAGTCAAAACATGTGGAACCCATCGACCCAACCTGTAGTACTTCTCAAATTGATGGAGGCGCTCACAATGGTTTCTTCACTCACGCTGAATTGTAGCCCCAGTTCCTCACATGTTTGGCCACTGTTCACCTCAATTGCTGCCTGATGATCTTAATTTTATGCATGTGTTGGTCTTCTGGCACGTGGTGCGTCTTCGAGTGTCTCGTCACCGTCCTTAAACTTGTTAAACCACCGCTGCACTGTCCACGTAGTCACGACACCCTCACCAAAGGCCTGGCATATCTTTCGCCCCGCTGCATTTGACCCCAGTTTGAACTCGTACAGCATACACACCCTTATGACTCTCTATGGAGGTCTCATGTTCTCTCTCTCCTTACGCATGTTCACGGTGTAATTGAGCTGCCACAACCAGGTAGTATGTTGGATATAGCCACACCAATAACTGACCTTCGCCTTATCTCCATTCGCATTCAACTCACGGTGTCAGAGCCAATTGAGCACAGAGCTACACAAAAAGTGACAGAACTTTCTTGGTTACCTTTATAATATGACACTAACTAATCGCACACTGACTAACGTTTAATTAACGAGTTCTCTCTGAATAGCGCCCATATAGTTGAATAATTATATTTATGTTCAAATGTCGGAACAGTCCAATATGAAGAGGTTTTTCTTTCGTCTTCTTCCCCCTTCCCCGCAAACACACATACTTTGATGGTTATGACTTCGTATCCTGATATCATGTGATCATTGACTTGTTTTCTGTGATAAATGGAAGAGAGGTTTCACCTCCGAGATGGAGATTGTGTTTTGACGTCATAGTAATACTGTTTGAATTTGTTGATTGAAGAAAAATAGATGTAACTGAATTCTCTGTGTTGAAAGATCCTTTGCAAAAGTGCAAAGCTGCATTGTGGAAGTGTTTATTTTTAAATGTAAATGTGATATTTTTGTCGCACAGTGTTGTAGGTGTTTCAAAATTACAATTGTAAACATAACAAAAATCTGTTCAATTCCAACATCAATTTATTGGGTACAAAAGAATATGTTTGCGTAATATTTTACATTTTTTTCATTTTATGTAAACTTATCTTCAAAACATATTTATTTGAGGAAAAGAGAATGAAGAAACAGTGCTTAGGTGTGTCCTCGATAATATAGTAACGCCATCCTTTGCTCACAAATTTCAAAAATAAACATATCTGAAGCTATTTTCTATGCTCTGGTGAATAAATATTTCTCTGCGAATATTCACGGGACTTCCCGTCATCCAAATTTCATTTCCTTCGTCAAACAATCTGAGTCCTTCGCCTTCTTCCCACTCAGCTGCGTTAGCTTACCACCCTTCCTCGCGGAAACCAATCAACTCCGAAAAGAATTTTTGACAGAGTGAGAAGGCGGTAGCGATGTAAATATTCCAATGAATTTTCTCAGGTGCGTGTTAAAACTTGTTGTAGGTAAGAAAGGCATCGTTAAAAACAAGGAGGAAAAACAACACTTGAGGGAACTTGATGAATAAGACTACATGGAACAGTGGAACTCTTCAACAACAGTCAAAAGAACGTTCGTAGTAATTTAAAAATTATTTACTCTTTTCTTCTCAGATCAGAAGTCTTAATGTTGGTAGTGCTATACATCGTATTGTAGATAGCAGAAACGATTTATTTATTTATTTTCTTTTACTTTCTTTTTATTAAGTCGGAATTAATTACATTTTATACCAATATAAACAATTCTTAGGCTCAAAAGCAAACATGCCATGTTCCATGAAAATCTACTTTTTTAAACGAAAATTTATTTGAAACATTATTTTAACCCTGCAAGTACCCACCTCTCTGTTTCATAAAAACTCAAATTAATAAATATTTCGTCCTTCAAATTTCTATGATCCATAAGAATACAAAGTAAATGAAAATTTCAACATTCATTCTATCGTGTTTCATAAGTATTTAAAATAAATAGTTTTTCATCCTTCATTTCTTCTCTTTCATAAGGACTTAAAGTAAATTAATATTTCATTTCTGATGTTTCTGTGTTTCAAAAGAATTTAAAGTAAATCAATATTTCGTTATTGATACTTCTGTGTTTCACAAGAATTTAAAGTAAATCAATATTTCATCTTTCATACTTCTGTGTTTCAGAAGAATTTAAGGTAAATCAATATTTCATCTTTAATACATCTGTATTTCACAAGGATTTAAAGTAAAATAATAGTTTATCCTTAATACTTCTGTATTTCATAAGGATTTAAAGTAAATCATTATTTCGTTTTTCATATTTCAGTGTTTCAGGAGAATTGAAAGTAAATCAACATTCCAGCTTTGATATTTCTGTATTTCATAAGGAATTAAAGCAAAACAATATTTCATCCTTTACACTTCTGTTTTTCAGAAGGATTTTGAAAAATCAATATTTCGTCCCTCAAATTTCTGTGTTGCATATGGATTTAAAGAAAATTAACGTTTTGTCCCTCATACTTTTGTGTTTCACAAGAATTTAAAGTAAATCAATATTTCATCTTTCATACTTCTGTGTTTCAGAAGAATTTAAGGTAAATCAATATTTCATCTTTAATACATCTGTATTTCACAAGGATTTAAAGTAAAATAATAGTTTATCCTTAATACTTCTGTATTTCATAAGGATTTAAAGTAAATCATTATTTCGTTTTTCATATTTCAGTGTTTCAGGAGAATTGAAAGTAAATCAACATTCCAGCTTTGATATTTCTGTATTTCATAAGGAATTAAAGCAAAACAATATTTCATCCTTTACACTTCTGTTTTTCAGAAGGATTTTGAAAAATCAATATTTCGTCCCTCAAATTTCTGTGTTGCATATGGATTTAAAGAAAATTAACGTTTTGTCCCTCATACTTTTGTGTTTCACAAGGATTTAAAGTAAATCAATATTTCATCTTTCATACTTCTCTTTCAGAAGAATTTTAAGTAAATCAACATTTTATCTTTCTTACTTCTGTATTTCATAAGAATTTAAAGTAAAACCATATTTAATTTTTACACTCCTGTGTTTCAAAAGCATTTATAGCAAATCAATATTTTATCCCTTGTACTTCTGTATTTCATAAGAATTTAAAGTAAATCAATATTTTATCCCTCATACTTCTGTTTCATTAGGATTTAAAGTAAATCTATATTCCATCTTTCATACTTCTGTATTTCATAAGGATTTAAAGTGAAACAGTATTTTATCCTTTATACTTCTGTTTTTCATAAGGATTTAAAGTGAAACAGTATTTTATCCTTTATACTTCTGTTTTTCATAAGGATTTAAAGAAAATCAAGATTTCGACCTTCATAAATGTGTTTAATAAGAATTAAAGGTAAATCAATATTTCATACTTCATACTTCTGTGTTTCATATGAATTTAAAGTAAATCAACATTTCACCTTTCATACTTCTGTATTTCAATACGATTTAAAGTAAATTATTATGTCATTTCTGATGCTTCTGTGCTTCATAAGGATTTAAAGTTTATTAAGATTCGAAGTAAATCAATGAATTAATATGATAGTGAAGACAAATGCGTCTGAACCTTACTGGGCCTTACGCAGAGTCGCTTTTACGTTTTGTTAGAGCCATACTAAAAGTTTCTCTAACGCATGGTTATAAGAAATGTATTCAAAATCTCTGATTAATTCGTAGTAGTTGAGTAAGTTAATCACATGTGACTAATTAATTTGGAGTATACGGTACTGTGGTTTAACCAAAAATAAACTTACATTATGATGAGAATACAAAGGCAATTAATTACCTCAACTTTCTTTCTTTTCTTTTACCTCATCAGGTGGATTAACTATGAAGCAACTATTAAGCTGAGTCTTCTACAATAGAAGAATTGCTTCTCAAAGTGAACCTAGAGATGAGTAGAAAATTTCTAGTTTTCTGAAGGTTACATACAATTGATCGATAAATTATGTTCTCTTATAATTATAACATAAGCTTTCTATTATCGCTAATATTAATTGACTTATGCTTATTCCCCCCGTAAATACATCCTCGGAAATGAATACGTTGATTATAATTTGATTTCGTAACTAGGTCTATGTATGAGTTTTTGTGATGTCAAACTACAGAGACTGTATTTCGAGTTTCGGATTTCATGTTTTCATTTTTACAGACTACGCATGCGCAGTCTAGATTTCCGTAGTTGCCACATTTATTTTTGTCACTCGAGGTATTGCCGTTATATCAATTAGTCATACCGAAATCAACTGATTAGCTGCACACCAAACTGAATACCAAAAGCACACCTTCCTTAGCACAGAGTTAATACGACACTAACTAATGGCGTTATTAACGCTTGATTAACGAATTCTCTCTGAATATTTTCCACTGATTTTATATTAAGCAAATGGATCGTTGTAATAACTGTAAGAATCATATTTATATTTGAACTAAAAGCTACAAATGTACTCTCAAGGGAACTAAAACTTCCCTGGCTCTTGTGTTTTTCTTGTGTACGTATGTACCCACACCAGAATATCATAGCTAATGGATATTGATCCATTTCCAGAGTGACAACTATGTGTTCTCTTTTACCCTGTTTAGACGTTACATTTTAACCTGAAAACTAAATCCTTACATATTCTAGTAACAACACTAAAACAGAGAATAGAAGCATATAACATTCATTTGCTGATTGGGAAGCAGAAAATGCATTTGCATTAATAAGGAAGACGTGAAAACAGATTTTAGAGAGCGTCTTTTAAAAAATTGATTCCTTTTTCGTCTTTGTACACAATTTCAAGGCAGTTCATTTTCGAAGCTTTGGCTTGTTACTCGTTTACTATTAACATAAGACATCTCATGAACATAAATTTTAATTATATATTCATTATTCCTTCCTCAAGAAAATAAATATCACAAATGTAATTAGAGTGATAGAGGCCAAATTTTAATATTTAATTGCGTTATAGCAGGAGGTCTTGAGAAAATATTTGCTTTGAGAATAATATTTCTTATACGAAAGTTATAATTGGGATTCATATACATATGGAAAGGAAGTTGCCCAAATACTGAAAGATAAATACCAACGAATTGTTTACCAACTAACACAAAGTATACCGATCACTTGATGACATTACAGACTGAAATTATTACATTACATTCCAATTCGCAATCCCTCTTTCCTTAAACCTCTTCATTCATATTTGATTTCGGATGAACACCATCTCCTGCAACTGAAGAGTGTTTTATAGCCACGTAAAAATAGTATTTATGCTGTAGAATGCTTTCTTAAATTGAATTGGTATAACATTCTCGCTTTGTAGTCGGAAGGTTCCACGACCTGCCATCCGGACTGAAACGTCGTAGGTTTTCGTGTTCCAGAGATGAAGTGGGGACAGTTTTAAATATAAGATTCTATACTAATGCCACATTGACTTGATCCCTAGTCTTCCGTTGCAAGCGCTGCTATCAGCTGAAGGAATTCCACTCGCTTTCTCTCGCTTAGCAACAGCTGAACCCTTATTGGCTCAACGCGTGGGTGTGAGCTTTAGTTCGCATTTTTGCCACGGCTGAAGACATTTTGGCAGCACAATAGTCATCTTCCTACTAAAATTCATATTTCGTCATTTATTTCAGTGTAAAATTGCTTCACAACTTATTTTTGGAAAGAAGTAAGAAACTATTTTATATTGTAAACAACCCTCCTCGTTGATCAAGTGTCTAGAGCGTAGTTGTGCATATCTTTGTGTATACTTATAATTGTCTTTAGACACAGTTATTATAAAGTTATTAGTTAATCGTCCCATTATTATTCTCCAAGGATAAGTGAAACAGTAATAATAACAATGAATAAAATGGTTCAATCAAGAAGCGAGATAACCCCGAGAACATACACTCACATGATGTTTGGTCACCATAAAACCCATTGAGTGTAGAGTTGAACCAGGAGCCTACGCACCAGGAGAGAGTCCTCTACAATTGAGCTTACGCGGCCTTCCTGAAAAGTTAATATTCCAACTAACACCGGCGGCATAATTCTGGGTCCTGAAAGGTCTGCAATGCAGGCAGGCCTGCTGTGGTTTGGGAGCCCACAGACTCTCAGATTATGTACATTTCTCCAAAATATAACTTTCTCACAAGGGATGGTCCCACAAGTTGCCGCACAAATCTGACTGCCACATAGCACATTTGATAAAGGATCATGAGAAATGAAAATGAGCAAAATTAAAGGTGCTATGGATCAGAAGGATAGGACCTACGGGGCTTCAACACTTGAATACCCAAAAATTGTATCATAGAATTATGTACGTTTAAAGTAAACATCTTGAAAACCATTAAAGCAATCAAAACAAAAGGTGCAGAATATAATGACAACAAAATTCTGTATTGAAATCTCAAACAGTGTTTCCATAGGTGAAGCAGTGTTGCCAACTCAACATAAAAGTATTTTGTTTGAAATAGCATCATATATAAATGTACACAGATTTAAAATGCACTATTATCGCTAAACATAACAGTGAACTGTAGTGGTACAGTGGTGCACACTGTTGGAGTTACGTGTGAGGAAAATGTACAATGGAGAAATCGAATATGTGGCAACAGAGGGTTATAAAGGAATGCAGTAGAAAAAAGTGAGGAATCTGCATTACCTTTCGTAGCTCCGGTGAATAAGCAGATAACTCGCGAAAACAAAATGGTTCATGGTGTCCGGAAGTGGGCTACCCCCTCTTAGTTTCAATACTATAGTGTTAGTTACGGTACAATGTCTGTACACAGTTACCTTGATGTCTTAAGAGTCTTAAACATCTGTATGATCACCATGCATGTCGTAACTCAGCTGAATTCTGCGTCAGGTTCTCGCAGATGCTTTGCGGTGATACTCCGGAGTCACGAGAGTAAAGACGTGTTCCACAGCTGCTCATAATTCCTGCGTTGTGTGATATTGAGTGTTTCTTACTTGTTGTTTTATGAAACCCCAGAAAGCATTGTCTGGTGTCGTCAGATGGAGACTTCTTGGAGGCCAGGCAAAGGGAGCTGGTGAAGATGCTCAACCTCTTCCAATCCAGAGGCCAGGAAATGTTTGATTCAGGTAATTACGCACGTGAATCGCGAAGTGTGCTGGTGCTCCATCCTGCTGTATCAAAGACAGTGTCTTTGATACCATTTTCTTCCAGTTGAGGCACCAAACGCTCATTAAGCATCTCTAGGTAAGAATGTCCATTAACATGTCTTCGAGCACCAATTAGGAGTAGGCCCACTTCCGAACCACGCTGTAATGCGAGGAAAGAAATCCGTGTTTTCTAATTCTGTGAACTGCTTTTCCAATTTATTTTATGCAGATTTGGTAGAGTATTTTCTTAGTTTATGGCTTTCGTTTTAAGTGGCATTCTTTTACTTCCTCTCTTATACAGCATATGATTGTTACTATACACTGTAATACTACCATATTCACACTGGAAATATAACTATTTTATTACTACCTCATTTCGTTTTTAATCGGGTCGGATAGCCGTGTGGTCTAAAAGACTAGTCTTCTGACGTATTAGGGATCGCGGGTTCCAATCCCGCCTCGAACACGGAAGTTTTTGTTGTACTTTTCACCTTGCATTTCATTGTCATTTTTCGTCTTTCATAGTGGTCCGGATCCCACTTTACGTTGTAGGTTCCGTCCTGTATACGTAGCTTTGGTGCTGACACAGGCCGTAAAAATGGCATCACTCAATTTCGTTTTTCAAATGCATCAATCTTTTGTGACACTGCTGATATTTTGCTATGTTATACGGTGTTATTCTGCATTTGAATTAAATTCATGGTATGAGACCCAGATTTCTTTATTACCCTTTGCTGACAGACTTCTCCATTGTATGTTTTCAGCACACGAGCTCCAACAATGTGCAATTACATTTCACTGTTATGTTTAGTGATAATAGTACATTTTACATTTGTGCACATTTGTAAATGGTGCCATTTCAAACAAAATACTTTTATGCTAAGTTGGCAACACTGCTTCACTTATGGCAACACTGTTTGAGATTTCAATACAACATTTTGTTGTCATTATACTGTGCACCTTTTGTTTTGATTGCTTTAACGGTTTTCAATATATTTACTTAAAACGTGTATATTTCCGTGATATAATTTTCTTGGATATTCAAATTTTGAAGCCCCGTAGGTTTTATCCTTCTTGTCCATAGCACCTAAAATTTTGCTAATTTTCATTTCTCATGATGCTCTACCAGATGTACTATGTGGCAATTAGATATAAGCGACAACTTGTGGGACCTTCCCTTGTCAGTTCTTCAAGATATAACACTTGTCAGTTGCTATAAGTGAATTTCTAATAATGGCATTATATCTATGATGATGATAATAATGATATTGTGTGTAGTGTATATTTAAAAATACAGTGTTAAGTAGTAGATTGTATGATTTATTGTTTCTTTTTCATACAGGTAGCTGTGATCACATATTCTTTACTCAAATACTTGTAAGTTATTCAATACCCATCATAGGTTCGGATATATTTTAGGATGTCCGCTTTTTACTCCTAAAACAGTCCTTAAAGGGTTAATATACGAACACTTTTGCTATAGAATGGAATATTTATAGTATATTGAAGACAACTGCTATATACACCTGTTGATAGTGTTCAGCAGTATACATACATACGTTGTTGCAATTCTTGAATACTTGTGCCTCATGCTAAGTTATATGTTCAAAGTATTGTTTAGCACGTACATGAAGTACATCTATTGCAGGACTTTTTAATTGGACACTATTAATCAAGTTGCTCGTTCTTTTGATAAACAACACCGACAACGTTTAGGAAATGATTCCTGACACCAAGATAAGACAGAAAGTATAGACCAACCTGGAGTGCACAAATGCTTCCTTTCGGAGTTATAGGCTGCCGAAAACATGAAAAAATGAACTTTAAAGGCCCAAAGCTCCAAAACTATGGAATCTACCGTAGTTGGGTCGAGACTTCGCTCAGGAACTGGTATGTGCCATACCAATACCCAAGTTTCAGAATCCTGTGGTACTTCCATAACAATTATTATAGGGGTAGTTGGTGAGTACTTCAAATTATGTGCCCGTAACCAAACTGCCTCTGTAAAAAATTGTTACAGAAGTACCGCAGGATTATGAAACATGTATTTTTGGATAGCGCACGCATTAGTTCCTAAGTGAAGTCTTGACCCGATTACGGTAGGTGAATGCTGCTTATTTACGGTACGGAATGTGAAAAATTAAATTTTACTAGTTTAGTAAATGAATATCATGATTGATGATATAGAACGCCTTACTGAAATCTGTATATGTAAATTGATTTTTATTATCTATTGAATTCATCATCAATTAAATTCATTTTTATAATCAATTCATTATTTTATTATGAATTGTAAAAATGAAATATTTGAGTTTTACGTCCCACGATTATGTCGACTAGACTAAAGGAGACGGTGATGATGAGAAATGACTGAAATGGTTGAATGAAGAAAGTGGGAGGAAGCGGGAGAACCCCGAGAAAACCCATGCACACGATGTTTGTCCACCACAAAGTTTACTTGGCGCAAGCTGGGATCGAACCAGGAACCCCATGCACCAGAGTTGAATGCTCTACCACTGAGCCCCATTATTATGAATTGTGTAAACTTGACTTTTATTATCAATTTATGATAATACTACGGTAAGTGAGCAAACTCAGCAAGATCAGTTACTGTCGATTTGTTAGGTAGAAACCGATGCTGATTTTGAGAAATAATTGGATAAATATGAAAATATACTTTTGTTTGAATACTGACTTCAAATTCTTCAGAGGATTGATTGATATTGGTCTATATCTTTATATATCGATTTTAATCCTGCTGGTTTTGCAAATTTGAACAAACATCAGCAACTTTTTATAATGTTGAAAAGTAAGAACTAGCTTATAACTTACTAAATATCGCCTGTAATGAATAGTTAAGTAATTGGAGCAATCTTTAATAATATATTGTGGGATTTTGTCGGGTACTGGGTAGTTCCAGGCCTAAGCCACTTGATAGCATTTACAACCTTTTAAAGGACTGATCAAGCAGATCAGAGTTAACATGATGTGATAAATGCTCAAGATCATATTCCGATCTGTTATGAGACTTGAGACTTCATTCTCCGTTCTGTTATGAGACTACTCCGATCAGTTATCCGATCATACTCCGATTTGTTATGAGACTTGAGACTTCAGACTCCGTTCTGTTAAGAAACTTGAGACTTGCAAGTTTTGCATAAATGCATTAGCAACATCTTTTTCGCTATTTAGTTTACGTTCTTCATAAATTAGAATACTACTATTTGAATTATGTTTGTTCCTTCTTAACGTAAGCACCCTCCCCTCACAAAAAAGATTTGCTAAAATAATTGATTTGCAGTTGTTTAAGTATTTTTCTTAAGCGCTCGAACCTTTCCATTAGGTCATAGCTCTTATTTCTTTAAATTTATTTAAATGATATGTGATGTTCCCGAGTCCCTGTCTCCATTTTTAACGATAATGTTCTTTACTCTATCAATTTGATTATGTCAGGGGGTGAACCAAACAGAATATTTCTGATTAATTTTCTTATCCGGTGCACACTTGTCAAAAATATCGTTCATTACTTTATACGAGAAAATATCAAAAGCTTCGTTAGCCGTAGCACTGTTAGCCATCATTTCCCAGTTGACTTATGTCATTTCCTCAAATAACTGCTCCAAATTGGCTTAATGGGAATTATAATATCATTTAATATGTGGATTTTTAGTACCGAATTTACTACTATATTGAATAGAAGAAAATAGAAATTTTATGTTAAGAAGTATGCTAAAAAAAAAAAAAAAAAAAAAATCAGGTCTGAACTCATACAGGAGGGCCCCACAAGTTGTCGCTAAAATCTGATTGTCGTATAGCACATTTGATAGACCATCATGAGAAATGAAAATGAGCAAGATTTAAGGTGCTATGGACCAGAAGGGTAGGAGCTAGGGGCTTCAAAATTTGAATATCCGAAAAATTATATCATGGAATTATGTACGTTTAAAGTAAATATCTTGAAAACTGTTAAAGTAATCAAAACAAAAGTTTCATAATATAATGAGAACAAAATGCCCTATCAAAAACCATAAACAGTGTTGTCATAGGTGAAGCAGTGTTGCCAACCCAGCAGAAAAATATTTTGTTTGAAATAGCACCATATACAAGTATGCACAGATTAAAAATGCACTATTATCACTAAACATAACAGTGAAGTGTAGTGGTACAGTGTTGCACACTATTGGAGCTACATATGCTGAAGATATACAATAGAGAAGTCTGGTATGTGGGAACAAAGGGAATAAAGGAATGCACTAGAAACAAGTGAGGATTTTGCAATATACTTCTGTAGCCCCAATGAATAAGCAGACAACTCGGGAAAACAAAATGATACACACGAGGAAAGAAACACGTGGTTTCTAATTCTGTAAACTGGTTCTCGATTGACTTTTCAATATTTGCTTTCCTGGTTTGTGTCTTTCGTGTTAAGTGACATTCTTTTACTTCCTCTCCTACATACCATATGATTATATTTGTACACGGTTATATTACTATATTCACATTGGAAATATGATTATTTTATCACTACCTTATTTCGTTTCTAGTCAGCCAGGATAGTCATGTGGTCTAGAAGGCTAGATAACCGACATATTAGGCATCGCGGGTTCCAATATCGCCTCGGACATGTTTTTGTTGTACTTTTTATTTTACATTTCATTGTAATCTTTCTCTTTCATAGTGATTCGGATCCCACTTTACACTCCTATATACGTAGATTCGGAGCTGACACAGGACGTAAATATGACATCACTCAATTTCGTTTTCATTTTTCAAATGCATCAATATTTTTTGACAGTGCTTACATGCTTACATTTCAACTAAGTTCATAGTATGAGATCCAGATTCCTTTATTATCATCTGTTGTCACATATCAGATTTCTCCATTATATATTTTCAGCACACGTGGCTCCAATTGTGTGCAACTCTGTACCACTACGCTTCACTGTTTTGTTTAGTAATAATAGTGCATTTTAAATCTGTGTACAATTGTATATGGTGCTATTTCAAACAAGATATTTTATGCTGAATTGGCAACACTGCTTCACACATGGCAACCCTGTTTATGGTTTTCGATAGAGCATTTTGTTCTCATTATATTGTGCAACTGTTGTTTTGATTGCTTTAACGGTTTTCAAGATATTTACTTTAAACGTACATAGTTTTCATGATATAATTTTTTGGATATTCAAATTTTGAAGCCCAGTAGCTCCTATCCTGGTCCATAGCACCTTAAATGTTGCTCATTTTCATTTCTCATAATGCTCTATCAGATGTGCTATGCGGCATTCAGATTTTAGCGACAACTTGTGGGACCCTCCAGTGTCATATTTTTTTTTGGAGGGGGAGGAATCAAAACTATAAGGATGGTCCTCTACGCGTATGTAGTATTAAACGATTATTATTCTGCACCCAAAAAGGCGATAAGTAATTGTAAAATACTTCCACCTCATTTTCAGGAAAAAATGATAGAACTATTTCGCTTTTATAAGAGAAAAAGTACAGATGCAGTGTAAGATCAAATTTTCATGCTACAGCAATCCTTTCCCTTTTAAACAAGTAGCTATAGTTTTATTGCCAAACTATGCAAATGTATGCAAGTTCTTTCTTTGGGGCGGGGCTCCTGACCCATGGACCCGTCATAGATGCACTCTATTCAACAATCTGTTGCTCTTATCATTAAACAACGCAAAGGGGTTAAAATGAACTGTACACAACATACGACGAATGTAATAATAACTTTTTCTTTCCTCTTTCAAAGCTGAAGGAAAACAAGCTTTCGCTTCAGCCAGAATCAGAAAGGAGCAGGTATTTTTTTTAGAGCTTTTGCAATGATTAAAAAATGATGGAAGATAAACAAGTCTCAAAATTGGTGAACCCTACCAGTGGGAGATCTAGCCCGAGGGCGAGGGCCCTGGGCCTCCAATTTTTTGAATAACAAAAAATGTTTAAGGTATTAGTTATATATTTTTCAAAGTTTGTAATAAGTTCATGATATACCCATCATAGTAGGGGTTCTGGCTTGTTCTCCAGTTTTTACCTTCTAGATCGACCTCTGAACAATACGAAAACCGGGTAATCTGGAAATATATTGACAAATAAAGACCATGAATCTCTGAAAGACTATATCGCACTCATTAAAAAGGTGTCCTGAACCTTCATTTCATAACGTTTTGCGCCAAAGCAACTCAAAATTTGCGTTTTTGTTTGCGGAATCAGCATAGTAGTTCTTGTTCACCTCAACCATAGGTTGGACAACATGGAAATTTTGAAACTTTTCTCTCGCTTGGGAGAGCTATTTTATACTTTGATAAGGCCTCTTCTTTGTAACTGCATCTAAATATTCTATCCTAGGTCTTCCTCTTCCTGGTTTTCCTTCTGCCTTTACCTCCATCAACACGGTGATCCAATCGGAGTGCCAAATAACATGGCCATTCATGATCTGTCGTTTTTCATTAGCTTCCCTTAGTACGTCTTCATCCCGTTTGCTTTTGGTCCATGATATGCGCAGCATTCTGCGCCAACAACACATTTCAAATGCTTGGATATTTCAGCTTTTCTCAATGTCCACGTCTCCGATACGTAAAGCGCCACGCTCCATACCAGGGTCTTAATAAATCGTTTTCGAACGTCCAACGACACATTTCTCGATGTTAGCAGTTCCCTTTTCCTATTGAATGCTTGTTTCGTCTGCAGTATTCTGGAACTTACGTCTCTTTCACTTCTTCCGTCCGAGGATATTAGACTTCCTAAATAGGGGAATGTCTTAAGAGGCCTCATCCCAGCAAAATTAAAATACCGCTTATTTTACAGTAATTATGTGATATCTTCAAATAGATAAAAGATAATTGAAATGTGGAACAAGAGCGCCCTAGACAATATTATTTTGCGTGATGTACCGTTATCACAAGTCACCTAGTGGCTTTCCGTTTTTAGCCATTTAGAAACGCGAAATTAAATGCCAATTTTCCAAATGGCTCGAAATCAAAAGCAGATAAGTGAGTCGTGATAACGGTATCTCATATAAAATGATATTATCTAGGGCGCTCTTGTTCCACATTTTGATTATATTTTATCTATTTGAAGATATCACATAATTACTATAAAATTAGCAGTATTTTAATTTCGCCGGGAAGAAGCCTCTTAACGTTGTCGATTTTCTTTCCATCTAGACATACATTTGCTTCTTCCTGTCCTGCTCTTGTGCACTTTATCACTTTGGTTTTCTTCTTATTTTTCTTCATTTTGCATGTTTTTTTTTTTTTTTTTTTTTCAGTTGGTCGTTCAAGTTTGAAAGTGCTTCCTGCAAGGCCTTTCCGTTCTCCGCTATCAATGCTATGTCACCAACCTTATTGTGCTGAAAACCTAACCATTCAATTGCTTATTGCGTGTTTAACATTGCGTTACGAGCCTTCAAATTTTGCGGAGGCTGATGCGGAATGAGGTCCTCAGACAACTTTCGATCACCAAATCTTGTCTTCTAAATCTTAGTGTTTCAAGCATAATCGTCAAGCATAAATATTTTTAATGAGACAGGAATTCTTCGTAGAAAATGACTCGTGTAAAGTTTTGTTGGAAGTTATTAAAAATAATGCGGCAATTTGCCATTTGAATTATTAGAATTAATGTCCAATTTTACGAAAGGGAAGAATTACAGCCTATATTCAGCTTTAATTTTTCCCCCTGCTCTTTCTTGTCAACTAAATTTTGCTAGGATGTTAAATTATGCAAAAGGATTTTGCTATTTTCTTTAGATTTACAGCTTCTCCTCTGAGCCTTTTTGTAAAAATTCTTTGAGAGAAAGAGATCGAATGCCCTTGTACTCTGAATTCGGGTTGAGAAAATTGTATTTTATAGCCAATCGATTCTTCTTCTTCTTCTTCTTCTTCTTCTTCTTCTTTGAGTGTAGAAGATCACTCTTCTCTCTATTTCGCCATGTCTTTGTTCAGCTATAACACACTCATTCCCGTTATTTTCTCTCGGTAGTATTCACGAGACGATACGGTACCCTTCTTCTCAACTGTTCCTCCATGTTAAAAGAGAGAAAAAAAAAAGATAGAAAATATCTAAGCAATGTATTTCTCCACGCGTGCTTTTCTTGTCTGTCTCTGTCTGTTACACACAGAAGGTATCCCGCTCTTCTGTCCTAGGAATTAGATTTCCTGTGCCACAATGGCATCAGTGACAAAGATGGAAGAAAAAAAAACAGTAACGAAAAAAGTGGGTCACAGAGCAGTAATGTAAGGTTTCGCAGTGAGAGATACGCAATCTTGAAAACGTTAGAAAGGGTTGACTATAAGAGTAAAGGGGATTGGATCTGCCCTTTTTCTCTTTTAATATTTTTTTTTTCTTTAACGTCGGGCATTCTTCTGAAAAAGGGAAGCAAGAAGAGGAAAGTAGAAATTCCTAACGCAGACAGTGCTACCATCTAGCGTTTATTTTTATTTTTATTTTCGTAAGGAAGGTAGCTTAACGTGTTGTTTGAAACAAAACAAAAAAACCTTAATGTTATTATTATTAATGTAGGAGATTAGAATGAATGAATGAAAAAGTGTTAACCACTGATGTGCTGTGGACCATAATTTTCCGTCTACATGTGTTGTCTACCAGCGGCGCAAATCTGTCTTCAACATTTGGGGGACGGGTAAAAGACGTTCTCATATTTTTTTTTTAAACCGATGTTCAAAATATTTATGAAGTTGAAAAATAATGCTGTGGAGAATCAGTAGAGCAGAGTTCGTTTTCAACATTGGAAGGTGAGCAGATTTGAGGCTTAATCTGGGGTGACATCAATTTCATCTCACTTTCTTTTGTGGCAATAACGCACAAGTCATCACATTTCTCCTTAAAAAATACATTTCAAATCGGATTATTGGGAGGAGAACTGTCCCCTAGTTCCAAGATTGGAGGGGCATGTCCTCCTCACCCCCGAGATTAGCGCCAGTGTTGTCTACTGTTCTCTATAAATGCTCTACGCCATACTTTCCCCCTGTTAAGTATGTAGGCAATGTAGTATATAAGTAATATGGTTCTGTTGTGGTAGAAACAATGAATTAAAGAATTTCTTAGAAATGTGAATTTCATTCCGTTTTCGAACAAAAACTTAACAGAACCCATTTCCGCTTATAAGTTTCGTTGCCAATGACAATTTCGGTAAAAACAATACATTTTGTTTTTGTTTCAAGTTACAATCTGGTTCTCTGATTTCAAAACTCATTACATTTCCATGACGGACCCTGCACAAAATTTTCTCCTACACTTAAAAGCTAGGTAAGTTTTGAGCAGGAAAGCAAATAACAGTGTCACGTGCACAATTTGTGAAGGAGTTTGCTTTGTATTTTCTCAGTGTATATTGAAACTGGAAGTAGTAGCAATGTTTTCTATCACTACCGTTTTTAATGCAGAGAAATTAAAGTGGAGATGAAATATATATTGCAATGTTCTGTTAGTAGACTCTTAAATAATGAAACCGGGGTTTAAACCCGTTATATTTTATTATAGAAATAAAGTCCTTATAAAAGTTTTTGTAAGTTTTTAAATGTTTTTTGAGTTCAATAAAAGATCCTTGGCACACAAAGTGGCTTCAGAATAAAGGCTTAATTATCAGCCTAAGACAGGTATCAAGGATAACTCCTTCGGTCATAGCATCCTAAGAAGTAGATGGTTAAACGATCTCCATTGCTTACAGCAGCCTTGGGAGATAGTTAAAGGAATTCTCCATAGCTCATCACAGTCCCAGGAGAAAGTAATTAAAGGAATTCTCCTTCGTTCATAGCAGCCTCAGGAGATGGCTTTAAAGGAATTCTCCTTCGCTCATAGCAGCCTCACAAGATGGCTTTAAAGGAATTCTCCAGCGGCCCCAGAGAAGGTATTAATAACTGACTGATCAGCAATAAACTGATAGATTCCTCTTCTTGAGATCTTTTGTAGGCCTGTTCTTGAAAGGAAGACCATGAGAGGAAATCGACTTTCTTCGTAGTTTCTCAAATCCTCTTTGTGCCTTCCTGGTCGTCTGCTATTGTTTACGTTTGAACGTAATAACTACATGATCGTAGTAAAAGCATGTGTTCGTAGTGAAAAAATGTGGTTGCTGTTTGTGAGGGTATGGAAATTTAATAATATTCTGGAGATGCTTAATTGATTGCAGAGAACCGCTTCCAGCTACCTGTTACAGTTTTCACTCTATGTAGATGAACATTCAAACCAGAAGTTGTAGTGGATATCAACCACTTCCGGTTTTAGTAGAGAGTTAAGGATGGAGTTCAAATGTATTTTCGAGATACTTAATCGATTGCAGTAAATCGCTTCTCGCTGCCTATTTTCAGTTCTTCCTCTATAGTAATCAACGCTAAAACCGAAAATGGTTGATTTCGACCACGTCCGGAAAATGAACCGACCTCCATCGATGAACTCGGTTTCTAGGTTTCCAGCTTCTACATAACCTAACTAACTCTATGGCCTATGGAACCCGAAGGTTCAATGCCGGGTTCACAAAAGCTCTCCACTGACTTCTTTCCTTAGCCAACTGGATCCAGTTTCCACTTTGCATTCCAATTTCTGCGAGATCCATCTTAATATTGTCCTCCCATCTACGTCTGGGCTTTACTAATGGTTGTTTTCCTATTGAACTTTCAGTTAAAACTTTGAAAACATTCCTACTTTCTTCCATTCTGGGTAAATGACCTGCCCATCTGAGCCTCCTAGATTTGATGAACCCTAACAATGTTTGGAAAACGGTGAAAATTATGTAGTTCCTCGTTATGAAGTTTCTGCCATTTCCCATTCCCGTTCCTCTTGGGCCCGAATATTCGTCTCAGGATCTTGTTCTCCAATACTTTCAATGTACATTCTTCTCTCAGAGTAAGAGACCATGTTTCGTAACCATATAGAACAACAGACGTGATTATCACACATCCAGCTTCTACATTTTAGCCAAAGTTAATGATAATTCATAAAGTAGGTCTTGAAAGAGATATTTTTTGTTCTCTGTTATGGGCGGATCAACACGGTAAACACATAAAGAAATTTTGATAATCCAAACGCTTTTTTTAAAAAAGTACTTCAATTCCTTTTAATTGCATTTAATTGTACTTATAATCAAAAAGTAAGGACAAACGCAACAAACTTGGTAGTAGTTTAATGTACTATACATCCATATTTTCAAACCGCCATTTGTTCCACTTCACAAGAGAACTTTTAGTGACAACGGAACTTATTTGTTTGCACTCTACAGCAGCAGAAACTGCTTGCTTTCATACACTTCTCACAAACTTCCTTCTCATTTACGTCTTTTCAGCACCATTTTCCTTCCTTTTTTTATTATTATTATTTCTACTTCTATTCTCTTCCATCTTCTTCCTCTTCTTCTCTTTTCGACCAACCCGCCATTTCACTCAACCTCATGCACATACAAATCTACTTATTTCTGTGGTCCGTTCTCTCTCAACTAAAACTCTGTCCCTCAGGGGTTTCAAGAACTGCAAAATAAAAAAAAAACCTCGTCTAGTGAAGGGGGGGAAAGGACTCGGACGTAATTTACTCTTAGAAGCATCAGTGCAATGAAAAGAGAGAGGAAAGATGAACTTACAAAAAAAAAGAAAAAGAAAAAGAAAAAGAAAAAAGAAAGAAAGAAAGAAAAAACCCTGGAAATGGACGAATAAGATTTCAGTAAAATTTTCATAACTTTTTTCTTTTCTCCTTGCTTTTTTTTTTTTAAAAAAAAAAACAGTTCTGTCTGAAAGTTATTTAAAAATTAACATATCCGAAATGGGCACATAAAATAATGACAAAAATAAATTTAATCGAACTGTTAAAAATAAACCAAGCGTACATGTTTGAATTTTAATGAACTTTCTTTGATTTGTTTTAGAAAGAAAGAATTTGAAAATATAACATTTTGTGGGCGAATAACGTGTATATTTTATCTCATATTAATCCTGTTCCATTAAGTAACTAATTATTTTATTCTTATTAACTTTGTTAGAAAAGTGTCTTATAATTTTCTTTTTATTGCACTTGTCAACAGCAAAAATATTTCTGAAATTAATTTAGTCCCAAATTGTTAAATTGAATTCCACAAATACGAAATGAACAATGAAATGATACCATTAGCTCTTGTTTTCAAGAAACAGTCAATTTCAGTGAGTAACGGGTGTGTTTTCAAGCAATTGTGGAGACCTGGTCATTAAATATTTACTGCTATAACACTGACATCAGAATAGCATGGTTAATCCTAATTCTGTGGCGAATGATGTAGGCTTTCAAATTCTATATTGACCATGCCGTTATAACGTACAAGAAAAGGGAAATTTAGTGAAATCACTAAGTTTCTTTGAAAAAAATCCCTTCCTGGACGTTTGTGGCTCTCTAGAGCAACCCTAGGTGAGAGCATGAAACACTAACATTCCTTAGAAAATACATTGGGATATTGGAAATGTTCCTGCCAAGTACCATTCCGATATACATATGATGACGGCATTATTTTTAGTCCTGTTTTCATGTAAAAGATAAGGTTTTAAGTGTACTAAAATGTAATAGTGTGCTAAAGTGAAAACCACATAAATTGTATTTATAAGATGGTTTGCTTGCTCCCTTTCATGTGTATTAAAAGATGATGAGACAGCAACATGAAACAGCAACATGCCTCGTCAATGTGTCATGAGTCCAAACAATTTCTGTTATGTGTGTGGTAAAGTCACAATTTGCAAAGCTGAAACATCCACTGACGCCGCTAAGGAAGAAAATATATTTCGCTATTTTAATGTGAAAGTAGAGGAGCAGGATACGACATGGACACTTCATATGTATATGCTGCGTGAATCTACGTGCATAGTTAGAAAACAATGGACGTTCAATGAAGTTTACGTTCCATTGTGTAGAGGGAGCCAACCAATCATTTAACGACTATTATTTTTGTTTGATACCACCAATTAGACATGGAGGGGGGTATTCAGAGAGTATTCGTTAATCAATAGTTAGTCACTGACTAGTTTGTGTCATACTAGCACTTCAGGAAGGAAGGTGTACTTTTTGGTATTCATAGTCTACTTTGACTACAACTAAAAATTGATTTGGGTATGATTAACTAATATAACCCAATGCATCATGCGGCAACTACGAAAAACAGATGTGCGCATGCGCAGTCTGTAAAAATGGAAATACATGAAATCCGAAATGTGTCGTACAAGCTAAACCGTGGCTAAAAGGGTACACTCTGCTCTAGATTAATTAGTCACATGTAATGAACTCCGTCGATTACTACGTCCTAATAAGGGACTCTGAACACACCTTTGATAACCATCTGTTAGTCAACCCCGTAGTATTGCCTTAATCAGACGTCAAAACGACTCTGCATAACGCCCGGAGTGCCCTAAATGAACAAAGTATCTATACAATATTCCAACATCCCGTCAGCCATCAGTCCGATCCGTCATGCTAAAGATCTCCCTGTATCTAGTCCTCTAAACGAATATAGTATGCAAGACGAAGAAGATGAAGAGGACACAGATGACATGGTGGCAACACTTGGGCCTTCATCAGCTAATACGCAATTTGTGTCATTTCGTGTTTGAGGCTTCACACAGTAGGATACCCTAGTATTTTGTCATGATGTAATTGGGTTGTAATTCTTACGCTGACACTGGAGAATACTCAAACGAAGGCCAAGAAAAGTCTCTTACGTGAATGAAACTAAAAGTTGACACCGAATAGCACTTTCTTGTAAATATTTTTCAGTTTATGTTAATAATACACGCATTTGCAAAAGTTGGGTAAGTTATTATTGCAATGTAATCATTTATTAGTAGAATCCTATTGTTACAATGGAGAAATATACCAAGGGAATATGTAATACGTATTGACACCAAATGCTATATTACAACAGCTGTTTCTCGAAAACAGTAGCTAATAAAAGAAATGGGAGGTCAAATTCTTTTTTTTTTTTCGGAACACAACTAGTAAGAATAAACTATTTTGGGAAATTAAACATTCAACAAGGTTTTTTTTTGTTGTCAAGTATTATTATCATAGCTGTTTTCTTTCCACATTTTCCCCCGTATTATTGGCCATGATATTCGAACGCGGCATCCCGTATTAAAAAGTAAGTTATTGGCATGGGAGACACGGGTTCCATTCCCGGCGGGAGCTCATGTAGTTCGGATTCCACGTTAATCAGTAGGTCCACGTCTCATATAGCCTCGCTGTTGAACGGGACGTTAAACTCAAAATCATCTAATCATATGAGCTCCTTATCTTAGTAAATAATCTTATTTTAACCTTAAAATGGCTCCGTCGTTTACATAATAAAATTATTAGAAAAAAGCAGAATTTCACAATTTTAATAATAATAATAATAATAATAATAATAATAATAATAATAATAATAATAATAATAATAATAATAATAATAATAATAATAATAATAAAGATCAAGAAAATGGAGACGTTGTACCTACGAGGTTTTTACCAAAGATTCTTTATCACTTGAAATTTTTATATCCTCTCTGTCACATCTGGAGCTGGTGTATATCTGTTCAATACTGGCACATCCACTTTCCAATATTTGAGTTTCGAAGTCCACTTTGCCAATGCCCAGCTATAACTAAAATTCTCAAATCGAATAAAAATGAGGCAAATGTGGACCACTGCGAGGCAGTAATGACGAAATGACAGTTTTTCAGCTGTTCCTGTCGTCAAGGTGACAATGATTTTAAATTAATACAGCAAGGGATTTATTCATAACCATTGCTTTAATGATTCCAGAAATCCTGCGTGCTTTCCTGGTGCTTCCTTCAGGTTGTGCTTATCTCCCCACTCTTTGACAGATGTTAGCTTACAGAATGTAATTGAGATTTGGGGAGAGCAGCGTATCATTGAATCGAAACATAGATAAATAGTAAGAATAAACGGCTGTGGTTGTATCAAATACATCCATAACTATGTCACAAAAGAATCGATGGAAACATTCAAAATACAACAATCTGCAGTTCGGCAGCCAGTGTGCTGTACTATTGCGTGTATCTTTTTTTTTAATTTTTTTTAACCTACAACAGGGATGGCCAACTGGCGGCGCACGTGCTGAATTCAGCCTCTGAGTATGTTTCATTCGGCCCACGAATACAAATGAAATAAGAGGTACAGGGTACCTCATTTCTCGCGCATATTCCTTAAACTCAATCATGTTTTGCTGCAGTTAGTAATGAAAAATTTTCTTGTGAAATACGAACAAAATTTTAAGGTGTTTTGGGATTTTTTTCTGAAGAAAACACCCTGAAAAGTAAACTACCCTTTTGAATTTTTTCATAAGTAATGTCTTATGACCTATTTTACAGTTATTACTGAAATATCTATATATTAAAATGCTAGGTTTATGTGTTTGTCTCCAAAAGAAGTTTAGTGGGCGCGGTGGCTCAGTGGTAGAGCGTTCACCTCCGGTGCTTGGGGTCCCTGGTTCGATCCCAGCTCGCGCCGTGTGGACTTTGTGGTGGACAAACACCGTTCTCGTGGGTTTTCTCGGGGTTCTCCCGTTTCCTCCCACTTTCTTCATTCCATCATTTTCACTCATCTCTCATCATCACCGTCTCCTTTAGCCTGACCGGCATAACCGTGGGACGTAAAACTTAAAGATTTCATTTCCAAAAGAAGTTTATATGTTTGTCTGCAATCCTGAACCACAACTGCTGGAAATGTGCCGTTTTCACTAGTTGATTGCAAATTTTGTGTAGATTGTTCAGTTCTAATTGAATATTTAAAAGACATGGTCGTTATTTTTTTATTACACTTTTAGGGTGTACACTGGAAGTGTTGAATTTTTTGTTTTTAAAAAGTGAAGCATCATATCCTACGAGTTATACATTCCAACACCACATAAATGTATATCTATCAGGCGTTTGTTTCATGACCAACTGATAATGAAAAGCCAAGGATAAGATGAATCTTTATTCTTTGGAGTGTTTTTCCGAATGAACACCATATACCACTGACATTATAATCAATTGTATATGTAATGTATTTGCTTATTACATACTGCATGCAAGATGAAAGACAACATTGAACACACATGAATTAGAAACTCCAACCGGAAGTAGGCTCAAATCTTGCACCCAGGTTGGTCTATACTTGTCTTGGTGTTTGGGAGGTGAATCGTGACACCAAGACAAGTATAGACCAACCTGGGTGCAGAAATCCGTCACTTCGTATTTATAGGCTGCCCCAAAAATGAAAAAATGAACTTTAAAGGTCCATAGCTCCAAAACTATTGGACCTACCGTAGTCGGGTCAAGACTTCATTTAGGAACTAATATGTGAACTATCAAATATCCATGTTTCAAAATCCTATGATACTTCCGAAACAATTTTTATAGAGGTAGTTGGTGAGTACTTCAAATTATATGTCTGTAGCCAAGAGGCAGAACGTATGAAAATAATAATAATAACTACAATCAAACCTTTTAAACATATGTCAATAGTTTGATACAAAACTGAAGGATTTAACTGTCTTCTAAGTGATAAAAACTCAATTTTTGTGAGCACAAATCAATGAAATATTGGAAAACTTGAGAAAGGGCTGTGAATAATATGGGATGGAAATAAATATTAGAAAGAGAAAAGCCATGGTAATTGGAGCGAAAGGGTCGGCGTCAAATATAGAAGTAGGAGGGGTGAAAATAGAACAGGTTTTGATACCTGGGTATTATTAGTAGTGATGAATGAAGTGCAAACGTGAAATAAAAGCAAGGATAGGAATGGCGAAAGAAGCCTTTAGGAGGAAGAAAAGTCTGTTTTGTGAGACCTTGAATAGAGAGTTTAGAAAGAGACTCATAAAATGCTTCGCTGGAGTATTGTACTATATTGGTCAGAAACATGGATATTACGTAAAAGTGATATAAAAGCGACTGGGAGCATTCGAAATGTGGGTGTGGAGGAGAATAGAGAGAATTAACTGGTCGAACGGAAAACGAATGAGTGGGTGTTAGAAATGGTGGGGGAGAAAAGAACACTTTTAGATATGAGAAGAGGAAACTGGTTGGGACATTGGCTAAGAGGAAACTGTATCATGAAGGGCGTGTTAGAAGGTATGGTGGCAGGAAAGAGGGGGAGAGGGCGAAGGAGACTACAATTAATAGACAATATCAAAACAGAAAAATCATACATGAAATCGAAGCAATGAAGCTTCTCATTTGCGGCAAGTGACTTACCAATGATGGAAGAATAGCTATGATGATGATGTTTTATTTTTACAATTAACAAAAATAATAGGATCGAGTTCCAACTTATTTACACTGTACTGTTAAGAAAAAAATATAAAAACTACTCTCATTTATGAGTATACATAATTATCATTGTTATATAATGTTAGTTCACGTTTCATAGATCATCTAATACTTTTTAATGATATGAAATTGTAATTTGGGAGTTAATTATAATGCAATTATAAATATCGAATAAGTAGAAATACTTAAGTCCCAGAGCATCTACATAGTCGACTCGTACGGTTTGATGTGTTCCATCAGAAAATACATGAACTAAAATGTTTACAACAAATTCCGTGTTGTGTACTTTCTAAAAAGGTAGCTTAACCCTTTGTCTCGAGTACAGAATGGACTCCACTTTTAAAACTTCCAAACAAAAAATTTGCCTTCGAAAGTATTTGTAAACCCAAGTGTAAGTAATCGCTTGTTGTTTTAGATTCAAAGTTTCTTGAGAGGTCATTTTCCTGTGCAATAGACGAGATGATATAAAACACACTACGGTTTAATTAGAATCTTCTGTTTCATTATTTGTACACGAGGTTCAGTACATTAAAGAATTTTCCAATGTTAGGTCTCCTCTGGGGAACGTCCAATGAACAACTTCTCACTCACCGGAATTTCAAGTGTGAACTGTATTTTATCCTTTGTTTGCTCACGAACGGAGAAAAATAAATTTGGCAACAGTGTTCGACCCGTCGTCTATAATACTTTGGTGCTTTACCACGTGTACAAACACACATACACATAGAAGCACAAACAAATGACTGGACGGAAGAGCTCTCAGCCCAGGCAAAGGAAGCGAGCGAAGCTCCCGAGGGAGCCTGCCGAGATTAGCTATCGGGAGAATTGGTTGAAGGAATGGACGGCGAGTGTAGCCAAAGCAATACACTCTCCGCCCTCTGTGATAGAATCCCTGCTTCTCCCTGTGCCCAGGGGACATGTTCCACTATAGAGGAGTTCAACAGATCAGCGGGGCTACGAAGAATGGGAAACAGAGGAAAAGTTAGGAAGTGGAAGAATAACGGAAACCTCGTTAACCTAGGTTGCTCTGATCGCCAAGTTAAATTTATAGACATTCAGTGGATTCTGCTTTTCAGCGGGGCAAAATCTCTTCCCTCCAGGAATGGAAATAAATCTTACATCACAAATACAACATGAATTTTTGTGTTTACTATCATCAAATTTTGCATTCTGTGTGGCTATTTTTCTTAAGGATGTACGTACAACTATATGATTCTGGAAATATTTTAGAAAGCAATGGTGCTAATGGCAGTGGTGCCCACCCCCCTCATGTCCATGACGCCCCCCCCTCAATTGTCTATCCGTAGGTGTTCTTCCATGAAAAAAATATTTTCGATTAATTTTTACACCCCCTCAAACATATTTATATAGATTTTTACCTTCTTCCCAAATATTTCAATGACGCAGTTTGCGTCATAGCCCCCCTTTGTGGTCACCCCTGCTAATGGAGTCATGACATAATATCCTTTAAACCCTCCTCACACACTGCCTCCAAAAGCAATATCTACTTCAAATTGAACTAAATGATTCTCAACTTCATTACGTCTCCCTAGATACAAACATTATTAAAACGTGTTGGTTTTTGTTTTAATCTCGTACACTCGGTTGGAAAAGTGTAAATGCTTTTTCAGACCAGCCATTCTGAGTTTCCGTCATTCAAACCAGACAAATGCCGGGATCGTGGCTAGCAAATGAGTACCAGGCCGCTTCCTTCTGTTTCTAATCCTTTCTTCCTTCCATTTCCTTGAATAGTGTGATCGTCGAGAGACGTTATCCCTCATATGTGACGGGATAACTTGGCGATAGATACCGAAAAGCCGGAAATCAAATTCCTAAATCCTAAATTCTAATCTCGTACATTTAACTTTCGAACTTGTGTAACATTGTAACAATTTTCTCCCAACCTAGAATTTCAAATTTTATTGCACTTGTGGCTACGCCTGCATAAAGGTATGGTAAGAAATGTGTAAATTATTTGTCGATAATATTTTTATGGAATTTAATCTCCAGATGTCTTTATGAGTTATACTTCCTCTGAATATAAACTGATGTTACTAGATTGGGATATTAGCATACCGAATTTCAAGTTCTTATTCCAAGTACTTAAAACATGAGATTACAGCTAAAAAAAATTCCAATTTAAATAACATGGGGAGTTTCTTCATCGCCCTTTTGGACCTAAAAATTAAAAATATTCATTTTTGGCAATTTTCATGTGGGTTAGTCTCGGAAAGCTACAATAATGCCAAATCTCAACTTTTCAAGTCAACTGGAAGCACCCCTTTATTTTATGTTAGTCAGATTATGTAGTTTTATAGTTATGTAGTATATAGTTAAGAGCCACAGTACTACTTCTAACCTAAACTCTAACTGAAATACATAAATTTGAGAAAGTATTTGCATACACTAAACATTACTTTTTTCTTTCTTCAGATGCTTAAATCGAGAAATTGTTTCACTGTTTTATTTTAAAGTTGAACTATTTGTAAGTGATACAGGGGGATCCAGGATATGATCAAGGGAGGGGCTAAATCATAGTTTGCAGCATTATCCAATGTAAACCAGGATTGAAGCCCATTTTATCCAGTATATACCTGAGTGTCAAGGGGGGTCCCAACTTGGATCCGCGACTATATATAAATATATATATTTTGCATTTTGTAGCACGTTAAAAAATGTTTCAGAACTAGTGTATAATTGTATATACATTTCTTTCGCGAGTACAGCACAACCAACTCAAGAGAATAGGTTGATTCTTGAAAAGGTTAGGTTAAATTTTGTATTGTTCTGTCAAAGTTCCAAAATATTCGTACTGTTTCTCTTCTAAACGTTTACAACAATAAATCAACTCAAACAATATCTAAGCTTTTTCTCTGTTTCTAGAAGCTCAGTTCGGAAAATTCTTTCGCTGTTGTCAGGAAAGACTTAGAATCACCATTTACAACCACAATCTTCCTGTCTTGTGTAAAAACACTTTTAGCTCCATATTTGCCCGTAGTCTTTCTCAAAAGTTGGAATCTTGGTTGGCACAGATTTTCTCTCATTGTAATTCCCATGTTCTCCAGCTTCTTCTTGTTTCTGAAAACCAAAGATCGTGTCCTGTAGCTGGTAAACTTCACGATTACTAGACATAGTTTATCCGCTGCTCTTGGACCAATCTTGTGGCTTCTGGACATGTCTTTCCCATTGATTTTTAATCCAAGGTATTCTTCGAACAAGGGGACATCGATTTTATCAGTTATTTTCTTCCTGGGATACCAATTATTCTGATATTATCCCTACGTTGATATTGCTCCAATTCATCAATTTTCTCCCACTTAGTTCTTCTATAGCATGTCTCTTAGCTTGATTTCCCCTTCTCAGTTTTTTTTAAACTTCTGTGTTGAAATTTGTCTGTTTTAAGTGGTGTACTATGAGTTTATATATAAATAAATTAAAGTGACAGTGTTGGTGATTTCATACCTTTTGAGCCACCCGACCGATCTCCGAACATAGTTGAGATTCGGACTTCGAAAGTTTTTTACCATTTTACTTTGACGGTACAACGTAGCCAAAGAAGAGGGGGAGATATATAAATATGATCGAAAATGACCGTTATCACTGTTGAATCCATATTTTACGTTAGTCGCTGAAATGAATAATGACACTTCCGATGACGTTTAAATCCAAACTCAGCAACACAACTTGGCGGAGAGGAAGGAAGAAGATATATAAATATGATCTAAAATGACCGTTATCAGAGTGTGCTTGAGTAATAGTGAAAATTAACTGACTAACGGAAGATTTTAATTTTTCTTATTTCAACTCGGCGAAGCCGATATATATATAATAAATGGAAGCATGTTTAACATGGGCTGGCCATCGACACGTTAGTGTAAAAGACAGTAACTTCATTCGTTTAAGTTGTGGATCGAAGCAAATTTCGATGTCGCATTTTCATTTAACATTGGTCGCATAAAGAATGTCCGTGAACCTGGCCCCACCCACATCGGCACTAATTTTAAACCATATGCCAAAAATTAGTGCCCAATTAGTGCTGACGACCTGTAATGTTAAAAAAATTTGTGCCGTTACACAGACTTCAAAAAACAAAAAAGATTCTGGGTGGGGTTAGGTTCACTCTAGCCCCACCCACTCAACCGATCGAGATGAAACCTATACCCAAGGTTAGTGTTAAATTAGTGCTGTCGATACCGCTTAAAAAGAAAATTAGTGCTATTATCAGAAGGCCAAAATATATTCGAAAATGTTCAATGGCAGCATCATCAAAGAAAACGAAAGATCCCTCATTTTTATGATAAGATATATGGCACGAATCTTCTTTCTATGCAGTATCGTCAGCACTAATTTAGCACTAATTTTTGGCATAATTTACAAAACTACTGTTCCATTATTAAAAGTGGGTGGGGCTGTCTTCACGTGAACCTGGCCCCACCCACAGCGGCACTAATTTTGAAACATATGACAAAAGTTAGGGCCGAATTAGTGCTGACGACCTGTAATGTTAAAAAAATTAGTGCTGTTACTTAAAAGTAAAAAAAACAGAAACGATTTTTGGTGGGGCTAGGTTCACGTTAGCCCCACCCACTCAACCGATTGAGATGAAATCTATGCACAATGTTAGTGGTAAATTAGTGCTGTCGATACCGCATAAAAAGAAAATTAGTGCCATTATCACTAGGCCAAACATATTCGAAAATATAATATGGCGGCATCATCAAAGAAAATAATCGATCCTAATTTTTATCATACTATACATAGCACTAGTTTTCTTTCTATGCGGCATCGTCAGCACTAATATAGCACTAATTTTTGGCATAGTTTTCAAAATTAGTGCTGTTACACAAACGTCAAAAAACTAAGAAGAAGTGGGTGGGGCTAGCGTGAACCTAGCCCCACCCACTCAACCGATTGAGATGAAACCTATACACAAAGTTAGTGTTAAATTAGTGCTGTCGATACCGCATAAAAATAAAATTAGTGCCACTATCAGTAGGCCAAAGAATTCGAAAATCTAATATGGCGGCATCATCAAAGAAAACAATCGATCCTCATTTTTATCATACTATACATAGCACTAATTTTCTTTCTATGCGGCATCGTCAGCACTAATATAGCACTAATTTTCGGCATGGTTTTCAAAATTAGTGCTGTTACACAAACGTCAAAAAACTAAAAAGAAGTGGGTGGGGCTAGCGTGTACCTAGCCCCACCCACTCAACCGATTGAGATGAAACCTATACACAATGTTAGTGTTAAATTAGTGCTGTCGATACCGCATAAAAAGAAAATTAGTGCCATTATTACTAGGCCAAATATATTCGAAAATCTAATATGGCGGCATCATTAAAGAAAACAATCGATCCTCATTTTTATCATACTATACATAGCACTAATTTTCTTTCTATGCGGTATCGTCAGCACTAATATAGCACTAATTTTTGGCATAGTTTTCAAAATTAGTGCTGTTACACAAACGTCAAAAAACCAAGAATATGTGGGTGGGGCTAGCGTGAACCTGGCCCCACCCACTCAACCGATTGAGATTAAACCTATACACAATGTTAGTGTTAAATTAGTGCTGTCGATACCGCATAAAAAGAAAATTAGTGCCATTATCAGTAGGCAAAATATATTCGAAAATCTAATATGGCGGCATCATCAAAACAATCGATTCTCATTTTTATCATACTATACATAGCACTAGTTTTCTTTCTATGCGGCATCGTCAGCACTAATATAGCACTAATTTTTAGCATAAGTTTCATCTTAATCAGTTGAGTGGGTGGGGCCAGGTTCACGCTAGCCCCACCCACATATTCTTGGTTTTTTGACGTTTGAGTAACAGCACTAATTTTGAAAACTATGCCAAAAATTAGTGCTATATTATTGCTGACGATACCGCATAGAAAGAAAATTAGTGCTATGTATAGTATGATAAAAATGAGGATCGATTGTTTTCTTTGATGATGCCGCCATATTAGATTTTCGAATATATTTTGCCTATTGATAATGGCACTAATTTTCTTTTTATGCAGTATCGACAGCACTAATTTAACACTAACATTGTGTGTAGGTTTCATCTCAATCGGTTGAGTGGGTGGGGCCAGGTTCACGCTAGCCCCACCCACATATTCTTGGTTTTTTGACGTTTGTGTAACAGCACTAATTTTGAAAACTATGCCAAAAATTAGTGCTATATTAGTGCTGACGATACCGCATAGAAAGAAAATTAGTGCTATGTATAGTATGATAAAAATGAGGATCGATTGTTTTCTTTAATGATGCCGCCATATTAGATTTTCGAATATATTTGGCCTAGTGATAATGGCACTAATTTTCTTTTTATGCGGTATCGACAGCACTAGCCCCACCCAAAATCGTTTGTTTTTTGACTTTTAAGTAACAGCACTAATTTTTTTAACATTACAGGTCGTCAGCACTAATTGGGCACTAATTTTTGGCATATGTTTTAAAATTAGTGCCGATGTGGGTGAGGCCAGGTTCACGGACATGCATAAAGAGTGTACAGCCCAAACGGCTCGTCCGATTTTTAAAAAATCCTTCACTTTAGATTGAAAACATCATATTTGGAGACGGTTTTTTCCTCTTACATTTTGTTGTAACTCCAATAATAACAGAGTTACTCTATGTCAGAGGACTTTCGAGACACCCTAATTTTGCGTTAATACCCATTATTCAGTTTGCCGTCTTGATTTAGTTCCTACATTTCAGAGTTTTCTATGCTTAGTACGTATATTTACCTTATTTACTTTAGCAATATCCTACAAAATATTGATCTGTAGCCCATCAATCTTAATTTCTTCCTGAATTTATTATTCGTGTAATTTTATTATCAGTACACTTATGTAAAACGCAAATGCATAGTATGTAACTTGATCACGTAGACTTACTATCGACGACAATCCATTGATTGGTCAGCTTTTTTAGATCAGTTTGTGAAATCAAATAAAATTAACCCCAGATATGTCAGTAACTGAAAAAGGTAACTCTTGTTCCAACACGCAGAAGTTTTTGCAGCCTTTAAGGAATTCCAATGGATAAGCAAAAATAGATGTTCTTTGTCAGGGTTTTTTTTTCTTTCTGGGCATGTTTCTTCTCATGAATTCCTTAAATTAGTAAATAGATTAATAATTTCCAATGCTCATTAATCTCCAGGAGGAAGAATTCCCCTTTATTTTTTTTTTTGTTAGTTGTAATAATGTACTAGTGGTGTTGGTAAGTAAATATCTAAGACTGTATATATATACACATTTAATAATATAAGTAACGCTGGAAATTTAATTGAAAATTCCAGAAAGCAAGAGTTTTTGGTCTTTGTTCTGTTTCCAAAGCGTTCCTCGAAGTTTGAATCTGAGAAGAAAGTTGGAAAGGAGAGTAAAAAAAAAAAAAAAAAAAAGAAAATATGATGAAAAACAGAGAAGAAGAACAAAAGAGAAGACTTAAAAAGAAAGTAAGAACAAAGAACAAAGTTGAAGAAAGAGAATTAGTAGATTAATGGAAAACGAAAGCGGAGAAATTGTATTTGGGAACCCCTTCGAGATTAAGCCTAATTACTTGCTTCTGCTCACGGTATCGTATATCAATTCCTGGATTATTTAGGAAAAGGACTGCAAGCGGAGAAATGGCGTCAAGAATTATTCTTTTTTTTAAGAAAAAAAAGAAAGAAAGAATTATATAGTAGAATTGGAAGGACTGTTTTAAAATTCTTAAATCCTTTGTTAAATTCATGGGGCAATCTTAAGACAAATACATACTTCTTGAAATGTGAACAACAAAAGATCACGAAGTTAAATTAAGAAATAACGTTTAATGAGCAGAAAAAAAATATCTTTTAACTTTTAACGCGAATTTCAAGAAGCTTTATGCCATTGTTTTTTTTTTTATTATTATCTTGCTTTCATGTTTGTTTGAAATTTAACTACGACTTCCAGTACCAAGGTTATAGCAGATGGTGATTTCAGAGGTGGCCCTTCAGGAAAGTCTCATAAATAGAAATTAACATTTTATGTCTATAAAGTATTCTATATTGTACAATATACAGCGTTATATTGTACACATATACGGAAGTTTACTACTGAAATCTGTACGGAGCACACGTTATCCATATGCTACATAGGCACTGCCCTTAGTTGTTACATCATGCCGCAGCAGAATGCGTGACATCAGTCTTCTCTATATTATATACGTACGTACACGTATGTTACTTATGTCAGCTATATACGAGGGGCGTTCAGTATGCTCTAATACTGACTCCCTTCGCCCTCATGTAGGATCATGATTTTAACATGTGTAAAAAGTAGACATATTATGATGACTTTATACCGCAGTGCAAGTTATTTGACCTTGTACTGTCTTCTTTGCAGGTGTTTGCAATAGAGCATCTGTAAGAACTCTGTGAACAATGGAAAATAGTGAGGTTCGTGCGGTCATCTTCGCATGATTGTCTGCCACATCTGAACTCACAGCACCATCTCACAACTGTAAGATATGATGGAGCAGACTATCCTAATGTTTGTACCAAGTCGTCATGAATTTTCCTTGGCTGTAAGTTTTTCAATTGCAGTTACTTGATGACGGCACGAACATCACTATTTTCCATTTTCACAGAGTTTTTACAGATGCTCTACTGCAAACGCCTGCAACGAAGAAAGTACATGGTCAAATAACTTGCACTGCGGTATAAAGTCATTATAATATGTCTACTTTTTACACATGTTAAAATCATGATCCTCATGAGGGAAAAGGAGGTCAGTATCAGAGCATACTGAACGCACCGAATGTCCCTCGCATTAATATGTCCGTATGTATGTGACATCCTAACCTCGTATATACATTTTTTGGTTTCATACGGAAGGCACGTATAAGTGGAACACTTATTCGGAAAGTATTATAAATCACACGTTTTCAGTTATACATTTACAAGAGGATATACCTATAGTCACACATTAAATCCAAAAACTACAAGATTTCCGCATATAACTTACGTTCTTACGTACGTCACATAAGTTTCTCTCTCTCTTTATATATATATATATATATATATATATATATATATATATATATATATATATATATATATAGGGTGTTTCAAAACAACACCGACAACGTTTGGGAGGTGATTTCTGACAACAAGATAAGACAAGATAGACCAACTTGGTGCACAAATGCTTTCTTTCGGAGTTATAGGCTGCCGAAATCATAAAAAATTGAATTTTAAATACCCATAGCTTCAGAATTATGGGACCTACCGTAGTCGGGTCAAGACTTCACTTAGGAACTAATAGACCCTATGTGCCCTATCCAAATATCCATGTTTCAGATTCCTGAGGTACTTCTCAAACAATTTTTTTAGAGGTAGTTGGTGAGTACTTCAAATTACATGCCTTTAGTCAAACTCCATCTATAAAAACTGTTGTGGAAGTACCGCAGGATTTCGAAACATGGATTTTTGGTTAGGGCACACACTAGTTTCTAAGTGAAGTATTGATCCGACTACGGTAGGTCCTATAGTTTTGGACCTATGGACCTTTAAAGTTCAATTTTTCATGATTTTGGCAGCCCATAACTCCGAAAGGAAGCATTTTTGCACCCAAGTTGGTCTATACTTTTTGTCTTATTTTGTTGTTAGGAATCACCTCCCAAACGTTGTCGGTGTTGTTTTGAAACACCCTGTATATGAGAATGTATGTAGTACAAGTAGAAGGATAAACAACAATAAAGAAGAGAAGAGTTATCACAAAATACAAGATACATCGGACAATACAATTGAAAATCAATCACAAGAAATAACAAAAACAAAAACTTGAACCGCTGTCGCGTAGTGGACTAAATAACGTAAGCGGAGATCTGAAGGGCACAGTTTGAAAAGAGCACTGTAATTTAAAAATGTACCTTGCTTGTCTCACCAGTTTATCTTTCGTAAGTAATATAGCCATTGTGTGAAGAGTTAACCACACTATCGTATTGTGTTTAGGACGTGGAAAATATTTAAAATCAGGTAAAAGAAAAAGCGGTTTGTTATTAAGAAACTGTGGACCAACATAAAGTATACGGGTTATAATTTGTGTATAGCTACGCCATAGATGCTGGATGTATGAATAGTTTTGGAATCAATGGATGTGTGTGTGTATCAGTTTGTCTACATCGGATACAGTGAACATCGGGCCGAAGACCGATTTCCCATGCTCTATGGTTAGTAAGAAATAAATTGTGCATTAACCTTTAAACTACGGAGGGTTTAACCTTTAAACCACGGAGCTGTGTAAGGGTTTACAAAGAAGTCCATTGCTTCACTCCTATTTATCGAAGACACATGAAACTGCCAGACTTACAAAAGTTTTTGTAGTACCACTTCGAAATCGAAATATCCGTAGTTAAGACAAGAAACAGGGTATTTTGAAAACAAAATATCCCGTAGTTTATAGGTTAAACTATACTATAGAGCTCTCATTCCACGTAGTAAAAAGGAATTTATATTACTCCAAATTTGCGCCCAAGAACAATTTGGTAATCAAGTAATACCTTTACGAAAGGTGAAGAGAAAATGTGAGCTTGCAGAAATATATGTTAAACATTTTACAGATATGACTTCTCTAAAGAATAGCCACTTGTCGATTTACAGTCGAGTATTTGATCTGTTGATAGGTTAAATAATTCTTCAGTGACTTCACGGAAACATAAGGTTACAATTGCTAAATATTGTGAAACTGTTCTTTTGGTAGATAGATTTTGGATGTTGTGTAAAATGGATATTCATTATATGAATCGTTGATTTGAGAAACGTCATAAGTCACCAAGGGCGCCCATCCGGGGGGCAAGGTGGGGCGATCGCCCCCCCTAAGAGAAAATCGTACTTGGGAATATTGAAAGCCCAATAGAATTTTTAAATTAGTTATAGCAAATTTTGAAACTATATTTGAAACCTCGCTTATATTTTCCCCCCTTGGAAACCACAACATGGGCGCCCTTGTAAATCACCCATTGGCCGAAAATGAGTTTACATGCTGCATCCATGATTCTTCAAGGATACCTACAGTTGGGTTATGAAGTGACAGAGGTCGCGCTAGTAGTTCGTGCAGTACGACCTGTAACAATTAATCGTGAGTTGAGAAACGTTACAAGTCAATGACTTATAACATTTCTCAACTCAACGGCTGGCCCAGACCAATCCATTAGAAACAAAATTAATACGGCTGAAATCAAGGACAGATGTCGGAATAATGACAACGTATTGGACATAGCATTTGACTTTATGCTGGTGTTCACCTACCAAAAATTTCTGTACAGGACATGCTTTATTGGTGCCAGTTAGAGGTGAATATTTTCTGTATTCATAATTTACGAGATAATTCCTCCAAGATTTATCTCTATCAGGAAGGCATAGGTAAGAAATCGCCATACGAAGTATGCACTTTCCTCACCGAGTACATTCAAAACAAGATACCACAGACAGTCACCGAGCTTCACTTGTTTAGTGACGCATGTGGTGGATAAAACCTCAACCATACTCTCATTAGAATGTGTTTATTTCTAGTTTCGAATAAACGTTTTCACAAAATTCATCATTATTTTCCCATTCGAGGACATTCTTTTATGTCTGGCGATAGGGATTTCGGTATAATGAACAGACCTATCAATGTCACGATCGGCTTTACGTATTATTAGAGATTGTTCGTTTGAATTGTAAGCTAGGAAAGAAATTTACTTGCAGATGGTTAAAACGGCCAGTATTCTCTACTTCAAGGCATGGCGGCCACATTACTATAAGCGATCATGTCTTGTTGATCTTCCTGTTCTTACTGAAGACGTCTGAAAGCGTATGTTTCCGAGATCTGCAACATTGCACGTACATCATAGAGATGCTTTATTGTAATACTTTGTACATGTAGGCGTGATCTTTTGTACAACACTTGTGAAATATACCATAGCTTTCCCTTTCATAGCAATAATATGTCGAAAATTTGAACCTAACTCAACCTACTCTACCCTAAGCTATGCTAATATTTTCCTGATAATCGTATTGATTTGAAAAATGTCTTAAGTCAAATATATTGATAATTTTTTGTACATTTATTTCTCGATGTAACAGCTGTTTCAACAGCAGCGATAGTCGGTCTACATGGCCGTTATGTGCGGACGTAAACTTAGTCACTTTAAATAATTATAACTGTGTGTGTAACGTTTTTCGCCTCTCCTGTAAAATATAGTTTGCATCACTTGATGTTTCTCAAATGAGCGATTCATATGTCATGTCAGTTGACGTTTAGAATTTATGCATTATCCTATATAGATTATAATTGTTTATGTTGTGGTTTCAATAGTGTATTTCGATAAAGGGTTTGGTTCTATTCATGTCAGCAACTCAGATTTAATCTTTGGAAATGTGAGTGTGGAGAAGAATGGAAATAATTAGATGGGTATAGCGGAAAACAAATGAAAGGGTGTTAGAAGTGGTGGGGGAGAAAAGCACAATATTAGATATTATTAAGAAGGGAAAGAAACTGGTTGGGGCATTGGCTAAGAAGATAGTAGGAAAGAGAAAGAGAAGCGAAGGAGACCACAATTAATGGACGATATCAAAACAGAAATATCGTACGTGTGAAGAAGAAGGAGTTAGCGGAAGACCATGGAGTATGGAAGATTCTTAGTTACGGCAAGTGGTCTTTCAATAATGACAGAATACCCATAATGATATACAGTGTGGATAATTTATCTAATTACACTCTTTTAAACTAATAGATACAAAACGTCGAATTCTTATACCATGCAAACATCGGCAGAGAGACATTATTCGACATACTCTATGATACTACCAGTTAACAGTATTGCCATATCAATATAAAATTGTATAGTTTTCAAATAGCACTACGTCAGGTTATTTCGAATTTACATGCTAAACGAAAATTTAGAGTAGCACATTTTTATTCGGTGTTGCAAACTAAGGACGCTACTATATTAACTAACTAACTAACTCTATGGCCTATGGAACCCGGAGATTCCATGCCGCGTCCACAAAAGCTCTCCACTGACTTCTATCCTTAGCAATTGGATCCAGTTTCTACTTTGTATTCCAATCTTTGCGAGATCCATCTTAATATTGTCCTCCCATCTGCGCCTAGGTCTTCCTAATGGTCGTTTTCCGATTGGTCTTTCAGTCAAGACTTTGAAAGCGTTTCTACTTTCTTCCATTCTAGCTACATGACCCGCCCACCTAAGCCTCCTAGACTTGACGACCCTAACAATGTTGGGTAAATCATATAAATTATGTAGTTCCTCGTTATGAAGTTTCCGCCATTCCCCATTCCCGTTCTTCTTGGGTCCGAATATTCGTCTCAGGATCTTGTTCTCAAATACTTTCAGTCTATGTTCTTCCCTCAGAGTAAGTGACCATGTTTCGCAGCCATACAGAACAACAGGCATAATTATCGTTTTGTATATTTTAAGCTTCAAATTCCTCGACAGAATTCGCGACGACAAGAGATTTTGAACCGAATAGTAACAGGAATTCCCTGCTTTTAGTCGACATTTAACGAACATCAAAATTTTGTTGGCCTCTATAGCACTAATAACACAAGTGAGATGGACGGGGCAATGCATCCGAAGTATTTTAATGTCTAATCGTGTGATCATCATATGACGAAGTTCGACCGAATAGAAACATAAAATATTGAAGATTTTAATTTTGTAAAGCCTTTATTTCGAAAAACTTCTTAGATAAGTACAACATCTAACCACATAAATAGCTTTTAATAAATATGAAGATCATAACGCCGATTGTAGAAACTTCATACCTTGAACCGTTCTGGAGATATAGTAAATATTTATAAAGTTGGTAACATTGAAGAAAATTGTGTAATTCCAGAGAACTTCTTGTAATTACACCTATGAAAAAATATCGTTGTAATGTCATAGAAGCAAAGTAAAATTTAAAAATGCTTCAAGAATTTCTCACAAATATTATCTTTTAAGCAATACATCGAATGTAACCATTTCGTGTATCTCCGGAAATGTTTGAGATATCAAATTGCTGTAAACAACATTGTGATCATTATATCTATTGAAAACGATGTGTGCAATGGGATGTGATAATTATTTAAATATTTTTTCCGAAATAAAGTCCTTTGAAAGAAAAGTCAAAATTTCAATTTGTTGTAACTTTGTTTTTATTTATTCAAAATACATTGTATGATGAAACTAGTATTCAACACGATGTGGACGAAATTGACCAACTATCGACCATACATTTACCATTCGACAAATATTCGAAAAGAAATGCAAACACATTAAACCGGTACATAAGTAAATTATTAATTCCAGAAATTCCTACGAATTAGTTAGGAGGAAAATATTGTGCAACATTCTTACAGATTTTGAAATACTGAAAAAAACTAATTAGATTAATTAAGGTATGTTTAAAGGAATCTCAAAGTAAAATCTGGGTAGGAAAATTTTTGTCTACGAGCTTTCACGTCGACAATGGCATGAAATAAGGAGATGCGTTGTCGCCATTGAAAATTTTTGTTTACGAGCTTTCACGTCGACAATGGCATGAAATAAGGAGATGCGTTGTCGCCATTATTATTCAACTTGTCCTGGAATACGCTATAAGGAAAATCAAAAATAGCAACCAAGACCTAGAGTTGAATGGTATTCACCATGTTTGGCGTACGCTGATGATGTAAATTTAATAGGGGATGACAGGAGAACAATAGAAAGAAATACAGAGGTCTTATTAAACGCTTGAAGGGACATATGTTTAGAAGTAAACGCAGGGAAAACTAAATGCATGGAAGTTAGTCTTGATTGTAACACTGGAAATTATGGATGCGTTAACATATAAAATAACTCTTTTGATAAAGTGGATACTTTCAAATATCTAGGATCAACATTGACAGACGAAAACTATGTTCATGAAAAATTAAATGTCGACTAAAAGCAGGGAATTCGTGTAAAAATTCAGATCAAAATCTCTTGTCGTGGCAAATTCTGTTATGGATTCTGAAACTTGGATATTTGGATAGGGCACATACTAGTTCCTAAGTGAATTCTTGACCCGACTACGGTAGGTCCCATAGCTTTGGAGCTAGGGGCCTTTAAAGTTCATTTTTTCACGTTTTCGGCAGCCTATAACTTCGAAAGGAAGCATTTGTGCACCCAGGTTGGTCTATACTTTTCATCTTATCTTTGTGTCAGTAATCACCTCCCGAACTTTGTCGGTGTTGTTTTGAAACACCTTGTATAAAACGATAATCATGCCTGTTGTTCTGTATGGTTGCAAAACATTGTCGCTTACTCTGAGGGAAGGACGTAAAGTGAAAGTGTTTGAAAGCAAGATCCTAAGACGAATATTCGAACTCAAGAAAAACGGAAATGGGAAATGGTGGAAACTTCATAACGAGGAACTATGTAATTTATAAGCTTTACCAAACATTGTGAGGGTCTTCAAGTCTAAGAGGTTCAGGTGGGCAGGTCATATGGCCAGAATGAAAGAAAGTAGAAACGCTTTCAAAGTCTTAACTGCAATACCAATCGGAAAACGACCATTAGGAAGACCTAGTCACAGATGGGAGAACAATATTAAGATTGATCTCGCAGAAATAGGAATATGGAATAGAAACTGGATCCAGTTCACTAAGGATAGAAGTCAGTGGAGAGCTTTCGTGAACGGGGTATTGAACCTCCGGGTTCCATAGGCTATCGAGTTAGTTAGGTAGTATTCAATACTAATGTCTTTTGGATGTGCATTACCTAATAGTGACATTTGCGTAAGTATTGTTATAGAATCCTTCAAATTCTGGCTGTTTCTCGATGTTTATGATACTGCAGCAACCTTAGTTTGCAACATTACACAAGTGTCTTATTGTAAGTTTTTGTTTTACATATAGATTTGAAATATGCAGCAATCTGACGTAGTGGTATTTGAAAAAGTACAACTTTATGTTGGATTGGCAACACTGTTAATCTAGTTGTATTGAAGAGTATACCAAACAGTATCTTCGTCTATATTTGCATGATACGAAATTTCAGCGTCTCGTATTATGATTAGTTTAACAGTTAAAAGGGCGTATGTATATAACGAGAAAGAACCATTCTCTCGTTTTTGATTAATTTTAAATCCAATTAGTGATATGATCTAAATTATGCATTATTGAACAAAAAATCGAATACTTTTTTTTAACGAAAGTTATCTTCGAACTACTTTCTAAGATTAAGGAGAGAATATTTACACTATATTAGGGAGCTAAATTCATCAATTATTCTCGATTATTTTTAAATATAAAGTACTGAGGACTGTGAAAAATCTTAAAGAAACATTAATAAAATTTCTGTCAAAATCCATTAATTTTTACGAAAGTTATCATGGAAGCTTTAAAAAGAAATCGTGGCTAGGGACAGGGAAGGTAATCTACCTTTTTACTCTTCATTCATTTTATATTTATTCAGACAGAATAATTCGGAGGTTTGCAAGAAAATTTAAGCCACATTGCATCAAAATGACTTTTTCCCCAGGAAAATTATCAACGAACATATTTTTAAATATTTTTGAAAGAGAGATAACGTAAATACATCTTTTAATGCTTTGGAGATTTTAATCTCAAAGTGTGCGGAGCAGTAGAACCCCCTAAAGAAACTATGCACTACGTTTTGTCAAATTCGAATATTTTTTACGTATTTATTCTGCAAAAATTGTTCTGTTTGCATACACGAGGGTGTCAAAAATTATCCGCAATTTTGACGTAACTCTTTTTACATTGTTCATATTTGATGACCTCTCCCCTCGTGTATTTTATTGTCATGTTGTTGTGGTGATGCTATGAAAATTTGATCCTAAGTCTTCCATTTGTATTCCTTTTGTTGCAAATAGATCAGAGCCACTTAATTAGAAACTTGCACCAAAGAGAAACAGCAAGCAGTGATCTGGATTTTGTGGTCGAAAGGTATATCAGGGGCCGCAATCCGTCAAAGACTTTTGGCGCATAACCGGAACAGTGTCTTTCCGCAACTGAAAGTATAGGAATGGATTTAAAAATTCAAAAATTGTCGAACAAGTGTTACGCACGAGGAAGGAGACGGTCGACCATCTACGGCTACAAATGATTACAACATTGAGCGTGTATGTGATTTGATTCTGTTACACAGAAGAGTGATTATTGACTATTGTGCCGAAAGTCTGATGGATTGCGGCCCCTGATAGACCTTCGCACCACAAAAACCGGATCCCTGCTTGTTGTTTCTCTTTTGTGCAAAGTTCTAATGGAGCGGCCATAATCTATCTGCAATGAAAGGAAGACAAATGGACGAATTAAGATCGAACTTTCGTAGCATGACCACAATAGCAAAACAAACAAATAAACGAGGACAAAGGACTAAATGAATAACGTAAGAAGAGTTATATCAAAATTGCGTATAATTTTTGACTTACTTCGTTGCGTAATTAAATAAGCAACATGGAGTGAGTTTGAACCCCTTTCACCTTATTCTTCATGAATTGTGACTCCAAAGAATAGTATTATATCAAGAAGATCAGAAGTAAATGTCTACCAAATTTTATTAAAATGTAATAAATTTTACGAGACTAATCGTGGAATAGACAAATGGCGATAGAGTCGAATGGCAAAAGCTACGCCCGCTTACAACGATAACGTTTATGTGTATTTAGTAATAGGTTAATAAAGACAATAGTCCGTTACCTTATGATAATAAATGTTGTGGTCAGACTTATTTAAACTGGTTTTGTTTATGATATTAAATATACAATAAGTGAGCAAGCCATAGTCGATTAAAGTGTATTTTTAATTTCCATACAGTCATTTCAAACATTCTATTAGCAAGATTGATCCCGTACGCAGATGAAATTATTGCAGATTATCAGTGTGGATTTAGACGAAATCGATCAACTCTATCGACCAAATATTTATCATTCGACAAATACTCGAAAAGAAGTGGGAATGCACTAGCCCGGTACATCAATTATTTATTGATTTTAGAACGGCTTACGATAATCATGCCTGTTATTCTATGATGGTTGCGAAACATTGTCTCTTACTCTGAACGAAGAACATAGACTGAAAGTATTTGAGAAAAAGATCCTGAGACGAATATTTGGACCCAAGGGGAACGGGAATGGGGAATTGCGGAAACTTCATAACGAGGAATTACATAAGTTATATAGTTTACCCAACATTGTCAAGTCTAGGAGGCTTAGGTGGGCAGGTCATGTAGCTAGAATGGAAGAAACGCTGTCAAAGTCTTCACTGGAAGACCAATCGGAAAACGACCGTTAGGAAGACCTAAGCGCAGATGGGAGGACAATATTAAGATAGATCTTGCAGAAACAGGAATAGAAAGTAGAAACTGGATCCAATTGACTAAGGAAAGAAGTCAGTTGAGAGCTTTGGTGAACGCGGCATTGAACCTCCGGGTTCCGTATTTAGTTAATTAATTAGCAATCCATGTCGCACGTAAAACCATAAATTACTTCGATTGCTTAAAAGCTACTTTAATACAATATATTAGTTGTAATTTATCATAAACATTTCATAAATTTTACATTTATCTGTAATTACCTTATGGCAGAATAAATGGATACCACCTTCGACTTTCATTTCTGTATTTCCACGTAAATACGTATCTCAGAGGTAAATGCACACCATATTTCCAGTATTTACACATTACTCTATTAAAATATTATTAGAAATTTCTTCTGTAAATTTTACAAATCTACGCATCCGTATATTAAATCTGCACCAAATAACTATGGTGTTAAGTTTTGGTGGATACGAAAGTAATTTTAAACGAACTGAGACCGCAATATTTAACTGTATATGCGTATTACACACTTGAAATGAAGATGTAAGGAGAGAGCAAAAGAAATCATATTTTTACGTTTTAGCAGGCATTTTATTTTAATATCTTTATTGCTAAGTAGTTACTGAATTAATGTAAAGTATACAATGCATGAGTTTATGTAATTCCACAGTGTTACAGCTGTATTCTATTATTTTTTGTATCTCCCATATTGGTTTCAACAATTTTCCATTTACTGAACAAATTACTTTTTTTTTTAAAAAAAAAAGTTTTAATCTCTTTGTTTCGTAATAGGAGAAAGAGTAAAAGAGAGACAAAACAGAAGGTAGAAAGGTAGTGGTGGGAGCGGAAGGTCACTACTTGTTGACCTAGCACAATGCGAGGTGTGATCTTGCTCCCAAGGGCGTCGTTGTACGGAATGAGATGAAGTTTTGCGAGCAGCGGTTTCAGCTCCTGGGAGATTTTTCTTAACTCCACAAGCCTCCAAAATTAACGCGTTTCTCATTATCGGCTCGGTGTGCAACTTCCAAAAAAGGTAATACTGTATATAGACGTTAGAAGAAAGAAAGAAAAACTACATTAATGCTTCTGGTAACATTTTTCAGTGTTTTCAGTGCTCTGAAATTATCATATATGTACTGTTTCTTCCACCAAAATACCCAATAACGTTTTGTGCTCTTTTCTTGATTGTATTTTGTATTAACAATATTTTTAGGTAATAATTTATTTGTATTTATAATACTTTGCTAATTTTGAACAACGTGAACAACGTGATTTTTTTAATAATACTTCCAAATTGTATATACATGGAAATGCTGTACTGTCAAGTAGGGTTTGGATATGAACTTGTCATATGACGAAATAGTGGAAGCGATACATGAATCAACCCTACACTTTTGGAACATAAATTGCCACTTGGCACATTTACAATTTATACCTAATAATGCAATTTAGGAAGGAGAGCCATTCAAAATTTACCTTACATGTTAGGATTCAAGATGGCGACCTATTTTCAAAACTTGAATCCTCATACTAAAATTTCGTTGCTGTTGTCTAATTATATTGTGTTTGAAGTCGTTCACATAAGTTTTCGACTGTTGGAAGCAAATCTAAAGTGAAATTAAACATCAGAAATCAACGTAGAACAGAATATTATCATCATATAAAATGACATAAAATGCTTTCTGAGTTATAAAATTAAGTAGAAACAACAAATATCTGGGTTTCTTTTCATTACAGATAGCGATATTTGTACACTGAGAAAAATCCGTTCTCCGGACAGCGGTACAAATATACGGCATCCTCTTGCTTAATACAGAAATCAGTACGGAGCATACGTTATCCCTTTGGACTTGTCCATACATAGGCACTGCCCTAAGATGTTACATCATGCCGTTGCAGGATGTCTGGCATCAAACAATTTTCCGTATATCACATACATATATGTATTTTACCTTCGTCAGCTATATGCTATATACGTCCATTTGTATGTAACATCCTGACCGCCTATATTGTTTCATACGGAAAGTTCGTACAGATGGAACACTGCTACAGACAGTATTATAAAACATGCGTTTTCAGTTATACGTTTGCTGTACGTTAAGTCCAAAACTACAGGATTTACAAATGTACACTGAGAAAAAAAAATGTAGGTGGCATACTTAAAAAGATAGGTTACATGCGTAATTCCTGTAGTTTTTGGACTTAACGTACACTAGACGTATAACTGAAAACGCATGTTTTATAATACTTTCTGTATAAGTGTTCCATCTATACGTACTTTCCGTATGAAACAATATAGGCGGTCAGGATCTCACATACAAGTGGACGTATATAACATATAGCTGACGAAGGAAACATAAGTATATGCATGTGATATACGGAAAACTGTTAGATGTCAGACATCCTGCAATGGCATGATGTAACATCTAAGGGCAGTGCCTATGTAGCATACGGATAACTTATGCTCCGTCCTTATTTCTATAGTGAGCAAGAGGATACCGTATATTTGTACAATATACCGCTGTCCGGAGAACGGATTTTTCTCTGTGTAACATATAATTTTAAATATGCCACATACGATTTGCAGTTAGAACATACCAACGTGCATGGAATATCAGAGACTTACAGGATCATTTATTTGATAAACATCCCTACTTGCATCCACATTTTATTAGTTACATGCAAGCTGAAAAGGTGCTGATAGTGATGTCCAATATTCACATTGCATTGCCCAGCCCTATTATTTGCAGTTGGATATCAACGGTTATGTTGTCTTCCTGCCCCCCATAAATGTCTAACTTGGTATGCTGCTCAAGGAGTGTGCAGTCTGATCATATCAGATATAGGAGGAAAACTTGTCTTTGGCTTCGCTATGGTCGCAAAGAGGTGTTTGCATGCTGCGTTAACAGACTAAACTTGAAGGGCTGATACACCTCACAGAATAACCACAAAGTGCTCTACGAGTTGAGAAAACCTCGGGATACAGTTCAAATACCGAACAAGATGGTAATGGAGGCTGTATTTACTTTCTCATAAGATTTCCACGATTAGAGTTTCCCTTTGTGAGTGAAAACTGAAACGATGAAAACCACGTAATGCGATGGATTTTTCTTCTCACACTTTTTCTCCTATAAAATGAATAGGCAAGTATCTTTTCTTTCTGCCAGATTCACACAGTGTCCAGAACGGTACCAGTCCCATGGATTTTAAGATACGATAAAAATTTATTGATAGCACAACAACGCCAACATTAGAAATGAAAAGATGTACAGTTGTAATAACATTGCAGATATATCGCGCACATTTGAGATTGGTCGATCATTTGCATTTTCTCGTCAAAAGTGGCAGCTAAGGATGTGTTTTGATAACTGAGTTGAGTTGATTTTGAGTTTAACGTTCCTTTTCAGCAGCGAGGCTATATGAGACATGGACCTACTCATTAACGTGGAATCCGAACCACATGAGCTCCCGCCGGGAATCGAACCCGGGTCTCCCGCGCCAAAAGCGAGTACACTAACCGCTTAGGCACGGAGGAGCTCTGTGTTGATAATTAGATGAGAGAAAGTGTGTATCAACCTTTGGAATAATATGAGGCTACCAAAATTGAGCAGTACATAATTTTCCAGAAACATGAAGTTCTTTCTTATTTTGGGGGAAAGTCATTCCAGTTCCACTATCAATTTTGCTATTATAGAAGATGATTGGTCCATCCACATGATGAAAGTTTGTCCAGAATTCAAAAGATCTGTGATACCGCTCAAATGAATATCACATCATGGAAACCAGTAGGGACTTCTTTCGAAAAAAGTGGAAATAAAAAAAATAATTGTTGGATAACCTTTTTGAATACAATTACTTGTATTAAATACTACCCATGAAACGTTTCAATTTTCGAATCATCGTCATGACACTTTTTTTGATACATTCCAACCAGTTTTCTTCATTTTGAAAAACAGAGATTGATGATGGAGAACATTAGTCCTCAGTATATGGGAGTAAACTAACATATACACCCAAAGTCTTCATGTTCATTCGGTCATTGTCCCCGAGGATCTTGTCTATGAAAACATTAAGTACCCGAAAAATTTATCCTTGAGGGAAGTAGGGGAGAGCGGGGCACGTTTTCCATAGGGGCACTTTTTCAACTGGCTTTAGATCTGAAACGATCCGGTAGATCGCTCCTGCGGATGGACTGGCTGAAGCAGCATTGCTTGGCACGCCATCTACGCTAGTTTCAGTTGAGTAGCTGTGTTGACCGTAGGCAGGAGATCTTGTGAAATATTTTTTTTTCGAAAATGAGTAAAGTAGCAGTTCTGCATTAAAATGTAAAATAAATGTACTAGTGTTAAACGTACTGCTTTGACATTGCATGTACTAAAGGTGGTGTTCTTCCTTTACGTAATGATGTGTTTGTTTAGCAAGTAGTATACACCATTACTGGCCAAGGTTATGTTGAAGTTCAAAAATGGCAATGGGGCAGGTTTACCAACAACATACGGGCATGTATTCGAATATTTTTCCGCTCTCAGTCAGTTTCTGTAATTTTAGTAGGACTATAACAAATGCATGTAGGGCCTACTGTGGGAAGAAATCTCCGAAATAACAATGTATGGTACAAAATACGTAGCCCGTGACCAGGCACGCAGCCAGAGGGAACGTAAAAGAAGTTGTTATTCTGTGCTGACATTTTTATTTTTATTTATTTATTTATTATTTATTTATTTATTTTTGCAAAAACGACGTCCGAACAACCGCCTCAAAATATCGAAGCGGCTGTGGCCCTATCCCTCCGCCCAAAACAATACTGAATACGTGCTTCTTGCCACTGACTATATAGTCTATTGTGTAGAAAACTTTAATGTGATGAAGATGATGAAGATTGTTTATGTAGACGCGGTATCACATATCGAGACGTGCTTCACGACTGGTTGTATCCACAAACTCAACAAGATCGGTATAATAGACTTACTTGTAGTATTATATATATATATATATATTTAACTATTGGTTGCAATAGATTAATAAGATCAGCGAGAGATCCTCTTCCTCGGACGCGGAATCCATATCAGACCTGCTTTACTATTTTTGTTCTACGGCGAGAAAGATTAAAATCAGTACTCGTTAATTTGAACCACTTCCAGTATCAACAGATGGTTAGGAAATAAGACGGAACTTATTCTAGGGAACCTGAATCATTGCAAAAAAATAGCATCTCAACATCTCTTACCACTATTGCTCTACAGAAATCAGTATTATATTGAAAATAGAAGGTGGACAAACACCGTGCTCGTGGGTTTTCTCGGGGTTCTCCCGTTTCCTCCCACTTTCTTAATTCCACCATTTCACTCATCTCTCATCATCACCGTTTCCTTTAGCCTAACCGGCATAACCGTGGGACGTAAAACTCAAAGATTTCATTTCATTTCATTTTGAAAATAGAAGTAGTACCAAATTTCACTCACTTCCGGTTTTGGTAGAGTGTTGCGGGTTATGATGGCATGTTCACTTGATACCTTGAACAGATTGCAGAAAACCACTTTTGTTTTTGTTCGATGCATTTTTGTTATGCATCAGTACAAGCTACGGTAAAATTAACTACACCAATGAATTTCCGAGAAAATTTTATATGAGTTTGATGTATCACATGCACCTATTCCCATTTGAAAAACCGAAAGTTTAATCCAATATGGCGGATCCAAGATGGCGGCCGGGATGGCTAACATGTGTCAGAGAGGCAGTATTTGATCCAATTTGTATTGTATATGCCCACACTCATGTCCAGTTATACCTAAAGAAACTAAATGAAATATTGTGACCGAGCTTTATAGTAGTGGTTGATTGAATTCCGGATATACGAAGGCCCATAAATGTGCATATTACCCATGGGCCGCTAAAAGTTATACAATACACATTAAGCCGTGGAGAACTTTACATTTCAATCAATTTTAAACGGGTCCCGAGGGGGCACTTCGCGAATGTACCTTGTTAGTCAAGAATGAAGACAAAAATTAAGAAGCGGAAACGACAGACTGTACGATAATAATACTTCCACAATTTTAATTTCACACTATTTATTTCGAGACTTTCGAGACGAGACTGAGACTTGGCCCTCGAGAAATATACCGAAATCGAGACAAGCATCTGTTGACCGAGACGGCAATTTTTGACTTGAGTCGAGATCGAGACCGGCATTTATCAACCGAGACGAGACTGAGACTGTACAAAGTCTCATCTCATCTCGTCTAGATACCATCCTTACACAAAACTCTAAATTTTTGTTTGTTATTTTTCCCGTCGGTTTTTAATTTTGCATTAACTTGTATGCCATTTTAATAAAAGACGTGATAAAATTCTGTTTTATATTGATGTATGATGCTTAATAATTTGACCTTGAATTTATGTTTCACGAGTCAAAAACATATTTGCACGACTTCAAATACGACGTAGTTAGACAATATAAATGAAATGTTTTTTCGAGGACGCTGTTTTGGAAAGTTGCTGCCATCTCGAATGCTATGAAAAAATTTGAATAGCTCCTCTTCAAGCGTGTCAAGTGGCAACCTGTGTTCAAAAAGTGCTGTCATGATTGTGTGTTACAAATGGTCATTGTGATTTGTCTCTGACTTAGTAATCCTGGGTTGGTATTACAGTCACCTATGTATTACCATGCATGTATGACCATTTACATTGATCACCAATTGAATTAGAGAAAAGCAGGACAGTTGCAGAAACCGCATTGCAGAGGCTCCACCAGTGCAGGTGAATAAAACTCATCGCGCGTGAACTGCTGCCTTGTGCATCCTCTCTTGGTATCCGTGTCAGTATAGTGTGTGATGGGCAGGACGAAGGACTTGAGTTTATTTGACCGTGGTCAAATCGTAGGGGCCAGACGACTGGGTGATTCGATTTCGGAAGTGGCTGCGGGATTCAGATTTTCAAAGTCAACTGTGTCAAGAGTGCATCGTGAGTACCTGGCTTCCGGTAAAACCGCACCCACACGGTAAAACTGTCGCGGTCAGAGGCGTGTCGACGACGAAGGTAGGCGCCGACTGGTTTGCATCGTAACAGCCGATAGATGGGCCACAGTACATCAAATCGCTGAGAAGTTCAATGCAGGTCAACAACGCCGTGTAAGGAGCCACACATTTTACAGCCACCTACTCTCCATGGGGCACAAAAACCATCGGTCCACGTGAGAACCTTTTCAAAACCGCACAATACAGGAAAAAAACGTCTAGCATGGGCAAATGAACACCGCCACTGGATTTTGGAAATATGGAAAAAGGTTGCCTGGACAGATGAGTCACGTTTCACATTGGTACATGCCAATGGACGGGTACGGATGCGTCGCACAACCGCACGAGGCAATGCACCCATCGTGCCAGCAGGAACTGTGTAGGCCGGTGGTGGTGGTATTCTCATCTGAGGTATGTTTACATGAACTGAAATGGATCCCCTTACACGTTTGAACGGTCCGTCACAGATGAACGCTGCCGCAATCTTCTGGATGACCAAGTCCTATCATTTGCTCGGCTGCAACATCTGGATGGTGATCTCATCTTTCAGGAGGACAATGCGCCTTCCTACCGCTCTAGGATGACTGCAGACTGGTTTGATGAGCACTCCTCTGATCTGGCAACACTTCCATGGCCATCACGGTCACCGGACCTCAGTTTCATCGAACACATCTGAGACGTCATTGAACAACGCCTTCGAGCTGTGGACCCTCTTACGACCAACCTGCGGGCTCTGTGGGAGACTTTGCAGCAGATATGGATTGAGATGCCACAACAACACTTCAGGCGCCTCGTGGAGTGTATTCCGCGGCGGGATGGGGCTACACAGTATTAAGTAGGTGTCTCTAATTCAACTGTTGATCAGTGTATATTTTATTCCCGTGTGTAGAAGTCGTAGAGACCCCTGCATACTGATTTGTTCAGTGGCCCATAATGCAGTGGCCGTTCTAGAAGGTAAAAACTTGCTAAGGGTGGGCAGCTAGAACCCAGACTATGGTAGGCATATCATGAGTTTACAATTTTTGATGGGTCCTTTAGAAGTTTCCACCTTAGCTCTCTCTCGATGGATAGTATTGCTAAGTTGGACGTTAACATTGTAGACCTCAAATATTGTTTCACACATTGCATAACAGAAAAAGATGCAACTGAAACCGTTTCAAAAATTTTCCAATACAGAATAAAAGGCAGTGCTAATTATAAATTTTCAAAAATATATAAATAATAGTTTCAATTATTTTTGACACTCAAAAAACCGGGACAAATCCCCGGCTTCGGGTTAGATCCGTCACTATCATAACGCTGTTAAGGCGACCCTGTGCGCTTAGCTTGGGTAAATTTCTATGATCCTTTCAACCGCCAATTTCTCATAATCGCTCCTAACACAAAGAGAAAGAATGTAGACAAACAACTCAAATAGCTATGCTTGTTCATTTAATGGCTAGCAAGTGTGGCTTCAGTACTTGAGGTCCCGGATTTGATTCCTAGTGAGAGAGAATATTAATCCCATTACAGTGGTGAAAATCCACTTCTATATAGATCTCGTACTATATAATGTCGTTGCTGCTGCGAAAGGACGTAAATACGAGGATAAGTCAAAAATTATTCGCAATATAGCTACAACTTCTTTGCAATAAAAATAGGAAATTCACCTTAACACCATTTTTCAATATAGTCCCCTTGCTTTTCAACACACTTGGTCCATTTTGCACAAACTTCCTGATGCTCTCAGGAAAGAAGATTTTCGGCTGAGCAGCGAGCCACGCATGCACAACATCCTTCACTTTATGGTCCATGACTATTTCTGGACGATATGGTACTTCGTCAATAGTCACTGTCTATCTAACAGAACCATGTAAAGTGCACGCTCAATCGTGTCATCATTTGTGGCCGTAAATGGTCGTCTGGCTCCTTTCTCGTCCGTAACATTTGTGCGAACACTTTTGAATTCTTCAATTAATTCGTAGACACTCCGTTGCGACAAGACACTGTTCCTGTATTGTATCAAAAGTCGTTAATGGATTGCTGCTCCTGATATACTTTCCGACCACAAAAACCGAATCACTGCTCGTTCTTCCTCTTTGGTGCAAACTTCTAATGGAGCGGCCATGATCTATCAGCAACAAAAGGGGGACAAATGGAGGAATTAGGATCAAACCTTCATAGCATGATCACAACACCATAACAATAAAATAAACGAGGACAGAGGTCCGTGTGAACAATGTGAGAAGAATTATGTCAGAATTGAGGATAATTTTTGACATTCCTCGTACAAGTCAACGAATCAGTCAATCAATTAGAAATCCAAATAAATAAATAAATAAATAAATTGGAAACGAGTTGCAGGCTCTTCACATTGAGCCCACAGCCCCGAATTTGATTTACTTGTATTGTAATATGATTTAGTATAGAACCATTGCATCGTTATACGATTTAGTAAGAAGATAAATTACTCACAGCTTCTATACAATATTTTTTATTGTTCAGAGATGCATAACCTGTTCTTTTTGGAGAAAAAGAACTGACACCATTAACTCTGGCTCTCAATCTACTTTGATAGACTTGAGATGCATCGTATGACTAAGAAGCTTGAATCTGTGGAAAGGATAATACAACTTGACCTCTCTAAGATACCGAAAATAACTCTTCGTTAATCTTATCTTCAAAACGTTCGTTAATAAGGTCAGAAGGTTGCAATAGAAGCACCATTCAAAACATCTACTTTCCTTAGATCTGTAACATAACACTATAATAGGCACTTATTGTTGCTTATTATTCGAAATTACTTGTGAAGAGCCGACAGATGGCGTGAATCCTGTATATTTCCTCAGTAATAACTTTGCTGAATGGTAGATATTTCTCCATAAAGACTCTTACATGATTTCGTTAGGTTAGATTTCTTTCGCAGTTTTAAAAAAAGAAGGAAATACAATTACGCTTGAAAGCCTTGTTAGGAGTTCACATGGTGTTAACGTCAGAACTATATAATTGGAAAGTAAATACACCTGATTCTGCGCCACGTGTCTATTTATGCAACGAATGTTGTGTTATATCTTTTTAAGGATGTTTTTATTTCTTTTATCCATTTTTTGAAGTATCATTCTTGACCTATATGAGAGATTTTTTCTTTCTATCAAAATTACATATTTCAGTCTAAAGTATTCTTTGCTTATATGCGTTACTTCGGTGTGTTAAAGGCTAAACTCACAAAAATGAGAAAATTGAGTCATTCTATTTCAAATCAACCAATGATGAAAAATTCATGCCTCAGATTTCGATAATTTTTTTGTACACTGGAAGACATGTTTCAGAATAGTTATTTCCCAAAATTAAACTCTTCCAGTCCTTATAGATAATTAGTAGTCAATTACGCAATGATGTTCAGTTCAAGTGTATTGTTTATTTCAATAACCATAAGAGATATGAAGCTAAAAATTTGCATGCGCATGTAATGTTACCTGTAGATTTGAAATCTGCAATCAAAACTAATGAATATTGTATAGTTGTAGAGTATAGCAGCATTTATGGTGCCAAGTTCAGGCCCTGGAATGAGCATGAGGTAAAAGTTGTACATATGTGAAATTTTAGCACAAAGTTAAGAAATACCTATATTCCGTGTGAAGCAAATTTTGTTTTCGCTACTAGATCCTAAGGCCTCAAAAAAAATCTGAATGTGTCTTTTGGCTCATAACGAGCTTTTGAAGTTATGACATAGGCTATTTGATACTGTATAACTTTTATTACAACTATTCCACACAGTAGCCTTCAATCATGGCAAAAAAATAATAGTTGACTTATCTACTAACCATCAGCATTGTACAATGTATCAATGTTTACTGAAGGTCTTGATTACCTGGTTAATTTAATTAACAGTCTAATGTAATACACTATGTGATCTTCCCTGTGATAGAAATATGATTTGTTGCGTTAATAAGAATGCGATCGGCTGGTACCCATACAATATCGTCGGTTCTAGGCCCGTGGAAAGTGGAAACGGGCTCTGCAGGGTGTAAGAACTTTGTGTTGTAGTCCTGATATTTTTCAGTATTTAATATTTGGTTTGCAGTTGTCTTTTGTAAACTCGCACATATTAGAAGTTTTATTTTGGCCCCTAGTTTCAAATACCCAAAACCAAATTTGGTTCACACGAAATATAGATACGGTATTTCTTAACCTTGTGCTAAAATTTCACACACGTATAACTTTGACCACATGCTCACTCCGGGGCCCGAATTTGGGACTATAAATGCTGCTATAAACTCTAAACCTATACAATATTCATTACTTTTGATTCCAGACTTGAAATCTACAAGCAAAATGACATACTGATGCAAATTTGTATCTTCATAGCTCTTATTGAAATAAAAAACAAAACGCAAAATCAGCTGTTCTTGAGTCGTGAACTTGAAGCTGATTGCGTAATTAATTACTATAGTCCGCGTCACCCAAATTGACATGTGGCATCAGCTAATAAGCTCGCAGTGCGCTGCTACTAAACCTTCAGGGCGGAATCTAATCATTCATAATTGTCCAAACATACGAACAAAATCTATTATGAATGTTTTGATTCCCCCTTGAAGGTTTAGTAACAGTATACTGTGAGCTTATTGGTTGACATCACACGCCAATTCGGGTGACGCAGACTATAATTAACTATAAGGGCCGGAAAAGTTTTATTTTGGGAAGTAACTATTCTGAAACATGTCTTTCAATGTACAAAATGTTATCTAAATCTGAGACATGAATTTTCATCATTGGTTGACTTGAAATGGAATGACTATATTAATTCAACCTTCAAATAAATAAATTCTTTGCGTATAAATAATGGCCTTTTAAGAAGAGAATATGAGAATTACAATGCCCTCAGTAGTTTTGAATTGCTGCTAATAAGTACAACATTAATTTACTTTCTCCTATCAACTATTAATAATATCAAGGACAGAATCTATTACTAACTTAACTATTACTTTGTCCTAACTTCTATTCAGTTATTGTTCCCTAGTTTTTTTGACAACACTTAAGCTTATCGATAATACAATCCACGGTCAGGTGCACATCCAGAAATTTTTGTTCCGAGGGTTCCAATACTACTAGTTGCACTAGGCCTTATGCAGAATCGTTTTGACGTATGATTAGCGTCATACTAAGGGCCTGGCTACTGCAGGAAACATATGTTAGTCGAACTCTTTAGTATAGTACTAATCATTCGTCAGAACGACTCTACATACGGCCCACTATATCCATGTACGGTATTATTGGACGGGTATTATTCTGCACCCGAAAAGACGATAACTAATTGTAAAATACTTCCGTCTATATTTTCAGAAAAAATGATAGAACCATATTGCTTTTATAATAGAAAGAATACGGATGAAGTGTAAGGTCAAATATTCATGTTACATCAATTATTTCCCTGTTAAACAAGTAGAGTTTTATTGCAAAAATTAGCCGGCGCCTCCACCATGTAAAATTTCTTGGGCAGAGCAATAAAATGTACTCGGGATTAAATACTTTTCCTTCACCATTTTATTATAAAAAGTCTTCTTATGTACACAAATTATAATAAGTAATTTCTCTAATATTTAGGTAAGATTAAGATAGGAGCCCGGTGACCAAGCGTTGTGGTCTTTGAGGTGAGATACTCTCGGTGACCGTGCGTCGTGAGAAAGAGGAAAGGAACCCGGTGACCAAGCGTCGTGGGTATAAGGATGGGTATCTCTCGGTGATCAAGCGTCGTGAGAGGGGTTTTAGGTGTTTCGATCAATCCGGGAAGACTGATGTTGGTCGAGGCATGCAGGTCCCTTTTATCCTGTCTTGTCGGCTTCCTTCGTTGATTCTCGTGCTTCCGACTGTTGGCGATGGTGAGCAACTCTTCTTCGGGATCGTCGTCTGCTTGTTTGTGTTTATTATCAACACGTGTAGTACGCATGGCTATTGGGAATCCTTACAATAGACATGTGTGGAGTCCTTAGGGGCCGGAAACGGTGGACATTCTTAAGGGTGCGCCCTGTCCACGGTGTATCATTACATGCCATCTCGGAATCTATCAAGTCAGTGGTCCCCAACCTTGTTTACGTGGTGCTCTCTCGATTAAATGAACTTCTTGATAATAAAGAGTGTGATTTAACCATGTAAAGAGACAATGCTAACTCACACCTAGGCTCAGTCTACGATGAAGCCATCAATATTTTCTTCATTTGTATGAAGAAGACTGCCAGATGAAATTAGCAAGAACACTTTTCAGCATTGATGTGCATTTACTGTACTTCCACATGAAATTCAGGAGGAAGCAATGGGATTGAATTGCGATTCAGGTGCCAAAGAACTATTTCAGACAACGTCTTTGGAAGAATTGTGGGTTTGTTTCGTTCAAGAATCTTATTAAATAGAGGATCTTCCCCATATATATATCTTCATCCTATTAAATAATGAAGCCAAAAAACAACCGAGCATCGGGACGTCTGATTGGCTACTCTCGTTTCCGACATTGTCTGATTGGCTACTTTCGTTTCCGCCATGTTTGTTGGCTAAAAACATTGCGATTCTATTGGGCGGAGTGGGCAGAGTAGGGGTGGCGAAACTGTGACGTATGGCTTCAAGATTTTATTGTAAGGGCAGATCCTCTATTTATAAGATCCTTGGTTTCGTTCCTGTTTACTGAACAAACACCGTGTGCGTGGGTTTTCTCGGGGTTCTCCCGTTTCCTCCCACTTTCTTCATTCCACCATTTCATTCATTACTCATCATCACCGTCTCCTTTAGCCTAACCGGCATAACCGTGGGACGTAAAACTCAAAAATTTCATTTCATTTCCTGTTTACTGAAGAGTAGCAAAAGAAGCCTTAAAAGGTATTGTTGAGTTTTCGACAACTTATCTCCTTGAATCAGGATTTTAGACCCCGTTGACCATAATAAAATCAAAGTATTGGCACCATTTGGAAATGGAAAGGATCTTAGGTGTGCTTTGTCGAACTTATCACCGAATATCAAGAAACTTGTGAAGAAAAAGCCATGTCAATCATCACACTGAGTTTTTCCTTTTGTCCTTACTTGATACGTTTTGCCCTACGTCTTACACACTGAAGCAGTATTTGCTCTCGTTTTTAATATTGATTTTTAAAAAAAGTTAATTTGCATAATTACTTAGTTTCGAATAAAGTAGAAATCTTGAATAGGAATATTAAAGACATGTAGCGTTTTGAAGCTTGCCAGAGCTAAAGTGTAAATGCTTATTTCAAATTGTGTTTTATTCATAAATTCACATTTTATTTTGTCATATCTTGCGCCCTACCTTCTCGCTCTTCACGCCACCAGGTTGGGAATCACTGTATTAACTGAAGCAGTGGTGCCCACCCCCCTTATGTCTATGACGCACCCCCCAATTGTCTATCCGTAGGTGTTCTTCCATGAAAAAATCTTCTTTTCGATTAATTTTACCCCCCCCCTCATCAAACATATTTATATAGATTTAACCCCCCAAAATATTTCAATGACGCAGTTTGCGTCTTAGCCCCCCCTTGTGGGCACCCCTGACTGAAGTGAAATCTACTCTTTTGTGTCCTATTTTGTAACCGTCGCAGGATAAAGGAAACGATTGATTGATGAACACGAACAATTCTGAATAATATTTGGTGGGAGGCTACAATGTGGGAGGCTACTGAAGAACACCAAGAAGATCCACGAATACGATTTTGTTTAGTGATATGACCTGAGATCAAGCCAGCTACTCCTTGTAACAGGAATGAGCAATCTACTATTAAGTAACCGTGCTCCTCTCCCAGAATTTATTAGTTGACAAACATGTGTCTAATATATAGTTCTGTTACTAATATTTCTCAGTTTTCTAATCAGAAGTCTATAACTTTTAATCCAAATTAACTTCTCGATAGCCTCACGATTCTAAGTCGACATCGACAATTCGGGAATCGAATTGTTGTCCATTCAAGTTCTAATCATTTGTCTATACGAGGGTTATTTATCTCGATAAAATAATGAGAAAATAAACTATGGTAAAGATAGTAAAGAAAGACCACGCAATACTTACATGTATGAGATATAGATTAGCACCGTTAAAGTCACCCTTACCTTTAAATGTTCAGGGATTGACACCATTAGAGATAATACCTCTAGCTATCTACTAAAGAAAAACATAATTCATGAATTCGCTTACATGTATGGGACACGAGATATTGATAGCCACCACTATCGATTAAAATGTTATCGAGTTGACTCCGGTAACGGACTAGTCCAAGATAATCGATTCAACTATATATTAAAAAAAAGTATTCAAAAATTTGCCTACATGTACGGAATATTGGATATAGAGACACAGCAAACAACACAAAATGACTGCCACTTGAGCGTGTTACTTGTGTGTTAATTCAACACCAAGGACACCGCCTTCCGTGCATATATTAGAAATAACTAGTTACTGGCTGTAGGTATTTGCTTGGCACTTATACCAAACAGCGAATAAAGTTCTATGTTTTCTGTAATTGGTCACAACAATACTTTGTAAACCTGTGAATTATCTGACAACAGTTACATGAGTAACTGTTCTGCCATCTTCTGTTCTTACGTGCTAAGACATAAGAATAACATACAAGGGAACTAGATGACAGCACTACTATTAATGTAACTGGTGTCAGACAATTCATGGGTTCACAAAACTATTATTGTGACCGTTCACAGAACAGATAGAACGTTATTCGTTCTTTCGTATAAATGCCGAATATGATGCATAAAGCTTTGTTCATTCAAACAATAAAAACCAATGCAAATACTCACCGTCAGTAACGTGGTATCTGATATGATCGGAAGGCGATATCCTCGGAGATGAATTAACACACAAGTAACACGCTGAAGTCATTTTGTGTTGTTTAAATACCTCATTTTTCGCTGTGTAGACTTCATTAATGGTCTCAGCCAAGATAATCTATTGTAATCTATTTAGCTATCTATTGCAAGAAACTATTCAAAAATTCACTTTCGTTCAAGAGTTATAGCTTTGGGTAACAGATGAATGGGTGTACCTACAATACAATTTTACAACGGATGTACGGGTGTATTTACACCACAATCTTATAACGGATGGACAGATGTACTTATACCACAATCTTATAACGGATGGACGGGTATACTTACACCACAATCTTATAACGGATGGACGGGTGTACTTACACCACAATCTTATAACGGATGGACGGGTGTACTTACACCACAATCTTATAACGGATGGACGTTGATTCTTCCTGTCAGGGGTGAAAGTGGATCCGGAGAGGTAGGCGGACGCAATACGTCACACCGTCCCCCGTGCCTATCTTTACCTAATGTTATTTTTTTAGGAAGTGGGGGACGTTATTGATATTTTTATGAAGTAAGCAGACGACATCCCTCCGCTTTCTCCCTTACTTTTACCTCTGTAGAACCTTATAATGAGGGATGGACGTACTTTAAGTACAATCTTATAACGGATGGACGGGCGTACTTACAGTAAAATGTATAACTGATGGACTGGCGTACTTACAGAACAATGTTATAACAGATGAACTGGCGTACTCACAGTGCAATCTTATAAGGGATGGACGGAGATACTTAGAGTACAATTGTATAACGGATAGATGGGTGTACTTACAGTATAATCGTATAACGGATAGACGGGTGTACTTACAGTACAATCTTATAAGGGATGGACCGGCGTGCTTATCGTACAATCTTGTTACGGATGGAGGGCATACTTACAGTACAATCTTATAACGGATAGAAGGGCGTACCTACAGTATAATCTTATAATGGATGGAGAGCATACTTCCAGTACAATCTTATAACGGATAGAAGGGGTACGTACAGTATAATCTTATAATGGATGGAGGGCATACTTATAGTACAATCTTATAACGGATAGAAGGGCGTACCTACAGTATAATCTTATAACTGATGGAGGGCGTACTTACAGTACAATCTTATAACGAATAGAAGGGCGTACCTACAATACAATCTTATAACGGATGGAAGGGCGTACCTACAGTATAATCTTATAACTGATGGAGGGCGTACTTACAGTACAATCTTATAACGAATAGAAGGGCGTACCTACAATACAATCTTATAACGGATGGAAGGGATTGCTTACAGTACAATCTTGTAACGGATGGACGAGAATGCTTACAGTACTATCTTACAAGTCCGACTGCGTGATTCTAATGAAGACGATACCTTCTTAAGTAATAGAAGAATGACAATTAAATAAATCAGGGTCTGTAGTGTAAATGAAATGAAATCTCCAAGTTTTACGTCACACGGTTATGCCAGCTAGGCTAAAGGAGACGATAATGATGAGAAATGAATGAAATGGTGAAATGAAGAAAGTGGCAGGAAACGGGACAACCACAGAAAATCTTCACACACGGTGTTTGTCCACCACAAAGATCACTTGGCGCGAGCTGGAATCGAACCAAGGACCCCAAGCACTAGAGATCAATCGCTCTACCACTAAGCCAGCGCGGTGCCTATGCACTGTAGTGTATAATGCTTAATGGTAATAACAGCCTACTTCTTTACATTATTACTGACTATCTTATTTGTGAATATGGAAACATTGAGGATTTATTTCTTTTTAACTTGATATTATCAAAGTAATTAGTGAACATTCTATAAGAAGAAAGAAAGTAGATATACACACATGATTTCTTTCTCATAGCATGGTTATTTCACAGAAAATTCACTAATTACCTTACGCTATAGATTTCCCAATTGAACTAATAATTGGAGAGTAAAGTAAAAAAAAGTTGGAGTAGATCCTTAACTGAACGGTTACTTATGAATTCGTTGCTTCATAAAAGCCATGAATGAGTTGATATCAGATCTTCCTCTCTCCCGCTTAACGGCTGAAATTTCAACTTCTAATTACCTCTTGCTTTGCAAACGTCTACTTCGTGCGGCGCAGTGTGCGGTTCTTATCCTTAATGCTGCGATGCAGATAAGTATTGCCATTTATGGTATTAATTTTCTTTTTAACTTAGAAGCAAGCAATTGTTGCGTTATGAGCGGTGAACTAAAAGGAAAAGTGAGGATGCAAAACCATGTTTGAGAGAAAAAAAAATCAAGTGTAGTTGAGTTTTGTAATTTTACGGAATATTAGCCGTTGACCTTTGCTGCATGATTTCTTTTTCTCTCACGCTCTTCTTCGCAAATGTAGCCATCTTAGTTATCAACTAAGTGTTACTCTCTTCATGAATGTAACTTTACAGCTGGATAAAACAAGACGTTCTAATTAGGTGCTTGAAGTGATTTAAGAATATTAATTATGAAAATGTTATAATTATGAAATTATAATTATTCAGGGTTATTGCGCAAATTAATTAAACCAAATTGTGTTTCTAGGGTATTATAAAATTAAAGTCAATAATGAAAGAAAATGTACAATGTTATTTCAATTTCAAGTGACCCAATTCTTCTTTTCTGATAAGAGGCACTATTACTCCGTTAGACTACTCGTTTCTGGTGCAATTATATCTGATTCACTCCTAAGCACAACAAACCGGGGACTGTAAGAGGCAATTACCCTTCTCTGTATGTGATTTAATATATATATAATACTATTTCATAATAACGTAAATAAGAAACGGGACACAGCACTTATATAAAATACGTGTATTGAATATTTAGCATTCCTCTCCATCACCAAGGATACTTGAGACGTGAACTTACAGTTTAAAGTGGAATTGTAATCACCAAATTGCGTTCAAATTTCAAGTCTCTCCTGCCGGAAATAGAATCGGATATTCAGTGTACCAAAGCCGACAGGAGAACTTACATCAAAGTCTATTGACATACAAGAAAAACCTGAAATGATACTACTCCAGCACACTTTAGCTTGTTGTGGATAACTCAGTGTAATTCAATATATTATTTTATAGTCATTATACAATATCTCTTAGACCATAGAATAATGGAGCAAGATAATCAAAAAAATATCGAAATTACAGTTTCTATTTTACGTTATCTTTTATAAACATTATTTCCAAGCTTGGTATCTGGTTCGATCCTCCCTAAGTAAGTTTGTGGTGAACAACATGGTGTCTTTGTGATTTCTCGGGTGTACTCCCGTTTCCTCCCACAATCTAATTCAACCAATTATTCTATAATCATTCACTTGCCTTAATCATATGTCTCAATAATCGTAATAAAAGGCATAATCAATAATAATTGTAATAAAGGGTATAGTCAATAATCGTAATAAAGGGTATAATCAATAACACAATAATCAGTAATCAATAATCAATAATAAAGTTCATAATAGATAATCGTAATAAAGGGTATAATCAATAATCGTAATAAAGGGCATAATCAATAATCAGTAACCAATAATCAATAATAAAGGACAATCAATAATCGTAATAAAGGGCATAATCAATAATCAATAATCAGTAATCAATAATCAATAATAAAGGACAATCAATAATCGTAATAAAGGGCATAATCAATAATCAATAATCAGTAACCAATAATCAATAATAAAGGGAAATCAATAATCGTAATAAAGGGCATAATCAATAATCAATAATCAGTAACCAATAATCAATAATAAAGGACAATCAATAATCGTAATAAAGGGCATAATCAATAGTCAATAATCAGTAACCAATAATCAATAATAAAGGACAATCAATAATCGTAATAAAGGGCATAATCAATAATCAATAATCAGTAACCAATAACCAATAATAAAGGACAATCAATAATCGTAATAAAGGGCATAATCAATAATCAATAATCAGTAACCAATAATCAATAATAAAGGGCAATCAATAATCTTAATAAAGGGCATAATCAATAATTTGTAATCAGTAACCAATAATCAATAATAAAGGGCAATCAATAATCGTAATAAAGGGCATAATCAATAATCAATAATCAGTAACCAATAATCAATAATAAAGGACAATCAATAATCGTAATAAAGTGCATAATCAATAACACAATAATCAGTGACCAATAATCAATAATAAAGGGCATAATAGATAATCGTAATAAAGGGTTTAATCAATAATCGTAATAAAGGGCATAATCAATAATCAATAATCAGTAACCAATAATCAATAATAAAGGACAATGAATAATCGTAATAAAGGGCATAATCAATAATCAATAATCAGTGACCAATAATCAATAATAAAGGACAATCAATAATCGTAATAAAGGGCATAATCAATAACACAATAATCAGTAATCAATAATCAATAATAAAGGGCATAATAGATAATCGTAATAAAGGGTATAATCAATAATCGTAATAAAGGGCATGATCAATAATCAATAATCAGTAACCAATAATCAATAATAAATGAGAATCAATAATAGTAATAAAGGGCATAATCAATAATCAATAATCGGTAACCAATAATCAATAATAAAGGACAATCAATAATCGTAATAAAGGGTATAATCAATAACACAATAATCAGTAATCAATAATCAATAATAAGGGGCATAATAGATAATCGTAATAAAGGGTATAATCAATAATCATAATAAAGGGCATAATCAATAATCAATAATCAGTAACCAATAATCAATAATAAAGGACAATCAATAATCGTAATAAAGGGCATAATCAATAATCACTAATCAGTAATCAATAATAAAGGGCATAATCAATAATCGTATTAAAGGGCATAATCGTGGTGCATTAAAATAAAAATTTTCGTTTCATTACCAAACTTTCGCTCTTCACGTAGTGATATAACATATAGTTGATAAGTTCGAGTACGAATTCGGTGGTTATTAAATGAAAATTCTATCACCATGACAATTTTTGTTCTCCGATTTCTCATTAGTTTTGGATTTATTCTCTTCTTCAAGTTGAGGATTCAAATAAGGATTTGGCACATATTTCAATTTTACTTACCTTAATGTGCAATGGGATATATCGAAAAAAGACACTTTTTTGTCAAAATGTTAAGATGGGTAGTGCGGAAAAGTAGCCATTTGTGTCCGAAAAGACATTTAATTTATTTAGATATTTTGGAGGTAGTTTAGATGTCGCGCGTCGACTTGAAGTTTTAATAGTGATTTGAGCATGTAACAGGCACAACAATTTCATAAAAATGTCATCATTTGGAATTTGGGGTGTATCGCTGGACCTCCCAGTCCGGCCACCTCCTTGTGCTGAGATCTGTCTTGTTTCAAAGTATAATAAATCATTAAAATAAGCGAAGTGCTGAATAGTAATTGACGAATTATTAGCATTTAGAATGCCAAGTCTTTTATTTGGTTTTTATATACGAAAACTTTCAAACACAACCGAAAGTCAAAACCAATTGGGAAACCAACAGAAAAAGCATTCTTACAAGCAACGTACAGAACAAGGCACGATCAGATCCGACTCAAACTTCACCCAGAGGACACATAATACAAAAGAAGAAAAAATGCCAAATTAGAGCTGCCCCCATCCAGAAACACCGGAGATATGCTCCGCAACATAACGCACCACGCGACAATATGATATAAGGTAAACATTGCAAGATACCCATTTATGTCGGAAACGGAAAGGATGGGCAGCACCAGGATATCAAGATATTTGATATGCTATAACACTGACTTGGCGGCCATCTTGAAAGCCGCCATCTTGGATATAGCGTAAGGTATTGAAATGAGAAGCGGGGTGTATGATATATCAATGTAAGGTAAAATGCAAAAGGAAAACCAATGATGTAACCGCGAAAAACATATGTATGATGGTATGAACGGGACGAAGTGTAGAAGACTCGGGCAAAACAAACGTGTATTCGAAGGGCAGAATAATAGGGCAAGACTCCACGATAAATGGTACGCGACAAGTAACTGTAACAGTGTCTGTGAATGGAAGTGCATCCCCCTTGACAGATTATGCCTTCCGAGGATATTGGGATTACGTTTGGAACAGTGAAAACCACAATTGCAACCCGCGATACGATCACTCGTTTGGAGACTACATAATCTACAAAGGACTACCTCTTATGGAACAGCAATTCGGAACCTCACTCCGGAATCATCTTGAATTGGTGATCAAAAGCGCGAGCTACCTGTGATTGAAGCCCCCTCCTGGACACCGTTTTGTACGTTTCTTGTTCAATTTTCTTGTTGTTTCGTGTGAACAAGAGACATTTCGGCCCACATTTGTTTAAACACCACTATCTGAAACAAAGTGCGTACGGATGGGAAAGGCCAGCCCTGTTCTAGCCTACATTTCTTTACGAATGTATCTTTTCCTTTGCACGGTTTGCTACACTGTTTCACGATATTGAAACAGTGACAATATCAGAGAAAGTCACCAATATCTTCGGAAGGCATAATCTGTCAAGGCGAATGCACTTCCATGCACAGACACTGTTGCAGTTACTTGTCGCGTACCATTTATCGCGGGGTCTTGCCTTATTATTCTGCCCTTCGAATACACGTTTGTTTTGCCCGAGTCGTCTACACTTCGTCCCGTCCATACCATTACACATATGTTTTTCGCGGTTACATCATTGGTTTTCCTTTTGCATTTTACCTTACCTTGACATATCATACACCCCGCTTCTCATTTCAATACCTTACGCTATATCCAAGATGGCGGCTTTCAAGATGGCCGCCAAGTCAGTGTTATAGCATATCAAATATCTTGATATCCTGGTGCTGCCCATCCTTTCCGTTTCCAACATAAACTGCTATCTTGCGATGTTTACCTTATATCATATTGTTGCGTGGTGCGTTATGTTGCGGAGTATATCTCCGGTGTTTCTGGATGGGGGCAGCTCTAATTTGGCATTTTTTCTTCTTTTCTATTATGTGTTCTTCGGGCGAAGTTTGAGTCGGATCTGATCGTGCCTTGTTCTGTACATTGCTTGTTAGCCTAAAACGTGACAATGTTTGATCAAAGACATAAGTAAACAACATAAGAAATCATCTCTGAGGAACGAATTTAATATATTTGTCATAAAAAATTAAAAAACGACCATAATGCAGAAAACAGTACATAAAATTGCCAAATAATGACACTTTTTGTGAAATTGTGAGTGTATGATAACTAAATGACTATTAAAACTTCAAGGTCGATGCACGCCACCTAAACAAACTCAAAAATATCTTTTTTAAAAATCACACATATTTTTGGTACAATTGGACAATTTTCCGCACTACCCACCATAACATTTCGGAAAAACGTTATTTTTTGATACATCCTAATGTGCAACTCTAATCTAAATTTGATGTATGATACAAAATCTATACTCCGTTTTGTAAATCAAATGAAATTACGTTCGTAATTTTACGTCTAACGTGAGATAGAAAATCTGTACTCCGTTTTATATATCAAATGAAATTACGTTCGTAATTTTACGTCCAACGTGAGAACGCTGTGAAAATTTAAAGAAACGAATTTCACTATCACAAAGTTCATATGGCGTGGGAGTGATCTCATCAGAAGTGACTGCTCCATCACTGAGCCACATCCTACACTAATTTTGCTTAAACATTTCTTAGTGGCCCCGCATGGCGTAGTCGCTAACACTCTAGCTTTTGGTGCGAGCGGTTCTGGGTTCGATTCCCGGTTGTTATACTTGGTCCAAAAAAGTGTAACAATTTTTACAGGCTAGTCATCTTGAGTGAGGTTTTTACTCATTCACACCAGGGAAATGCCGGGATGGTACCTAATATAATGGCGCCAGACCACTTCATTCCTTCCCTTTCATCAAATGGTGTGCTGGCCGAGGGACGTCATCCCTTACATATATACATGATAACGACAGCCCAGAAATCTAAATTCTATTCCTTAAAATTTCTTAATTACAAAATCATAGCATCTTGAGTTGAGTTGATTTTGAGTTTATCGTCCCGTTCAGCAGCGAGGCTATATGAGACGTGGATCTACTGATTAACGTGGAATCCGAACCACATGAGCTCCCGCCGGGAATCGAACCCGGGTCTCCCGCGCTAAAGGCGCGTGCGCTAACCACTTAGCCACGGATGAGCTCCCATCATAGCATCTTTAGAGGCAACTCCACTTCTGCTTTGTGTTATATGAGTACACAGTTCGATTTCAGATTGATAAAAAAGTCTTCATGATTTTACTCTGACAGTCCACAGGCATAGAACGTTAAGTAAATGAATGTTGTAGTTTCTAAAGAATTTCCGACCAAATTCTTAACTTTAATCTTTCTAAATATGAAAGAACTTTGCTTTGATAAAAAATATAATTTCTCTTATTTTAATTTTCAGCTTCTTTAAAAACAAAACCTGAATAATAACATATTTTGTAGTGCATCTCACAGAAACTTTTAATCTTGTTCGAGTTATGTTTTCAGTTTCCGCCGGTTTCTCAGACTTTTATGAGGCTTTTCTTGTTGTTTTCATTCTTCTTTCAGCTGCAGACAGAAATGTGCAAAGAGTGTTGCTTAAGAAGCTTTGCATACTTCACTGACTCAAAACATAAAACAACGCTGCATTGTGTGACGGTAAGATTTCAGAAATAGCAGTTTCCTTTTCTACACTTTTTTGTTTGTTTTCGTTTTTGGGTTTGTTTTATTATGTACTATTCTGTTTCGTAAGCGAGCACAATTTTCCATTTTTCTTCTTCTTCTTGTTTTGTACTTCAATTCTGTTTGTATTCCGAGTTTTGTTATTTTATCATTCTCTTTCTATGTTTTCATAATTCATTCTTCTCTTCATTTAATCTTCATTGTCTTATTTTTATGTTGAGTTTTAATTATGCTGTACTCTGCTCACTCCGAAAATAAAATTATTATTCCACGTAACTCATTCCTTTTGTATATGAGTGAAATATATGATATGGTTTCACAAACACACACACATTATATATATATATATATATATATATATATATATATATATATATATATATATATATATATATATATATATATGTGTGTGTGTGTGTGTGTGTGTGTGTGTGTGTGTGTGAAAATTTTGTTATAGAGATTATTAAACTTGTTTCGTTAAAATTAAAGCTACTGAGTCTGAGATATTAAGAAAGAACATAGAAAAGATTAACGTAAAGATATTAACTCAAGAAGCACTCCATTCAAGAAATAAGGTGAAATATGACGTGGGAGAATGTCACAGTAGAATGATATACAACGTATGTTGTGTTTTAGCAGTGGCGGATGTAGCCCGGGGCAGGGGGCCTATTCTCCCCCAGTTTTCTGAGTGTCAAAAATTCTTTAAGCTACTATAATTATATGTTTTTGAAAGTTTCTGGATCTGCCACTGTTTTTTTCTACCTGGAAAACGAAACTTACGGCCTATTACTTAAGTTCTAGATTAGCTATTAAGCGAGTCAAATTCTTCAATTGACTATCTGGTTGTTGAGTGGATTCCATCCTTCACCGTAATGTGTTCAAATTTCAAGGCCTTGGGGAATTGAACCCAAACCCCGTTTATCACAATCTCGCATGATAACCACTAGACCATGGAAAGAGCTTTGAATATAGCTGGTCTTATATTGTAATAAAAAGGCAATGACGTGATGTTGTGATCATAATGACACATATGACAAAGAAAAATGGAAGATACTGTTAATGACAAGGATGTTATATAATATAGGATCTGCCCATATGTATCTTCATCCTAATTTAATGAAGCCAAAATAAAAAAAAACAATTGAGCATCAGCACGTCTGATTAGCTACTCTCGTTTCCACCATGAGTGTTAGCTCTAAACAATGCAATGTTATTGGTCGGAGCAGGCAGAGTGGTGGTGGCGAAACTGTGATGTGTGGCTTCACGATTTTGTTGTGTAGGCAGATCTTCTATTTTATAACATCCTTGGTTAAGGATAGTTTTATTTAAAGACCTGAAATATAAATTATAGGTTTGTTAACATTGTAAATAAAAGAAAACGCAAAGATAGGAAAGAAAACATTTCGATCAACAATAGGAAATATAACTCTATCTGAGAACAGTAACGATATTGGTGTAAATCGATACTACGATACTACATCTAAGACCGTAGGCGCCAAATTCAACGTTTTATATAACACAAAATACCCGTAACTACAATTGTACTTCTCCAAATTCATGCAGGAGAAATAAAACTGAGCTTGTGATATAAACTAACAGACTGACAGAACTATCGCAGATATATGTCCCGTTGAGAAACAAACTACAATTCAGACCGTAATCACGTGATCGGAAAGCAATAACAAAGGATTTCGGAAACTTTGCAGAAGTACAGAAATTGTAAGCGAAGAAAAGCTTTAAGTTAGAGGAGTCAATAACTCTTATCGTTGCGAGCAATGTTCAGAAAGTTGCATCTGACATTCCATAAATGCATTGTATTGGCCATAGGATTCGAACGTTTTATATTAACACAAGATACACGCAACGAATACAAGATAAACGTGTTCGAAAACAGTCTTGACAAAACTTCTTGGAGATAAAACCTCATTCCTGGAACTACATATATATATATTTCACGTTCTCTTTACGCAATATCTGCACTGGTGGCTGGCTTTAGTGAAAAAATACAAAGCTTCTGGTGTTACAAGACTCATGTTAAAGCTATTCTGTAGTGCATGTATCTACAGCTTCCCGATGTATGATGCAGGAACGAGCTTTTATAATTATATATACAGGGTGTATCTTTAATGATGGATCAAGCTTCAAGAGATGATGGAGAATGACAAAAGAAGTAATTTAAGATGAGAAGTTGTTATCCCAAAATGCGTAAGTTCTGATGTATAGCCCGCCGAAAATGTACCAAAATAGAACAAAAATGAATAGAACTAGAGAGCGAATTGTCGGAGAAAGGTCGGGTCAAAGGAAATAGTGCATTATTTGGCCTGGAGATTCGATTCGTGTACACATCAATGAGGAACAGTGGCGGCGCAAGAGAAAAATCACAGAAATGTACTATATTACTACCGGAACGTTGGGAAAAGCGCCAGGGAGAATCGACAGTGGTTCAGGGGGCCATAACAAAACAGAAGGCGGCGTCAAAAAAGCAGTATAAATTGTGACAGTTGACAGGGGTGTGGCAGAGTGTGGGATCTCAGAGCCCGGATGTCACCGAAGGTTGAGAGCAATCATAAGAAGCCGGATCCTTGGAGCAAGAAATACGTACTGCATAAAGGACAACGGAGTGACGTAGGAGGTCGGGTACAACAATCGTACAGTGCGTGTATGGTAATGGAGGAACACACATACTAAGGCTAGACAAGACTGACAATTATACTGGTAGGAAGAATAAATGTATTTACATGCACAGCAGATGGTCAAAATGGCGTCCCCTGGTTTCGATGAAGACATGGAGTCGCCTTAACAAGTTTTGTCTCATCCTCTCGAAGATGTTTGGTTTCGTGCTAATGATATCACAGGCAGCAAGGATTCGTGCAAGGAGGGTTTCTTTTGCTCTGTACAAGTGTGTCGTAGACGAGAGATTTTAAATAACCCCACAAGAAGAAATCAATTGGGTTCAGAACAGGGGATCGTGCCAGCCAAGAAATGGGACCTCCCCTTCCTATCCACCGATGCGGGAAGAAATATTCAAGGCACTGGAGATCAGCTACTCCAAAGTGTGCTGGGGACGCCACTGTTCTTCATCGATTTGTACATGAATCGAATCTCCAGATCAAATAATGCACTATTTCCTTTGACCCGACCTTTCTACAACAGTTCGTTCTCTCGTTCTCGCTGGTTTGTATTAGTCAATCGCAGTTTTTGCGGGCTATACCTCGGGATTGCTGCGTTTCCTAAATACGGATCCGTGTCTCGAATTGCTTTCTATTTCCTTTTCCATTCTCCCAGTAGGCTTTACCCAATGTTTCCGATCTGAACCAGTGCTGTCATATGAGCCTCCCTTGCGTCGCCACTGATCCTCATCGATTTGTACATGAATCGAATCTCCAGGTCAAATAATGCACTATTTCCTTTGACCCGACTTTTCTCCGCCAATTCGTTCTCTAGTTCTCGCTCGTTTGTAATAGTCAATCGCAGTTTCGGCGTTCTATAGCTCGGGATTGCTGCTTTCCGAAATAGGGCTCCGTCTCTTGCATTGCTTTCTCTGTCCTTTCCCATCTTTCCGATAAGTTCTACCCAATGTTTCTGATCCCAATCAGCGCTGTTATATGAGAGCCCCCTTGCGCCGCCACTGTTCCTCATCGATGTGTACACGAATCGAATCTCCAGGCCAAATAATGCACTATTTCCTTTGACCCGACCTTTCTCCGACAATTCGTTCTCTAGTTCTATTCAGTTTTGTTCTATTTTTTTTTTTTACATTTTCGGCGGGCAATAGCTGAGAACTGACGCATTTTCGGATAACAACTTCTTATCTTAAATCACTTCTTTTGTCATTCTGCATCATCCTTTGAACTTTGACCCATCATTAAAGATACACCCTGTATATATATGGTGTTAAGAAAGAGAAAATCTGGCGTTAAGAAAGAGTAAATCTGGCATTGAAGAAGAGGAGATCTGGTATTAATAAATAGGAAATCTGATGGTAAGGAAGAGAAATCTGGAGTTAAGAAACAGGAAATGTAGTGCTTAGGATGAGTAAATCTGGCGTTAAGAAAAAGTAAATCTGTCGTTAAGGAAAAAAAATCAGGTGTTAAGAAAGAGGAAATCTGGTGTTAAGAAAGAGTAAATCTGGCGTTAAGAAACAGTAAATCTGGCATTAAGAAAAGAGGAAATCTGGTATTAAGGAAGAGGAAATCTGATGTTAAGGAAGAAAAGCTGTGACATACTTTCAGCTGTGACATGCTGTGCTTTACTCTTCCTTAACGCCAGATTTTCTCTTTCTTAATACCAGATTTCTCTTACTTAACACCAGACTTACTCTTTCTTAACAACAGTTTCTTTTCCTTAACGACAGATTTACTCTTTATTAACGACAGATTTCTCTTCCTTAACGTCAGATTTATTCTTCCTTAACACCGGATTTCCTCTTTCTGAACACCAGATTTCCTCTTCCTCAATGCCAGATTTACTCTCTTAACGCCAGATTTTCTCTTCTTTAACATCAGATTTACTCTTTCTTAACACCAGATTTCTTTTTCTTAACAACAGATTTACTCTTTCCTAACGCCAGATTTCTCTTCCTTAACGTCAGATGTATTCTTCCTTAACACCAGATTTCCTCTTTCTTAACACCAGATTTCTTTTTCCTTAACGACAGATTTACTTTTTGTTAACGCCCTGCAGAAAAAATGTTCTAGGGGGATACACTTAGTATTCGGAGGGGCATATATTATTTTCATATGGTACTATTCTATTTATTATTATATTATAGCCGAATTATTTTGGTCTCCTTTGGAGGAGCACTCTCAGATCTCCGGACGGCAGTGTCCTTCTCCCAAAAAAAAACATGCCTGGAAGAAACACTGTTTATATATAGTCGAAGCTTTAACAAAGACGCAGAAACGTGCTAGAGAAAAACGCTGTCAGAGTTTAGTTGAAATGCAGATTATCTAGGAAAACATTTTGAATCTGATGGTATTAAGCGATGAAGCCACTTTTTACATAAGTGGACTTGCCAACTGTCGTAACCCAATTTTTCTGGAGTATGAACGTTGCTTCCCAAAGGTGAATGTTTGGTATACTGTGAACAATGCTGGAGTAATTGGACACTACTTTTTTCATATTCCCACAGTGGTGTGAGATGGGTACTTAATGAAGTTGAAGCAGTACACCATTGATGAACTATTAATACAAATTCGACTTCTAAGTATTTCCAACAAGAACGTTCATTATCGCATTATTATTGTTCGTTCCTATCTCTATCACACATTTCTCTTTCAATGGATTGATCGTTCCAGACTTCTGCGGTAACTCCCACAATACAGAGCCTGTGATTGTTGGTTATGGAGTATGGTAAAGAAATGTGTGTGTGTGTAGAGATGCAAAAAAGCCGGCTTTTTTGAATCGATGGTTTTTTTCACATAAAAAGCCGGCTTTTTTGGAAAAAAAACGAGAATTTTGGAAATTTTGGCTTTTTTCATTTTCATGATTTTTCTATCTAAATAGCTTTCTTATAGTATATTCTATACTTAGATAAGAATTCCATGACCTAAATGCCATATTTCGCTCTAAAATTCACCATCAAGATGGATGGAGCACATGTTTTACGAATTAAAGCTAACATGAAGAATGTAGTATTTGAGGGCAATTTTAGAGGCTATTTAACTTTATTTTAACTTTTGAGTTATCGATATTTTTTCTTCTCGATATCGTTTCAGTTTGTCGTCTGTTTCATTTCTAAGAGATTAGTACTCTAGCTTCTAACGCAGAAGTTAAACTTACGTTTTTCTATATATCAGTCAAAGCGTACGTTTTTCAATATATCCGTCTAACCGTACTTCCACATTTCTGTTATACTGTAGCTGTGCAACGATTTAGCAATAATTTTCCGGATACAACCTTGAATAAGGTACTAATTTATACAAATAATCAGTAGCGGATTTAGAAACGTACTTTGGGACGGGTTTCTCTGATTGTTTTGTTTCATTTTCTAAAATCTCCTAATTTTATTTGGGAGGAGCTTGAAGTTTATGAGTACAGGCATAACTAATACTGTATTTCGTTTCGTTTATATATTTAGCGATAATCTTCCGGATACAACCTTGAAGATCATTTTATACTGAGAATCAGTGACGGATTTAGAAAAGTACTTTGGGAGGGTTTTTTTCTTACTAATGTTTAGTTTTTCTAAACACTCGTAATTTTTATTTGACGGCAGCTTAAAGTTTATGAGTAAAGGCATAACTAATAGATATTTCGTTTGTTTTAGACATTCCGTAATTTTGGGGAACAGGCTTCAGTCCGAAAGACCGCCCCCCTAACCCTCGCAAAACCGTCACTGCTGGTAATTAGTAATAATAACGATTTAAAAACAATAAGAAATGAAGTCAGCTAACTCACAGTACACGCACTATTTCTACTTCATAGATGGAATGAAGAAAAGTTTTGTCAGAATAGTCGAATGCTGAGTTGAATTCCGGACTTCTCGATAGAAGCGCAAAAACTCCAGTCAATCATGTTTGTTGTGCAGTTGTATTTATCTTAACTTAAATATATTCCGTAGTCCTTTTTTTGTGTGTGTGTTGGTGGGGTGGGGAGAGTTCCATAATGATATGAAGGGTGTGAGCCAAGAACATGGTAACTAACAAATTTTCAATTGCTGAGTTACACAGCATCAGATAGGCAGCAACGCATACCGCTTCGTTTAATCCCTCATGTATAGACTTATGTGAAAAATCAGTTTTCCGACTTTCAAAATGGATTGTGCAGCAGAAAATTTCTAATTTCTTAAAATAGTAAAATTATGGGTTACCATGTTCTTATCTCACACCCTTCATGTTCAATCCCTCTTGTTAAAAATACAGAAAACTTGAGGACTGAATAAACCGTGATGGTGATTATATAAAACTGTAGAATTTCAAGAATATACAAAACCAAAAGCTCTAGGTGTGCAGCCTTTAAGTGTATCATATAAATCTAAGTATTTTTCTTATGTTTTATTTTAATTTTATTTTGTTCCAAAAAGAAGGTATGGAATATTTTGAAGTAAAAATACTACATAGAATTTTGCTACTTATTTGAGTATTTTTTTTAAATGAAGTATTTACTTTTAGGGTTGGCTGGTTTACACCAGCTGTTTTTCTTCTTTTTTTTAAATAAACAACTGGTTTAAACCGAAAAAAAAATAAAAGGTACGAAAAATGCGAATCGTGTGAACTTCATGGTGATGTTTCCATACATCAAACCATCTGCATTAGTTTTATTTCCTTTTCACCTTTTAATCAAGGTGTCCCATGTTCAATTCTCGATCGAACCACAACCCTTCTTTCATGCGTAAACAAAGTAGCGGTTCGGATGTCACTTTAAGCGAAAGTCTTCTCCTTGATAACCTCGGTATTACGTAAGGATGTTAAGCCTGAACATACGAAACGAAACTAAATTGTATATTTCTGCATGCCTGAATGCCTGTTGTTTTATAAAGAAGCCAAGGTTGCTTAAATATACTGATATAAATTAACAAAATTTATCGATTGCCTACGTAGCTTGCAACATTAGCTTGAATTGTACTTTCAATGATATGTACGCACTAAATTTGTAATTTAATGCCTTAGTTTTAGCGTACTGATTATGATACGCTGACCTTTAAATTTTACATGCAAAGCAATAACAGGATTTTTTCCGTTATTGTTTTACATTTAGAGTAATGACGGGATTTTCCCGATGGCTAGGGCGGGAGTTTCTCAATTTAAGAAATTTACTGACCGAACTTCTTTAAGCTTATGTGACCTCTTCCAGCATAACCCCGTTGTTGCATAATAACACCAAGGCGAAACAAATTTATTTCTGTTAATATGTAATATAAATACATAAAGCAAAATATCTAAGCCAAAAAAAAAAAAAAAAAAAAAACCTGGTTTAAACCAAAAAAGAGTAGTTTAAACTCCCCCCGAAAAACGAGTTTTTGGCATTTTCAAAAACAACCATGGCTCTTGCCAACCCTGCTTACTTTTGTATGTAGGAGGTTAAAAAAGTCTTATTATATACATTGGTTAATCCTTTGGAATTCATAATGTAAATATGTTGAGAAGTAAAACTGTTTGAAATATCTTTTCGAAATTCATGGTTTATTTTCGAGGTTTTATATTATTATCGGCATCAACCACTAATTAAATGACTTTTTGTGTTGTAGAGAAGCGAAACAAAATCTGGTTTATCAATTTAAAGCAGAATTTTCAAAAAAGCCCAAAATTTCCCAAGCAAAAAAGCGAAGCAGAAAAAACCGAGTTTTTTTTCCAAAAAAGCCGGTTTTTTTCCGAGCCCTTGCATCTCTATGTGTGTGTGTGTGTGTATGTATGTATGTATGTCTGTGTGTAGCATGAAAGCTCACAACATCAATGGACAAAAGAAGGGATATGATATCATCCATTCTTCGCGAAACGGTGGGTTTTTCTGATTTCTATATTTTGAACATGCTGGTGAACAGGCTGGGACCGTCCTTGTAAATTCTTTATCACATTTAAAGAACGATAAATTTCTATTATTTGAGTGGTAACATAATGTAGACTCATCTTGTATAAAGAACTTTTAGCAGAGGTAACTCCTTAAGAACGTCAAGCTATTACCAAGAAATGATCTGCAATATTGAACCTTAATGCAACCCAACTAACTTCCCTGTTGAATGGGTTGCATAACAGTCCAGATTTAGAAACCCTAATATGTAAAACAGCTTCCATTTATTATTAAAATATATACTATGTTTATTGAAACGTTATAGAAGAATGTGATTAGCAACAAATAATAACAGTTAATATTACAGTTTAACGATCAATCTGAATAGCAACGTCATTTCTCGACTGTAACTTAGCATTCTGATTTAAGTAATTCGTTGTAACTTCTACTTAACGCTATACTGTGCATGTTACCGTTGAGAGGTTGGATTTGTTGCTGCCCTATTAGCTTTTACACTTTTTAAATATCGAGGAAATAAATGACCACATTATATTATAAAAATGGCCTTAGTTTTTATTAGTTTACCACTTAAAATATTATAGAACAAACTAATATGGAAAGAATTTTGACCGTGTTCTATTTTCTTTTGTCTTTCTTTGAAAAACGAAATGAAATTTTTGAGTTTTACGTCCCTCGATTATGCCGGTTAGGCTAAAGGAGACGGTGATGATGAGAGATGAGTGAAATGGTGGAATGAAGAAAGTGGGAGGAAACGGGAGAACCCCGAGAAAACCCACACACTCGGTGTTTGTCCACCACAAAGCTCACTTGGCGGGAGCAGGGTTTGAACCCGGGACCCCAAACACCAGAGGTGAACGCTCTACCACTGATCCACCGCGGCCCCATTGTATTTCTTTGTTCCTTTCCCTTCTGATTTCTTTCTTTCTTTCTTTCTTTCTTTCTTTCTTTCTTTCTTTCTTTCTTTCTTTCTTTCTTTCTTTCTTTCTTTCTTTCTTTCTTTCTTTCTTTCTTCTTTCTTTCTTTCTTTCTTTCTTTGAATCACCTTTCTTTTCTTCTTCTTCTTGCTAGTTTTCAATGAGAACATCAAAATCGAGACCATTTGTCCCCGCCACATCAACATAACTGCAGAAACAGGGACTGCTATAAACAAAACGAACCTAAAACTCATCATCCCAATCTCCATTTCATTATAACATATTTCTCCTGGTGTCACCAGTCGCCTGAGCCTCATTAGCTTGTATTACAATGAATACAATATCTAGGGTGCAATACAAGGATGTGACTGGGTTCTTTATTTAAAAATATCTACTAATCATAAACATATTTAACGGTGTAAGGAATCTAGCTTCTTGACGCTACTGGAATGCTCTGTATTACAGGAATATTAGTTTATTTATAATTCTGAATGTTTGACAATTATGTGATAATTTAACGAATTCAAGATATTATAAACTGAAAGTCTATTCCTTCATCCCAGATTCCTAATCTCTAGGTTTCACTTAACTTTTAAGATGCTGCTTTTCTAATCTGGGAAGCATGTTCTGTTGAAATATGAAAATTGAATAAGGGACTTCACAGAAAAAAAGCTTAACTATGAAATTATTCAATATATTCTCACCCGAATTCGAACCCAAGCTCACATATTAGACACAGCGTAAAGGTCCAGGTGCGGTCTTATTCAACAAAACTTGGCCACTCACATCTCTTTGAAAACACATATACTCGGATTTGAAATTGGAATCAAATTAAATAAATATTGATTATATTTTGCAAATTGGCATTCTTATTTAGACGCAGTGTATTAGAACTTCCCATATATGGTTGCCGTATAGACTTCTAAAGCACGGTGGGTAGCTTAGATTTTTGAACAAGACTGTACAATAATGATGATACTAGAACAAAGACTTTTCCTTCTAGTCTAGTAATTAGCACATGTGTCTTTCATGGACGAGGTCTCGGCTTCGATTCCAGATAGGATAAAAATTCATTTAAAATGGTTCATCTATTTCCCCTGACATTGAGACTGACAGCCTGAAAGTCATTTTTATACATACTGAGGAAGAGAATTAGAAATTATTTCCTTCTCTCTTTAAAAGCTGAACTTTCGGAAGAGCTGTGGTATATTGCCACCTGTTTTGAATAATGGCCTTACGTACCAACTTTTATATCCCTGACATATGTAATTTTAAGGGATTTCGGGATATAATTATATAACACTTGCAATTCTCATTTTTCTTCCCGCCTTGAAACGCTGAAACACATATCAAATTATTTCAAATTAAGAGCCTAAATGTTAATTTTCATGCCTCTAAACTTAAGGAATTTCGAAATATGGTCATCTTACTACAACAATTATAACTTTGTATCTTTCTTCCCTTCTAGGGAGAATATTTTTAAAAAGCTGAAAAGATCTTTAATTTTCTTAAGTTTAAAATCTGAATACCAAATTTCATACCAGATGCTAAAAAAGTATCTTCTAGGTCTGTTAAGAATTATTCTCTCTTTTAATTACACACACACACACACACACACACACACACACACACACACACACACACACACAGAGAGAGAGAGAGAGAGAGAGAGAGAGACAGATGACAGAATAACTATATGAACAACCAACTATTTGCAAATAATATAGGAAATATTACCATGATCTCATTTTGTCTAGTTAGTGTCAGATGCAGTACGTTAGTGAAGTTTTCTGTTCAGAACTAAACACATTCAAGTGGTGTGTGTGATTTCACAGATATCTGTCAGCAAAGAGTTCAGGTATAAAAATCATAAACGGAAAATAGAGATCGTAAAATTCTCCCAAAAAACTCTGAAAGTAGAAGATATTAAATTCTGAGTAATGTTAAAACGTGACTGACTCAATTGAAACCAATAAATCGAAGACGTACACTCATATATATATATATATATATATATATATATATATATATATATATATATATATATATATATATATATATATATATATATATATATATATATATATTAGAGAGAGAGAAAGAGAGAGAGAGAGGGAGAAAGAAGAAACTTAGCTATAATATAGCTTCCACCTTTCTTGGAATTCCAAAAGAAACTTCGAGAAGGAAGTTTGACAATTGTAAAAAAAAAAAAAATTATATGTGAGGCAACATAAGAATAGAGAAAAAAACGGAACAAGAGATTGAAAAGGGGAAAAATGAATTGCTGCAGTTTGTAATGTGAAAGTAATACAAAAGATCTTCGTGCGGTGACTAAGAAACCGACTTTAAAAACCAAAGTATTCTTAACTTTGCAAACACGTCTCCGCTATAAGTACATATAAAAACACGTCTATAACGCTTCACTGCGTACAGACGTGGGATTTCGAGCGGAATGGACCAGGTCTAATGGACGTAATGCCCTTACCTTTTTGTGTGGTGGCAGGGTTTTCTTTTTTTCCCTTTTCGAATAGAAAACGAATTGGTTTAGATTGATTGAAGAGTATGGTATTGACGGACAAAACGAAATGACGGAAAATGGTGCGTTGGACGTTTTCTTATGTGACTATATATTGTTTGGAGATGAAAGAAAAATCCATAAGCTTTCTGAGTTCGTGTTTTGTCACCGCTATCTTTCTTTGATTGTTGGTGTGAGGATAAACCGAACTGTTTATATCCAGAAAGGAAAAATTGCTGATGAATAATAAATAAATTAGTACGGTAAATACTAAGTTGTTAACACAGGAAAATAATCGAAATACAATCAGATCAAAGGACAAACAAATTATTACTATTCTGGATAATGTTTCGCCAATACATCATTGTCTTAATCAGACACACTGAGAAAAATTCGTTCTCCGGACAGCGATATATTGTACAAATGTACGGAATCCTTATGTTTACTACCAAAATCAGAACAGAAAATACGTTATATGTATGCTACATACTTTTCCCGTTTAGATGTTACATCATGTCCTTGCAGGATGCTTGACATTTAATAGTATTCCGTATATTACACATGTACGTATGTTAAATACGTCTGCTGTATGCTACATACGTCCATCTGTATGAGATTCTGATAACCTATATACTATCCTTTCTTTCATACGGAAAGTACGTATAGATCGAACACTTATACGCAAAGTATAATAAAACAAACGTTTTCAGTTAAACGTTTGTTGCAGGATGTTATATATAGTCTACGTTAAGTCTCAAAACTACAGGATTCACGCATGTAACCTACGTTTTCACGTACAACACGTACTTTTTTCTATGTAATAGAGAGATTTCGATTAAGTTAAAATATCAAGTCAGATAACTTGTTGTGTAGTCCAGGCCCGAATCCACAGGTCCACGGGGGTCGGTTCCCTCTAGAAGTTTCAAGGTAGGCTTGCAAATGAACTATAATATGGCGTTGAACTATAATATGGTTGGATCGGACACCACAACTTTTACCGACCCACCCCCTACATTTTGGGGCTGGCTACGGGACTGGTGACGTCATTTTAAAAGTACGATGTGTTGCATGTCTAATTCCTACAGAAGAAAGTGATCATTGAACTAATTCAAGTAACACAAGGTTCGGTAAGTAGCATCTTCAACTATGCAGAGTAAAAGCAACAATTACGAGTAATTGACATGTGGAATGTCTTTAAATTGAAGATATTGAAGAATAAGAATAGTTTATTCTCCTATACTTATAGTGCGTCCAGTAAGAGAACGTCTCTGACAGCTCGCAGTGACATTACTACTACTCGCGTGTCAAGATTTTTTTCGATGCAACTGTAGTGACAATTTAATTAATGGTATAAGACAGAGTGATCGTGGTTGGTAATACTGGTATCAAAGTAGGGGCTGCAATGTCCCACCGCATGTGGTAAGAAACGTCAGAGACCATCTCTTGTTGGCCGTGCTATAGTTTTCTAGAAATAATAATAATAATAATAATAATAATAATAATAATAATAATAATAATAATAATAATAATAATAATAATAATAATAATAATAATAATAATAATAATAATAAGTATTCTGTTGAAGGAAAAAATAAGATTTTCGAAAAATCTCCCATGAGTATATTTTTTCTTTTGTTTCATTATTGAAATAATACTCTATTGTTGCATTTCTAAGAGTTATTTTTAATCCTTATGTATTCTAGGTCCATATAATTTTCTGTTGACAGTTCTTTAAGTAAATTGTACGAAACTTCACTTTAACAAAAGACCCTTTTTTTCTTCCAACACTAGTTTCATTTCCAAGATTTCCATTTTCGAGGCGAAAGAAAAATCAAGAACATTAAAATGGGGATTCCATAAGAAAGAGTATTGCGTCTAGCTTTTACGGGTCTTCTTTTGAAGATGTCAGTGCTGAAAAGCGTCAAGGAAATTTCTTCTTACTTCTATGACCAGTCGAAGCAATATTGCAAACTGTCTTATAATTTTCTTATTATTATCATAATTCTTTCGATACATACTAAATGTTGTAATTCGGAATGCATGTAGAATGAAATGGCAACTTAACTATATTTCATAACGTAGAATTGGAAATCCAATGTGTAATTGGTGCTTATTGTATGTATTTGATTTTCTTTTGTCTTTTAATAAATAAAAAAACAAACAAAAATAAATAAATAATTCTCAGCGAACTTGATGCAATTCCTCACGATTAAGTTCGAGGGGACACGGTCGCTGAGTGGTAAAGCGCTTAGCTCTCTAGCATGGGGTTCCTGGTTCTATCCCCGGACATGTAAGTTTGTGATGGACAACATTGTGTTCTTGGGTTTTCTCGTTGTGCTTCCGTTTCCTCCCACCTTTTCATTTCACCAATTCTTCCATTATTATTCATTTGCCTTAATCATCCGTCTGCCTTAGCCTTAAGAGCATAATCGAGGGACGTTAAACTAAAATAAAGAAAGATTATGTTCGAAACGCATATACTTCATGTGAGTGATCCTGGGTCATTTCCAGGTGGAATCAGAAAATTTCTGTTAGATATCTGAGTGAAGGTTTGGTTTACTTTTTAAGAAGTATTTCTTCTTTCATCGAGCCTCCATGTTAGAATGGAATTGATTTTTTTTTTTTTAAATACTAGCTTCTAGAGGGTGTCCGGGAAATAGGGACGAATATTAAAGTGCTATAAAACTAATACAAAATATATTAAAAAAATGTTTTTATAAACACATTGAATAGCTTCTCCCATTTATGTACACATACACATTAGGTAATTTTCTCACATTTATGTATGAAAAATTCTATGCGGCATATGACCACCCAAGGTTGAACGGCATTGAGCAATGCGTTCATTGAAATTTTCGATGACGCGTTCACAAACATCTGGTGTGATGCCGTTAATAACCCTGTTAATTTCATTCTTCAGTTGTTGTATTGTCTGTGGTTTGTTCACGTACACTTTAGATTTCACAAATCCCCACAAAAAAGTCACAAGGGGTAAGATCGCATGGTCTGGCAGACCATTCCTGATTTCCTCGCAAAGAGATAATTTTTTGAGGAAACTTTTCATTCAGCAGACCATTTGTTTTACGGGATGTGTGACAGGTCGCAACATCTTGCTGAAACCAAAAATCGTCATTTTCAATTTCCATTTCATCCAAAACTAGGAAAAATAATAATCTGAAAGCATGTGTCTGTAACGGTCGCCGTTCACAGTGACGCCAGCTCCCTCATTGTCTTCAAAAAAGTACGGGCCAATCACACCTCTTGCCCGTCCATTTTGCTTAACATTTAACACTTACCCCATGGTCTCAAACTTCAGGACCAACTTCCGAACTGATGACTCAGTAGGAGCAACATTGAGTCCAAGTGTCACACGCAAATCTCGAACGGTTGCCGTTGGACTTTCCTTGTTTTTGTAATAACTTTTAATCATTTTTATGAGTTGCTTTGTTGTCAAACGCTCCAATGCCGAAATAAACACGAACCAACAGTGCTCACCACACAGGCTACTAATCGGAAGGCTAGAGGATAACAAACATGGTAAAGGCACGGCTGCCAACCGTCCTATGACAAAATGGTGCGAAATTCAAATTCGTCCTTATTTCTCGGGCACCCTATGTAACTAAGTTCTACTTTTATCACTAGGCATTAACAAAATATTTTATCTGATTATTCAAATGTTTTTCTTCAGCATTGGTTCAGGGTATATTATATTGATATCAACATCTATCGTTCAACACTGGTTAACGTTTTAACTGACATTAAAAAAAATGAATGATGTTCTCAATTCAATCTACTTATATATGTATTTTGACAGTATAATTCAGCAAACGTCGACGTAGGTGCAAGAAAAGAAGACCTTCTAGGTGACCTCATGTAAATTTCTTTACGATATGATAATAATCTTTGGAGGTAGAGTTTGAAGCATCTCAACAGCTGCTGGCTTAATTACCTTGAAGTAACATGTTTGTAGGCAACCATACATTCTTTATCGTTATTTTGGTTGCATAACAGAGCAGGGATTATGTTATAAGTTTTCAAATCTTTCTATAGTACGTTATACATAGGTACTGTCTCCTTTGTTTAAAACGTTTTAAACAAACGGTTTACGTGTGAAGTCGTTTAAAATTCTTTTTCTGAAAAATGTTTTATAATTATAGATAAGAAAATAACTTTTTATATCGCTAATGGCCATTTCCACAATAGAATTATTCGTTTTCACGAGCGACAAAAATGCAATAATCTATATCTTTCAGCTAAAAAGAAGTGAAAGATAATAAAATCAAAGCCGTTTATATTTTAAAAATTTTGCTAGATTTATAGTCGTTTACGCTTTCTAATAAATGTTTCTAAAACTGATTGTGCACCTACAATTTAAGTGGCGTTCAAAGCACATGGAGTTTCAAACGAGATGAAATAATTAAATGAAATTTTTTATTTACCGTAGTGTCTGAAGTTATGCTTTTGAGATTAAGGGAGACAGACGGTTAACGAAAACGAACGAATTGTTCGAATGAGAATGTGGGAGATTTTTGAAAAAATCACTGATATGATGTAGGGAACCACAAACACACATGACCGGGAATGAAACTAGGGGACCTTGGACCAGAGGAGAGCGCTTTACCAGTTTTTTTATCTTGCCTTCTGATATATTTTATGACTATATTATAAGATTTTTGCACTATCAAATCAATAAAAGACTATTATAATCCACATATTTTCACAGAATCATGATCAGTTGTTATCACTTAAAAATTTCGATTCAAACACACATCCTAAGGAAAGAAAGAGAATTCAAAAGTCTAAATAAATAAAAATAAAACTAATTATGTTTGTGACTAAATAACGCTTGAGCCTCCCGACCGATCTTGATCAAATTTTCAATATAGATAAGGTTCGGACCCGAAATAGTTTCTGACATTTCACTTTGACGATGCAACTTAGGGGAGGAGGAGAGGCGGAGATATATAAAAATGTTCGAAAATGACCGATATTAGTGTCGAATTCATAGTTTCCGAGGTCGCTGAGATGAACAGTGACACTTCCGATCGTATTTAATTCCAAAACCAGTCCCGCCACTTCGGGGAGAGGGAAGAGGGAGGTATATATATTAAAAGTATCGAAAATGAGCGATATTAGTGTCGAATCCCTAGTTTTCGGGGTCGCTGAGATGAACAGTGACACTTTCAGTGCAGTTTAAATCTAAATTCTGCCCCGCAACTTGTGGGAGGAGAGGAAAAGGGGAAACATATACAAAAATGATCGAAAATGACCGATATTAGTTTCGCATCCATAGTTTTCCAGGGTCGCAGAGATGGACAGTGACACTATCAATGCAGTCTAAATCCAAATTTAACCCTGGAACTTGCGGGAGGGGGAGATTCGAAAAATGATCGAAAATGATAGATATTAGAGAGTGCATCAGCAATAGTAAAAAGTGACTGACTAACGAAACACATTAATAATTTTTCTTATTTTAACCTAACCAAGCAGGCAACTGACACTAGTGTTCTTTTAAAAAAAATATTTCTTCCGTGTGAGGAACTGGTACTTAAACTAAAAAGTCTTATGAAAAGGACAGGCAGTATGGATATTTATGTTGTCTGCCGTGCAAGTTATATATTAAAAGTCAAATGGTAAACATATTATATCAGGAAAGACGAACACTGTAATTGTAAGTAACAATGAACAAATATGATCTTATCGCAAAAGTTTAAACCCAGAAACATAATTGTTCGTGAAGTGGTTGGATACATTGTCTGTGGGTATGTCGGAAGACAGAGAAAGACCACACTTCACGATTAACGGAGCATGGAAAAGAAGCAGCAATGCCATTGAGAAAGAGTAGTGAAAGAACTCGGGGAATTTATCGGCCATGAAACGTCTTAGTATTCATTGCTTAGGTTCAAATGGTTTCCTTTTACGTCTGCTTTCTTTTGTGCCGCCTTCCGCCTGCTACTATTACAGATTTCTCAGTTTCAGTTTTGAGAGCAGAATCTTACGCAAGTACTTTCATTCATTCAAAGATCTGGTTAAGTGCCTCCTCATCTTCGAAAGGAAGTTCACAAAGGAACTGAAGTGAATTCATTGGTTGGTTCGTTGGAAAAGATTTTAGCATCCCTTTCAGCACCGAGGCTAAATGAAATGTGGATCTAGCGTTTAAGGTGAAATTTAAACCACCATTATGAATCTAATTTTCAGTTCTTTTTTTTATTTGAAATTGAAGACGCAATGCCGTTCACAAAAGATGCGCGAATTAGCCACTAGTCAAGAGTAGAGAATTCCTTTTGACTCAAACAGCACACTTGGTACGCCTTCTATAGCCTTGTGTAGGCTAATGATAGGTCCTACATGGACTAATGGTAGGTCTTATATAAGCTAATAGTAGACCTTATGATGCTAAATATAGGCTTTAAATAGGCTAATAGCAGACTTTATGTTGCAGACTATTATTATAATAATAGCAGACTATTATTATGTTGACTAATAGTAGGCGCTACATAGAATAAAGATATACCTTATTTAGGCTAATGGTATGTCCTATATAGGATACTGTAGGCCCTATGTAGACTAATGGAAGGCTTTGTGTAAGCCCTTGGGAGGTTAATGGTAGGACCTACATAGAGTAATGATAGTTTTATGTAGGTTAATGGTAGGTCCTACATAGGGCAATGATAAGCCTTATGTAGGGTAATAATAGGTCCTTCATAGGCTAATAGTACGAAATATGTAAACTAATAAAATAAATTAAATCTTTTGGCTTTACTTTCCACGATTATGCTGGCTAGCTAAAAGGAGATGGTGATGATGAGAAATATACGGAATGAATAAAGTGGAAGGAATCGGGAGAACTCCGAGAAAATCAACGCACATGGTGTTTGTCCATTACAAAGTTCGCTTGGCGCAAGCTGGGATCGAACTAGTGACTCCACGCATTAGAGGTGAATGCTCTACGATTGAGCCAGAGAAGCCCCCATGTAAACAAATAGCAGTTCTTATGAGGCTAATGGTAGATCCTACATAGGCTAATAGTAGGCCTTATGTAGGTTAATGGTCAGCATAGTTGGTAATTGCTAATAGCAAAAAGTAAATTGAAATAACTACGATTCAACATAGTTTAAAGAATTTGTTGGCAAATCAACAGTTTGTCATCATCTAGCTAACAGTTTCGACCACAGATTTCCAATTTAAAATTTAATTCTTAAGGATTAGAGAAAGGATTGGATTGGAAGATTAGAGACAAACATAAATATTTCATTTTAATACGTATATAGATATTTATTCATTTATTTAGAGTCAAAGATCTACAAGCAGACGTGAAATTATGTTATATAGGAATAATTAATAATCAAAAATGGAATGAATTGGTAAGCAAGAATTTTAAGTACTCATACCGTATTTTACGGACTATAAGACGCACTTTTCTTCTTTTTCGAAAGATTTCCTCCAAAATTCAGGGCGTCTTTTACTCGAAATTAATATAAAAATGTCCAGTGTTTGATTTAAAGTTCCTGCCAATCTTTAAAATGGCCATATACTCGATGCTACCGGAAACCTAACTCCATCTGGCAAAAATGTTTACAAATTAAGGTGCGTTTTTAGTTCGTAAAATACAGTATATGTTCAGGGGAGCAAAATGGGTTCGTTGGACATTTCCCCGAAGGCCCCCCACGAGTATAAGATCCTCATACTAATATGTGTGGCTTATTTAGTATTATTATTGTATTCCTGTGACTGGTTATCGTAGAGTTCCTAGTACACTGAATTGGCCTGAGGCCTAGAATGAAGTTAAAGCTGTACTTAAGTTTGGTTATCATATATCTATATTTTAGTTTTATTTGTAGTACTATTAGTTTTACCTTATCGGATCTAGGATCATAATTGAGAGGAAAGGTATTCATAGAACTTCAAACAAACAAAAATGAAATGAAATTTTTGAGTTTTACGTTTCACGGATATGCCGGTTAGGCTAAAGGAGGCGGTGATGATGAGTAATGAATGAAATGGTGGAATGAAGAAAGTGGGAAGAAACGGGAGAACCCCGAGAAAACCCACGCACACGGTGTTTGTCCACCACAAAGTTCACTTGGCAGGGGTTGGGATCGAACCCGGGGTCCCAAGCACCAGAGGTGAACGCTCTACCACTGAGCCACCGCGGCCCCACCGTGGCTCCTTCAAACAAAGAGAATTTATTAGGTAGCTTTGTTTGCACTTATTGTAGAAATTTTCATCCACTCTGTCACACTGTAAATCACTCCTAGAATATGCCTTTTTAATACAGTGAAACCTCCCTTAACGGACAATTCTCAATAACGGACAACTCTACAATACGAACAGATTTTTTTTTGTCCCGGCAAAAATATATGTTCTTTTACGGAACAAAACCCTCCCTTTTACGAACACTCTCAGATACGGACAGTCCTTTTTCTGCCCAAACGTTTCAATAATCTCTTCATAACGGACAGGAATTATTCTCGGCTCTGCTATTTATTAGAGGAGACAGAAAAGTCTTTTCTCCATAAGTGTACCCAGGCCCGTATCCGGGGGGGTCTATGGGGGCTGTCCCCCGTAAATCTTTGCTGGCCTCCTAAAAGTTTTACAGTAGGTTTGCAAAAGAACTATCATATGGTGATGAAATATCATATGGTTGGATCGGCCCCCCTAACTTTAGCCGGACCCTCCCCCCTAAGTTTTTGGGCTGGCTACGGGCCTGAATGTACCTATCGTGAATCTGGACCTGGTGAACCATCAAACAGAACAGCTTCAAGCTGAACTTGAAATTCTTCTTTGTTTCTGACCACAATAAACTGCTTTCTGGTGGAAATCCTGGAAAACCATCAATAAGCAATAATATTCATTAAGGGTCAGTCGTATGGCCAAGAATTCTATGGAAAAGATCTTCCCTTTCCTAACAAATTTAGTCCTTTTTCATCTGAGCTTTGCATCTTTCCCTACAATTTCATAGATAACAAAACATTGTTTGTTTTACAATGACATTTTCAACGTGCAATATTTCCTATCATCATCATCATCATCATCATCATCATCATTATTATTATTATTATTATTATTATTATTATTATTATTATTATTATTATTATTATTATTATTATTATTATTATTATTATTATTATTTTGGAAAAGCAAAATTTTTTATTTATTTATCATATTGGAACAAGTCTGGGTTGCAGTTTTCCCGGTTTCCTTTTCATTTTCACTAGGATGAAACTTTGTGATTGGGGCTGGGTCAATAAACATATGTACTCCCAATAACTTGCCTTTTCATCCATTTCACCAAAGAACGAATATATTAACACATCCCCCAGAAATAATATTATTTAACAGAAATGAATTTCTCTTTCACTTCTCCCAGTAATTCAAATACGTAATAAATAGAGCATTTTCAAATTGAATTTTACGTATTTACGCTCATACATAATGTATTTACTGTATATTACAGGAATACAATTACCATTGTGAGAAATTAAATTTCTGTAATCTCTGTAACGGACATAAATTCATGTCTCATTAGTGTCCGTTATTCAGAAGTTTTACTGTATTTTACTTTTAAATATTTCTCTTGAATATTTTGCTAAGCATTCTACTACTAAAATTCAAAATGTTATTTTTGCTTCGAACCACATTAGTAAAATGTATAACTTTGTTTAAATTTTCGAATGGATTTATTTCAATGATTTCAAAAGAAATTCTTAAAATAGACAATAATGAACTATTTTAGTTTTTTTTTTTTAAAAAAAGCAAACTATCAAACAAGTAGAAATAGCATATAATTTTGAAACTGTTTGGATATATTGTTTGTCTTGCTGTTGTTAAAAGAGAATTTATCATTGACAATAGCTTTACAAATTCCAATTCAATTTTAAGTTTTGTAGAATTTTTAATTTTCTTTTGATGCTAAAAGTTAAAACCGTATTTTCATTACTTTCATTAGTCACATATGATTTTTTCAGGCATATTACAAAGTAACATACACACAAGAAAATACGCTCTCTCTCTCTCTCTCTCTCTCTCTCTCTCTCTCTCTCTCTCTCTATATATATATATATATATATATATATATATATATATATATATATATATATATATATGTGTGTGTGTGTGTGTGTGTGTGTGTACGTATAGGTACACACACAGAGCTTTGAAAAGTGAAAAAGGCAAATGGTACCTAAAGATACAGAAAAAACACACAGTTCTTGTTTAAAGGCAGAATGAAGGTAAAGCGTTGCCTATATCCTGCAGTAAGCCACAGAGCTGCTCTCTTGAGCTTAGAATGTCGAAATGCATGAGCTTTCTGCTCTCCAGGGCCCAATATCACGCTCAATGTTTTCTTCTTCTTCTTCTTCTTCTTTTTTTTTCTTCACGGAGCTTTCAAGGGTAATGCTGTTTTAATGCCACTCCTCCGGGCTAAATATTTCTCCCTCTTTTTCCGAGGAAATGAGTTTTGTAACTAGGAAAAGCGTCTGTTACGCCTTTTTCTCTGTCTGTTCTCTAGCTCTCTCTTTCTATCTTTCTTTTTCTGTACTTCTGTCTACTCACAAATTGCTCTATCTCTCTCTATCTCTACCTCTTTTTATTCCTCCTACTTTTCAATAATCAATGAGCAACATGGTTTCGTATTCTTATGTATCAGTGAATGTTTTAATATTTATATGCTTACATAATCACAAACACACAGGCAAACACAAACATATATTTATGCTTCTTCAGATATATTTTTAATTGTATTCATTTGTCAATATAGTCAAATAAAATACAAGCAAACTTTAATACACGATCACACACACTCATGCAAACATAAACACATACAAATGTTTGTTCAGGTATATTTTATTGCTTTGACTCAATAAAACAGTGATATAAAATTATATGCAACCTTGACACGTAATCAGAAACACCCAACGAATTACAAACAATGACGTAACTACTTGTCGGTTAACGGGGTTTGATTGCGGGCGCCGGTTTGGGGGTTCAAAACTGTGCAAATACTGTATTTATTTTCACTATAAGGCAATTACCAGGAAGGAAGATTTAGAAAACTAAAGATCATAAAAATATATAAAAAATTTAACACGACAACAACGACCCACCAACCTTAGAATCATATCTACACAGCATAACTTAGCTTCAAAGCTCTCCTTCGAGGACATTGTAAAAGTGCAGTCAAAAGATCCCGCAAAGTTAAATTTTAGTTCCAGCTTTTTGTGTTTTCATTTTACTTACATCGATTTAAGAGATTTTCAAAATTTTCGATTATAATACCCGAGACAACAGCTTGACTGTTTGTCATATTATAATTAAATATTATATTTTAAAGTAACAGACTGTTGATTCATTCTACATATATGCACATCACGATATAATTCCAAAATCATTATGATTTGCAGTTATTATGATAAGATTATAAGAATGTGTCAAGCATACTAATCTCAAATTATTTGGAAATCAAATACTAATTGGTTTGGTGTTTTATCTTGTACTAAAAATTGAATTATGTACTGCAATTTTTGAATCAAACTTTATCACTTGAAGGGAAAATGGAAAAGGAGAATTACTGTGTGATGATAATATCAGGTGTAGTCGGGGAGCGTTTTTGTTTGGTTGGTCAGGAAGAAGGGGGCACTAAGGAGAGTTCTTACCCTAGGCGACAACTAGCCTCGTTTCGTCGCTGATTACAAACATATAAACGTGTTTTCTCGATTACACAGTGTGATCCATAAGTTTCTGGACTGATGTGGGACAGCGATTGAACTGCGTAATACTAGGCCTAAAAAACAAGAGCGCAAATTGGCGTTAGTGTAGTCAGAGTAGTTTAGAAGGCAAGACGTGTGATTCACACCGCTGTTGTTAGTCTGTGTCAAAGTGTGAAATGGGTGAAAATTACGAACAATGTATAGCGATTAAATTCTAGCGTATTGCCGACATGTCTCCAGCAAACATACTACAAACGATTCAGCGGTTTTGGCAGGTTCAGAGTGCACTAGTGTTGAGGATACTTGGTTTGAAATCCGAGATAGTATCAAAATTTCAGCAAAAGTTGGGGCACGTGCAAATAAAATGTAGGAGCAAACCATGGTTGGACCAGGAATGCACGAAACTAACAGGGAAGAGAAAAAAAGCAAAACTGCGTTGGCTACAAAATCCGAACGAAATAACTACACAAAATTTCGTGGACACTAATCGAGAAACTCCCAAAACTTTTAGAACAAAGAAACGTGATTTTCTGAAAGCTAAAATAAAGGAACTTGAAGATAATGGTGAAAATAAAAACATTCGGGACATGTATAAAAGTATCAACGAAACTGACGAAAGGCAATGAACCTCGCGCTTATATATAAAAGAAAGCCGACGGAACAGTTGTCCTGATACAGATAGCAGTTTGAAATATTTATTCTGGATTTAAACAGATGGAAAGATTTCTTTGACGATTTGCTTAACAAGCAGCCAAAAGCTAAGGTTTCTGGAGAAAGGGAAATTAAAACAGCAGAACCGTATATCTCAGAGCTTAATCGAATAGACGTATAAATATCTATGAATAAATTAAAAGAAAACACACAAATATCCGGGTGTAGACGAAATTTCAGATGTAAATTTTAGCTGGTGTAGAAACATTGTGGAACAAGATACACAAACTCATTGTCTTTATCTGGAACAAGGAGGAATTACCACAAGAGTGGAAAGACTCAATCATTGTTCCAATTCACAAGAAAGGTGATAATACTGATTGAAATAATTATTAAGATATTTCTTATTGTAAACATTCTAACTGATGTTTACGAAGATGATATAAAGATGATAAAATTCTGTCAAACATTCTATTAGCAAGATTGACCCCATACACAGATGAAATTATTGGATATTATCAGTGCGGATTTAGATGAAATCGGTCAACCATCGACCAGATATTTACCATTCGACAAATACTCGACAAGATATGGGAATACAATACCCCGATACATTAATTATTTATTGAGTTTAGAAAGGCTTACGACTCGGTTAGGAGACAAATTTTGTACAACTTTCTTACAGAATTTGTAATACCAAAAATGTTAGTCAGATTAATTTAAGATGTGTTTAAACAAATCTCAAAGTAACGTTCGGGTAGGGACATTCTTGTTTACAAGCTTTCACGTTGAGAATGGCCTGAAAAAAGGAGATGCGTTGTCGCTATTATTATTCAACTTTGTCCTGGAACGCTATAAGGAAAATCAAAGAGTGCAACCAGGGCCTAGAGTTGAACGGTATTCACCCGGTCATGGTATATGCTGATGATGTAAATTTAATAGGAGATGATAGGAGAACAGTAGAAAGAAATGCAGAAGTCTTATTAAACGCTTGCAGGGACATGGGTTTAGAAGTAAATGCAAAGAAAACTAAATACATGGAGGTTCGTCGGGATCGTAATAATGGAAATTATGGATGTTTTAAAATATTAAATAATACTTTTGAAAAAGTGGATACTTTGAAATGCCGTGTCTAGGATCAATATTAACAGACTACGCCCATATTCACGAAGAAGTTAAATGTCTACTAAAAGCTGGACATTCGTATTATTATTCAGTTCAAAATCTTTTGTCGTCGCGAATTCTGTCAAGAAATATGAAGCTTAAAATAGTATATAAAATGATAACCCAAAAATAGGGCATATACTGAAGAACACATCGAATCGTGTTTATATGATTGGCAACAGTATATTAGGAATGAACATGTTTTCAGCAAAGTGCGTGCCGAAATCTCTGAATAGTGATTAGAAAAAGGAATAACTTTAAGCATTTAAGGCAATTTAGACTAGTTTTGAGGTTAGTGCTCCAAACTGTTTGGCCCGATTTTTGAATAGATAAACTCCTGTCTCCGTATCTATGATCCTAAGATCTAGAAGTAGTTAACTGAGTTGCGTCCCTCTCCAGATCGCTGCGGTCAAAGAATTTCTGCACCTAAAAATCAGCAAATAGTAATATTTTAGTTTTCCGGAGAAAGATGGTATGTTGTTGGTATAGACTACTATCTACCTCGGAAATCTGGAATAACTGACAAATAATTTGCTAAACTACTGAATCAGCTACTTCAGGCAATTAAAACGGAAACATGAAGGAATGTTGATCAAAGGAATTTTCATTTTGCACGACAATTATCCAGCACACACACCCCACGCTTTGGATGCCATATTAAATACCTTGCTAGTCTGGTTGGGATTCTATTCCCCGTACTCAACTGACTTGGCTCTCTCAGAGTACCCATACCCAAATTTGAAAAAGAAACTCAAGTAATATCATATTGAAGACTCTTGACATTTAAAATGCTGCAGAGACTTGATTTCGGGCCTAACCAAAGGGATTTTATTTCCAAGGTCTAGAAGACCTCCAACATTGCTATACAAAGTGCATCAGTACATCAGTGCAAAGTGCTTCAGCAAATATAATATTGATTAACTGAATAATTTCATTCCTATAATTTCCATCTTTTTGGGTAAGTCAAGAACTTTTTGTCACTACTTCATACCTGTTTCTTATCATATCACGTACAAAACTAACATGTAATATAATTCCATATCCTTGTTACATACTTACGACCTACTTTGATTCGATAACGTTAGAGGAATCCCTAAAGAAAGAGACGAATACAGAGAAAGGAAAAATTGAGAACAAAAAAAAAACGAAAGAAAGACAAGTAAAATCCTTAGAGATGGAAACTTGAGAAGACTTGGGCGTTTGTACTGCTCGCTGTCTCTTGTGGTTCGAAGTTTTTGGGAGGAAAAGTTGGTGCCGGTGAAAATCTGTACGAGTTTCCTACTTTCACAAGAGAGAGAGAGAGAGAGAGAGAGAGAGAGAGAGAGAGAGAGAGAGAGAGAGAGAGAGGATAGACTGAACGAAGTTAGTATCTGTATCTTAGAAAGAGGGAAACAAGAAGAGAAAATATTTCTTTCTTTTTCAAAGTACAGCATCAGGAGCCATAATTCTTGATTTTCTCGTGTAACCCACTCGCAGCATATACAGAGAGGGCTCACAGCTACAAATCACATTTTATGTTCACTTTCTGGCGACTTAGTCCACTGTGTTTTATTGTCTACTTTTCCTCAATTTAGCCACGTGACACAATTACATCATTCCACACACACTCTCTCTCATTCACAGATTCTACATATTATACTATATACAGTATGTTTAAAAACAATACCGACAACGTTTGGGAAGTGATTTCTGACACCAAAATAAGACAAAAAGTATAGATTCAACTTGGGTGTACAAATGCTCCCTTTTAGAGTTATAGGACACCGGAAACATGAGAAAATGAACTTTAAAGGTCCATAGCTCCAAAACTATGAGACCTACGGTAATCGGATCAAGACTACACTTAGGAACTAATATATACTCTACCCAGAAATCCATGTTCCAAAATCATAAGGTATTCACGCAACAATTTTTATACAGGGAGTTTGGTTACGAGCTTATAATTTAAAATACTCACCAACTACATCTGTAAAAATTGATTCGGAAGTACCGCAAAATTCTGAAACTTGGAAATTTTTTATAAAGCAAATACTAGTTCCTAAGTGAAATCTTGACCCGACTACGATAGGTTCCATATCCTGGAGCTGTGGACCTTTAAAGTTCACTTTTTCATGTTTTTGGCAGCCTATAACTCCGAAAGGAAGCATTTGTGCACTCCAGGTTGGTCTATACTTTTTGTCTTATCTTGGTGTCAGGAATCATCTCCTAAACGTTGTCGGTGTTGTTTTTGAACACCCTGTATGTATATGCATATACAGGGCGTTTCTAACGATGGAGTTAACGGAGTACAATAGATCACTGTTAGAGTCTCACTTCTGGTGCTAAGAGACTCTCGATCTCAGACTATATGAGATTGTGATAGACTGCACAGCATTCGTGATTTTTCTCTCTTTTCTTCCGTTGTCTTCTCCATACCACTATAGAAGGAATGGTGGAATGAAAGCGAGGAATAGGAAGAAGAAGAACACAACTGATGGATGATTTGAAAAATAGAAGAAAATATTGGGAATTAAAAGACGGAGCAGAAGATAGAGAAACGTGAAAGAAACATTCTCTAAAATGTTTCAATCAAAAAAAAAAAAAAAAAAAAACAACTCATTAGCCCGAGAACCTGCCAACAGACAGAGTACTTAATAGTAATAATAATATGGTGTTTAGTCTCACAATCTCTCACGAATTCCATAATTATTAGACATCGAAATTATGCTATGCGTAAGTATCGGAAGTCTTATAGAACAGCTTTCCCTGTCCGTCTGTCGACTGATAATTGGAACAGAAACGGTAATATATATCGAAAATATGTTTTTGCAATCGATTTAGCGAGGCAAGAATAGATTCAATCTCTTCCATTTACCCTCTAATCACACTAAAAGTGGTCCAAATTAGCTATTTCCGGTTTCAATGTTAATCATAGAAGAAAATCAGTAACAGAAAGGAAGAGTGTTACTTTCCGATTCTTTGTTAACGATTTTCCGTCTCAAGACAACATATCATCACTATCCGCAGCATTCTGTCAAAATCGAAAAGGGTTCATATGGGCTGTATTACCCATTATTTCAATACTAAATTCCGTAAAGCCAAAACGGTATAAGATATGGAAAAGAAATTTTTTGCAATCGATTTCGTGTTCCAAGATTAGGTTCCAGTTTCTCCGTCAAATCTATTCAAAGCAGAAGTGATTCAAAAACTAACAATTTCCGGTTTCACCATTTATCGCCACTGTACTAAAACGGTAACAGAAAGAGAAAAAAAATCCAAACGATTCAGGCTCTCAAGACAATATATCATGATTATCCGCAAGACTCTACCAAAACCGAAAGTAGTTTAAGTTTACCATTAATTTCCAGTTTCAGTACTGATATCCATAGAGCAAAAGCGATATAAGATATTGAGATGCAATTTTTAGTAATCAATTGAGCTTTGCAGGAATAGATTTGGTCTACTACCTGTACCCTCTATTCAAACAACAAGTGGTTCAAATTAACCATTTAAGGTTTCAAGATACAGTATATCATCATAAAACAAAACTAGTAACAGATAGCGACAAACATTTTTCAGCAACGAGGATTCTCAAGAGAACATATCACTACCCGCAATTCTCTACCAGAAACGGAAGCGATTGACATTTACTACTACATCTGATTTTAATACCGATTTCCAGTAGAGCAAAACATGCTAAGAGATATCGAGATGCGGGTTTTTGCAGTCAATTCAAGTTCCAAAAGGTAGGTTTCAATTTTCCGTTAATCCTTTATTCAAATCGAAAATGGTTCAAATTACCCTTTTCCGATTTCAATGTTTCTCGCCATGGAACAGAAATGGTAATATAACGATACTTTTTTTTTTCAATCGATACAGCGTCTCAAAAATTATATATCATCAAAACCCACAACACCCTATCGGAACCGAAAGTAGTTAAATTTATGTATGGGCCAATCAATGATCATGAACAATATCACATCATACATTGTGTCCAAATTGGAGATGAGTGACAACCATACCACAAGAATATGCATCTGCCCACGTAAGTGTGTTATGCAATTGACGATATCATTTCTTTCAAACGTGTTCTCTTTAATAATGAACGGTAATGATGCTCGATGTTAGTGGTTTGTTAAATGAACCACTGGCAGAATGATTCACGCAGTTGGGAATCTGTTTTTGTCAGTCCTTGTACTTTTTGCAGGTGGTATTGGTACAAAGGATTTTTATTTAATGCACGCATGTCATGAGACTAACATTTCAAAACTAAGTTCCCTCATACTCATACTTGGCTCATTGTTCACAGCTTCTAACACATAACAGGCTTGTCCATAACAGGTGTTAGTACACGACATGAAAATGGGCAGGTAGTACGGTCCCTGTTTCAAACATGCGCCGATAAATGGCTGCAAATATCCTATATGATGGTTAGCGTATATTAGGAAAGCGCTCTTGATAGATTCGCGCTGCTTCACGCCCTTTCTCGTCTGCGGTACTGTACATGAATAGCGTGTCGGCCTGTTCGCAGATTGAGTAATACACATGTTTCAGATGAGCACTGCCACTTGTTCTGTTAAACGCTCGGAGCACAGTGAACGGACTCTTGTACTGTAGCGTCTTGAATACAAGCGCCACCTGTATGTGTGAGCCGAGCAACTACGTATTGAACACTAGCGACACCTTTAGAGTCTCATAGACCAGTTTCTCTAACCTTATTAGTTTTCGATATCTACTGCTTCGAACCTACTGTTCCCATGCTTTCGGTCCTCGCTAGCTCTGCAAATATGTCCAATATGCTATATGTATATGGTATACATAGAACCTTTTCTTTACTTATCTCGGTTTCAGGAATCACCTCCCGACGTTTACAAACTCTAACTAACTAAACAAACTCTATGGCGTATGGAACCTAGAGGTTCAATGCTCCATTCACAAAAGCTTTTCACTGACTTCTGTCCTTATCCAATTGGATCCAAGTTTTACTTTGTATTCTTAGTTCTGAGATCACCTTAATATTGTCCTCCCGTTTGCACCTAGGTCTTCCTAATAGCCATTTTCCGATTGGATTTCTAATTAAAACTTTGAAAGCATTTCTACTTTCTTCCATTCTGGCCACATGACCTGCCCACGTAAGCTTCCTAGACTTGATGACCCTAAAAATGTTTGGTAAACGGTATAAATTATTAAATTCCTCGTTATGAAGTTTCCGCCATTCCCCACTTCCGTTCCCTTTGGGTCCGAATATTCGTCTCAGAATTTTATTCACCAGTTCTTTCAGTCTGTGTTCTTTCCTTAAAGTAATTTACCATGTTTCGCAACCATACAGTACAACAGGCATGATTATCTTTTTTTATATATATTTTAAGCTTCAAATTCCTCGACAGTAATTTCAAATATTTCCACCTATATTTTTAGAAAAAAATGATAGAACTAAATCGATCATTATCCTGTTAAACAAGTCAGGTTTATTTAGGAAGTGTACAAATGTATGTTGAGATAGAAAGTTTCGGGGGTAAGGGTTCGGTCCCGGTGGACCCCCCATGGATGCACCTCTGAACCAATTATACACATTTTCTGAAGATGTAACGATACTTATCAACACAAAAATATTTTAAATTGTGGACCTGAATTGAAAAGCATCTTAAATTCACAGACATATATGCATATACTTTTCACGCAGTTGAAACTTTAAGGAGGGAGAATCAGGAAAGACAACCCCCCCCCACACACACAAAAAAACACTTCCAACAGAAACATTCACTATTATAACGTTTTTGCTTCTCCTGAAAAAATAATAGTATGATGCACTTGTGACGTTTTTCAATTCAGGTCTTCAAACGCACTAACATAAGATTTGTAGCAACTATGTTTATTTTTAAAACTTACTATTTAAATGAAATATGTATATATAAGTGGTATTGTGGCAATTACACATAAAGTGAAGTAGGCTTTCTTTCTTCATCAGGTGCCAGTTGTGTGACATTTTGAAGGTAAAATTGTGGTTGAGTCGGAATCAAGGTTGAGCAACCATCTCTGACAGCATTTCAAGCGAACACTCTTTGACGTTTGGGCAAATTGAACCTGTCACAGCAAAGTCTTCACTGTCGCCTAAATTTCTTTTCGTAATCCCATAAAAGTCTACCTTGTGCTGCCATCTATAGGCTCTCTGGAACGTTAGCTAAAGATTAATTAAGCCATCTACTCGTTTCTCAAAGGTTCTTACTGTTAGATCAATTATTTCGAAACATGTATGTTCGTATGAGGAAGAGGAGCAGAAACAAAAAGGGTGATCGCCTTTCCTTGACATTTTAGAGCTGCTTACTTAGAAACCAAAGGGAAAAAATATACATAAAAATCTGAATGAAATAACTTGCTATTTACTTCATTATTTCCACTTATATGTAAAATCAGTATTAGTCTATATTCAGATGAATGAAAAACAACACGAAAAGATCTGAAAGCAACCACATTGTATGTCTGTCATTTCTTTTATAATTTTGGGAGTGGGCACAGTGGCTCAGAGGTAGAGCGTCTGTTGTATAGAGTCTCTGATTCGATCCTTGGCCAAGTAAGTTTGTGGTGGACAACACCTTGTGCATCGTCTAGAGTCGGATCTAGAACGTAAAAACTGTTGGGGTACTAAGAACCCATACTATGATACGTATATCAAGAGTTTACTATAAACTTTAGAAAACCTTATTGGTTAAATTATTTTTTTTTCACTCAAAAAACTGGGGACCTAAGTCTCTCCCCCGGGCTAGATACGCCACTGTCATCGTCTCACTTAACCTATAAGCATAATAGTGAGCCGTTAAACTGAAATATTTCAGTTTCATTTCTTTTTTAATTGTATTTCATATGTTCTTGTATGTTTGAATGTTGTAGCAATGAGTATTACAAGTAGTGTTTGCGTGAATGATAGGAAAACTCGAACAATAATTGATACAATGTTCTACTAAACAGAATCACACGAATCAATTAAGAACGAACATCACACGTTTTAACGACACAAAAATTAGTTCAATTTTCTCGATAACTACGCATGAAAATTCATCTTCAAAAATCATTTTGCTCACTTTGATCTACTTTATAGATTGAGACACGAGAGTAATTCAGAAAGTAATGCCTCCAAGGTGATATCTTTATTTTTGTTCGACAGATGGCACTGATACAAGTATCAGGTGAAAGCTTGCAATGTCGGCTACAAATGAGGTATCATTTTTCAACATAGTCCCCATTACGGGCAACACACTTGCGCCAATGCGAAACAAGGTTTCTCACGCCGTTGACGAAGAATTATTGTGGCTACTGGCCACACCATTGCCAAACTACTGCACTCTAAAAACAGTATAGTTAGAACAACCAGAAGTATGATTGAACGCAACAATATGGCTTCAACAATACTTATAGCTGGGAGGACAAAATTATATTGTTGAAAGTATAGCTGGATCAACAAAATGTATTGCTGTCGTAGACAGTTTTATGATAGTACAAACAATGTCAATTATGGTTCTTATAATTATAAAATCTTTTGAGTTCTGATGGTCTTGGTATGTCCAATTATGTGGTAGTTTTATAATTACAAGTACCATAATTGCCATAGTTGTTACCATCATCAAAATGACTACGACAGCAATACAGTTTGTTGATTTAGCTATATTTTTAACCGTATAATATTGTTCTCCCAGCCGTAAGTATTGCTTGAGCCATATTGTTGCATGGTTCTTACAACTATACCGTTTTTAAAGTGTGCTTCTACCTCCGCGTCACAACTTTAGCTTTGGCCTTAAGTTTGGGGAGGAGCCAAAAGTTGCAGTGCTCAAGATCCGGACTATAGGCAGGATAAGGCAGAATGTTAACAATTCTTTGTCAGCAGATGGGACAACTTCAAATTTTTTTGGTGGAGAAGAGGGTGTGTGGCGCTACTCCATCGACTGACGCATCGTTTTCTAGTCATGATAGTGTATCCATGACTCGTCGCTGGCGACAGAGTGAGCACACAACCTTCTGCAGTCAGAAATTCAATGACATCCGACTATTTCAGCTGGACGTCACCACTGAATGCCATGGGTTCCTCTATTACTCTGGAACAAGAAGAGATAGGAAGGTGAAACAAGTGACATTGTATAGCTTAAACATTAGTTCATTAAGGACAAACAGTTGAGAATGTTGCAGTACTCTTGGTCAAGTAGTGAGCTAGGTGGCATTACTTTCTGAATCACCCTCGTATGTCTATCATAGCGAAAGAAAAAAAAATACAAGTTTAAGAGTTATTGTAGTTTTCAGCCATACATCATTTGCTATACTATGTACTACCGTCTTGCTAGTGTCATGAAATTGAATGACATTTTCAGCTTTATGTCCCACGATTATGACGTGGAGGGTAAAGAAGACAATGATAATGACAGCGAAGGAAATAACGGAATGAAGGAAGTGGGGAGGAAACGTATGAATTCCGAGGATACCATTCCATATGGCCTTTGTCCACCACAAATCACCCTTGACGCGAGCTGAGATCGAATAAAAGATCCCTACGTATCAAAGGTGAATGTTCTACTACTGAGCCGCCATGGCCCTTCATGCTAGTGTCATAATGAAATGCTTGATTAGTTTATATCGCAGAATTAGTTTCATTCAATACTTGGAGTGATTATTGTGTACCAGACATTTTTAGGCTTACAAAAAAAAAAAAAAAAAAAAAAGAAAAAAAGAAAAAAGAAAAAAGAAAAAGAAAAGAAATTGTTCTTATCGATGTTCTCGAACTATACATGAGGATTTATTTTCACTGAGATTTTATTCATGCTACACTTCCTTGAGTTTTTAAAGGAGTTCAGCTTACGAAAACTGCGTTATTACAGTCGAGTTTTTCGGTGCATTACGTTGACCAAACATTCCACGGAGTAGGGACCGGATGTTAGGCAAAATGCCTATTCTTTAATATTAAAGATATGATCAAAAATAAGGTTTTAAAGTTTATATAGAGGGTTATAGTTTCGATTTAAGCCAATTTTATTTTGCCTATTTTGCCTATTTCGACCTTTACTGCCTAAATAATTGCTTTAGTGCCTAATGTTGCCTATTGAATGCATTTTCTTCAAAATAAGCCTTCATTGGGAAAATATATAATTTATATAACATAAATAATACACACATATGTACGTATATTAGGTGTTTGTAAACACAAGCACATGGTACGTTACAATATATATACACAGGGTGAACTTCAAAGATTGCACATACTTCCGAGGTGATTAATGATATCAAAAGAAGACAAAAAGTTCTCTTGTAGTTTGTCGAATTCCGTGTCGTGTACGAGTGATAATGATGCCAACTTGGAATCGAAAATCGAATATTGACAATTGGAATGGAACAGATAGATGTGCATATACATTGGGAGGTTGTTCGTGACATGAAAAGAAGAGAAAAAATCCTGTTGCGTGTGGAATTCCGCGTCGTGTACGAGTGACAGGGGTGCCAACTTGGAATCGAAAATCGAATCCTGACAATTGGAACGGAACAGATAGATGTGCACATACGTTGGGAGGTGATTCGTGACATGAAAAGAAGACAAAAAGTCCTCTTGAATGTCACGAATCACCTCCTAAAGTATGTACACACTTTTATGTCTCGTTTCAATTGTCAGGATTCGATTTTCGATTCCAAGTTGCCCCTCCCCCTGTCACTCGTATACGACGCAGAATTTCACAACATGCAAGAGAACTTTTTGGATTCTTTTGATGTCACAAATCACCTCCCGAAGTATGTGCACATCTTCCAGGTTCACCCAGTATATATGGAATGCATAGCAAGCTTCATTTTTATATATGCAATAAAAGAAGATATTAACAAAGAAGTATGTTTCTATATTCTTTGAGAATTATTTATGACTTGAATCTATTTTTTAATGGTATTGAGTATTTATCTTCATTATTTCGAGCTACATTTTAGTGCCTATTTTACTGCCTATTTTTTAAATATTTAGTGTCTATTTGCCTGCCTATTTTCTAGGTTTTTAGTGCCTAAACATCCGGTCTCTACCACGGAGTTTGCGAATACACTATCCAGAACATTCACCAGAGTTTAAATAAATTTTCACTATACTGTAAAAACACGCTGTTCCATCGTGAACCGCTACATTCTAACCCGTACGGAAAACAAATGAAGATCATCACGATGCGCTATTAGGCGCTCCGTGACTACTAAAGACCTGCACGGGCCGGGCTTGGGCAAGCCGACTCTGTTCTTTCTTTGGGCCGGGCTTGGCTTGGACGGGCCGACACTGATTTCTCTTCAGGTCGAGCCGGGCTGGGACCGATTAACTGCAATTCTTTAATAATTATTGTCTTTCGTTAAACGATAATTGGAATAAAGCCAAACATTGAAGTGTGCCCGTGAAAAATGCTACAAAGAATGCAATAGCTATTTACAGTTTGTGTTGCTTATTGACTCCACTTTCACTATAGAGGATTGCAGGCATTGCGTGGTAAATTGAGCTCTGACCTTGACCTTCACTGAACCCAAAATATGACAAGAAGGGGTGGGAAAGTTTTGCCTGTTGCTAAACAATATTGCCGTCTTCACTTTATGCTAAAAAATCAATTAAGTTAGATTTTGTTACAGAAAATGGAGTTTTTGTTCTCTTGATGACAGGCAAAGTTCTACGAGGCAATGGTACCATTCGGGAGGCAAGCGTCAGGTTGTGAACCAGAGTTTAGAAAATGTTTCTGAGATTTATGTTAAGTTTAATACTAAACTTTGAGAAAGATTGGAGCTCGAGCTAAATTTTTAAAAAAATTATCGGGCCGGGGTCGGGCCAGAAACTTTTAAAATTTATCGGGCTCGGGCCGGACTTGGGCCAAGAATTCTAAAAAATTTATCGGACGGTGCCGGGCTCGGGCCGAAAATCTCCAAAACTTTTCGGGGCCGGGCTGGGCCGGGCCTAGGTACATTCGGGCTGGATTGGGCTCGAGCCCGAAAAATTCGGCCTGTGCAGGTCTCTAGTGACTACAAACCACAAAGGTGAGATGAAAATCATCTAATCGTCTAAAAATCGAGCTGCCGACTAACTGGAACAGAAATACCGGGTGTTTCAAAAGTTGTGTTTTTTTTATGGGAGACCTTTATTTTCCCTGTGTGTTGGTCCATCGGGGAGGCAAAAACTCTCAAGAACTAATTGATGTATCATCACCAAATCTGGTAAAGGTATGGAAGGCGAAGAGTTATTAGACATAACATTCGAACCGGAAGTGGAAGAAATAAACCTTTTCCGGTTTTTGCTTTGTTTCTTTTGTAGAGCATAAATGGTAAAACAAAGCAAGAAACTGTTTTCTACATTTAAGTAACCGTCTCCAGAGTAAAGCACAACACCAATCTAATCTCTCTCTACTGGAACTGGAAGTGGTTAAATTCTATTATCACTTTCTATTTCAATATAATTCAATATAAAGTTACATCTTTTCCAAATTGCTTCACTGATGTACGCGTGAGACTACTATTAATTATTACTATTAATAATAATATAAATGATATTAATAGTAATGTAAAACTATGTATCTTGAAACTAAAGACTCTATCTAGTAGGATTATTGGTGCGCTGAAGCTGTTGACTGGTACACTCTACCTCAAAATTAATTTTAACTAATTTTTAAATGTTTCGAGGTTTCTAAATTCTAAAATTTTGCAACATGTACTAGGCACGTTTTGAAAGTAACACCCGATTGGTCACTGTGCGTGAAGTAGTAGCTACAGCGCTACCATCACTGCACAGACGTCTTCATCCATCTGTGGTAGAGTGAAGGTTGTCTGATTACTAGTTCCACTTTTGTAGCGTCTCAAAATGTGTGCTGCAATAGAAAACCCCGCCAAGTGCGAGGTGCGAACTGTTATACGTTTTTCTTACGGCAAAATAATATTCGGCAGCAGCAATTCATCGGTAACACTGTGCCGTGTATGGACCAAGTGTGATGATTGAAGGAGTTGTTCCTGAATGGGTTCGTTCATTTGAGAGTGGATGAACAAATATTCACGACGAAGAGACGAGTGCAATGTTTCTTCCAGACATGTTTCTTTTAGGGGGCACTGCTACCCCGGAGCTGTGAGAGTACACCCCTGGACGAGACCAAAATAATACGTCTATAATATAATAATAAATAAAAGTAGTACCAGCAGTGCCTCCCGGAATACTACGTGTGCCCCCTTCCCCCCGGAACACTTTTCCTGAAGGAACGACTGGACGAGTGGCAATCCATCTGTGGTCACCGATGAACTCCTTCAGAAAATTGATGCAGAAGTTTGTGAAAATCGACGTTTTAAAATCTCGGAAGAAGTGGCTTGGATCTCAGCGGTCAGCGCTTTGGTGATAGTGTGGAGCTGAAAGATGAGGTCACAGGCTGGCTCAAGGCACAGGTGGAAGATTATTATGTTGATAGTATTTCTAAGCTAGTACAGAGATATGATAAGTGCTTGAATGTTTATGGAAACTATGAGAAAAATAGAGCAAACAAGTAGTTTTTAGATGTATATAATAAATTCTTCTTATTTATTTTAGTGTTCCTTTTTTTAACCGATCGGTGGTTACTTTCCAAACGGGTACTTATGGGGCTGCTTGACATACCACTCCAGGCAATACATTATTCTTTTTTGCTAATGCCACTTAGCGTTTATATATTCCATGTTGTAGAAATCGTTCTAGAAAATTCGGAAGCGCTTCAGAAACCTTTCTCTAGAATGAAATGTATTTTTTAAAAAAACAGAAATTTTTCAGCTGAGGGCTTATATTTAGTTATATGTCTAACAATCATATTTAACAGGTAGTTATGGGATATATCTTTCGTAGAATCGAATTTGATTGAACAATATTTTAACGAAACAACTTCATTATCTACTATGATTTCTCCATAAGACATATTAAATCTTTCTAAGTACTTGGTGACAAGGGTGATAGATCCTTTTCCAGTGTTACTAAAGCATACAATACGGTCAGAATAAAAAGCAACAAAAATCACACTCTGGTTTTAATTTCAAGCCAGGAGGCAGGAGGGGGGCCCATTTTAAGACATAATTTTCTTACTCCAGATATGATACGAACATGAAATTATAAATGAAGCTTCAAACAGTTTCACTACATTACATAAACAAAACAACACACAAAAGGTAAATAAAACAAAGATGAGTCGTGGGCCTATTTCAGTAAAAAAATGTCTACTATTAGGGGCCCTAGAAATAATATTTATCCGTATGACTTTGAGAGTTTTCAACATTGTCCCCTTAATTAATTTGTCATGTATGGAACGGGCCCAGGGGCGTAACTAACGGCCCCGCAGACCTTGCCATGCAGGAGGGCCCTCAAGCTCCGGGGGGCCCATAAAGAGTAAGAGAAAGATGGAAAAAGGGGGCCAAAGAATTGGAAAAACAACTTTTTCTAGGGAACCAAAATACGCGTATTAATGCTTGCCCCCCCCCCTGAAAAATATCTAAGTTACGGCGCTGTTTCAAACGCATCATGAAACTTCAGTTTTTACAGAACCGAAACACCTCTACGAAGTTCCAGACCCCTATGAGGTAGTTTCTTAACCATAGAAACAATAATTTTTAGCACATTTCTCTATATGAACATGTTTTTATATTTCTTCTAGTTGAGCAATCATTTGTCAACTTTGTTCATCTCGTTTCGTCTGTTTTTCATTTTAACAAGCAGGCTTGGTGATCCGCACAATTTTCATGTTCAGTTATTTGTACACTAACATAGTTTCAACCATTGAAACCAGATGTTACAGTCTGAGTCTGAGATGAACCACTGAATAATTTGAAGCAGCACAGAGCAATGATTCTTGGCTGGGAGAATACAGAAAATATTAACGCTTCATAATTTCCCAGTTCATTAAAAACTGGGTTTTTCTCTGTTGTGCTCCATCCGTATATCGCCATGAGTACTGAGACATCTTTATTTTGATTTATACCAATTTTTATCAAACAGTTTATAATGTGGTTATTGTTTCAATAAAATAGATCATTAGTAGGGACAGAAATTAGCTAGTCCATTGCTTTAGAGAGAATGTGTGCTACAGATGTGTGTGAGATATGACATTTATTTAGAAACTAACAACGGGAACACACACACTCATATATATATATATATATATATAGTGGTGGATACAGGATATGATCAAAGGGAGGGCTTAAACCATAGTTTGCAGCTTTATCCAGTGTAAAGCAGCATTGAAGTCCATTCTATCCAGTGTATACATGAACACCAAGGGGGAGCTATAGCGAAGTTCATATATTCATATATGAATTCATATATTATACATACATTTCATATATTTCAAAATTAGGTTTACACAATACAATATTTAAGATAAGTGTATATCTCACGTCTTAAGAATTCTTGAGATTAATCGCTACAGAATTAGAGGCGATTTGATTTGTTGTATGTAAGCAAAAGCAATTGAAATTGTTGAAATCTGTCACCATTTGAGCAATTTTTACACGATCATATTTTCTATCATACATTGTAAGAAAGATGTCATCAAACTAGCGGTTGACATACACGATTGGATTGCCATACATAAGCATTTACGAGAACTTATCCGTATTTTGAGAGTACTAAATTTCTGTCTACATACATTTTCCGAAAATCATTGGTTTGTTCGCATTTTCTAAGCTTAAGTATATTGTCAATTCAATTTAAGATATTTCAAACTTTTGGCTATTTGAGACCAAAGAAGGGGTTGTCATAAAAGATGACATCTACTGAAAAATATTAATAGGCAAAGTCACCATAACCGTGTAAGTGTTCTGTTTAATTATTTGGATCAAAAGATTCAACATATTCCAATCAAAAATTTTCTTGTTGGCGTTATATCTGGAGAACTACATATAGTGTAGCCAAACTCAGTATGATGTGCTTATTCCGTACAAAATACGAAAACTCGCTTTAAGGGCCGTTCAAAAATGGTGCGGCCTCTGATTCAAAAACTAATTATTGGCCAAAATAGCAATGTTTTGATCCGTAAAATTGTAGTTTTCCAAATATTTCAAAATGGAATTAGCGAGTGTCTTTTCGTTGAGTGCTGTAGCCACTAGCACCAACGGTATTTTGGGAAAGCATTCGTGCCTCATTTGAAGTCACGATAAGGAACTTGACATAATTGGTTTCTTAAAGGTGTAGGTGAAGGAGCACCTAAATTGAGGGAACGAATACAGCTAAAGAAGATACGTCGTAATCATGTGTCAAGTTACATTTGGTATCAAATACAATACAATGGTTAGAGTCTGAATTGTGCAAGTTTAATATATGGGAAAGTTCTTTATATAATACTAGCAGCGTTCACCCCGCTTCGCTGCGGTCACCCCGGAACGCAATAAACTTTGTTACTTAGATAATTTTTACTTTTTCGCTTTCAAATTGCAGTAAATGTTAAAATTATAGCGCCTGTCATTTATGTTAACCCGCCGAGTCACATGGTCATGCGGGTTGCATATAAATACGTTTATTTTTACCTATGATGAACTAATAACAAAGGATTTGTACGTATGGACACTTGAATGGTCAATTATCTCAAGACACTGGTAATTAAAAATTAAAGTGATATGATAAAAACCATCTAGGGTCCAAATCATAATAACCCCCCAAAAATGAAAGAAATTGGTTCAGCCGTATTAGCGTGATGAGTTCACAAAGGATTTGTGCGTTCTCTTTTATATATATAGATTTTTTTGAATATAATTTCTTCTTTCGTCAGAATTGATAATGGTAAATTAGAAAGGCTATGTGGTAATATGTAAAAAGCACACAATCAAGTAATAGTTTCGACACAATAAATGTGTCTCCATCAGACTTCTACTCCTTCTGGCTGTTTGGGAGTTGGTCACCTCTTATATACTCTCTGGAGATCAACGTTTAATTAGGCTCCACCCCTTCATTAAAAAGTAACACTTGTGTGGTTTTCACTTTCACGTTTTAGCTGCACACATGTCTAATTAAAATTTTACTTTTTTCGCCCTGGATACATTCTGGTTTTAATTATCCATATTTTTCTTATTAGTTTATTTTATTTCTTTCTTCTTCCTTTTCATTTCTTCTTCTTTAAGCAGAATCTTCTCCCACTCTTATTTATCGAGAATCCTGCATTCCAATTCGTCACCTTGTCTCCTGCCTGCATAATTTCCCTGGCTTCTTCCCATTTTCTCACCAAAGTTCTGTTCTGTACTTCTATAACCTCTGCTCCTTGATCACTGATACCAAGGCTTATCGTTTGTCTACTTTGGACCAATCATAAATTCAGAGCATATTTTCAAAATTGGATTGATGGCATGTCTGGAAATTTCACAATGCAAGGAATAATCTGTACACCCTTTGAACATTAATGAAATATGAACTTTTGGAATGCGTATGCGTGATTTCCTTTACGCTGATAAGGACCACCGTCCACATTTTCTCGAATTCGAACTAGGGCCTCTTGAAATTTGGCTTTTTCGCGATTTTGGACAGCTCTAGCTCTGAAATTATGCACTTTTCGCCATAGGTCCATATGAACTTTTTATCTTATTTTGATGTGAATGTGAGAAATCACCTCTTAAAGTTTGTCGGTATAGTTCATTAACACCCTGAATATATATATATATATATATATATATATATATATATATATATATATATATATATATATATATATATATATATATATATATATATTGATATCGTCCATTAATTATAGTTTCCTTTGCTCCCACCCTCTCTTTTTTGCCACCATACCTTCTAGTATGTCCTTCATAATACAGTTCCTTCTTAACCAATGTCCCAACCAGTTTCTCTTCCTCTTCTAAACAATATCTAAAATTGTTCTTTTCTCTCCCACCATTTCTAACACCCTCTGTTTCGTTTTACGCTCAACTCAGCTAATTCTCTCTATTCTTCTCCATACCCACATTTCGAAAATTTCCAGTCATTTTTCATCATTTTTGCGCAATGCCCATGTTTCTGCCTCACACAGTACAATACTCCACACAAAGCATTTTATGAGCCTTTTTCTCAACTCTGTGATGAAGGTCCCAGAAAATAGAGTTCTCTTCCTCCTAAAAGCTTGTTCCTCCATTCGTATTCTTTCTTTTATTTCACCTTCACACTTCATATCATCACTATTAATAGTATCTAGGTATATCGAAAACTAGTCATCTGTTCTATTTTCTCCCCTGCTTCTTCTACATTTGACATCGACCCATTTTTTCCAATCACCATGGATGGCTTTTGTCTTTCTAACATTTATTTTCATTCCATATTCTTCACAACCCTTCCTCAAGTTTTCTAATATCTTGTTGATTTTCTCTTCAGATTTGGCAAGAAGCGTCATATCATCTGCAAACCGTATACACCTAATCATTCTACCTCCTACTGAAATGTCTTCTTCATTTTGTAGTCTCTTTTTCACGATCTCTTCTAAACAGATATTAAATCTTGTAGGCGGGAAACATCGTCCCTGTGGAACTCCCTTTTCAACCGTTCTCTCCTCTTTCATTTCGTCTCCTATTCTAACACTTATTTCCAATATATATATATTTGGAAAAGAATACTAATGATAAGGATAAGCATTTAATTTCCATGCTGTATGAAGTCTTAATATCCATTGAAAAACAAGGTTTATTAGCTTTTAAGTGTTTACTTATCGTTACGGTTCTATGAAAAGAAAATTATTTCCACTTCAAGGTTCCGCGATCAATATATTTCGTTCTGAAACTAGAAACAAATGTCTAACATTTATCGTCCTAGCTACCTGTATTCTAGTTGGACATCTTGTAAAACGAAAAGTTATTTTCTTTCCTTCGAGTGAGAAACCTTGTGGAACGAAATTGCTACAAAATAAAATGGGCAAAAGCTATTAACTTTATTTCGTTATTGGATCATATCTAGCAAAACTCTTTTTCTTTTATTAAGAAATTGATAGCTGAAATTTAAGTTACAGGTAAAAAAATGTAATTAAGTCTATAATTTTTTTAAAACGCACCATCATTTTTATAACGAAGCACTTAATGTTCCTATAATTTCGAAAATTTAATATCATCTCGTAAATCTTGTGTTCTTTTTGTGTTATATAACTCTTTTCATTATTTCAGTTTTGCGACGCTAATACAATAGCTAACAAATTGCTATACTCAAGAACTTTCTTTTTCAAAAACAAAAAGGTACGTTTAAAAAAAAAGCAATTGAGCAAGAATTTGACCTGTACTATTACAAAGTAGATTAGCTTTTACCAATGTATACTAAAAAAAAAAAGAAGTGCAGTTAATAATTTGTTGTTAATACCTTGCGTTTTTTCTTTAATATCTGAGGAGAAACTCGCTCCGCAACGATAAAATCAAACTTTTTTCTTTACAAATTAATGGATAGAAACTTTTCTAATGTACAACGTGATCCTTTTTAACATTGGGTGAGCTTTTCCAATTAGTTTCATGTGATAAAAGTTTATTTTTTAACGATGCAACTATACCTACGAGGCGCTAATGCTCACTATTTTTTACTTCTAATCCTACATCTAGAGTAGCAATAATAATAATAATAATAATAATAATAATAATAATAATAATAATAATAATAATAATAATAATAATAATAATAATAATAATAATAATAATAATAATAATAATAATAATAATTATTATTATTATTATTATTATTATTATTATTATTAGAATCTGCGCACTCTACACAGCTCAACAACCACATATGAGCACGAATCTCCTTGTCATTCGTCACATCTGTACATGTCCCTTTACAGACACAAGTGAAAGACGTCTTGTTGAAAATCGGTAAGAGATGCTGTAAAGGGGGGATTTTTTCGATCACTTTTTCAATATCTCTCACCGTTTGCAAGATTTGAGCCTCCTTCCGGTTGGAGTTTTTAATATATGTATGATCAGATTTCCTTTCTTCTTGCATGCAGTATGTAATAAGTAAATGCATTACACACACAATTAATTATAATGTCAGTGATATATGGTGTTCATTGGGCAAAACACTCCAAACAATAAAGATTCATCTTAGAATGGAGAAAAGAATCCTTCGTTTTTCATTATAATTTAGCGACGAAACAAAAGCCTGAGAGATATGAAACCCCTATACACAATTATGTTGTATTGAAATGTATAGTGCATAGGATATGATGCTTTAGTTTTTTAAAATTTGAACGCTTTCAGTGTACCCGTAAAAATGTAATAAAGAAATAATGGCCATGTTTTTTAAAAATTCAATTAGAACTGGACAATCTACGCAAAATTTGCAATCGATCAGTGAAAATGACATTTTCTAGAGCCTGTAGTTTCCGGGATCTCATTGTCGAAAGGATTGACCACAAACATATTAACGTCCACAAACATATAGTTTAAAATAACTCTAAAGGTGGCAGCACAATTCATTTTCATTGATTTTGGAGAAGACTTATTAAAATAAAAATGCTTTGAACATTTGAAACATACATTTTATGAAAAAGATCTATTTAAATAATTTATTTACAGTACACATACTTTAAAATATTTGCTAGTGTTAAACGTGAAACCACAACTAACCGTAAATCAAAGGTTTGAAATCAAAAGTTAGAGGTTGGAGCTTATGCGGTTTTATACATATGCTTCACACCTAACAAAAACTGTCATAACTCACCTCGCTGTGGACATTGCAATGAAGACCATACAACCAACAACTGCCCCAACCTTAAAAAAAATAAAACACCTGTATGTAATACCTGATATCAACAACATCCAACCTACAGGTATAAATGTCACCAAAAACCTGCTCCACCAACTGATAAACCTGAACAATCAGTTTCAATCCACACTATCGATTCCGCTACAACTCCTACAAACTCCTTAAGAGAACCTGTAACAGTACAAGACTTGCTTCGCCTCACGACGCTCATTCTACAAAATATCCACCCCTTATTAGCCCCCACATTCTTATGCAGGTCGACCAAATCGCTCAACAGTTATTTGCCCTACAACCTTCTGCCACTTATACAGGTCCACTTGCTCACTTTTCCATAACATCTACCAAAACTGATCCAGAATGGCCATCTCTGTAAATACAAAACCCATCCAAACAACCTTTCTCATGATCTCAATCACCATGGTAGTCATCTTCCTCTTCCTTAACATTCTATCTCTTGTCACTCACAAAGCAGTTTTTGAACATCTCCGAGGGGAAAAAGTACACGCTTTTATCCTAAATGAAACTTATCTCAAACCTACCGATTATATCCGCATTAATCAGTTTCAATTACAACGTCATGACTGTCCTAAGCCTTATCAACGAAAAATCTTTGAGTTTTACGTCCCACGGTTATGCCGGTTAGGCTAAAGGAGGCCTTATCAACGAGCAAATGGTGGCACAGCAATTGGAACCTATCATACTATTCCTGTGTGCCTTCATACCACATGATCTCTCAGAATACTCCATAGTCACACTGTATTTTCTCACAAAAATAATTACTGTCTGTACCATATATGTCAGCCCAGGCCACCTTATTCCCTACGAATTTTTTCAACACTTAGACAATACGTTCAGATATTATATAATCATGGCAGACATCAATATTTATAATCGCCCACAGGCAGAGAAATAACATTTTCAAAACTATATTTCTAATATTGTAGCAGGCGACTACCTTCATTTACCATCGCCATCACGCCCAATAAGCAATACTTCACCCGACATGTTTATAAGTACTCCTTCTCTGATCCCACTAGCGAAGAAGAACTCTATAACCTTGTAGAAAAAATCACAACATCCCTTGACACAGCCACTCAAAACAACATCCGTCTTCGTACACGTCATCCGTACAAACCTCCAACACCTCCACAATATCAGTCTATCGTTGCTGCTTCTAGACGCTCTTTCCGTGACTTCCAACGTACACATAATCCTATATCATTAGAACATCATTGTCGCTGGAATCGCATGCTCCACAATTACCTAGATGCCTATAAACGAAAACGTTGGATCTCAGCCTGCAACACTCTATCCACTACCTCGCACCCTACCAAATTCTGGCAAAAATTTCGTCAGTTAACTGAAAAAAACCGTCATACTTCATACCTTATCATCTCACATAACAACCCTCTTCAAACCGATACTGACAAAGCAAATGCTTTCGCCTCTTTCTTTCAAGACATTTTTACTCCAACCGTACAACCACTTCATCCAACTCTCACCCGCCGTGTGGAACATCTTGCAAACCCCAACTCCAACCCAGTCTTCATCATTAACTTACCGCTTCCCCTCTTAACAATCTCATAACACCTGAAGATATCTCTTCCACCATCCAATCAAAACGAAACACGGCCCCCGGATTTGATCACATTACCTATAAACGCATCACATCATCTCCTCCCATCCTCTTTTCATTTCTCGCAACCATCTAGAACTTCATTCTTCGCACCGGTTTTACCCTCCCCAATGAAAAATCTCAAAAACTGTCCTTTTCATCAAACCAAACAAACCTCCTACTGCACTCTCATCATACCGACCCATCCAACTAACATCAGTCCTTAGCAAAATCTTTGAACGCATTCTAGTCAGCCATCTGCATGCCCATCTTTCCGACCATAATCTCATCCCTCTACATCAAGCCGGCTTTCGCTCACATATTAGTATTTCTGACCAGCTTCTGCGCCTCACCACTGCTATAACAAATCATTATAATACCTGAAAACCATCTTGTCTGTTACTGTGCGATCTGAAGAAGGCTTTTAACAAAGTTTGGCATGCCGGCCTCATCGCAAAACTTCACTCTTTCAATCTTCCTATCTCACTCTTTCAATCTTCCTATCTCACTCTTTCAATCTTCCTATCTCACTCTTTGAATCTTCCTATCTCCCGATGTATACATTCTTTCCTATCCATTCGTATGGCTTATATTAATATCAACCAATCTCTTTCCTATCCGATCTTTCTTCCCTGTGGTGTACCTGAGAGATCTGTCTTTTCACCTCTTCTATATATTCTATATGTCGCCGACATGCCCCCTCTCTCAGCAAATGTCTCAGTATACCAATATGCAGACGATACCGCTTTTCTTGCAACATCTAATACTGTTCAAAACTTAAATAGAACACTCCAGCAGGCAATAGACGCCTTTATCTCCTGGTGTTCAAAATGGCGCCTTACCATTAATTCTCTAAAAACACAAGCCCTTATTTTTCTCCCACTTCGTTGCCGATCACGAATCCATCGCAATCCTTCACTTCTTTACATTCAATGTAAACGGCACTTTCATCCGCCTATCATTACAAGTTACCTACCTTGGGATCATCTTTGATTCTAAACTCAGTTGGAAACCCCACCTACAGAAGATTTGATCACAGACAACGAACCGCTTAAACCTCTTCCGACGACTAGTGGGCTTAAATACCGACACAGTCATTACGACCTATAAAGTATTCCTCCGACCTGCTCTCACCCATGGCCATATCTGCTGGATCTCTGCCCCTGATGAACTATATAATAGACTCACCATCTCCGAAAGACATGCTCTCCGACTTGCTTATCGTATCAAACTACCAGCACCGACTGCCGACCTCTATCGCTGAATCAACTTTCCAACCATACTTCCACACCTAGAAACACTTTGCACTAAATATATTACAAAAGTCATTGCAGAAGGAAATCCGATATTCCTAGACACCTTTCAACAGGACGGAATACATGATAAGCCCCCACGTCACCAAGCCTCTCCTCTACAACATCTTCTCACTCTATACCATAACACTTTAGACGACAATGGCCCTCAAAAGGCCGACTTTACCATTTACCATCCACCTCATATTAGTCCATGCATATATCCATCTCTGCACTAGTGTTCCATCAATGTTGCTAGCAGCGGGCTTCATGTTTTCATCAGCCCTGTGGCGCCTCAGGGCTGAAGATAACGATTCACTCGTCCATACTAACATTACCTTTGTGTCTGTGACGTTCACCTGCATTTCACCTCATCTCTCATAACATACCAATAGCCCGGCCTCGAATTACAACAATAGTGAATAATAAATGCCACCTACCTACTGCAAATTGATGTCTCCAAGGATATATTAAAAAAAATAATGCCCATAGCTAAGAATGAAATAAAATAAAATAAAATAAAACAATGCTCCCAACCCTCAATGCCTCCTACAAATAAAGATAATTCCCCATACCTACAATTCTCGTCCCGAGGAAAGGGCGTAACCCTTTGACCGGCTTAACCCTAAAAAAACGGTTTTGTTGGTATTCTAACATTTCAATATATAGATTATTATTATTATTATTATTATTATTATTATTATTATTATTATTATTATTATTATTATTATTATTATTATTATTATTATTATTATTATTATTGCTGTACCTTGGTTTAAACCGGTTTTAGTTTAGTAATCTGACGACCGTCTCTGGTAAGTGTTCTTCAAAGAACTTTCCGACTATATGACAAGTGTCTAGTATTACTGATTTTTGTATCATAGATTTGTTATTTGATGTTTAACATTTATCTGTTCAACTTGTGTCACAGTACTTTTAGGGACTATTGCTGTAGTTGAGATAATGATTGTTTCTGACATTTCCATAACTTTTTGATTTCGTCAGCCAGGTCTTTATATTTGTTTATTTTCGTACTGAATGTTGTAGTGCGTTATGAGTCAATGGTATTGCTACATCTATGAGGGTTACGTCTTGGTATATTTTATTGATAATAGTGATGTCGGGCTTGTTTGTAGATACTACTACATCTGTTCTGATTTCTCAATCCCAATAGAATTTGTATTTATCATTTTCAAGTACTGGACTTGGCTGGTATTTGTAATATTGCTTGGTATCGGTGATTATTATTATTATTTAACCGTTCTTAGCAGATTGATTTCCCACAATAAAAAAGAGTCAAAGCACTACAATGGCTAATATGGTGTAGTGCTTTGTGGTGTGGTAGTTGTCTGGAATAGAACTACCTCGTCTTATAAAATTTACTGTCTGGAATAGAACTACTAATTTCAAGTTTTTTCCCCTTTGTTTTCTCTCTGTCGTAATTATATTCGACTTCAGATTCACTTGCTGGTCAAACATCACACTTACTAACTTGATTTTCGCTCTTTATAAATTATCGCAAACACAGTTTTCTCTAAGCTACATTTTACGAGAGTCGATCAAAAAGTTACGCATAATTGACTGTGGTTCGGTAATAGTAAGCGCTGGAGAAACGAATGAAGACTACAAGAAAGAAAGAGGTTTGTCAGGTTTCTTATAATTTTACACAATTGCCCTGTTTTCCATGGACTTACTTGCTTCTTCCCCTATAGGTAAAATTTTTAGCATTAAATTTCTTAGTGATTAGCCTTCTTTTTACTATGGGATTTAGTCCATGCAAACTTTACCTTTCAAGCTACATAATTCTGCTGTTAACTCATTTTTGATCATTTCTTGACTTACATTCTTTTACTCCTGTGCTCTTCATATCTTCGTAAATCTCGGTCTATGTATGATCAACTTGCTTTACTACACTGTAGGTCTGTAGCAATCTTTTTTTCGAATGACAGGAATGCAAGTTCGTAAAACTCTTTAAGTTGGTCGTTACACACAATAAGCTTGTTGCCATCTCGAATTTTTTTTTTTACGCAGATGAACCTTCAGCCGTAAAAAAACAGACTTAAATTCGATGTTAGTAAGTCGGAGGTATATTGAGATTGTTTCACAAGTTTACTACCAGTTGGTCGATCTTTTGGACAGTCATGTGTGCAGTATGCAGTCCTGTGTTACGGTGACTCTGGTTTCTTTGTTCGTAAGACACATTTGCAGCTTGTGGAAGGATGAACAATTTCATTCTTTGGTAATGGTTGTTTCACGTTCGAGAATGTTTGTGTGATTCTCCATGTGATTAAAAAAGAATGTCGCGATCAATTTGTTGTGTGAATTGACAAGTTACGGCTTCTTTCGACGTGGAGATCTTGAGTGTCTCCATTCCATTGATTGCCATTTACTTTCAGAATCAAAGTCAAACATTCAAGTTTCATCACACGTGATGACTTCATGAAAGTACTTTGGACAATCTTCAGAGAAACTTTGGAGATCAAAATGAAATCTTAGAGTTTTACGTCCCACGATTATGCAGGTTAGGCTAAAGGAGACGGTGATAATGAGTAATGAATGAAAAGCTGGAATGAAGAAAGTGGGAGGAAACGGGAGAACCCTGAGAAAACCCACGCACACGGTGTTTGTCCACCACAAAGTTCACTTGGCGGGGGCTGGGATCGAACCCGGGACCCCAAGCACCAGAGGTGAACGCTCTACCACTGAGCCACCGCGGCCCCCACTTTGGAGATCATCACACACGCTCTTCATGATTTTCATCATCTACTCTATGAAGAGCCGTGGAGCAAATTTCTCTGTATCTCAATCGCTGGATTAGCGTTACCATAAATCATTTAGCCTTACCTGCGTTGCTCCGTGATCTGTCTCGTGCTGATGCATTCCTTTAGGATGAGTTTCTCATTGTCTTATGCATTTTCATAGGTTGATACGGTTGGGTGTCTTCCTAACCGTTGGCGACCCTGAATTCTTATACTCATTAAACAATTCTTGAAATATATCTATCCATTTATAATTTCCTTGAGCACTAAATTTTTTTCCACATGTTTTGTTTAAAGGTTCTGTTGAAACGTTCTACGATATGTTGTTTTACGAAGACACATGCTCAAAATGGAGAGCTCAAAGTAGAAAAATTCGCAAAATATAATCTCTCTGTGACTTATGGTTCCTGAGATATGGTTCCTTAAATATCATGAAATCCGAACTTTTTTGGCCAAAAAAATGAAATATTTGAGTTTTACGTCCCACGCTTATGCCGGTTAGGCTAAAGGAGACGGTGATTACGAGAGATGAGTGAAATGGTGGAATGAAGAAAGTGGGAGGAAATGGGAGAACCCCGAGAAAACCCACGAGCACGGTGTTTGTAACTTTTTTTGGCCAATATCTCGGGAACGGTAAGGGCGCCACGAAAAATTCCATTACTTCTTTCGGATAGTTTATGAGGCTCCATCAAATGGATAGCTGAAAATTGAAAAAAAAAAAAATGAAACAACACACACACACACACACACACACACACACACATATATATATATATATATATATATATTGTGAGCACAGAAACAGTTCCAGGTTTCAAATTAGTGTAAATTTAATATGCGAAGGAATATTTTGCTCAAATTTTGAACAGTGATACATAAACCCAAAAAAGTTTTGTAGCAATAATTGAAATCACAAACACTCGATGTGCGCGCAACCTGTAACGCGGGAAATATCGAGGCGGTAATCTAGCTCCAACCACACGTTGTGAAGCATATCCGGTGCGATGGAGTTGACACCATCACTGATGCGTTCTTGGAGATCGTTCAGAGTTGCGGATAGTGGAGGTGAATACACTTACTGTTGTTTGTGGCATCTGCAACTCTCTGCTAGCTTTACATGTAGACTTCTGTGGGCTGAGTACGAAGGCTGCTCTTACGCGCTCCACAGTTTCCTCGGAGACTGGACGTCACCCTGAATGTCCTCTCCTTTGATCACAAATGCACTCGGTCTCAATAAACGTTGTATGCCACTTCACAATGGATTTGTGTGGGGGTGGCATTAAATTGTCGTTTGAAATCACGCTGCACTCTCATAAAACTGCTTGTTTTTGCAACTTGTAAAACGCACCAGCTTCGTTGCTGTGGGGTGAACACCATTTTCGATGTTACTGCCCTCTAGCTGCCCTGGTCAGAACTAGGATTCTGAAAAGATTACTGAGTTTACTGATCTCTGTACAAAATTTCATGTAAATATTCAATTAAATGTTAATTTAATGGCACTGTAAAATCAGGCACTGTTTCTGTGCTCACCCTATATATATATTAAGTAACGAACTTTTTAAGTTCTTTGAAAATAACAAAAATGTAACTTCGCACCACGTAATTACTATCAGGTTTGAAATGGCAAAGAGAGTTCCTTACCTCCCCCGTTCTTATAGTTTATCATTTATATTTACTAAAATCTGCTTTATTTCGTATCTTATAACCATCTCTAAAGATTTATCTTCTTAATTTATCTTTGTTCTCTGAAGTCACCGATTATTATCATCAAGTGAATGTCTTCGCTGAGACAAGAAGATATCAAATAAAAAACGAGAAAGTGAGAAGAATTGATTGAAATGTAAGTAATTTCTTAGGTAATTCAAAATATTGTTCAAAACAACATCTATCAGATTAAACAATAATAGGCCTGTATGCTTATATTCGTGGAATTAAATAACTGAGAAGCAATTGAGTATTATTATGAAAACCAGAAACTCTGTACAATATGACCCTTTACTCGTTGCAGTACTAAAATTTTGTTCTTACTGAAGGGAATTGGATAATTATTTTTGCGGCTTTAAAAAAATAGCAGTACAGTGTAATAGATAGGTAATGCAGTGTACGAGGTGTGTTCAAAAAGTATAGAACCTTATCTTTTGTCGCGTAAACCAATGAAGCACGGGAGACTTTCTTCTGTGTAGATGTAGAACGTACGCTCATGCGCAGTCTCAAAAATTCTTTCCCCGCTGCCGTTGGCAGTCGGCCAACAAGAGAAGACGTGTAAAGAGCGGTTGACGGATTTCAGTTTTTGTAAAATGACAGAAAAAGCTTGAGCAGCGATATTGCATCAAATTTCTGTCAAAAACTTGGCGATGCCCAAGTCCATTCACAAGATTCAACTGGCTTTCGGTGATGATGCTATGAGCATCTCACACAAAAAGAAATGGTACAACCGGTACAAAGATGGCAGGCAACACATCAGTGGACAGTGAACCACCATCAGGTAGGTCCTCAATGATAATGTTATTGTGCAAGTGCGGACTGTGGTCTTGCAAGATTGACGTATTACAATCTGAGAAATTGTGAACGATATATGGGTAAGCGTCGAATCGGTACATTTAATTTTGAACGAGAATTTCAGCGTGAGGAGAGTGTTAATGAAATTAGTACCGAAGCTGCTAACAATGGAACCCATTCTGAGCATTTGATTCAGGTTTTCACCGCCAAACACAACATTCATGTGTGTCGTCAGACTTTCTACTTACCCGACGTGGCTTCGTACGACTTTTAGTTACTTCCCAAGCTGAAAATCCAACTAAAAGGGACCCGATTTGAGTTAAGAGAAGACAACATGTGGAATGCGATAGCTCACCATTCCAAAAACTGCGTTTTACAAGTGTTTCCAACAAGACGGGAACGCTGGAAGAAGTGTGTGCATTACCAAGGAGGCTACTTTGAAGGGGATTAGTGTTTCGGATTTCCAAACCAAGAATTTTTTGCCAACCAAAGATTCAATACTTTTTGAACACGTATCACACTATTCTAATTTAGGTAAGGATAGATCTGTAAAATTTACAGAAGAAATATCTAATGTTATTTCAAAAGAAGTGTGACGCCGGATTCAAAATATGGTTACATTGCTCTTTATTGAAGGAATCGAAAAAGGCTATTTTGGATTAATGTGCATTTACAGGACGGTTTTCTCTTTCAGCTTATCATGAGCTGGTAACAGAGAACGGAACTACGCAAAACCTCGAAGGTGATTGTGGTTGTTTTACTGCGCAAAAATTCATAGGATGTTTATTTATGCTTGGTTACTAACAGGATGAACAATTACAAATTGGTCAACGTGACCCCGCATTTGCGGAAATTTTGGTTAATAGTTAAGAATCTCTGGACCAGTCATAGATAAATGTGGATAATTCTGGAAATCCTGTTATTGAAATCTTCCGGCGGTAACAGTCACGCAATCCACGTGTGTGCTGGATCACGCCATAATTTTGGGTGCAGTTACTTGCTAATAGCCAATCAGAATGCAAAGAGCAACAAGTTTCCATATTTGTGAATCTGACGACCAGGATGTGATGACTGATGTGAGGTTTGGGAGTGGCCCTTGCAAAATAATAAAAAGGGACCTCAAGGTCTAGATTATATTTATTCAGGCGGCAACGACGTAGTGACTCGGAGCATAGTAACTCAGACATTCGGGACACCAAGTTGCAGGGTGTTGCAAGACTTCTATACAAGGTATGTACATGCACAATTGCTATTTTGAGTTCAAGTAATAATATGTCAGTCAGCACTGCAAAATGATTCATCAATCGATAGTAAAACTCTCACGACTAAGACTAAAAGTCGCATACTCGTAATTCATTTTTCATCTTTGCTAACTCAAATACTTGAAAGTCCATTCAGTTATTCAATCTCTGATAATGTAGTCAAATATCAATGAAGAGGCAAATATCAAATTACTTTTGTAAAATACCTAAATTAAATGTTGATGTATACTACCATTTTTGTTGTATAATAAACTAAATAACTTCAATTTATGTTGTCATTTCCCCTAGGTTAATCCACTTTTCCCATGAAAGTCATGGTGTAATTTGATTATAATATTTTTGTGACATCCACTAACTTATAGTGCGAGCAGATCTCATCTTTGTGTGGAAATTACGAGCTAAATAATTAAAAAGAGTCTGCAGATCGTCTCAAATGGGGGCTCGTCCAAAGCCTTTTTCTTCCTTTTTCATTTTTTGGGACGAAAAATTTTGTAGTGCTGCTATGACATCCTTCTTTTTCTGTTTTGTTTATGTTCTGTTCTGGTATATTCATAGTGCATTATAATTTAAGTAAATTATGTAACTTGTTGTAATCTTACCAATGTATTATTGTGGATTATAATGGCAATTAGTGATTGATTATATTACTCATAGTGAAATACCCCCTTATATATTCTTCTTTCCTACGATTAGAGAAAACGAAAATTTTAAGTAAAAATTCAAAATGTCTTTCCATTGGTTCCCCTTTTTCAAACCTAAGAAATCTCCGCCGAAGTTTCATGCTTGGTATATTACCAAATCGGGAGAGGCAAATTGCAAATATTGTAGGAAATCTCTTGCTCAGAAAACTGCGCTCACGAAGACCTTGCGTTCCGAGTTATGTCCCATGGCAAAGGAAGCAACCAATTTGAAAGTGCAACAGGCTAGTTTGCCAGTAGCTAGTTCGCCTACTTTTCTTGAATCGCGGATAAATCATCCACAGCAGTATAGTTTACCAGATCTTGTGGATAGGCAACCGATAACGAAAACGCAACGTTATAAGGAAAATTTAGCTAAGTTTGAAGAAACTTGTAATAAAATGTCATCCTTGACTCCTTTGGACAGTACACAATATAAACCAGTGGTCGCGAAACGGACAATTTTTCTTAAGCCAGAACAATTGACTAACCCTTCTAATGAAGATGCAGTTAGTTCTTCCGAAGAATCCCCTGGTATTATGACGAGTGATTTTGAGTTTGATCCTAGGTTTGCGTCAACACCTTTAAAGACCGAAGCACAGCAGCAAGTAGTTGCTTCAGAAGCAGTCAAGGATGAAGTTTATTTTCCATTTGATATACCACCTCATGTGGGCGAACTCTTGAAAAGTAAACTCCCAGAAAATTCACCACCTGAATCAAGTAAATATGATTCAGAAGACGAAATTAAACAATTGGCAAAGAAGGAGCTCTATCAGGAAAAGACTGCACGTGACGTACTAACACCGGGTCCTTTCTCATATGAGTCAAGTGAAGAATTCAAAGATTTTGCAAATGACAAACCTTGTATTGAAAATCTAAGTTTTCCTAAATATCCGCAAATTGCTTCTCACCCTCCTCAAGTGGAATATTCCCCCACTGCCGATAATGCACTTGCACTATTGTTATATGAGAATATTAGGCAAGAAATATTAGATAATCACGATATGAAGACTCCCTCAGAGGATTCATTACAATTGGACGAGAATAAATCTATAAAAGTTAATTCACCCTCTACGAAAGAACCCCAAGTTACAGAAAATAGGCAAAACCTTAATGAAACGATTGCACAGGAAGAAACTGATAATCAAGTAGCGACTATCCCGGTATTGAAATTGCCAAAATTTAAAGGAAACCCTAACGAATCGGTTACTAAATTCCTTGATGAATATCAGACCATAGCCCGTGCCTTAAACTGGGATGACCGGGAGCAGCATATATATTTAGTGGCCTGTCTTGAAAATTCAGCTCTTGATTGGTTTTTATGTCATAAAGATGCCATCCAACAGTTACAGTTTCGGGAATTAAAGCAAATGATTTCTCGAGCATTTCCTGATGATTTGTATAAGGGTCAGCTTGAACAAAAGTTGAAGAGAAAACGACTCCCTCCTCGTTTTCCACCTGATAACTTCGCGTATACTTTAATACGGGATTGGAAATTCGTGAGACCTGAAATTGGAGAAAGAGAGTTATTACGTCTACTATATAAGGCATTGCCTTCTAACTATGTCCAAGCCTTAGTCTTAAAAGAAGTATCGACCATAGATCAAGCTATCCATGTGCTGCGGTTATTGTACTTAGCTGACGTTTATACTGAATCTCATCGGGAAATGAAGAAAAAAATGTAGAGAATTAAGACCGCATCATGTAAAACCTTATATGGGTGCTAAAAGCAATTCGTTTGTTAAAAGAATGTGGACATGTAGACGTGAAATCGGGAGAGATGGTAGGCCAATTGAAGTGAAAAGAGCTCGAACGAATTTGTGTGATCACAGATTGCCCACGATACCAATTCGAATTTTTAATAAAAAAGTAGATGCATTATTAGACAGTGGTTCACAAGTCTCTGTTTTGGCTGAAGAAATGATCCCTCAAAATTTTCCAATTGCTAAGCGAATGCGTGCCACTATTCGTTTGCGCACATTAGGGGATAAGTTAACTGAACCACTCCCAGTGGTTAGGTTAAGTTTCCAAGTTGGAACTTATGGTCGAAGATCGCGTCGATTATGGTTAAATGTGGCTTTAGTTAAACAGTCTCAATTAGACGAGAAAATGGTTTTGGGAATAGATTTCATTCAGCGTTATACGTATGACATTGGGTTACAGTCCATTCTCATTAAAGGTAATCAAAGACATCCTAACATGAAGTTTTATGTTCAGTATTTGCCAAGTCGTAAAGAGCAAACAGTACTTAATTTATCGCATGTTCAGTTTTACAACAAAAATGGTAACTCTAGGACGAATAGCAAAGTTAGCTCAACATCAGTATCACTTACGAATATTGACGCGCCTCGAAGTAGTTTAGAACTCCATGATTCAATCTCCCTTTCTGAAGACGCACATTGTGATTCCCAATCTGAGGACGAATGTCCTATATTGAAAATCAACTGTATTGAGCAGCAAACATCTCGTAACTTGATCACAACTGCCGAGCGCATGCGAATACCTGCCGGGAAAGTTGGTTTAGTGCAAGTTAAACCAAGTTATCCTATAACTGGAAATCATTATGTTGAACCGAATGATGTTTTGCATCGAACATACTCATGCTTAATACCACCTACGATGTATGAAGAAGAAAATGGATATGCTAGGCTGCCTGTGTTTAATTTGAGTAAGCGGGACGTCACTATTCGAGATGCTCAAATCATAGGACATTTAGAGGAATATGTTCCTACACCAGAGGCAAGAGTGAACATGGTTAAGGCCAGCTCACCTTCCACTGAGAAAACAAAGGAATCGAATTCTAAAGTACAACACGATATTAGTAAAGAAATTGATATTTCTTCGGACTTGTCCCCCGAAGATCGAAAGAGAGTAGTAGATCTATTAACTGAATTTCAAGATATTTTAGCGTGGACAATTGACGATATGACCGTCACGCATGAATATGAACACTCCATTGAATTAATTTCCAACATTCCGGTATCTTCACCTCCTTATAGAGAGACCTTAGAGACTAAGAGAGCCATGCAGGAAGAAATAGACAGATTGCTCAAACAAAACATCATATTTCCTTGTAGATCCCCTTATGCGTCTCCGGTCCTATTGGTCAATAAGAAAGATAATACTAAGAGATTGGTAGTGGACTTCAGAAAATTAAATTCTATAATATCTCCAGACTGTTATGCTCTTCCGTTAATCAATGATTTGATAGATCTATTCGCAAATATTCAATTTGTAAGCTCCATGGATTTGAGATCAGGATTTTTCCAAATCCCCTTAAGGGAAGAGGACAAATTGAAAACAGCCTTCATCTGTTCAGCGGGCCTCTTTGCTTTCCATGTTACCCCACAGGGACTATCCACTTCCCCCGCAGCATTTCAAAGAATGATCGATAAAGTATTCGCCGGTTTGAAATTCGATATCATGGCATGCTATATGGACGATTTGATTGTGTTTGGAAAATCAATAGACGAGAAGCTAGATAGACTTAGAAAAGTATTCACTCGGTTGCGGGAAGCTAACTTAAAATTAAATCCATCAAAGTCCCACTTCATGTATTCTGAACTACCTATTTTAGGATTTGTCGTAGGACGCGACGGGGTAAAAATAGACCCTAAGCGAATCGAGGCTATTGCTAACTTCCCCGAACCAAAAACAGTTCGTGATGTTCGCAGCTTTGTCGGGATGGCCAGTTATAATCGAAGGTTTATTAAAAATTTTTCTGTTATCGCGAAACCTCTAATAGATTTGACTAAGTCCGATGTACTCTTCCATTTTGGAGATAGAGAGCGTCAAGCCTTTAATATCTTAAAGGAAAAGTCAATTACTGCCCCTGTATTAGCCATCTTTGATCCGGAAGCAGATGCTACCGAGTTGTATGTAGATGCGTGCGAGTACGGAATAGGTGCAGTACTAATGCAGATCAAAAACGGAGAAAAAAGGCCTATTGCTTATTATAGCCGGAAAATCTCAGACCATGAAGCTAAGTCCTTGACGATTCCAGAAAAGGAGACAATGGCCTTGGTACAAGCCGTGTTACACTTCCATGAATATCTAATAGGAGTGCCGCACTTCACAGCATTTACTGATAGTTGTTGTGTATGCTATTTAAGGAACATGAAAAATCTAAAAGGCAAATACCTTCGTTGGTTAATCCGCTTACAATCTTACAACTTTTCGATTAAAGAGATAAGAGGTAATCCCTCTAATCGTCATTCCGATTGTATGTCAAGATACCCGATGCAAACTCTAAGTGAGGAAGAAAATGCCAATCGCGATGAAGGACTGTGTATAAACACGATGAAAATTGACGCGACTGATGTAGTCAAAGCACAGAAAGAAGATGAATATTTTGGTAGAATTCGTGATTTAGTGAAGTCTGATCCTACTAATAATGAGGCTCGTCCTTATGTATTAGTAGATGAGGTGTTATATGGTAAGTCTAATAATGATTTAAAACAATGTGTTCCTCGAAGTCTGGTTCCTGAGGTGCTATATGCTACACATACTTCATGTCTAGAAGGCGGACATCTTGGAGAACGTAAAGTATTTTCTCGTGTCAATGAGCGATTTTATTGGCCTCGAATGGGATTCGATATTAAACAGTATATTAAGTCATGTAGCGAATGTCAAGAACGTAAAGACCCAACCACTAAACCATTAGGGTTGCATGAACCAATTAAACCAATAGCTCCTTTTCATACTTTAAATTTAGATGTGTTTGGCCCACTGCCCTCCTCAAACGGTTATAAGTATGTCATCACTGCTGTCGATCTGTTTTCAAACTATGTAGTAGCCCAACCGTTGAAAACCATAACAGCCAAAAATGTCGCAAAGTTTTTATTGGATGATATAATTTGTTATTTTGGGCCACCGCGTTATCTATTAAGTGATCTTGGTTCCAATTTTATCGCAAAAATGACGCGAGAGATTACTGGTGTATTGGGCATACATCAAAAGTTTAGTACTGCTTATCATCCTAGAACGAATTCACGAGTGGAGAGATATAATCATACGTTAGCAAACTATTTCAGTAAATACGTCTCCACTTCCCAAAAGGATTGGTCGCTATTTGTTAAAACTGCTTGTTATGCATACAATACGGCAAGACGCGAACGTCATCCTTATTCTCCATATGAATTGGTGTTCGGTAGAAAAGCTGTATTAGGTATCGAACTCGAAACACCATGTCGAACTCCATTTGGAAAACTTGTGAAAAAGAATCTAAGTCGAATAAGAAAGCTCGCTCAAAATGCCTTAATCAGGCAACAGGAAAAACAAAAAGTCAAAATTGACAAACATAGGAAGCCCATACGTTTAAAGAAAACGATTTAGTCCTCGTTAGAAATTTCGCCACTAAGCCAGGATTATCTCCCAAGTTAGTAAGGGCTCGATATGTAGGCCCCTATAAAATTGTACGTATACATCCTAAAAACGTATGCGAGATTCTGCATGTGAATGGGAAAAGTCAGCCAAAGAAAGTTAATGTTGAACGAATGAAGCTGTATTATCCAAGTTCTCTGGTTCCAAATCGGATTGATTTTAATCGATCATTTTCTATCGCAAAGTCCAATTAAAACAAAAACGTTATTTAATAAGTTATCGCGATAGGCGTAGAAACTTCTAACGTGAAATTTCATATTGAAGCAGGCTTTCTGAAAGAAATGACAGAGTAATAAAAAAAAGAACAAAGGAAACATGAATAATAAATAAATGATTGAGTCCATAAGAAACTAAGTGATTTATAGACAACGTTGTCCTAATAAGTAAAGTGTAATGTCTAAGTTAGGTTAAAAAAATCCATTAATGGTCGGAAACCCTGCAATTGAAATAAAGGAATATATTAAACAACATGAATACATTAAATACAACTAAGGAAGTTAACCGCTTACCTTGGCAAGGTATTATTTTCCTGGTGTTGACTAATAAGACAGATGGCCAGACAGACTGACAGACAAACCCATAACACCAAGTGAAAAAAAGGTAGAGAATTTTTTTTTAAAAAAGGAGAAACTCATCTCCCTCCGTTAGAGAGAATAAATCGAAAAACAAAATCAACGATAAATGAATACCATGAAATAATACACTTAAACTAGCATACGCCTTTCGTATTTTGTAGGTCCAATTAAAGTCAATACTAACATCCGGCTACACCAATACGGATGTCAAAGGATTCTTCATTTGTTCGAAGTCCAGTCAGGACAAGAAGTAAGTGTAATAACAAGTGTGTAGAAAATCAATTCCCTTCTAGTTCTCTCGAGAAGGAAAAAGTATTAAAAACAAAAGTGGAAACACAATCAGAAATGGCTGGTATAACTGTAAATAACAAACTGCCCTCCATCACAATTCCGCCCTTTTCTGGAAAATTAAATGAGGACATATCTCAATTTCTTGACGCGTATAAAACATGTGGAAATCTTTGTTCGTGGAGCGATAGCGAGATGAGAAAGTTTCTTCCCGCGTATTTGCAAGGAAGTGCCGCTGACTGGTATCATATGAAAAAAGACTCATTAGTGGCGTTGACAAAATTTGAAGATCTGGAGGTTCAGCTAAGAAAGGACTTCGCAGCCTCAACTGAGCTTGGTGAACCTTTTGCTTTACTAGCGAGACGAAATAAAACTCCCCATGAAAGTTTTTCTGAATATATTTATGCAGTTTTAAGACTGTGTAACAAAGTAGATCCTAGTATGAGTGAGACTGAACGCAAACGACATATATTAAAAGGATTGGATCCGCGTGCATTAGAGTTTGTCATCACTCGTGAACCAGATAGTGTGGATGAAGTTGATAGATTGCTTAAATTGTATGAATCTGCTAAAGTTCAAGCAGGCTTACGTGCCCTTTCTGATGCACCCTTGGAACTCCCTGAGGTGGAAGTTAATCAACCGAAGTTCGAAGTAAATCGACAGAGAATACAAAATCGTGTAGGACAAAGATTTTATAACAATAGAGGTCGTGGTACTCGAGGCCCTCGTCCTAATCTGATTCGAAGATTTCAGAATATAAATATTAATAATATACAATGTTACGCATGTGGTAAATATGGTCACTTTGCTCGCGAGTGCCGAACTCGACAAAATCAAAATCAGAATTGGGATCAATCTAATAGACCCCACCGCGGAAATCAATATTCAAACAGAGGTCAAACTATTAAAAGAGGACAATCTTTTGAGAGACGCCCAAATAGAGGAAGACGAATTAATAACGATAGAACTCAAAATGTAGACAATTCAAATAACACTCAAAAATAAGTATGTATTGAAGTTCATCTTAAGTATATTTTTTTGCGATAACTAAAGCGATAAAGTATACTGACTAGAGATTGGCACAATAATTTATATACCCTTATATTGTAGGATAACCAACTATGAACTACTATACGATTCACCCTCGAATAGGAGAATTAGGAACAATTCCGAATTCCATAAGGTCGTTAGTAGAGCATTGGTTGAAGGATATCTTACGGCTATGTTTCGAAGGTATCCCAGAAAGGTATGTCAAGTTCATAGTACCCCTTGAATTTTCGTCAATTTTAGCCACTGAAGCTTACTTAAGGTATGTACATTTCCGTTCCGGATGTTTATTTAGATTTTGGTTATATAAATCAAAAAGACGATTAGTTTCTATAATTCGTAAACTTCGGGAAAAGTATGGCATCGCCTTCAAATTAATATTCAGGATAGATAGGAGACTTCAGCAAGTAATATTATTAGTAGTATCTAGAAAAATAACATGGCATGAATTTTTAATTGGTAATTAACTCTGTTCTTTACAGATGGGATTTCTTGTAATAGGGTCTATTCTGATCAACTTAGGGTTATTAATAGATGTATCATCACCGACTTCAGGTAACCAATTCACTGTTTCGATCACAACAGGTGCATTCTGGAATAAGATTTCAAATGTAATTCCTTATGAGGCTACAATTCCATTAGTTTACCATCAACAGGTAACCACTATACCCCCTGATGAAGATCAATTGGCTTTAATTCATAAGATAACTCAGGAAGTATGTTCTCAGCCAGAAAACGTAACCTTTTCATATTGTTCTGTGGTCCAGCACATTAATGAACTTGCTACGCTAATTAATGAACATGATATGGCACATCTTGATTATACAATATTAGATCAAAGAGTGAAACGCGGTATAGATTTTCTCGGCTCTGCTCTTTCGTGGTGTTGTTCAGTAGCAACAGTCTCGTTGGTAGATAATGTGGCTGTTCGAACCACGAAAATGGAGCGAGTCATTGAAGGAATTGAGACTGAGATATATCAAGACCATAGAAACATAGTACAGTTTGTGAAGGCTGGTCAAAATTTCAATTCGCAGTTAAAAGCTACCATATCTAAACTAGAAACCCAAATTAAGTTGACTCAGAAAGCATTAAACCGCGAATTAGAGGAAGGCATTCCACAAAAACAATTGTTGCTAACCCTACAAGTCGCCGGGTTACACCGATTACTGATTCGAATCATCAAAAGTAATGAAGACCAAACAATATTAGCTCATTGTATGTCACAGAGAATACCTCCTACTATGATTACCCCAGATCAATTAAAAGCAAATTTGACTAAATTACAAGCTAAATTAAGACGTTATTCATACATATTAGCTGTACCATTAACGGATCTGATGAAATATTATACATTACCTATTGCGTCTTGCCACTATGAGAATAATGATTTAAATGTAATAATTAAGGTACCTATTACTAGAAATCCGGGCAATGTCGAAGTATACGAATTAATAACAGTACCATATAAGTTCGGGAATGCTACTTGCTTAATCTCACATCAACCATCTATCGTTGTGAAAAGTGCTAACGATATTTCAGTATTGGCCACAGATCGGTTATCGGCATGCGATCCTAAGAGTAGTGAGTTATGTTACATTCCAAGTTATCCCGCGGATAATTTGCGTTCACCAGGTTGTGCAAGAACACTATTTCATACTGCCTCAGTAGCAGAGATCAGTAAATATTGTGTCTTTAGATGTGAAGAGATGAATGGATTATTGATCACTGAAGTAAGACCCGGACTATTTGCTTTAACCAACCCTCCTTCTGAAATTTATATAGAATGCCCCAAAGTCAAACGAACAATGCAACTCGATTCTACTATGCCTGGAGCTTATCAGTTATCATTGCCTTGTGAATGTAAAGCAATTATTACTGAGACTCATGTAATATCCCCTTCTTTTCCCTGCCCAGAAATTAATGATAAGGAATTGGAAATGAAAATCATAATTCCCGCTTCTTGGACTCAAGTTTCTGCCTTAAAGTTGAAAGGATCAACCTTTGAAAATTCTGAATTCACACATCTCAGTCAGTGCCTAGATTCAAACTGGACAGCCCGCGTTCCCCATTTCAAAATCTCAACCACGTTATCCTCAGTTACGCCACTGACCACTCCGATCATACCCTTCGAAAAAATTCAATCTACCAGACCGTATTTAACAATTTTGTTTGTATGGAATGTCACTATCTCTTTAATTATTTTATGGTTTGGGTATAAATTAAGAAGCCACTTGGGCATAGCCACCCTTATTTTATTGAGGCCAACCCCTACAGAAGCCACACTATTGCACGATATAGCAGAAGTAGTTTCATATACTCTTTTATCAGTTTTCATATTTGCACTATGTCTTTACATATTGTATATTTGTTGTTGTAAACATCTGTGTCCCCTTCTCGCTCAAATGAAGTCGCACAATAATATAGAAGCAGAAAATGTAGGAGACACAATATCGGTAAGAGCATTAGCTACCCCCGTAGCTACCCCTAGAACGGCGAGGCGAGGACTTAATCCATCAGACAACATGGCTACCACAGCGATATGACTAGTAACAATGCTCAGTGTTATCAATCATCCTGTTCAGTCATTATCAATTCCTACGTTAGCGCATGGTGGATTGTCAATAGTTCCATTTGATTCACCAATTCTCTATGAATCAGCAGTAGTAATTCTCACAAAATTTTCTTATCCTCAAACTATTACGGAACAATATGAGTTTGAAACTTTTGATCAAAATATTTTATCCGAAACTATTTCAGCCGATGACCCCTCAACAGGATCATTCTTTCATACAATTACTAGACTACATACTAAGCGACTGCTGTTGACTAAGGACAATTTGGATTATATTCATAACAGAATATTTCAATATTCGGATGAGCCTTGGTTTTTCCAATTATCTAATCGGCAATTAAAATCAGAAACTGAATTTGAAAAATTATTAATTGGCTGTCAGCGACGAATGGTTCATCCGCAATTGATAAAGGTAACTGAATTGTCTTATGTAATAGAAGACATTCAATATCGGTTACAGCAAAAAGGAAAAACACTGAAAATAATACAATCAGATCCCGCTTCTATATATAATTATCCATTGGCCGAATGTCTTATATCGCCTCAGTATGCAATGCTAGGGATAAAACTTCCGGTCACTGACTTATCAGCTAATGACAGTGCATACATCATTTCCCCTCTTGCTTTCAGGCGACATCACCAAATTTGTCATTTGGATGTACCTCCTTTGTTTATAGTCTATCGTCAAATCACCAACCAAATTCTTTATACTACTTGCAATATCCACACTGATTTATTATGTCTCGTGACCACTCCACCTGACACATGTTACGGTATATGGAATGTATTAAGGCCCAATTAAGTGGAAGAACAAAGGATATTGATCAATATTGTAAATGGAATTGCTTTAATCATTCAAGGGATATGTCAATATCATATATCAACTTTACTACAATATCTTTATTGATAGCTGAAGAACAAGATTTTACTATTTCATGTCCAACCGTAGATATTCCGTTGCATTCCACCCCTAAGGTCGGCTCTGTATTTGTACATCTAGGTTGCGATTGTAAACTAATGTTCGAAAATACGACCTTAACTTCCAAATTTCCGTGTCTTTCATTGCAAACATTAATGGCCAAGGTGTCACATATAGTTCCATCATCTTGGTTAAGGCTTAAACCGGAAGAAGTTCCAACCCTCATAACAAATTATGAAGTATTAGACGAATCAGAAGGCATAGTAAATTATAATGAAACGCATGATGAAAGTTTAGGATGTATCATAACGTTAGTCGTGGGATTAATCATTAATATTATATTAGGTTGTCTTTTAATTGTATCCGTCTTTTATTATAGAAAATTGAGAAAACTCCCTCGACCCCCTAAGACTCTCCCCCGACCTCAAAATGTACCCGATGAATATGAAATGCCTAGCACCTTTCATACGAGACCCGAATATTGCGAAATATTGCAATAGTCAAATAATAATAATAATAATAATAATAATAATAATAATAATAATAATAACAAACAAATTTCGTAAGTATACGTCAGTACGAGTATAAGTATTTTAAGATAAAAAAATCAGATTATTACATAAATTACAGTAATAATTAAGAAATTACAGCTAAAATTGTCACTGTTAAATACCAAGCAATATACTTATAACTACATTTCCTTTTTACTATAGGAAAAGAAACAAATTAAAAAAAATATGGCTGGAAGGGAAAATTGTGTAATCTGCTCAGAAGGGTATATCAAGGAAGGTTGCGTGTTCGACTCACTAACGAGATATCTCAATCAAGTTGGCATATACCCCCATACCACAATCGAACAACAGCTACATGAGGACTCACAGAATGAGGAAATGATCTCGAAATGGAAGGAAGTATTCTTGAACCAACATATTCATGCTTTTTCTCCTTCCTTATTGTTAAAAGTATTCCAAGGAATATTGAGAGATCGCTCCTTACTAGCTTCTTTGCGTTCATCTTCTTACCCACTGCGAAACTCTCCTTCCCAACCAACCTTCATAATTGATATCCAAGGCTTCTTATTGGGGAAATCGTATTATTTGCGTGAATTGGGAATCACAACCCCAAATAGCACATTCCTATTTCACTGCTTAGTCAACTTACCTTATTCCTTAGAATCCTTATTAGAAACTGATCAACGTCGAGTCCATTTTCAAACAACTCGTATTCATGGTCTTGAGTGATCTCAATCTGAGGGGATTGCTTTTTCTACAATACAGAATATGCTGTCCACGTTAATTCCACCAAACAGCAGAATTTACTGTAAAGGCGGTAATAAAATTAAATGGCTCCAACAACTATTCGCAATTAAAGCTGAGGATTTAGAAACCATAGGATGTCCTCGATTAGAACACCTCCCCCGCTCACACCAATGTTGTAGCTCGCATGCTCGAGTGAGCTCTGCGAGATGTGCTCTAAGCCAGAGCAAAGCATTATGTGAATGGTTTGCACTTCACAAGATTAAGGCTAAAACGGAAATTGAAAGCCACCCCTCTGGGAGCTCACATAAGGAATGGCTTGTTTTAGAAATAAACTCCTCTCATGATGATTGGGAATAGATAACCCAATATATTCTGACTAATGGAATGAATGATCGGTATACATAGATTTAGGTTAAAAAAAAAAGAGAACACAAAGATACAATTACAACTTGACTTATTTTTTTTCAGACCTTTAAGGAAATCACACGCGGAACCTTAAACTTTCTGTAAGTATGGCTGAAAAAGCAATATTTCCAACCTTCGGCTCGCTATACTTTATGCAAACCTCATTAAATCTCCGCAAGGAAGTGGATAGACGAAAAACATTTTGTAATTGGCCTCATGTTTTTCTAAATCCCAATTTTCTGGCAAAATACGGTTTTTACTTTTCCCACCCCCTGATTTTGTAAAGTGCATATTCTGCCAAGTTACATTAGGTAACTTTCGTCCGGGAGAATTTTTTCTACCGGTTATATTGCACGCCAACCCAAATTGCCCCTTAATACTACGCCGCGACACTCAAAATATTCCTATAGAGGAAGACTCTGGTTCGACCACTGCGCCATTTCAAACCATTGCATCAATAGGCCCCAAACCCATCCCTCCGAAAATTCATTTGGATCCCTTGTATGTCATTGAATTGTATAATACACGGACTTATCTATGTAGCCCTCCCCTGCTTCCAAAGTATGCAATCGCGGGATCGCGATTAGAAACGTTTCTTACATGGCCAAAAGGAACTGGTCAAAATTCAAAAGAACTTGTTCGATCTGGATTTTATTATACCGGAAATCATGATTTGGTTCTATGTTATTATTGTGGATTGGGATTATTTAACTGGAAACCTATGGATAATCCCTGGGTCGAACATTCAAAATACTCTCCCACCTGTTATTACTTATTGTTGTTAAAAGGAGCCGAATTTGTTCGACGCGTTCATCAAGAGTTGGAATCCTGTCCAAGATCCAATTATTTTGGTTCACGTATAGGCGCTATGCCATATCCTCCAGTTAAAACTGACCAAAAAGAATTAAATAATGAAGAACATGAGTCACACATAAGTAACACGAATCACAATTCGCCTTATGATATATCAGACAAATTTAAATGCAAGGTGTGTTATCAAAACGATCTCAACATTTTAGCCTTGCCTTGTAATCATTTAGCCCTATGTACCACATGCGCAGGTTCGGTGAATCATTGCGTAATATGTAGACATCCGTTAATAGGAGTTAGACGAATATATTGAAACTAAATTGTGCTGTGTAAATTCAGACAATTAATATTACTGTAGTGATTTTACTGTTGTTTACCTATTCTTAGAGGTAAAATGAGTGACAGGCATAATCAACGACGACACGAAGCCGTACGCCGAAGAGAACGAACAGAAATTGATTCCTTTCAACACAAGAAAATGGACAATTCAATGGACAGTCACTTTAAATACGTCTTATATGCAGAGCATTGTAAGTTAATGCCAGAAATCCCTTGCTACAGCTTAGCAGATTTTTCAAAGGCCAGAGAGATCATAACTTCTTCAAACCATTGCTACTTCCTTGAGCTTAAACCCTTACAGGATAATAAATACGATCTCTTCCTTTTAGGAGTCAGGCAGGTTTCTTTATCACATATGACTACTCTCTTTAAACGCTCCTCCTTGTTCATGACTTTCATCGGCTATGTAATTGTACATAAAAACTTTTCCTACAGACTAGCTTTTATTATTTTTACTGAATTGAATTATGACGAAGTGCAACATCGACTTAATCACCTCAAAAACAAATTTGCATTGAAACACTTTATTCCATTAGTCAGAACAAGAAGTGTGCTCCAAAGCTTCAACTTTTATGATAAGAAGGCTTTCTTAGTGGCTTCACATAGAAGATCACTTTTACGCACAAGTGCATTCTCACAGACCGCTATAAATTGGTTGAGACGCCAGGCCCATGAGTAAAAACTTCCCTTCTCGCCAGCTTGTCTATACTTGTACTGATTTTTCAAAACTTCAACTTTCAGTCCTTTATCTATGCTATGTGCCAGTTTGCTTTTATATTTCTTGTAAGGTAAAGATATATGAAATAAATAGTAATAAATAAATTTGAGAATTTAGTATATAAACATATATAATCAATTATGTGTATATATCTATATGCAGTAGTTATTAGGTTGTGTTGATTTTCAATATTCAGTATTCTTTTTAGTTTGTTTTAAATTTCAGTATTTCATGGTTATTAGTTGTTACGTTTCCGTATTCAATAGACATTTTGGATTTTCTTTTGGTAAAATAAAGATACTATGAAATAAATAATAATAAGATAAATTTGAGAACTAAATATATAAATATATGTAATCATTTATATGTATCTAACTACATTCAGTAGTTATTAGGTTGTTTGATTTCCAATATTTCTTAGTTTTGAGCTTATTTTTACTTTTCAATATTTCAAGATTATTAAATCATTTTAAGCTCAGTATTCAGTAAATAGATGATTTACTATTCAGTATTCAGCATTTAGGTTATTATATTCTTGTTGAGTTTTCAGTATTTTATAGAAATTTAAATGTTTTAATGTTTAGTATTCAATAGTTACTCAGTTGTTTTAATTTTCAATTGTATTATCTTGTAGTTAATAGTTGTTTAATTTTCAGTTTTTAGTAGATATTTAAGTAGTTATTATATTTTGGAATTATAATTATATTTAACACAATTTTATTATTTTTAGACTACTATATATATGTATATTTGTATATTTGCACATTGGCATGATGTATCTTAGTAACATTTTATATAACTTATATGATAAATCCTTATTAAAGTTAGTACTTATTTCGTATAGTCTACAGAATATATAAAGATACCATGCTAACATTCAATAGAAAATTGTTAATTAGTACATTATATCTATATCCTTATATCTTTAAATACATTATTCTATATGTCTAGGTGTCAACTAACTATAACTAACTAATTATGTGTAATTTCTATAGGCACTTTATTCTAGGTTACTAAAAGCTTTAACATAAGATAAAAAATCGATACGTACATGCATCATGCAACCACCCTTATATAACATATTGTAAGAACAACTACACTAGGCAAGAAAAACTGACAATGCCTTAAAATAACAGTTGTGTTATTATGTACTGAATTCTACTAATACTACATGCTACATTCCAATGTTCATGCTACATTCCATTTAGTTACCCGAACACATATACCTCATCCCGCTTTAGTGCAGTTAAGACATGCTACTATTATGTGTAGATCCATTGGTGAAAGTCTTCAATCCCTTCTTCATCCATTTGGTCGAAAACATGCGAAGCAAATCAAAGACACTCCATCAGGAGCCAACTTGCCAAACGATATGAATGAAAAACGTTAGGTCAGGTTGGTTCCTTACAGAGGTCATTGGTAGTCATGCAAATAGGTCAGGTTCCACAACCGAAGAAATCGTTCTAGCTCATGCAGCATCAATGGTAATGAATCTCCCTACCCTCCATTACTGGTGTCTGTGTGCCATTGATATAGCTATCTACATTGTACCACGGATACCTGGGATGGCCAGTAGTTTAGAATTAAATCTCCTTGTGTAGGATTCATAAGTATTAGTGAGTACCATCTTCTTCCTCAATGTGCCGTTATGTCGACCTAGTTTTCTACAATCTCATTAGCGTTTTTAATCTTAATGATTAACCCATCTTAATAATTAAGGAGGACCAACACAGTATGTTTTCTCGAGATTCTCCTGTTCCCTCCCACTTTTCTTGTTTTTTTTATTCTCATTCATTCTTTATTACACTGTCTTTCTTAGCCTCACTGGTATAATTATGGGACTTAAAAATCAAGAATTTAAAATTTATTTTACTTATCTACTGAAATTCTTCACTACTTTTAAAATTCTGATACAAAATAGTATGTAACAAAAATATATAAAGTGACTGATAAATAATGCAGTTTTCTCTTTACAGACCAAAAAGGTTTGATTGCCAAAGCAGTGAGTATAATGAAATTATCTAAACTGTATTCTTATTTCAGCTTACGTCTGACTACTATTTTTAATTTCTATACTCAGAGGTAAAAGTATATTCTTGTTAGATAAAACTAAAATAACATCGAAGATAATTAATCCTATAAATAGAGGCTTATGTTCATTAATGTTCATTCATGTTCAATTAATTTTTTTCTTTGTTCATTCACACCGTGCATAAAAGCATAGACAAGGTAATATTTAGGGATTTTGCATTGCTATCAGGTAATGAATAAGAATCTTTTATCGCCGATAGACTAATCGAAGATCCTATTGCCTCTGCTATCCAGCGACTGGGATAGAATTCTTATTCCAGGAAAGGTATGAAAGGAAAAAAAAAAGAAGCATGAAGCCAATATAAGCAAGACACACACACCACACGCACTTAAAAACCAAAAACAAAAACTTTGTGGTAGAGTCTGTTTTTATGCTTAATAAAATAAATTAATATAAACTCTAAAACACACAACTCTACCACTATGTTACTATTTAGCTAACAAATAACATTTATTCTCTCCAGCCTTGAATTATGTAATGCTAAAACAAAACAAAAAGAACCGGACGATGTTATCGCCGCAAGTTCGGCCAAAGCTGATATCAAACGAACAAGGACATGGAGACGAATGAACTTTATAGTTTTTAGATACATCACACCACTGCTTTATGTAAAAAAAAGAGATGAGATTTAATAATAATAATAATAATAAACAGCTTTTTATATATAGATTATTGAATCTCGTTAATAATGAATAATATTTATTAAAATATATTAACAATTGGGATTTGTTAATTAGGGTTAATTAAATGTATTCTTTTATTATATTTATTTACTAATATCGTTATTTATATTTGTTTCATGAGTAATTATTGCCTACGGCATGTGAGTCGTATGTGAGACTGCGTTGGGAGAAGATGCTTCTGAACGATTGGTAAAACCTTCAAACACGTAGCACAAGTATTGGAAGAAACACACGGACGCATGTTTCATTACTGGATAAGTTCACTGTTCACAGAACGCAATGTGACTTTAAAAAATAATATATATATATATATATATATATATATATATATATATATATATATATATATATATATATAATATATGATGTAAAGTATAGAATAGAAATATACTTATCTAATTAGTGAAAGTTTCCTTCTCACACCTGAGAAGTCCCAAGTCTTCTAGGTAAATCCCGTTACTTCACAAACGTTACTTCACAAGTATCCGCGCACAAAGCGTTCGTGGTAATTCTTTCGGCCCCTGTAGATTGAATAAGTGAAGAACTAATATATTACTATACAGCGTTCTTCACTCCTTGGGATAACGCCCTTCCTGCTATTCACTGATCACTTTCAAAAGCCAATGAAATTCTAGATTTCCTATTTTCAAACCATATTTGGTGATTGGATTTATTTCCTCCGATTCGTCAACCTCCCAATTGTCCCAACTTTGTGCCTATTCTCTAGAATATGGATAATACAATTCAGGATTAACTGAATATCAAAAGTAGAAATATTTAAACTCTTTTCCTTAGCTCACAATTACCGATCAAAATGGAAACACTGTTCTTGTTTTCGCAGTAGCAGTATTCATACAAGCTTCCTGTAATATTATTTTTAATATCATATCAGCGTCAACAGGAAGTCAGTATCAGCTTCTTGTGGTTTTTGTCCACTGCGTGGCACATAGTGATATTCAACTAAATTTTCCTCTATAAACTGTTTATGCATGATATGCGCATTTAAATTTGCACCTTTTCTTTTTTTTTCATGTATTTAATATTATATACCTTTTAGTTGTCGTGCTTTTGTAGAATAGCCCCCCCCCTCCTGGAAACGTTGATTCCATGCTGAATCAATGTTGATATTATGAATGCGGTTTGGTTCTTAAATACAAGTACCCTGAGGTTCGATTCCCCTTCGTCACAAGATCGACAATCTAAAATCCTCTCTCCTCGTTCCATTGGCTACTTCAAGTACAGAATAGGAGAAAGGAGAGACGATTGCCCCTCATACGGAAAGTTACAAACCCGATTATTGCCCCCCTGCCCCCCCAAAAGGTTATGGATATTCGCCTGTGGCAATACTCCTTAATGCCGGCAAGAAATAAATAATATGTAAATGATTCCACTTCTCTAATCGACTAAATTCGGTATATTTGATACCTCACCTACGACCAGGCGGAAGTAAAACCACCAAGTGTGGAGTTTCCAAATCTAACGGGTATTGGTTCAATTCTCCGAAGTCCCCGAATAATAAACAACAATCTTTTTCCTTCCTCGCTCCTTTTTAATACACTTGTAACCTCTTAAAATGCACAGAAAGAGGAGAAAGGAAAGAGAAGAACTCACTCTTTATATTGGGTATAAAAGGAGAGTAATCATAACTAAATAGGGTCTCATGACATGTAGACTCAAGGCGTACCCAAGGGCCAACTTCATTTTAAGTCTTTCGTGTTTTGCCTGTTTTGTTAATTTTTCAAAATTGAAAAATAAATTGCATCTCAAAATCTATTGCAATAGCCCCCTTGACTCTACATGTTAAATCAATAATAATAACTCTCTCACGTCCCTCATGGACAACTCAAGTCTGTAAATTTCTTATTGCAATCTACTTATGGAAATTGACTTTTAAATTATTATATTCCTGGTTATTATTATATCCCTGGTTCTTCACCTTCAATTGGGGTGACTATATTGTAAATATTCATTCATTCCTGTAAGCAACTGAATAAGGTTAATTGCCATGTAAAGCAAAACAAACTCGTTATTTTGTTTATAGATTGTTAATGTCATTTAAATTGCTAAAGTAATCGATCTATTAGTCATTAATCTCTAATCAATTATTCATTTTTGATCAACAACTTCATAATCATGATATTGGTACTAACATCTATGAAAACAATGGAATAATGTTAAAATAAAATTAACGAACTGTGTTCCTGAGTAGACAATACTAATTCATCTTTAATTGTGTATCGTTCAACCCTAATGAGACCCTATTTCGTTTAAATTGAACTAACATACATCTCACTAAGTTATACGTATTTAACGTACATAAAACCGTATACAGACTCAACAGTCCTAACAGAACTAAGTTCGAATCTAAGATAGCGTTATAACTGTATCGTTAGGACGATAATCCTGACAGTTCCTTGTTATTACTATTTAGTCTAATTTATTAATTATCGTTACTTTTGCCCTATGCCCTCTCCATGCACAGAACAGTTCAAATAAAATGTTGATGTTTATCGATTCACTGATTATTCTCAAATCAGTTGCAATGAATTTTGAAAGACATGGAACCTGTTAACTATACTGACCTTCCAGGGCATTAATAGATTATGGTACTATTAACTTTTGCTAATAACGTATGATTCAAAATATTATTGACTTTCAATATATGTAGTATTTCAGTTACGTAATTTCTTGCAAGGTTGCATATTCAACCTATTATTAACCTTATTAACGTATAATGTGGTAATTTCATTCAGTAACTTATACGAATGTAGCAAGCAAGTAATAACTGTTCTTTTTGTTTTATCTGTATCCTTAATGTAATAAGTCTGTCACATTCAGTCGCAGTAGCATGTTCAACTTATTATCAACTCTTCATTATCTATGTAGTATTTTGTTCACGATATTAATTGCAGTTGTAGAAATTCCAAATGTTTTCAACACAATGTTCCAAAAGTTGTTAACCTTTATTCTTAATATCGTACTTCCTTAACTTAATACAGCAGCAATATGTTATAATAATGTGCCACTTCAATATGCTATATGTTATGCCAATTTCTATGATTATTCATTTGATGTTTTTCATATTTAAGTATCCGTCTATTGAGTTATTTTAATGAGGAGACGGAAAATATCATTTATATTGCATATGTTTCTTTTATCTTATTGTATATAAAAAATGAATTACGACTATGCCGACAACAAACTCGTATTAACTTATTCATAATATGTGCATGACATACAATCTCCTTTTCTATTTTGCAAAATCTTCATTTAATACGAGGGTCATTCGAAAAGTATGGTCACGTCAGCCCGCTTTAGCGCTCGCTTCTTGATGATTTTCGAGGACGAAAATTATGAAGCAGTGGGAATGTGACGCCGGATTCAAAATATGGTTACATTGCTCTTTATTGAAGGAATCGAAAAAGGCTATTTTGGATTAATGTGCATTTACAGGACGGTTTTCTCTTTTAGCTTATCATGAGCTGGTAACAGAGAACGGAACTACGCAAAACCTCGAAGGTGATTGTGGTTGTTTTACTGCGCAAAAATTCATAGGATGTTTACTTATGCTTGGTTACTAACAGGATGAACAATTACAAATTGGTCAACGTGACCCCGCATTTGCGGAAATTTTGGTTAATAGTTAAGAATCTCTGGACCAGTCATAGATAAATGTGGATAATTCTGGAAATCCTGTTATTGAAATCTTCCGGCGGTAACAGTCACGCCATCCACGTGTGTGCTGGATCACGCCATAATTTTGGGTGCGGTTACTTGCTAATAGCCAATCAGAATGCAAAGAGCAACAAGTTTCCATATTTGTGAATCTGACGACCAGGATGTGATGACTGATGTGAGGTTTGGGAGTGGCCCTTGCAAAATAATAAAAAGGGACCTCAAGGTCTAGATTATATTTATTCAGGCGGCAACGACGTAGTGACTCGGAGCATAGTAACTCAGACATTCGGGACACCAAGTTGCAGGGTGTTGCAAGACTTCTATACAAGGTATGTACATGCACAATTGCTATTTTGAGTTCAAGTAATAATATGTCAGTCAGCACTGCAAAATGATTCATCAATCGATAGTAAAACTCTCACGACTAAGACTAAAAGCCGCATACTCGTAATTCATTTTTCATCTTTGCTAACTCAAATACTTGAAAGTCCATTCAGTTATTCAATCTCTGATAATGTAGTCAAATATCAATGAAGAGGCAAATATCAAATTACTTTTGTAAAATACCTAAATTAAATGTTGATGTATACTACCATTTTAGTTGTATAATAAACTAAATAACTTCAATTTATGTTGTCATTTCCCCTAGGTTAATCCACTTTTCCCATGAAAGTCATGGTGTAATTTGATTATAATATTTTTGTGACATCCACTAACTTATAGTGCGAGCAGATCTCATCTTTGTGTGGAAATTACGAGCTAAATAATTAAAAAGAGTGTGCACATCGTCACAGAAGAAAGCATAAGTAATTAAAATATGCGAAGATCTTAGCTTTGGCATCCTTAATAATATTAAAACACATACATGTAGGTAAGAATATGGGACCATACATCATGTTATGATATATTTAGTTCTTTTTTGAGGAAAACTACAATTTGATCTTTTAAACGTTGTTTCGTATCATCGGAGTTGCAATCCTACGCGCAGAATCACTTTAGAAGGACTTAACTGTTATAAGTGCAAATATGCCATACAAACTACGGTACTGTGTGAAAATTCCTAATAGAGGTATCGTAGGTGGTCACTTAAAGTAAAGTCCTTAAAGTTGCAACAGTTACTGACAAGTTACATTGATAAACGAGGGCGTGCAGTAATGTCAAACTGAAAGTGGAAAAGGGAGCAAAATGTCACACAACTAAGATTATCTCGAAATTTCCTATTGCATTCAAAAGTTTACTGTAATGATAGCAGTGATGCTAGCGTGTAATTTCAATTAACTGATGAATTCTGACCAATTTCATTTCTTTTCACTCACAAATTAAATCACGGAACGCTGTTCCTAATTAGTGCAAGTAGTCACGAGAGCCAGTATTTTTACAATATTTCTCCACCTTCTTTCATTCTAATTTAACGCTGCCATTTATCAGTACCTCTGCAAACAATGCTTACCGTAAATTTGAAAGGACACTCGTATATTGTTTCTAAACTTTAGAGTAATTTTAATGTTTATATTTGAGTTCTCCCAGGTGTATTGTTCATTATGTGTTTGATTTTCTCCCTCGACTTCTAATAAAATTACTTACGCTATATGCGTACGTGATATCTCAAATAAGTAATTATGAAAATTTTAATGACTCAATCTACAAACCTCTAAGAAACTTCACAGGAAGCATATATATACAAATATTAAGGTGGAAGCGGTGAAATGAACGTTTGCTTTGAAATGAAAGTATACTAATTGTTTTAACATACATACATACATGTTTTTGAGAGCCTTTTGTAACGAATAACATTCATGCAAATTGAAATTTCATGGAATAGAGTTATTTACATTATATATACTATATATATAAACAATGCCAAAATGAAGAACACACTCATTACCTAACAGGTATTAGACATTCTGAGAAATTGAGTACTAAAAGTACTGGCAGCTTTGTGAATTACTTCACTTGCGTAAATTATTCTTCCTTCAGAATCTCTACAAGTATATAGGTACTTTCTGTTAATTCCAGTGTATGTGCATGGCGAAACTACGTGCACGTGTACGAACAAGAGAGGATTTAATACAAAGGTAATAATAATAATTATATGACTTGTGTTCTGGATTAATTAAGTCTTTACGTTTTCTACTTAGCTTTGGGAAGCAATTGTCAGAAAAATTGGAAGAAAAAGAGAAGGTGATTTGATTAGACAATTATCATTTTTACACACGTTTTCGATCTCACACAAAGCCATCCAGCGAAAGAGGCAGATAGATACATAAATAAAAAGAGGAAGATATTCTTATCAACTTTTGTTAATCTACTGCTGCAACATTAATAAAGAGATAAATATTCACATAGACCTTTCTCAATCTACTGCTGAAACATTAATAAAGAGAAAAATATACTCATCAACCTTTACCAATCTACTGCTGCAACATCAATAAGGAAATAAATATTCACATCATTTTTTGTCAATCTACTGCTGAAACATAAATAAAGAGATAAATATTCACATTATCCTTTGTCAATCTACTGCTGAAACATAAATAAAGAGATAAATATTCACATAGACCTTTCTCAATCTACAGCTGCAACATAAATAAAGAGATAAATATACTCATCAACCTTTACCAATCTACTGCTGCACCATCAATAAGGAAATAAATATTCACATTATCCTTTGTCAATCTACAGCTGCAACATAAATAAAGAGATAAATATTCACACCAACCTTTGTCAATCTACTGCTGCGGAAACGACAATTACACTGGTCTACATATGAAAACTTTTTTTCTGCTGACTGAGGTATTTGACTTGTTTTTTTAAAAATCGAGGCCGCTGATTCCAGTGGTGTAGTTAGTTTTTGCCTATCACGTCAGAATTTTACACAATCTGATCATACTTACACTGACAGAATTTATTATTTGTTCCATATATCTTAGTAAGAAACACATTAAATATTATACTATTGCCTTAATATTAATATAAATACGGAACAAGTTACGATAAAGTTACTGATACCCACCCACACATATTATACTATATATATACGATTTGATGTTTATGATTGCAGAATATTACGTATGGAGTAGTTTTACGAACCTATTTGTCATAATGAAATTAGACTTGATAGAAAGTTAAGCAAATCCAATACCTTTTTTAATTTCATTTACGACCTTAAGCTGATAAATGCACACAACGTGCTTACCTATTTAGGCAAAAATCTTTGTTTCTTTGATTTTCTGGAGTAAGTGGCGTCCGGAACGTCACGCTGCAAGCACCAGCGATAGTCCGCCATCATGTTTTCGTTCCACCTTCCCTGGTACCGGTCCCCCATGGTTTTGATATCCTGGTGAAATCGTTCACCCTGTTCTTCACTAAGGGCACCAAGATTGGAAGGAAAATAGTCTATATGGCTGTGTAGGAAGTGAAGCTTCACACTCATATTTACTCCTAACTTCTGAAATGTGGCCAACAAATTGTCAGCAAGTTCCTCGTAGTCGTCCGCTTTAAAATTTCCAAGAAAGTTTGTAACAACGGTACAAAAAGCATCCATGCATCTCTTTCTGTGGGGTTCATGGTTTGCAAGAACTCTTTATCTTTCATTAGCAACCTTTTCTGGGGGCCGTCAAAAATACCAGCTTTCGCTTTCTCCTGTGTCAATGCAGGAAATTTCGAGCAAATGTATTTGAAGCAAGCACCATCCTGATTCAAAGCTTTTACATACTGTTTTATTAATCCCAGCTTTATGTGTAGTGGAGGGAGTAACACTTTCTTAGGGTCAACAAGCGGTTCGTACTGGATGATTTTCACTCCCACTTCAAAATCTACTCTGGCAGGCCACGTCCCATAAACAAATAAAGCAAAGATGACCAACAGGAATGGACGCCAACTTATTGCCATTATGTAGCAATACACATTTTAAACTCCTCTTCGAAGAGTTAATAAAGAGCCTCAATTCATTTGCATCATAATCACATTCCATAGCTTCAATTAGTCTTTTTACATCTGAACAATACACAAGTTCTTCATATTTTTGAAAATATTGTAATAGATGCTTCTCTTTGTCCCGATATACGATAGTTTTCCTGGTGCAACATAATCCTTTCTTTCAGTCTTGAACACAGCAATTTTGCTGATGCTTTTCGTAGAGCAAGGTCGCGAATTAAATCATTTAATTCTGATTTAGTGAAGGGTTTGCATGAATTGCATTCATCAGACACCACAAAGTCCTCGTCACTACGTTCTGTATTTGTGTTGACAGGGCAATCGTCATCATCACTGGAACTTACAAACGTGCTGCATGTAGGGATGGGAATCTCATTACTGTGAGGAACAGGTCTTCTAGCAGAGTAAAGATCAGGATACTGAATAGTATGTTTAAATTTCCTGCTCATACCAGATACATTTACTATACAGAAATAGCAGTCATTTACCTGATTTTGCCGCTCTCGCCACACCATTGGGATTCCAAAACTAAGGCTTGTTCTTCGACCCTTGCTCCATTGTCTGAGATTTTCTATCCAAGTCCTGCATACTTTATGTGGTGCCCATGGTTTATCTTGGTCACCCAATTCTATTCCGAAATATGCATGATACACTTTTCGTATAAATTCCGAAATATTTATTCGTTGTTTCGGGGTTGTGAAAGGACCACAAATATAGCAAAATATATCCGGATCGTTCTTACACTTTCTACGGATAGATGTAATGTTTTTTAAACTCGGTACAGCTGCCAACTTGATCAGAATGTGTGTAGTCTACACTACGTATAGTAGTTGTAATCCTGTAGATATCACTACACCAATACAGCGCACCAATGCTAGAAATAACCAGATCAGTAAATGTTTGCAAAATTTCTACAAAATTCTAGCACACCTTTCGGAATCTATTAACTCGCCATGTTTTCCATAAGCAAAGAGTGCCGCGTAATTCGTCACCCTGCATAAAAGTTCAGCTGCGAGTGCTCCCTTATTTCAACCTTTTACATACGTAATATCCTCTTCAATTTTAATTCAACATTATTTTAACTCGTAAAAATAAAATTAAACGTAACAGTGTATGTGCTGCCATCTTGTAACATCTTGTAGAACTACGTTACGATTAATGGTTCTAAAGCATACAAGAAATATTAGATAAAATGTCATTTTGTGAAAATACCTGACGTGATAGAGAAAAACGGATTTCATTTTTGGATTTAGCACACTCGAATTATTAAAGAACAGCTGATAGCCTCCCGTCAGCAAAATTGATGTAAACCAGTGTTATTTATCGTACATGCAAAGTGATTTTTATTTTCTTCTCATCAGTTTATAATGGGTTGGTATGAATGAAATTCTCCCTATGAAGTCTTGTGGAAATCTCACTTGAGCAACACATTATAGAATAGTTTGAAACTACACCATTGACAACAGAATCATAAGTGGTTTTTCTTTACAAATTTAAGTTGCAGCATGCTGCACAGCAAACAGCAAAAATCATTAAGAGCAAATTTGGGCAAGGAATGATGAATGAACTCACCATTTGCCGTTGATTTATCAAATTTCGTTCCGGTGACACAACATTGCAAAACGAGCTGCTATTTATTCCATCTTTGGATGAGCTGCTCAGAAACACCGTGCTAGAATACCCTCGAAAAGGTGTTTATACTACTGCAGACACAATAGACATATACGGTACCACTCTCGATCAATAAGCTGAAACAGTTAGGCTCGTAGGTGTCTCACAAGTTGACACCAGTCAATAAGACGACGGACGAACGGACGAACAGATGTCGAAAAATAACTTTTTCTATATGTATGGTGATGAAATGTGTAAATTCATTGAAATCTCGAACTCATTTTTTTCACGATCACCATGCTTTCTTATCTTCTTTCGTCGCTTGAAAATAATACATAAAAATCCAATTCTCAGCAATAAACAAAGAAAAACTAATCATAAGAAGAAATATTAACCTATTAATCCAAGTAACAACATTGAGAAAAACTCGGGTTTGACATTCTTTTCTAATCTGAATGATTGCTAAGAAGCATGCTTATTTCTAAAGAGAGATTTCGTGGAATGCGACGGAATCTGCTTCTTGACGTTGTAAATTCAAGAGGTAATATTTTTCCTAGAATATTTTTAATTGGTACCCACACACTATTACTAACAGACTTCTTAAATAACGTCTTGCTAGATGGTAAAATCATTGAGGATCATAGCCACATGACGCTTTGTCATTGTTTCTAAAATCAAGGACACAATTTGACAAATGTAATGATCTTTGTAAATTCCCGTTTTCTATGTTACTTATCATCTAATTACTTTTTTTGAAATACTGTACCATAAAATTTATATTTTTGTTGTTCCTTTTAGAAGGGCATGGTGACTCAGTGGTGGAGCGTTTACCTTTGGTGCGAAGGGGTCCTTGGTTCGATTCCTCGTCAGGTAAGTTTGTGGTAGACAACATCGTTCCAGTGAGTTTTCTCAGACTCTAGTTTTCTCCCACTTTCTCATGCCACCAAATTCTTCCATTATCTTTCACTTGCTTTAATCATCGTCTCCCTTATCTTCCGGGGCATAATCGTGGAACTTGAAACTCAAAACTTTTATTTTATTTTTTCTTGTTCCTTTGACTCGCATAGAATTTCCAAATCCTGGTTTTAATTGATTCGATCGAGTGGCAATTTCTTCTTGTGTGACTAGAAAATAAGCCCGTTAATGTTGTTTTTGCAGCATTTTCTCTCCACTGAGGATTTGATCTGCTCTTCTTTCCAAGCTGGCTTTACTTCACGTTTTGCTGAGTATCCTTTCAGGCATTCTTGCTAGGGCAAGAGAAAAAAATAAAATAAATTCAGCTTCTAATCCAAAGTCCATTTTTTTTTATTGTAAATTGTGAATGCCACTATTCTTATATTGAATACCAGTATCTGAAATGTAAATAATGAGCTTACAGAGATAGAATTCTTTATTCGCTGTATTTATTCCTGATTCAACTACAATAAGCAGTTTCATGTTTTCGAAAGCACCGTTTATTTCTTGCTACTTTCAATACTTTATTTTTACTCGTATTTGTGATGAATAATCAAGTTTATTTAATTTTCAAAATTTAACTTTTTAAAATTTGAATGTTGTAAGTTTATCCTAAGATGTGAGTCTTCCAACATTAAAACAGGAATAACAAAGTGAAATATTTATTTTCTTCTATAATTTAAGTTGATATGGTATTTAGTTCATAAACAAATGATTGATAATTGCATAAACACGTTTTTCTTAAAGGCAATTTTGAAAATTCATTACTTGGTTCACAGTCTAATATCTAAGTTGAAATTATTATATAGCTTTCTTTTATACTGATGTATATTCTGTAAAAAAATGTGATTTTTATTCTTTATCTCACCAGAAATATCATACTTCGAACTTCAAAAAAATTACAAAATTTCAACTTTGAAAAGAAACATATAAATTATAGGAAGTACTTATGAATGCTGTTACGCTACAGATAGTGAGTATATTACCATATGTAACTATAAAAGGAATCATCTTTGATATTTCACCCCTTTAGAGATATTTCAGCTCTTATTGCTAGAATTTTAAATTTCGATACTAAACTTACGGCCTAATTTTCACGTTTAGTAGGGTTCAATTGAAATTTTTAACCTAAGAGACATTTTTTTTAAAAGACGGAGTGCTGAAGAAAATGGCATTTTTTGTAATTTTTTTTTTCGAATAATGAAATTATAAGATATACAACTTTACATTAACGTCTCCAAATTTAATAATTGACATGTAGTAGTCAACCAAAATGACTGCCACTCACAAACTCTCAGATTACAACTGAAAAACGAAATGTGCTACCAATGTATATGGCAAAGTTTATAAAAAGAATTAAAAAATATAAATTTTCAAACAGCCCTCATTAGATCAATTTTATGGGTTGACCGATGTATGTTTTAGTCAAAAATATAGTAATATAATAATGTAAAACGTGAAACTACTCATAGCGATTCCTAGCAAGGAGTAGTGGTGTCATTTCGACTTACTTTCAACACAGACCAATCATCCCAGCTTGACTATTACGTTAGCGTAATTTTTCATTACCTAGAGATTAGTGTTACGGTTAACACAGGCCCGATGTTACCGGTTTGACACAGATTCGGTGAGGCGCAGTATGAAAACTACACTGCGGTAGTGTTGGAGAATCATATGGTTAAACGAAAGAACGATAAGAACTGATGAAAGATCGATATTTTGAATCTCAACTCAAAATTGTTTTATTTTAAATACCATCGATATACCAAGTTACCAGAGGCGGAATTTATCCCGTTTTCTTGCCTGAATATCGGCCTCGGACACCACAAAAATTCTACCTGTTCATTGTAAACATACGTCTGTAATCATTATATCCGGAATTAAACACCAGAAAATACTTACCAACCATTATCTGCCTAAAATGTATGGTACACTTTAGTGCAGTGGTGTTTATTCTTGACGTGGATATACTAGTGTGGCGTAATGTTCCGTTAATAAATACCTATTATTTTCAGTATGAAATCTACAGATTTGTTCTCCAATAATAAAAGATTTCATGTAAATTACCATATAAAGAAAATTGCGTTACTTCTGGACCTTCTATTTTCTTTATTTTCTGTAGAATGCGTACCAGTACAGTCGAAATGCTCCTGCAAGCGTAATACCAGTTGACGAAAGATAAACAGGTAAGTAAAACAAATGTTTCTAAATGTAGAAGAAATTTAGCACTAGCACGGTGTAGCAAACTTCTTTAGCTTAGGGGAAATTTAAAGCTGACCTGTTGTTATGAAGTTTCCACTTTCTCGTTTTAACTTTATATGAAAAAGAACGGTAGTTGAACAGTATCTTTTTGGTGCTTTTATGTACAGTACCTGTAATGTCAGTGGTCATATCCGGTTTGTCAACAATATTGTGACGAAAATCCACGCAGTTGACAGAACAATGATACAGAGGGCAATGATAAATGAAGGATTTCACTTCGTTTGGTTGGTCCTTTCTGAGCAAAAGGATTTTTGTGTTTGTGTGTGTTGCAGAGAAAGAGGCCTAAGAATGTGGACATCTCCATTTGGCTTATTCAAGAAGCGCGTTTCTTCCGCCGCTGACAGCGGCCCCCTGCGGCTTTTGGTGACAACTAGGATAATTTATCATTGTCTATCCATTGTTACCACGGCTTGTTTGCAGAGATGCTGTAAAAAAGAAAGAACATAGAAAAATGAACAAAGGCGCTTCCATTCTTTTCTCATGAATTCTTCAATGAACATTACTGGAATAGTTCGTTCAAGAGTTTGCACTTAAATATTGTACTTCCCTTTTGTTCTATGACTCAAAAGAGGAACTGTCTCATAACTCATGTTCTCGCTTCTTCTCTTTCCTGGTTTGTTTTACATACGTATAATTATTGCCCGTTTTATTTACATTCTCTGTAGAAGTATGTACGTATGTCAAAACTAGAGGAACTCTGATTTTTCTCTGTCTCTTTTGAGTTTTTATCTTAAATTATTCGAATGGAAGTACGTAGTGAAAAAAAATGTCATTCACTGAAACTTCTTCTACATTATTTTTTTAAACTATGACTTTAACCGTTTATGCAAATAAAAGTTTGGCGAGAAGTCTTCTGTCTTTTAGACTATAATAGTCGAATTGGACTGCTTGAGCACAATTTGTTTCACATGCAAACAAAGACAACGATCAGGTCTGTAGCCGGAACAGTAACACAGGGAGGAGAGAGCTAACTTAAATTCACCTTAAATTCAAGGGGGCTTATGCAGATTCGTTTTGTAGTATGATTAGCGTCATACTAAAGGCCTGACTACTGCAGGAATCATATGTTAGTCAAACTCTTTAGTATGGTACTAATCACACGTCAGAACGATTCTGCAAAAGGCCTAAGGTTTCTTGATACATAATTATTAATAATTTTTGGAAATATGATTTTTCATATTAAGCTCAAACAAGTGTCTTCTATAGGGTGATTTAAAAAAACTAATGGATTTAATTATTTTATATAATTCATAACTACAGTACGATTTTCACGGGATCGGGATTGGAATTTAGGTTTCTGAGATTTCGGCATTTATGGCCATTACGTATGAGGGATGGCCTCTCTCGGAGACCACAACATTCGAGAAAAGTGGAGCAAGAAACGATTGGGGAAGGAAGGAATCGGTCTGGGACCTGAATGTTAGGTACCATCCCGGCAATTACCTGGTGTAGATGAGGAAAACCTCACTGAGGATGGCTGAACTTAAAAAGCTTCTACACTTGTTCGACTGAGTGTCCGAACCGGTAATCGAACCCGGAACAGCTAGCACCAAAGGCAAAAGCGTTAGTGACTATACTACGCGAGGCCACAAACGATTTTCAAGGGATTTGTGGTAAATGATCAAAGAAGGATGCGAGATTTTTGAGTATGTGTTTACTGGTTTAAATTTGTCCCAAGTAGTTGCGGCAACTACTTAAGAAAAACAGCCGATATCCATCAGTGTGCCTTACGTATTTATGCTGCCTGATAATTTGTTGAAACGTTGAACCATATTGAACTAACAAAAAGTTATTACAACAGGATGGTTCAACATCCCATACGTTACATGCCAGTAAGACTCTGATTCGAAGTTTGTTTAAGGGAAACACGATGGCACAGTGGTAGAGCGCTTGCCTTTTATGTATTGGGTTTCCGGTTCGATCCCTCGCCAAGTAAGTTTATGGTGAACAACGTCATGCTCATGGGTTTTCTCGGGGTACTCCCGTTTCCTCCCATTTTCTCATTCCACCAATTCTTCCACCATCGTTCACTTGCTTTCGTCATCGTCTCCCTTAGACTAAAGAACATAACGTGGGACGTTAAACTCAAAGATTTGGAAGTTTATTTTTTTAACGATAATATTATTTCAAAAGGTTGTGGCCTCCGAGGTCTACGGACTTACCTACACCTCACTTCTTTCTACGGACTACTCGAAGGGAAGTGTGTGCAGAAATAACTTGACAACAACACTGGAAATGTTGAAGAACAATATCACAGTTGAAATTGCTAATACATGTGTAAGCCATCAACATTGAATAGCGTGTTTGACGTTGCCTACAGGAAGGAGGTGGACAGTTCTAAGATCTCCTTTAAAGTTAAGATATTATGTGCCTTCTTTTGTTTCATTAATGAAACTGCAACGTAACAATTGTTATGTTTATGCCTATTACACTAACACTTAATTTTAAAGTTTAACTTTATTCTTCAATTCTGCTTCAAGAACCAAAAGTATATATTCTAATTGTAAGTATACTTATGCATATCTGCTATTTTTCTTGAGGTGTTGCTTATATTACCCATGATTAATTTTGACCAGTAAATACTATCAAATAAATCTTCAATTCTTTCTTGAGTATTTGTCACACATCACATGAAAATCGGACTTCAGTTGGAAATTCCACAAACAAATGAAATTCCTTAGTTCTTTTTTGTAAAAAAAAAAAAAAAAAAAAAAAATCACTCTGTATTTAAGTAAGTATGCACACAAATAGCCACTTAATAATAATGCTATTAACGCGGTACTAAAAATAAAATTCACCCTTCTGGGACTTTATCTTTTCCATAGCCACTTAATAATAATGCTATTAACGCAGTACTAAAAATAATACTCAGGCTTCAGGGACTTTATCTTTTCCTTGTTTTACTTTCCCCTGTTGTGACAATTGTTTTGGACTTATGAAAGAGCAGACTTAACCGCCTCTTGTCTCTGTTCTTAATTAATTCTTTTGTAGTTGTTTCTCTTCTTTCTAAGCTTTCAGTCTCTTTGCAGGAGAGGGGTAATAATCTTTTTTTCACATGATCTCTCATATTTTAAATAGCCTCTTTTATTGCCATTTTTGTAATTTATTTACTGTTTTATTCATTTTTTTACCAAAATACATAAGAAGTTACCCACGAACAAAAACATATATATATATGGTTTTACGAGGGATGCTCAATAAGTTATCTATCTAGACAGAAAAGGAGGAGCGAAACATAACGATGACTGACACGCACGCTAAAGCCATTGTGACAAACCCTGTTGTGCAATTTAAGATTAGTCGGAGCAACATAGTGGCAGACTTTTTTTTTTGTTACACCGTGTAGTTAATGTTTGTCTAACGGCGCGAACAATGGATTTGCAGAAGTTAGAGCATCGCTCGGTCATCAAGTTTTTCACTAAAGAAGGGAAGGGATCAAAGGAGATCCACGAGCGACTGGTGAAAGTGTACCGGGATGCAGCACCGTCAAATGTTTTTAGTCGGACAACGAGGTTGTTCCCCAGTGGTTTGCAGGCCATGACAGACTATTTTTTCTCTGGGATTTCTTCGCTGCCGACAAAATGGTGACGGTGCATAGACTGCCATGGGAACTAAATCGAAAAAGAGTGATGACTAGATGAGTCTAACTCTATTACTCCCTGTCTAGATAGATACCTTATTAGACGCTTCTTATACCTGTATTATTTGAGTTAATTGTTCCTTAATTTTCATATATCTATATCTATATATATATATATCTATATCTTTATATCTTTATCTCTCTCTCTCTCTCTCTCTCTCTCTCTCTCTCTCTCTATATATATATATATATATATATATATATATATATATATATATATATATATATATATATATATATATATATATATATATATATATATATGTTAACGAAGCCAAAAATAATGTTTCTACCACTAACACACAACATACATTTTACATATACGGAATATGTTACACTTCTGGATATGTCCTTCAAATCTTTTGTTTATGATTCTCACATGCCAGTACTTTTCTTAATTTCACTGTAATTTAATTTTCTCTTTGTCTTCTATTCAATCTGTTTGATCTTTTCTTTTATCCTGTATTTTGTATAATATCTTCTGATAACTTTTGGAAGTTACCGAATTTAACTTTGTTTGTAATTATGTCGTACACACTATCTATAAAGACAGTTCTGTCGCTTTTTGTGGAGGTCTGTGTTCCACTGGCCCTCATTCCGTGATTTGAATGCAAATGCAGATAAAGCAAAAATTAGTTGTTCGTCTGGGTATATCCAATATACTACCTGGTTGAGGCAGTTCAGTTACACCGTGAACTTGCGTAAGGACAGAGTGAACATGGGACCTCCCCAGAGCGTCATAAGGGCGTGTATGCTGTACCAGTTCAAACTAGGGTCGAACGCCGCTGCAACGAGGCCGAAGATATGCCAGGCCTTTGGTGAGGGTGTCGTTACTACGCGAACAGTTCAGCGGTGGTTTAACAAGTTTAAGGACAGTAACGAAACAGTCGAAGACGCACCACGTGCCGGAAGACTAACACATGTACAAAATGAAGATGTTGAGGCAGCAATTGAAGCGAACAGTGGCCAGACATGTGAGGAACTGTGACTACAATTCAGTGTGAGTAGAGAAACCATTCGGCAGCATATCCATCAACTTTTTAAACCCTACAGATTGTCTCGTCTGAGGAAGGAGCCATTTCTGCCATCTCTGTTGACATGTAATGAGAAGTGGGTCGTGTACGACGTTCTACGGCACCGTCATCATTGCTTAGCATCCCATGAACCGGTTCCAAAACAGTCGAAACAAATATTGAATGAAAAGAAGGTCATCCTATGTTTGGTGGACTGCTCGCGGCATCGTGCATCGGGAACTGCTACCAGCTGATCAGAGCATCAATGCAACTCTGTACTGTCATCAGTTAAACCCCGTTCAAGAAAAACTAAAACTCTGGATCCAGCACTTCTGAATTTCAAAGGGGTTCTTCTGTTACAGAACAACGCTAAGCTCCACGTGGCTAGGATGATTATCCGGGACAGCATTCTATGCCTTGAATGTGAAACATTATTGCATCCGACACATTTCCCGGATATTGTACCATCCGATTATCACCTGTTTCATTCCTTCGACAATCACCTTAGAGGACATCAGTTCAAATCCCTAGTAGAGCTGCAAAATGCACTTGATACCTTCTTCGCTTCACAGCCCACCAAGTCCTGCCGCGATGGAATCCATGGCCTTCCAGAGCGTTGGCAGAGGAAAGTCGATGCTGATGGGGACTATTTTTGGTCTTCCGCTTACGTCTTAAGTGATGTATCGATGTTCGAAGGTGGTGGGTGAGAAATTGACAGAACTTTGTTGGTTACTTTTATATTTTAAGCCCATCTCTTATTTCTTTTAAGTTATTTGATTATTGCAATTCAATGTAGCATTTCTGCATTTAGTATTTTGCCGTTATTAATGTTATTGTTTTTCCTAGAGCCTCTAATTTGATTTTTTTATTCCTTCAATATTGTCTCATTGTTTCATACATCGTTTTCTTCATTTTTAATTCCTTCAATCTGCTGAACATAGATGCCCACAACAAATTGTCAACTCACAACTAATGTTTGTGTATATTGTTATTGATATTTCTTGTGTTTTGATTATTTTATACGATTTTGGGTGTTCGTACCATTTTCCCTCACTCTTCTTTAGGATTACTAAGTTAGCTTATTTCCACTTTTTAGGACTATTCTTTGTTTAAAGTATGTATTATGTGCGTCTACTAGCTATGGTGACCATTTATCTGAAGAGTTTTTGTAAATTTCTCCCTTATTTCCTTCTGTACTTTCTGGTTTGTTATTCTCTATTTTTAATATAGAATTAAACTTCTTGATTAGTTACTTCTTCCATTATGTCATTTGTTGGTCAGATGTTCAATTTTTCTTTTATTTTCTTTATTACCATCTTTGTTAATTTGTGCTTCGTCTTTTGGTAGCGGATTATCCATCAAGTATAATATCGTATTTTTCTAGTCACTTGTGTAACTTACATGACTCTTTAATAGTATCGATAAAGTATTCGTTTCGTTATCCTTTTTGTGTATCATCTTGTAGTGCTTTCCTCAGGAATCAAGATTATTTTTTTCGTAATCCAAATGATTTCCAACTGTTTTCTTTATACTCCTTTAGTTTCTACTGATATTTACCTTTCGATTTGCTACACTTTTCTAATCCCATTTCCCTTATGTCTTGTTGCAATGTATATTGATACATTTTTCTTGCTTTCCGCATTGGCAGATCTAGGCCGTGGCCGGGGGAGGTCTACGTCCCCCAATTTTTTGAGTGACAAAAATAATTTAAGCTATCATTATATTTTTTTGAAAGTTTATAGTAAACATGATATACATATCATAGCTTGGATTCTCACTGCCACCCCCCCCCCGTTTTTACCTTCTAGATACGCCTCTGCCTTTCCGTGTCTTTTTTATTATTGCTAGGAAACCTAAATTATTATCGTCCTGAGGTACACGGTTTCTCAGTGGTAAAGCGATTACCTCTTGTGCGTTTTGTCCTTTGTCCGATCCCCGACCAAGTAAGTTTGTGGTGGACGATAGGGTGTATGGGGTTTTCTCGGAGCTTACTTCCGTTTCCTCCCACTTTCTCATTCCACAAATTATACCATCAACATATTTTGCCTTAATCATCGTCTTCTTAGGTTAAAGGGTATAATCATTGGACATTTCACTTACTATTGTCCTCTATTTATGGTAGATTAATTTTCTTCTAGAATTTGTTTAATTGTATTTTATTTGGTACTCTCAAGGACAAGGAGTGTACCCTCAAGGACAAAGTTAGTGTTTTTTGTTTCGGGATTTATGGGGGCATTCTCTCCCCTTGAGGCTACACTCTTAAAAATTGGTATGAGAAGTAATAAAGTAGTCCAATACACGGTAATACCCTGTATAAGTACTTCCTCTTTATATGGGAGAGGAGGAGGGGGAAAGTTGGTCAATTTTTTGAGTTCCAATATTTTTGACAAAAATTACATTTTTGTTTCTCTTCTTCTTCTTCTACGAATAGGTCAGAAGTTACACAAATGTTATCTCGTTGAAATTGTGTTCCATAAGAATTCTAACGATGTATCAATCGTGCCTCTGTAATAATCAGGAAGTCACCAGAGCCCGCAACGTGAGAGTCGATGATTTTGTTTAAATCCCTGGCGAACGTAGAAAGGATAATCTTGGAAGTATCATTTCCGTTTCTACTTTTATCGTAAATATCCATTTTCTCTTACATTGTTTCGTCTGCATCACCCTTACGGGACACGCTATGATTGCTTTTGTGGAGGTCTTCACTTCTTTGAATCCGTTACACATGGAAGTGTTGTAGACAATAGTGCCTCAGATTGCTCGTGGTACCCACTTTAGAGACTGTGAGTGAACTACTGAGACGCATTGGAATAATGGTACAGCGAGAAAAAGAAACCTGGCTCCATTGGAATCAAATTCGAGTCGACCAGGTAGTGGAGAATATATGATTAGTGCAACAAACAAACTTATGTTAAAAAATATATGGAAAACACATGCATGAGTTTCGATATACCAATTTCATATTTTATGCTTCAAGCAATACAAATATTGTTCTTGAACTTATGAGTAGTACCCAGTTTCCCTTCTAAAGTTACCAAGGTGAGACTTGAAACAAAAAGTATTTCTGTAATATATATATCCCATGAAAATAGCCGAAAGAACTTTCCCGTTATTTGGATGGCAGCACGCGTTTAGAGAGATGGTTGGTCTTCACTACGACATAAAGGCTTAACTTGTTTTGCAATGACAGGGAACGTTTTGTCATAATTCACTTCATTAGCAGAAAATTAACCGAAACGTAATTATTTAACTGGGTTAGCAGCGAAAGGTGAACGCAGAGATGGAGAGGTTCTCATATTTCTGGAGCTCAAAATGTTATCAGGGAAATAGGATTATATTTTTCGTTTGCTCCTGTTTAATGAAAAAAAAAAATAGTACTGCCTATTATTCACTTTTATATGTTAGAGCGATGAGTTATATAGTGTGGAATGTATTTGAGATTAACTTTTTTTTTTATATTACTTTAGCAAAATTTGGTTACATTTTAACAATTTATTTCAGGTCTATTCTGCAGAGACTTGTCATGAAGTTACGGTGGTTTAAAGCAGTGATGATTAATTTGTAGGGTAGTTTGGGTGCGGAAAGAATAAGGAACATAATTGAGAGGCTTTTTCCATTGTCCTTGCTTTCCCTCCCTGAGATGACGGTTCGCTGAATGTACGTCAATCACATATTTTCTGTATTCTATTCTCAGTATTCGAGGGAGCCGCCTTGGGTCAGTGGTAAAGCGTTTACCTCTGGTGCATGCTATCCTTGGTTGATCCCAGCTCGCGCCAAGTGAGCTTTGTGGTGGACCAACACCGTGTGCGTGGGATTTCTTGGGGTTCTTTCATTTCCTCATTTCAAAACTTCCTCCCACTTTCCTCATTTCAAAACTTCATTCATTACTCATCATCACGATCTCCTTTAGCCTAGACGGCATAACTGCGGGACATAAAACAGATTTAATTTCATTTTTTTCAATATTCGATTCCTTCTTTTCATTTGGTTAGACCAATTACTATCTGTTCTACATCATTAAAAAAGCAACTGTATGAAATTGTCCGATCCGATCTCGATTCTCGATCCGATCCTAACGGCCTCCTCGTACAGTATAAGCTTGATACCCAGAAGGTTAAAGAAACTAATTCAACATATATGCTGTATTATAATGGCCAGATTTATATTTCTTGTTATAATTGGAGATAAGGGGTTTACTTCTAGTGCGTGAGATCCCTGCTTTGATTCCAGGTTGTACGATCTGTGCTGTGTGGTGGACAAACAAGCCATGCATGGGTTTTCTCGAGATTCTCCTGGTTTCTTCTAGTTTCACCATTCTACCATATTTATTTATTATCATCAACACTGCCTTCTTTAGCATAATCTTGGGTCATTAAACTAAAATAAATAAATGGATTTAAGAAAAGAAGAAATACACTATTCAGTTTTATTCACGAGCTAGATAAAACATACTCGCGGGACCGATATGGCTCATAGTCTGCCATTTGATCATCTATCATGTGGAAGGTTTCTGGTTTGTTCTCAGACCCTGAGCTTATGAAATCACTAGACTTTTATTTTATAGTACTTCGGTTGTACCCTGTAGACTAGAGATAGCAATTTTGCATTGAGAATCACTCAGGGTCACATGAGATTCAGACTCACTATCAACAAGAGTCTAGCGTTTACCAACCTCAATCAGGTTAACGACAGCTCAGACTCCTTATCCTCAAAAAGGCTTACATGGGATAAAGTATCCTCAATTATACTAGCTCTTGTCAATCTCAATCAGGCTAACGACAGTTCAGACTCCTTATTCCCAACAAGGCTTACATAGGATAAAGTATCCTCAATTATGCTAGTTCTTGTCAATCTCAATCAGGCTAACGACAGCTCAGACTCCCTATTATCAACAAGGCTTACATGGGATAAAGTATCCTCAATTATACTAGTTCTTGTCAATCTCAATCAGGCTAACGACAGCTCAGACTCCTTATCCTCAACAAGGCTTACATGGGATAAAGTATCCTCAATTATACTAGTTCTTGTCAATCTCAATCAGGCTAACGACAGCACAGACTCCTTATTCTCAACAAGGCTTACATAGGATAAAGTATCCTCAATTATACTAGTTCTTGTCAATCTCAATCAGGCTAACGACAGCTCAGACTCTTTATTCTCAACAAGGCTTACATAGGATAAAGTATCCTCAATTATACTAGTTCTTGTCAATCTCAATCAGGCTAACGATAGCACAGACTCCTTATTCTCAACAAGGCTTACATAGGATAAAGTATCCTCAATTATACTAGTTCTTTTCAATCTCAATCAGGCTAACGACAGCTCAGACTCCTTATTCTCAACAAGGCTTACATGGGATAAAGTATCCTCAATTATACTAGTTCTTGTCAATCTCAATCAGGCTAACGACAGCTCAGACTCCTTATTCTCAACAAGGCTTACATAGGATAAAGTATCCTCAATTATACTAGTTCTTGTCAATCTCAATCAGGCTAACGACAGCACAGACTCCTTATTCTCAACAAGGCTTACATGGGATAAAGTATCCTCAATTATACTAGTTCTTGTCAATCTCAATCAGGCTAACGACAGTTCAGACTCCTTATTCTCAACAAGGCTTACAAAGGATAAAGTATCCTGAATTATACTAGTTCTTGTCAATCTCAATCAGGCTAATGACAGCTCAGACTCCTTATTCTCAACAAGGCTTACATAGGATAAAGTATCCTCAACTATACTAGTTCTTGTCAATCTCAATCAGGCTAACGACAGCTCAGACTCCTTATTCTCAACAAGGCTTACATAGGATAAAGTATCCTTAATTATACTAGTTCTTGTCAATCTCAATCAGGCTAACGACAGCACAGACTCCTTATTCTCAACAAGGCTTACATGGGATTAAGTATCCTCAATTATACTAGCTCTTGTCAATCTCAATCAGGCTAACGACAGCTTAGACTCCTTATTCTCAACAAGGCTTACATAGGATAAAGTATCCTCAATTATACTAGTTTTTGTCAATCTCAATCAGGCTAACGACAGTTCAGACTCCTTATTCCCAACAAGGCTCACATGGGATAAAGTATCCTCAATTATACTAGTTCTTGTCAATCTCAATCAGGCCAACGACAACTCAGACTCCCTATTATCAACAAGGCTCACATGGGATAAAGTATCCTTAATTATACTAGCTCTTGTCAATCTCAATCAGGCTAACGACAGTTCAGACTCCTTATTCCCAACAAGGCTTACATGGGATAAAGTATCCTCAATTATACTAGTTCTTGTCAATCTCAATCAGGCTAACGACAGCACAGACTCCTTATTCTCAACAAGGCTTACATGGGATAAAGTATCCTCAATTATACTAGTTCTTGTCAATCTCAATCAGGCTAACGACAGCACAGACTCGTTATTCTCAACAAGGCTTACATAGGATAAAGTATCCTCAATTATACTAGCTCTTGTCAATCTCAATCAGGCTAACGACAGCTCAGACTCCTTATTCCCAACAAGGCTCACATGGGATAAAGTATCCTCAATTATACTAGTTCTTGTCAATCTCAATCAGGCCAACGACAACTCAGACTCCCTATTATCAACAAGGCTCACATGGGATAAAGTATCCTCAATTATACTAGCTCTTGTCAATCTCAATCAGGCTAACGACAACTCAGACTCCTTATTCCCAACAAGGCTTACATGGAATAAAGTATCCTCAATTATACTAGCTCTTGTCAATCTCAATCAGGCTAACGACAGCACAGATTCCTTATTCCCAACAAGGCTTACATAGGATAAAGTATCCTCAATTATACTAGTTCTTGTCAATCTCAATCAGGCTAACGACAGCTCAGACTCCTTATTCTCAACAAGGCTTACATAGGATAAAGTATCCTCAATTATACTAGTTCTTGTCAATCTCAATCAGGCTAACGACAGCACAGACTCCTTATTCTCAACAAGGCTTACATAGGATAAAGTATCCTCAATTATACTAGTTCTTGTCAATCTCAATCAGGCTAACGACAACTCAGACTCCTTATTCTCAACAAGGCTTACATAGGATAAAGTATCCTCAATTATACTAGTTCTTGTCAATCTCAATCAGGCTAACGACAACTCAGACTCCTTATTCCCAACAAGGCTTACATGGGATAAAGTATCCTCAATTATACTAGTTCTTGTCAATCTCAATCAGGCTAACGACAGCACAGACTCCTTATTCCCAACAAGGCTTACGTAGGATAAAGTATCCTCAATTATACTAGTTCTTGTCAATCTCAATCAGGCTAACGACAGCACAGACTCCTTATTCTCAACAAGGCTTACATGGGATAAAGTATCCTCAATTATACTAGTTCTTGTCAATCTCAATCAGGCTAACGACAACTCAGACTCCTTATTCTCAACAAGGCTTACATGGGATTAAGTATCCTCAATTATACTAGCTCTTATCAATCTCAATCAGGCTAATGATAATTCCTTCTCGCTATTGTCAACAAGGTTCACGTGGGATCAGACACACTATCCTGAACGAAGCTAGCTCCCACCCATCTCAATCAGGCTAACGATAGCTCAGGCATGCTATTCTCAAGCAGACTCACGTGGGATCAGGCACCAGGTTCCTAGACCAGAGAGACAGATTAAGAATTAGGATTAGAAATATTATTTATATAAGAATCAATTATCTCTCTCCACTTACCTAGTAACTAATGCGCGTCTTTGGTGCATGCAGTCTCTGATTTCATTCTCAGTGCTTACAGTGGTTCAGGTTCCAGCTTATGTTGTAGATACACATATCATATATCCTCAGTGCTGAGAAGGGATAATAAACGTTAACAAAGAAACAAGAAATAAGTACGAGGCGTGTCCAAAAAATAGGTACAGTCTTGAAAAAAGTACCAAAACTTGGTTTGTTCAATCCAAATTATTTTCACATGAAAGAACATACCTTAAAGTATTTTTCGAGATAGTTTCCACCAATGTTCAAACATTTGTCAGAGCGGGTGACAAACTCATCCAAACCTTTCTCAACGAAACATCCCGCAAGTGTCCGGCAAGTACGCACCCTTCGCAGCGCTAATGTTGGCGCTCCGCGCATGTGCGCTAGTTTTGTTGTTTCATTGTCTCTCCACAGGCACCAGTACGATTGAGTTGTCGCGAGTGTCCCGTGTCCTGTCATGTTTACATTGTTTATAATATTTAAAACAATTACTGAATCCGCCGATTGAGAGATTAGTTCTATTATCTGGTTTTTGAATTCAAAGGACGTTACGCCGGCCAAATTCATTGTCAAATTTTATAGATTTACGGCGAAAATGTAATGAGTGAAGGAATGTTACGAAAGTGGGTGAGACGATTCAATGAAGAGCGGACAAATGTCCACAACGAACCACGAAATGGGCGGCCTTCTGTTGTGACTGATGAGTGGAAAGTGGATGAGAAAATTTGTGAGAATAGACAGTGCACAATGACAATGCCGTACAGCTACGACTTGGCGCCGTTTGACTACCACTTGTTCCTGCACCTGAAGAGCGAGCTAAGCGGTAAGCGCTTTCAAAGTGACAACGACGTAAAAAAAACGACGTAGAGTTGTGGTTGCCTTCACTGGCGGGAAGTTTCTTTAAGGAAGGTTTGGACAAGTTGATCAAACGCTATCACAAATGTTTGAATATTGGTGGAAACGATGTCAAAAAATAGTTTAAAGTGTGCTCTTTCATGTAAAAATAAATTTGGTTTGAAAAAACCCGTTTTAGTGTTTTTTTTTCAAAAGGGTACTTACTTACCGGACGCGCCTCGTATTAATGCCTTTACTACTCAGATATTCATTTTATTATGTCAATTAACTACTTCAAAAGTCAACAGGTGAACTTCTTGAAAGAGAGGGTTAGGGCAATACAAGATTTTGAAAAACTTTTCTAATGTTTGATTTCCTCATGCAGCATCAAAGATTATGAAGAAGAGGACTTACTATTAAGGTAGTCACTGAACCATGATCGAGGTTAGAGAAAGTCTGTTTATCTTGATAAGCATAGGTTATCTCTAAATTTATATAATCATTAATATTGGTAATTTGTATTTTCCTACCATATCGAAGTGTCTACAATCTTACACTCTTAATATGAACAATCACTCCTTAAGAAAAGGCTTTATTTGAGGAAATTTTCATTTTTTATTTGAAAGGCAACCAGCTTTCCTGGTAACCTGTTTGGAAATGAAATGAAATGAAATTTTTGAGTTTTACGTCCCACGATTATGCCGGCTAGGCTAAAGGAGACGGTGATAATGAGCAATGAATGAAATGGTGGAATGAAGAAAGTGGGAGAAAACGGGACAACCCCGAGGAAACTCACGCACACGGTGTTTGTCCACTTCAAAATTTATTTGGTGGGAGCAGGGTTTGAACCCGGGACCCCATGCACCAGAGGTAAACGCTCTACTACTGAGCCACCGCGGCCCCAGAAAACCAGTTTGGGTCAATTTGATTAGATATATGGGATCGACAACTTAGTAATTATTTAAATTACTTTTATAGTTTTTAATTTACAAGAGCTCCTCATATGTAAATGTTTATATTGTATGCGTCTACATCATAAGAGACACAGATTCGAATCTCTGTGGGAATTTTTGTGGTTCACTTCCTACATCAAGCTGTACGTTCACGTCTTGTACTGATAGGGATATTAAACGTTTTACCAAGCAATCGTAACTTCGTGTTCAATGAGAAATTTAAGTTACAGGACTTATTTTTATTTTTATTTTTATAAACACAAGTTTGTCAGGGTTATAAATAAACTATGTTTGCAATGTTATTTGTAACGAATCTATGGTTATTTGCTGATCATGATTCCTATCTCCCCGCCATTTATACATATTTTTACCTGCTCTATAACTATAATTTAAAGTTAAAAAAAGTTTAAGTCCGAGCACTAAACGAAAGGAGAATTCAGTGCTGCTTTTCTATTAATATAAATGATAAATGTTAGCTACAACTGTTGCAAAGGATGATAGAATGTAAATGGCGTACATTCTCGTACACCGAAAGAGAGAAGATATATGCATCGTGCTTGGCGAAAGGCTATTTCTCTTCACACAGGTATTCAATGTTCAGCCTGATGAAGATAAATTACTGCGCAACACAGACATGAGTGCACAGAAACTGCGAAACAATGTCACTTGTCTCAGCTATTTGCAAGTACTGTATCTTATTTCTACTCGGAGTCTACACCGACATATTGGTGTATTAGCTAGCATTCAGAGTACTTTCACACTTTTCCTTATATTAAAGCGTATTAAAATATGATGTGTATTAAATATGGTTAAGTGATTCTATTCTTTTAATAAGAGAGATCAGAAATTGCTTCCTACTACGGTTCTCAAACGAAACTTTACATCTCTCTTTCAACTATTTTATTTAAATACTTCGCAACAAACGAGGCTATTTGAGTAATATTAGCTGTAACTGGGAAAACGACGAAAGTCATTCAGAATAACAACTATAAAAACGTTTATAGAAATATGTCTATATAAAATACATTAAAATGACAATACATAAATTGGGGAAAGTTAAATTTGAAAAACTGGGACTGAAATAAAATTATTGGGCACCCTTCCTAAGGTTGATTATTATAGTTTTTTTTAAACACCACAAAGAGGCTCGCTATAGTTCATTGTAACCAACTTTTTGTATCCAATGCTTGTTTTTTGTTCTTTTCCTATTTCATCCCAACCAAAAATATATGTATTTTAAAAATGTATCGTAATTATTAGATAATTTAATTATTTACAAATGTTTAAGATACAGATCTTAACCCATTTTTCTCTGAAACAATGGAACACAGAATATACAAAGAGAAATAAATGAAAAACAGAGATTACATATACTGATTGATCAACTCAGAAAGTCTCTTTCCTTACATATTATAAATGTTTAGTATGCGATCCACAACTTTGTGCTTGGGGTCCCGGGTTCGATCCCAGCTCCCGCCAAGTGAACTTTGTGATGGACAAACACCGTGTGCGTGGGTTTTCTCGGGGTTCTCCCGTTTCCTCCCACTTTCTTCATTCCACCATTTCATTCATTACTCATCATCACCGTCTCCTTTAGCCTAACCGGCATAACCGTGGGACGTAAAACTCAAAGATTTCATTTCATTTCATTTTTGCGATCCACAACTTACACGACACACATCTAGCCTATAATTAAGTTCCTGCCAAACTCTACCTTTGCAAGTCAGGGACGACATCGGCCACAAATGCAGTGATGCATTCACACAACGCAACCACAGTTGTAGCAAATGGCGGCACAAATACACTAAATTTTCCACAGAAATGTCGTTGAATTTACACAACCAACTTAGTCGCATGAAAATCAGGCACACAGAATTCTCTATAGCGATAGCCCGTGGAAGCCATGTTGCTCAGTTCGAGTAAATTGCCTCCTGGTGGACGTCTACGAAAACTACACCTCTGCAACAGAAAGGGAAAAACTGTTTGAGATTATATTCCAGAATATATATATATATATATATATATATATATATATATATATATATATATATATATATATATATATATATTGGCAAGAAGAGCTCTTTACCGTTCGAGTAATAAATTAACAAATTGGAGTATATCATTCTGACTCACCCTGTATATTTAGTATTTCGGTCAGTTTTGTTTTATTAATACTGTCGATATTTTAAAAGCTACAATTAAGACTATAGATACCGTATTATCTTTTCAATATATTTGTGATTCCGCGTAGCATAGTCTTGAACACTCTCGCTATTTGTGGGAGTGGTTCGGGGCTCGATTACCGGTGACGATACTCAGTAGAAAAAGTGTTTAAACGCTTTCTCAGATAAACCATCCTGAGTGAGGTTTTTCCTGGGTTTTCCTAATTCACACCAAACACCGAGATGGTGCCCAACATAAACTGATCCAGCCCGTTTCGTTCTTTCCTTCCCCTTTCCTTCCTTTCTTTCCTTCCTCTCTTTCCCTCTCATTCTTTCCGTTCTTCCGCTTTCCTTTCTTCCCCTTTCCTTGCTTCCTCTCTTCCCCTCTCCTTCCTTCGGTTCTTCCGCTTTCCTTACTTTCTTACCGTTTCCTTCCTTCCTCTCTTCCCCTCTCCTTCCTTCGGTTCTTCCGCTTTCCTTACTTTCTTCCCCTTTCCTTGCTTCCTCTCTTCCCCTCTCCTTCCTTCGGTTCTTCCGCTTTCCTTACTTTCTTACCGTTTCCTTCCTTCCTCTCTTCTCCTCTCCTTTCTTCGGTTCTTCCGCTTTCCTTCTTTTCTTTCCCTTTCCTTGCTTCCTCTCTTCCCCTCTCCTTCCTTCGGTTCTTCCGCTTTCCTTACTTTCTTACCGTTTCCTTCCTTCCTCTCTTCTCCTCTCCTTTCTTCGGTTCTTCCGCTTTCCTTCTTTTCTTTCCCTTTCCTTTCTTCCTCTCTGCCCCTCTCCTTCTTCCCGTTCTTCTGCTATCCTTACTTTCTCACCTTTCCCTTCCTTCCTCTTTTCCCCTCTCCTTTCTTCCGTTCTTCCGCTTTCATTACTTTCTTCCTTCCTCTATTCCCTCTTATTTCTTCCGTTCTTCTGCTTCCCTTACTTTCTTCCCCTTTCCTTCCTTCTCCTCTCGCCCTTTCCTTCCTTCGGTTCTTCCACTTTCCTTCCTTCCTTACTTTCTTTCCCTTTTCTTTCTTCCTTCCTTTCCAAATTCCCCAGATAGCGTGATTGCCAAGGAGCATCATACGTGACGGTCTCAAATGGCCATAAACGCCGAAATTCCAGAAATATAGTTCGTAATCCTAATAATTTTGAAAACTATCGTTATACATAATCCAGTCTTGTATTAGAGTGATACCAGTTTTAGCGTCCTTGTGTTTGCTAGTTTAAGCGTCCTTGTGTTTGCTAGCACTGGAGAAGTGCTTCCCAGAAAGAAAGTCTTTTCATTATTTTGAAGATCTCGCAATTTGGAGAAGGGTGACATTCCAGCAAGTAACACGTGGACTAGAGAAAGATGGAAAATAGAAAAGTAAGGCAAATAAAAAGTAAGTTAAAATTGAGGATAATAGGCCAAGCAGTAATTAAAGATTTAACGTAATAGCCTAAAAGAAGGATTAGTAAGTTAAAGATTGACTATAATAAGCTAAAAGCAATAAAAAAAATAAGTTAAAGTGTGGCATGCTAAAGGCAAATACAATATAAAGATTGAATATAATTGACTAAAACCCACGGGGGGTCTACCGAACCCGGACCACCACCAACATTTCCTAACTCAACATACATTTGTACACTTTTTCAATGAAATTATACTTGTATAACAGAGGAATGATTGATGTATGAAAATTTCATATTACACTTCATCTGTACTATTTTTCTTTAAAAACAATCTAGTTCTGTCATTTTTTCTAAAAAAAGAAATGGGTGGAAGTATTTTACAATTACATATTGCTTGTGAAGAGTGCAGATAGCCTATACGAGATGGCTTGTGGTATTGAATCCCTCAACGGAAATTTCTGGATGTGCACCTGGCTAAAGGCGAATAACAATCAAGTTAAAAATAGAATACAATAAAAGAAAAATAAGTTAAAGGTTGAGTAATAGACTAAAAGTACGTAAAAAATAAATTAAACGTTGAAGATAATATTCTAAAGGCAAATAAGAAATAACTAAAATTATGATAGGCTAAAGAGAAATAAGAATTAAGTTAAAAATTGGTCATAATAGGCTAAAGGCAAGTAAGAAATACTTAAAATTATGATATGCTAAAGGTAAGAAAGAATTAAGTAACAGATTGAACATAATAGGCTAAATACAAGTAAGAAATACTGAAAATTATGATAGGCGAAAGGCAAGTAAGAAATAACTAAAATTATGATAAGCTAAAGGGAAGTAACAATTAGGCTCAGGATTGACCATAACAGACTAAAAGCAAGTAAGAAATAACTAAAATTATGACAGGGTAAAGAAAGGTAAGACATGAATTAAAGATTGAATATAATAGGCTAAAGGCAAGTATAAAATGAGATATTCATTTCAACTTCAACAATTATAGTCATTTAGCTATAATAGCCAACACAGGTACTTTTAGTATCTGTGATGCACGATACCCTGGGTTTGAGTCTGGGTGAGAGGACATCTGACTGTGGTTCATACCTAGGTATAACAATTTAAACTCTTTGTCTGGTGAAATCAGTAAATACAATTCAATCAAAGAATCGACCCAACATTATGTACTTGATTTTTCTTGTAGTTTCAATGATTACAATTATTTGCTAGAAAAACAGCCAAATATCATTATTGTAGGAAAGAATTACTCTAAATTTTGAAACTTTCTCAAGAGTGGTTTTGAGTTCCAAAAGTTTTCTACTAAAAAAGAAATTAAGTGTACACTTTTTGTAATATTAACAAACTAAAGTGAAGGCGTTTGATATTTCATGCTTCAAATTCTCACACTAATTAGCTTCTATTTATTTGAAACATGATTCGTAAGGTAAAAATGTAGAAACATGATCCTTGTCTTTTACATAAGGTAATCTACCCACTGTAAATGATAGAAATCAACCATTTCCACTTTTAATATTGATTACTATAGAACAAAAACGGGAATAGATAGCGAGACGTAATTTCCATCAATTGATTAAGTGTACCAAGAATTCATTTAATCTTCATCAATAACGGTCTAGTAAAACCGGAAGTTATAAAAATCCAATCTAGCATCTGGTTTCAATATTTATCTACATGCTGGTACAGTAAAAACGATAATAAATAACTAGAAGCAATATTTAATCGATTTAATAATATATATCATCTTCTCTATTAACTCTCTATTCAAACCAGAAGTGACATATATCAACCACTTCCGGTTTTAACATGTTTGCTATTGAGTAAAAGCCGTAATACTTACCAAGAAACGGTTTTCTGCGATCATTTAAGCATACAACGAGTATATCCCATGTTCACTTTAAACTCTTTGCTGAAACCTGAAGTGGTAGATATCTATCACCACTTTCTAATCATGTCATACAGACCAAACTCTTTTACGTGGTGTATACGTGGCACTACTACTTGTTCTAGTATTATAATACATTCAGGAATAGAGGTACCGTGTTATACCTAAATAGATACTTATGTAAAGATAGGAAGAACATATAATTTTCCATTAATTGCAAAATACATATATACTGCAGAATTACAGAGGAAAGAATTTTTTCCCTTATGAGTAAAACGGAAAAGAGCATTAGAAGTCATACGCTGTCTGTCAATGATCCTAATGTTCCCTCCGTTAGGAAAAGCTTTGTTCGCGACAGCCGACTTGACATGTGATGTGACGTTCGAGCTTGTACGTTGGTCTTTCGTCAACCAATCCACTGCCATCAACGTTGATAAAGCTGTGATTTTGAAACACGAATAGGCTGACATGTTGTATATCTTAGTTGAGATAAAAACTTTGGTAAAAATGTAGTTATATTCACGCTAAAAGCACATTTCTCACAGCAAGAATAGCGTGTCACGAGATCTTTGTCTTCTGTTAAACGTCAAATAGGGTGCTGCATAGGATACGAGGATATTTCCAAACGTCCTCGGTCTAATACTGAAATATCACGACACTAACAAGTCGTTCACGGTATATAGTGACATCTATAGAAGAAATAATCAATTACTTTCAACTGTCTAGCTGCATCAGTTCGGTGGAGGCTGCCATTTGAATCAGTTACTTGTAAATTGAGTTCGCAAACTGCATTGTAATGCATAGTCAACACGGTTGTTGTTGCAAAACCTAAGATGAAACATTAGGCTTCGAGGAAATTCGAGGATGCACCCTATTGCCCGGATTTATCATAGGTGCGTCATTCCATACTGGTGCGATATTTCAGTTTCTGATTGTAAACTTATGTATAAATACCCTAGTAGCTGTTTGCATTATTAACATGAGACACAAAGAAGACTGACATAATCTTCCCTTTAATTATTTTAACTAGAAAGTTGTTTTTCTGTGTGTGCAAACTTATGCTCTCTTCTTTCTTTAATATCTGCTCACCACCATTTTGCCTTGAAAGTTTGTATTAGTTAACTGTAAACTATGTTTGCATTAATTAGATTTTTTATATATTGGATCCTTTAGAATCGATATCTAACCAGTTAAAAGCTTTACAGATGGCAATCAATAAGCAGAACTTAGATGAAAACACAATCGCCGTAGCGGTCAAAAAGCCCTTCAGGCATCATCAACCACGAAAGAAACGAGCTCAATTAACCTCTGAAAGTAGGTCGTCTGCACCTTCGCACAATGACATTTCTGCCAAACAACAAGCGCATACGTGTTGTAAACATAGCGAAGAACGAGCCTCCAATAATAAGAAAAAGACAAAAATACATAACAGTTTTCCAAAGGAAAACAAAATCCTCAACGCTTTTATTCTCAATATTTTGTACCTCAACCTCCATCATTTCAATATATGCATCCCATATTCTATAATCCAGGAACATATCCTGTGATGAACCCGCCTCCATCCTCTAGGAATAATTTCCTAGCCATAGAGGATACATCAAAAAACGAGTAGCATTAGGGGTTGATTTTACCCAATCTCGGATGCAACCCCTGGGTTTTCAGCATTCATTACCCATTTATTCGGTTTCAAACACGTTTAGGCAAAATTCTGTTTCGGTTCCTTCCATGAACAATAAACATACTTCGTCCAGTAGGCTTAACCCAAATGCACCAGCATTTGTTAGCACCAAGGCTCATGCACAAGAGTCTTCCTTAGTGGCGTTTCCCACTTCCGTGGCGATTCCCACCACTGTGACTGAAGACTTGGTCACTGATCTGCACACGAAAAGTAATCAGGAATCCGTTTCAGGTTCAAACAATAGTGTAACAGAGTCATCGGTAGATTATTCCCCTGTTAGTGGTGTTTCCCACAATTTTAGTGCAAAAGCCACTATTCATACTTTTAAGCCTTTAGATCAAAATAATAAGCAACAAATTAGTGTTGAAACGCAAACGAGTTTTCAGTCTGTAGAAGTGGATACCGAGATAAATAAATTAGAAAAGGCCGTTCCCCACCACACTATCTCCTCCGGGACGCCTGAAATTAATGACCAAGACGAACAGTTTAAGAATGCTTTTCCTATTACTCAAACATCCACTGAGAATGTAGTGATGACTACTTGTAATAATAAATCTCATAAACAGGAGGTTAATGAACGAAATACAGTTACAGTTCCATTACTGTTTAAAAATCAGTTGCCGTATATTAGAGGAAAAATAAATGGTACAGAATGTAATTTGCTTCTTGATACAGGTGCACAAGCCTCGCTGCTTCACTATTCGTTAGTGCCTAAGAATTGTAAAAAGTTTACATTACATACCAAAGTATATGGAATATCTTCTACTCCCCTAAATCTTACAAAAGCTGTAATTCTTCCAATAGAGATAGAAGGCAAGATTTTTCAAGTACTTTTTAGAATTTCACCAATAGCAAATATTCCAATTCTTTTGTCAAATAATTTTCTGTTGCATCATAATGCTAATATAAATTATCAGGCCAGTTCTTTACAGTTAGTGCATTTTGGCAATAATCAAAGATTGCCAAAAGAATTCAATAAAGAAACTTCACTTTCGGCCAAAGTCTGTAAAAATTGTAAATTTAAATTTTATGTGCGACAAGGTGTCGTTATCCCATCCAATTCAGTGCGGTATGTTAGGCTCACATTAGATACGCATATTCCTGACACAGAATTTCTTGTACATACTCCAATATACAAGAATATGCAATCATGCGTTTCTGTTCACACAACTTTAAGTTCCAAAAGCCTGTATCTTCCAATTATAAATCCCACTCCTAGTAGGAAGTTCTTTGCAAAAGGGTTGCATATAGCCCAAGGCGCTTTGCTTCCAAAAGATGTAGAAACATCAGAAATATATACAGTTAGGAAATTATTTGAACCTACTAAACAACAGGTCAAACAGAGAGTCACAGCACGCTTTGAAAAAATCAAGCAGCACATAGATCATTCCAAATTTCAAATTAACCCTGATTTGCCCCAAGAACAACAAGATAAAATATTGAATGTACTCAAAAGGCATCCTACTTGTTTTCAATGGCACGATAGGGATTTTCAAAGCATTGATAGCTTTTCTGCTAGCCTTAATATCGTGGATCGTACTCCGTGGACAGTGCCAACTTATACGATACCTTTTAGACTTCGTGAGCAAGCTAGGGCAAAGATACAAGAAATGTTAGATAATGGAATTTTAGCTCCATCAAATGCTTTATATCGTAATAACTTATTGGTGATTCCAAAGAGAAATTCGAAAGATGTTCGTGTTGTTTTGGATTTACGCGTTCTTTCGCAGAGGTCGCAACCTATCAATGATGTACAGCCTGGGACACAAGATGTTTTAGACCAGTTATACAATGCAAATTTCTGTTGTCTTGCAGACCTTTCGAATTCTTTCTACCAAGTGCCGCTTGATGAAATAGACCAAGATCTAACTAGTTTTAGTGTTAGTCAATTAGGTTTTTCCCATACATTGCTAAAACTACGTAGATTGCCTCAAGGTTTTCGAACTTCTACCTTAATTTTACATAGAATTATAAAAGAAATATACAGAGATTTTTCGGAACAAGACTTTCTAAATTACATTGATGACCTAATATTTAAAAGCAGCACCTTTGAAGGCATGTTGCGTGTGTTAGAACGTGCTCTAACCACTGCCGAAAAATATGGTCTTTTATTTAATTTAAAGAAAACTCAATTTGGTGTTCAAAAATTTAAATTTCTCGGCCATATAATAAATAAAGGACAGATATCTCAAGATCCAGATAAGGTTAAAGCAATCACCGCCTTAGAACGTCCAAAGACCGTAAAGCAACTTAAATCGTTCCTTGCTATGATGCAATTTAATCGTGCATTTTATAATAAAATTAGCTTAGTAGCAGCACCCTTACATAAATTAGCAGCTAGCAAACAAAAGATAATTCAGTGGACTCCTGAATTAGAGGATAGATTTGAGCAGCTTAAAAAGATGGTGACAACAGCACCAATACTGCAAATATACAATCCAGCTGCAGAACACATGGTCATAACGGATGGATCCCAGATAGGCGCGGCTGCGGCTTTGTTTCAGAAACTGCCCCATGAAAAGCATTGGTCTGTTGTTCAATACGCCAGTGCTACTCTTCCACCACGAATTAAAGCTCGACCTATATATCAAATCGAACTGTTTGCAGTAGTTCTTGCCCTTAAGAAGTTCTATAAATATCTGATAGGTGGTAAATTTACATTACTTACAGACAACCTTGCTTTAACAGCAGTTAAAAAGACCATGAATTTGACAAGTCAAATGACAAGGTGGTTATCTTTTATTCAGCTATTTGATTTTGAAGTGCGCCACATTAGTTCATCTTAAAACATAGCAGATTATCTGTCTCGTCATCCGCTCTATCTCTCTCAACAAGAATATGAGCTGATAGATGAACAAGAGATATCCACTAACATTACTTGTGTTAGATGGCAGCACAGATGTACCAGCATTACAAAGAGAGGATTCTACATTCTCTACTATATACAGGGTGCTTCAAAATGATGAAAAAGATCATCCTAACTATGCAAAATGGTCTAAAGGATACGTGATACAAGATCACAAACTTTATAAACTATTTTTCTCACCGTCCGCTCCTAAACTAAGACTATGCATACCAGCATCTCTCAAAGATACCATCTTTGAAGAATTTCATGCTGACAGTCACCCTGGATTTCAGAAATTAAAATTTCTTATAAAAGATCGTTATTACATTCCCAATCTTCAAAAATGGCTGCATAAGAAGATAAACGCTTGTATTGACTGTAATAAATTTAAACGAAATTATAGACCCAACAATATTCACGTTCAAACTCACAACCACAACAACCTATTTGATGCGTTCTTTATAGATGCTGTTGGAAAATTACCAACTTCTGATGGTTATAATTATTTCTACATAGCTACTGAAGCTATAACGTCATTTTCCATCTGTAAACCTGTCAAAGATATGACGGCTACCACTTTTATAGATTTCGTACAGAATGAGATCATTCTCAAATATGGTGTACCGCGTAAATTATATCTTGACAAAAGTCCAAACCATCATGCAGCGAAAACTCAAGAATTTTTAAAATCATTAAATATTGAGGTTTCTTATGCACTTCCAGCATCACACAAAACTATAGGCTCTGTAGAACAAACAGCACAAAAGATACAAAACGCTCTTCGTTTTCTTACGAAGTTAGACCATCAAAAATGGTCACATTATCTCCAACAAGCTGTTAGTTTCTGCAATAATACCCCGCATACTCAGACAGGAACATCGCCCTTTTCCCTCCTCTTTGGAGTGAATTTTCGATATCCAGTAGACAATATTCTAAGAATTCCCAAGGAAGATCCAGATGTTAATGACAGATTACTACAATTGGATGAACTACGTTCATTAGTTAACTTTCATAAGCATAGGGCCTTCCAACAACTTAAACAGAAAATAGAGTCGAAAAACAAACCAGTTTCCTACACACCAGGTGATCAGGTCATGGTTCGACGTCTCTATTCAAAACGTGGCGAGTCTCCTAGTCTTCGAGAACAATATAAAGGACCTTACACCATTAAAGCTAAGACTCATGATTCCAATCAATATATACTTGACATAGATGGAACTCTGCAGAATACTGCACAGGAACGTCTCAAATTATATATTCCCGATGTTCCTCATGATCCACTTTTTCAGGCGAAATATCGCAAATTTATGGCGAATAAACCCTCGAAATAACCAGATAGAAGCACAACTCTTTTATTGAGTTTCTTTTAGTGTTTCCTGTTAAAACACATTTCTCTACCAAATAATTTGGACATAATATGTTCATGAAATAACTTTTTTTTTAGAAATACATAGTTATTTCCTTTCAGATGAGATGAGATTATTTTAATATTACTATTATTATTCACACACACACACACACACACACACACATATATATATATATATATATATATATATATATATATATATATATATATATATATATATATATATATATATATATATATATATTACAAAAGAAAATTACAAAAAAAGTTTTGGTAACATATTTTATTATGGTGTTGGATTATCTTATTTTTTCAATTTAGCTTTTTCCTTTCAGTTTTCAGGCACTTTTACTTTCAATAACTTTTTCACTTTCAATAAGTTATGTTTATCGTATACTATACAGTTAAAACGGACTGAACGTTCTACGCCTTAAGTAGGTCACGTACATTCATTCAGTCAGTGCATACAGTTTTCACTTTCGGCAATATTATTTGTACTTTTTGTTTCATTTTCCATAGTTCATTAGTTTAATAAGTTAAAAAAAACAATTAATTTTGTTTAAATACCTTATTTCTATTTAAACACAGCAAAAAGTTTTACGAAAACTAATACGAAAATTTTGTTATGAATATTCTTTAGAAAAGGTTTACCACAATTCCATTCATTAAATTTCAATTTTGTAACCATCCTTTCACTTATGATTTTCTTAATGCAGTATTAATTTTCAATACTCCTATATCTCTAATTTTTTACAACTATATTCTTTAATATATAAATCTTTTAATCTAATATATCTATATTTATTTTGATTTTCTTTTATGCAATTCAATTATTTAGTTTTCATATATATAAAATTTTAAGGTCCCATTACACAGGATGTGTTGTCTGTGTGATATATGATGTACATAAATGACATAACACATAAATATATTGTGTTACTACATGTATAAGGATGTTGGTAAATACATATCCCATTATCCCATCCTTGTTAGATTATCGCGTTACAAACCCATTCCAAATCTTTTCCTTTTTCCTTGTATATATTTTTATATTTATATCAAATTTTAATTCTCATCTCTCATTCTCTACACGCTCAACTGCAATATGAGTGTCACAATACGAAGCTACAAACTAGCCTTCCTGGGGACAACGATTCGACCTCAGACGACCACTTCTAAAGACGAAAAGTCCACGCAGTCCGATGCCAGATGCCGAAAATACAGTCCAGAGCATGGTAGTTCCAGTTCCAGTTCCAGAGTTCAGCCAACTCGTTGACAGTTCCAGTAGCAGATTCCGAGAGCGCTACACACCCACAGACGTCAACAATCTGCTTCCCAGATTGATCCCGTTCCAGTAAGAAGAAGATGTTCTTCTCAATAGTCACTCCGCTCCAAGGATTGACTACCTGTTCCAGTAAGAAGATGTTCCTTCCAGACGCTGTTCCAGTGTTCAGGTTACTACTTCCAGCATTATCTCCAGCCAAAGAGCAAGACAGTAACTTCATCATCTGCCTCGAACCACGTCAAGCTTCCGATTGGTAATCTATCGCTCAACGTGATTCTACGCATCTTTAACAACTCAGCATCTCTGTTCCTGACAAGCGCGCTAAGGACAGAATCATCAACTGTAGCAGTGTTTCCAACCCAGTCCTTTCATCATCGTTGGTTCTCCAGCTAAGGACAAGTTTCCAGCAAGGGTCCACACTTCGATTCTTCGCATCCTACCGATGTTACAACATCTCATCACACATCGCTCGTTGCAGTTATCTTCGAGACTGGCCATCTTAGAAGATCACCGCCTCCTATTAGATGTGTCCATCGTTCTCCCAGTCGACGCCCCTGCCAGAGACTTCTCCACGTGATTCATGGAAGACGTTCCATAGAATCAGACGTTCTGAGATTCACTGCAACGTTCTACCATCAATGCTTAGATGCGTCATCATCATCTTCATCTTCATCCTCAAAGATGGTCAGGTACCAGCCATTCTTGTCTCCAACTCTCGCCGTTACGAGATCCAGCTACCGTTGCCGACATGACGTCATCTCTGGTTGTCCACAAGACTTTCTCAAGTTCAACGACGCTCTTCAATACCTCTATGTATTGAACACACCCTTTTGTTTACAAACACTTGTGTTAGTGTTTCTATCAGTGAAAGTGATTTTAGTGCTTTCTCGAATTTTACTACATTAATATACAGTAAAACCTCATTACAAAGACACCGACCACAGTGCATGTAATCTATGAAATATTAAACAGTCGTTCTCTTCGTAATTTGATACATCACTTATACAAATAAGAGAACTTCAAAACGAAGAGAGGGCTATGTGTTGACTATTGTTAACATTTTTTAACAATCTGTGAAATATTAAAATTTTTATTGTATTAAAATTAAAGTATCAAAAACTTTTGATTAAGCATGTACAAGAACTACACATATAGTTATTGTTGGAATATAGAGAAACTTTCAAATACAAAAACAACTTTAAAATAGACTACAAGGATGTATGACGTCCTAGTTGTTTTTGTATTATAAGCCAGTGAAAGTACTTCACAATTCATATAAATACTTCCCAAAATTTTACTGTCGAGAAGAAAGAAGACGGAAAGGATTACTGGCTGACGTCTATATTCATCGAGATATGAGAATGTATTTCATACGAGTACTTTCATGTAAGTTAACCTTTTTAATTTGTTGAATTTTGTCTTGCATTGAGAATGTATTTAAATTGTTCTCATGGAGGTCTCCTGCTAGGCCTATTAAATTACCAGATCCTTCAGATCTCGGTACAGTAAATCTTAACTTGTCTTGAAGATAGCAGACATCTTTAGTGCACTAAATTATCAATTATTAGAATTATTTATTTTGAACATGTCTGCAACATTTGTAAGATGTTTTGTTAATAATCTGATTTGTTATCAAATAAACTTACATCAAACTGAATTTAATTTCAAGACATTTGAAACCTAAATTGATAATCAAAAAAAAGAAACCACTATACTACCAATTAAGATAATAGCGATATAAGATACTACCAATTTAGATGATTTATTTAGATGCACCAATATCTCAATAAATCAATACAATATGCACCATTAAATCGATCCTTAAATATCAGTAAATCGATACGATAATGTCACTCTGTTAGCATTGAGTGATTGTGTCAGTGTGAGCTCATAAATGAATAATGTATTGCTATACAAAAAAAATAAATAAATAAAATAAAATAAAAAAAATAAAAAATAAAAAAAATGGTAGAGCGTTCACCTCTGGTGCTTGGGATCCCGGGTTCAAACCCTGCTCCCGCCAAGTGAAGTTTGTGGTGAACAAACACCATGTGCGTGGGTTTCCTCAGGGTTCTCCCGTTTCGTCCCACTTTCTTCATTCCACTATTTCATTCATTACTCATCCTCACCGTCTCCTTTATCCTAGCCGGCATAATCGTGGGACGTAAAAGTCAAAAATTTCATTTCACTTTTTCCTTTTCGTCGGTACATCCCTGGTGGCTTCCCGATTACAAGTATACCATGGTAAGTGTGGGATTCTTTTTAATCTTCTTCTACGAGTAGCGAGTGAGAGAAGTGCTGCGAAAACTGTGCTCAGCGACTGATTTTCAAACAGCGGAACAAAAGTAAATCTTATTGGAGTAAAATTTATAGTCGTTCGCGATAAATGTGTCAACTTGCTGTCGACATTTTCTATCTTTTGAAGTTGCTGGTTGACAAATCCAAGATTCATCTTCCACAGTTTCTCTGTGCGAACGAAAGTGTGCTACTCACCATGGAGACCGATTCATAATCCAAGGATCTCGTAAATAGCTAAAATACTTGCACTAGTCTGTAAACAGCAGTAGTGTCGAATTTTTTTAAAGTTTTTGATTTGATTTGTGAGTTTAGCGTCCCGTTCAGCAGCGAGGCTATGTGAGACGTGGACCTACAGTTTTAACGTGGGATCCGAACCACATGAGCTTCAGCTGGTGATCGAACCCGGGTCTCCTACGCCGAAGGCGCGTATGCTAACCGCTTAGCCACGAGGAGTTCATTTTTTAAAGTATCCTCGTATATGTGATTTTTAAAGTATCCTCGTATATCCAATTCTATTTATTTATCTATATTTTAGATACCAAGTACGACGACAATAAGTTTTGCAATGAGTATCGTCATGAATTTTAGTTCATTATTCTTCTTTTAACTTCCTCGCTAACTTCGATTTTCTTTGTTACACTAATGCTTAAGTACTTAAATTTATGAAACTCTTTTCCGTTCATATTATTGATCACCATGCCCAATGTATGGTTATAATTATTATGGGTCTGCTCCACTGAAACAGAAAAAAGACTACTGGAGGCTGAGAAGGCTAGTGAATCTGAGATAAAGACGCCGGGGCTCTGGAGACCTTTGGCGTGCGTCAAATGATGACGCCGCCGTAATGAGTTAACGAGACGCTACATATTTTATGCCTTTGCCTCGCTCACGTCACACGTGGATGTTAAAATTCAGAATCGCCTTGCAAAATTAGTTAGGCAACAACGAACTCTGTATAACTTTAAATTGTTGAAGAATGGAAGGTCCTTGAGTTCAGCATGAAACTAAATGCAATATCAAAACGCTTGATGGGTGTGAGAAAAGTGCATTCTCTCCTGGTACTGGTAACTATGTCTTCTCCCTCTTCACATCCCGAAGCATCTAAGTTAGCTTTTACGTATTCTAATAGATAGAGACAAGCGTAGACCGTTCGCTAAATGCAATTTGTTCCCCTTGTGGTATTTCTAGTATGAATAACACCTCATATAAGATTTACCATATAGTATGTTACAGGACTTCGCGAAGCTCTGCAAAAATATTAGACATATAAAAAAAATATATATATATATACTAATATTATTTTACAAAGGCTCAAAGAACAATAAGAAATCACTAGAAAAGAAGAAAGCTACGTCAGCATTAAATTACTTTTAAAAATATAACAGGATGTAATGTTCTTTGTTTTATGAAAGGAGAGGCGTAGCGACGAGATAGATGACTACGACGTTAACACATTATTTCTAATATATATATATATATATACTCTTTGGTCAGTCTATATATATGTTTTCTATATACATATGAATATAGATTAATAATAATAATAATAATAATAATAATAATAATAATAATAATAATAATAATAATAATAATAATAATAATAATAATAATAATAAGTATATAAACATTACAAGATGACATATGTAGGCCCTATTAATAGATCTTGTTAAGCTGAAAGAAATGACACGTGTGAATTTAAATCCTTATGCTTAGTTTTCGACACCATTGGCAGAAAACGGATGTTTATATCTAGTCTAATATATAAAATTGAAACTATGTTTGTGACCTCATAACTCCTGAACCACCCGACAGATCTCGATCAAATTTTCAAAATAGATGAGATTCTGGCCTGGGATGTTTTTTAATAATTTCACTTTGATGGTTCAACTTAGGGGAAGGGGTGTTGGGTGATATTTGAAAATGATCGAAAAGGACCTTCATTAGTGTCGAATCCATAGCTTTTGGGGGTCTCTGACATAAGTACTGACACTTCCGATGCTGTTAAAATCCAAAGTCAGCCCTGAAACTTAAGAGAGATTGGGAATGGAGTGCTGAATCCATTTCTCTCGGGGTACCTGGGATGAACAGTGACACCTCCGATGCCATTTAAATCCAAATTCAGCCTCCATTAGTATCCTAACAGCTCAATTACATAGCAGGCATATGCCTGTCATGTTCCCTCAGGTACATGGGAATGTGTTCAGTATGTGCCTTATGTACCTCTGAGAGAGAAATTACATGGATGACAAGTGATAGTCACAGTCTATGTCCGCCGTAGGCACATGCCTGACATGTACCTGGGAAACGTGCCTAGTATGTTCTAGTTATGTTCCCCACGCCGTAAGTGTCAATGAACCACAAAATTGCTCCGCCAAAATATGTTAAATCGCCTATATGCGTAATGTGTTTACACTAAGGTGAGTCTAAAAAACACTTTAAACAAGTGAAAAAACAAATGCATTCTGGAGTGGGCGCGAACCACCAACCTTTGGATTACTAGCCCCTTGCTATTCCGACTTCGCCACGAAGGCGATGAAGAGAACGTCGCTTGTAGATGGATAAATTATTGAGGTCATTTGAGTTTGGTTAATCAGAGTGCTGTTTCGAATCAGATGAAATCTGCTAGCCATGTAATTTTATTACAAAATGACGAGTGTCTATTTACTGTATTTCATGGTTCTTCCATATTCACTTTCAAATGATCGGCAACAATTGCCATCTACCTAGGTAATAAAGTTGATGCGTTTGTTGCTTCTAGTACACAACCGCTTAGAGAAAGAAGCAACAAATGCATCAAATGTGGGAGATTAATTTAGAACATCTAAATGGTGCATGCGTAGCACATCTTGTGCTGTTAGGGTATCTGAAACAGTACGTACCTAAAGGACATACCTAGAGCATGACAGATATATGTCCCAAGTGACGACATAAAACAAATGACTGCTAGAGTGCGAAACTGAGCTAGGTACATAAATGCTATATTTGTGGTACATAGTTGCAAATATCAATTAGGTATAACAAGTACCTAAAACTGTAGGTAGTTGCAGTACATACTTAGCACATGAATCTCATATTGCCAAGTGTCGGGTACCTAAAATGTAGCTGGGACACCTAAATGGCACATGCCTAGCACAAGTTGTGCTGTTAGGGTACTTTATGTACAAAATGAAACGTATTCTCCCCGTGCGAAGAACGGGGAGTCTGGTAGTAAACTCTAAAATTGATGCTGTACCCTGAGCTTGGTACCTGCTAAGATGAAGCATACTGTAAACAACTTCATTTTGACACTAAGAAAACGAGAGTACACCTTATGGTTAATATTTATCTCAATTCTTACACTTTAAATTTTGACCAAAATATTGACCAAGGATGAAATATACCGGTCTGTAGAAATGAAGTTAAACGAACTGACATGGTTCAGGGGATCATAAAATATTGTCATCCAATGGAATATAATTCTCTTCCAATGGATCATAAAATAAGCAAATATTATGGTGATATGAGTCAGTAGTGTAGTCACGGGGGAAGCACCGGGTCCGGCCCCCCCAAATGATTTCCTGGAGCCCCAAATGACCAGCTTTTAAAACATCATCATGAGGTTACCTCGCTTTAGTTATTTAAAAATAACAAACTTTACATATAATTAATAATTTACGGTAAATTATTTACCTATACTTACCGATCGAAAAATATTATGGTACCTCTTCCGTGTAAGGAATGACCAAATACACAGCTTGCTACCACATCTGCTAGAATCGATTGATATAGTGTTCCTGTGCGGATCATGTCCAATATGAGGCATGAAAATATTTTATATAGGCCTATTTTAAAATAACTGTCGATCTATGACAATACGAGAATTTGTTCGTGAACGGAAACGTAACCACTGAAGTTACTTTTAAAACAGAGATGTATGTATTAAATTCCTTTGACACGGTGGGCCGCGGTGGCTCACTGGTAGAGCGTTTACTTCTGATGCATGGGTTTCGGGCTCAAACTCTCCTCCCGCCAAGTGCACTTTGTGGTGGACAAACACCGTGTGCATGGGTTTCCCCGGGATTCTCCCGTTTCCTCCCACTTTCTTCATTCCACCATTTCATTCATTTCTCATCATCACCGTCTCCTTTAGCCTAACCGGCATAATCGTGGGATGTAAAACTCAAAAATTGCATTTCATTTTTTCTTTGACATGGAATATGGACATAAAACAATGGTACTAAACTGATTTGTAAGTACAGTACATTGTATTTTTTATATGCTGTATCTATTGTTTAGAAAACATATTTTTTATCAGATGGAATGTTTGGTGAAAAACAACTTTTTTTATTCAGTTTCTATATAATATCTAATGGAGAAAAAGCAAAAATGCTAAAAATAAATAAATAAAAAAAAGTTTATAGTTTTCCGGACGGAAATCAATATTTTCCGCTTTTTTTTTCAAGCCTCAAAACCACTAGCTGTGACACATTTTTTGGCTTTGTACATTGTAGCTGGGCCCTTTTAAAAACGACACGCCCCTCCTGGATAAACCTGCTGGCTACACCCCTGATATCAATAATAGTTTAAAACACTCGAAAATTCTCCGAATGTCTATACACTTGTTGAACCAAGCTATTTAACTATAAAGCCGGTCATTCACTCTAATTTAAATTCCATTTTTAATGAATATGATGAGAGAGCAGGGGTTTGGCAATTAGAAAACTTCTCTAAAATAGCCGAGAACGTTTAATTCCACAAAAACGTCAGATGAGAGGAAATACCTAAGTGAATTCCTTATCGCTAAAATAACTTTCTTATTCACTCTTTCATCTTGTAAGCAGACTCGAAAAAGAAAGAAAACTAAAGCCGTTCTTAGGCTTAAAACTTTGCAGTATGATTTCCTCGAAGAGAAGCGTGGAATAATTAGAAACGCGAGAATTCTAACTTCCGGTCTGGTAGCTTCATCACTTCCGCCAGTGTCTTGCGACCTCCGACGGATTCTCGAGGTAGCAATAAATTCTAGAAGCACGGCCATTAAGAGACGAAGAGGCAAAAGGGGTGTTGAAGAACGTTTGATTTTTTTTTTTCCATCTCACTGCCAGCAGAGAACCTTCCACTTCGCTCTACGATCATGGCTCTATGGACACGAAAGGAAACGAATGAAGCACTGCACTATTTTTCTTTTCTATTTTGTGAATGTTCTTTGTGTACGGTCTTGAATACCCGAACTGTAAACATACCCTTTTCTTACACACATACACACGAACATGTACACACAGAGAAAGAATGTTTCTGTTAGCCATTGTGGAAATACGTTTGTGTTGTGCAATACCTAATTCAATCAAGAAGAACATGGCTTTTCAGTTTTCTTTTTTTCGATTTCGTTTATTCTTCCCCCTCTTTAACCGTTTCTCTGCAACATATAACCTGATTTCTGTTCCGAAAGAAACATCCCACGTTTTTCTTATGTTTGTTTGTTTCCTTGTTGCTTTTTCTGAGAGATATAATCATTGTTCTTGTTACGAGCTAAAAGAAGAATTGTAACTCTTTTCGCTATTTCAAAACGGTGCTTGAAAAATCTGAATTTTGTCTTGACATGCTAAAACTAGAATATGATTATAATAATTCTAAAACTAAACGGAGTATATGCATCTCCCATGATATTCATATTAAAACTGTGATTATAATAGCAGTCTACCGCAGGATCGAAACTCACTCTTACAACGATCACTGGTTCTTTATCCTTAATATTGAGCCATTAAAACATCTTTATTTATCTGTTTTCACACTTTGTTTAATAATCATAAGCGAGAAAAGTGCATTTTACCTTTACACACTTTTTCTTCAATATGTCTACCTCGTTAAACTGATTGAATCTATTTATTTTCGGTTATCCTGACAACGCCATTCAAAATCATATTATTTAAAAACATTTGAATATCTTTTTTATATTGGCATTATAACTAACTTATTTCTTTTTCTTTTCTCTTTTTCTAATAGTAGAATCAGCCTAGTACACATTTAAAATACCTTACAAGAAAATAATGATTTACAAGTAAAAATATACAACGTACTGTTGTACTCTGAGGATGGGTGTTACGTATTGCACTCTTACAATTCATTTTCTTGTAATCAAAATCCGTATCTTTCCTTTACCCTAATTGCGTACTGATGAAACAACTAATAAATAAATTTTACCTCTCTGTAATATTTGCGTGTAAAAGGAAATGAATCAACAAAATCCACCACCCATAATAATTTCGCTTAACATTAAGTTTCCCAAAAACGTTTGATGATTTTGTTCATATTACACAAGAAAAAAGTGGTGCAATGGTAGAGCGTTTGCCTCTGGTACGTGGGGTTCCTGATTCGATTCTCGACCAAGTAGGTTTATGGTGGGCAACATCGTGCCCATGGGATTTCCACGGGTACCTCCGTTTCGTCCCATTTTCTCATTCCATCAATTCTTCTATCATCGTTCACTTGCTTTCATAATCGTCTCCTTTAGCTTAAAGAGCATAATCGTGGGATGTTAAACTGAAAGATTTCATTTCATTTTCATTATTTTTTCACAGGAAAATATTTTATTATTAACAGCAGCATAACGTGATTTATTTTAAAGAATTAGAGCGAGAAAGTTTAGTGCGGTGGTCCGTATCTTTTATTCATACGGCTATTTGCACTTTCAAATTGTAAAAACTTCCTCATCTCTACAGACATGATAATACTCCCAAAAATGAATAAAATTATTAAACACCAATTATTGCACATTACTGCATTTCTAAATTGTAAGTTTGATTCCTTTCCAGATTTTAGCGTCTTTCCTTTCTAATTTTCGAATGTGAATCTTGTGAGTAACATTTACTTCCCAACAACCAATGTAATTAATTTTATAGCTTTTAAAAGGTTTTTTATACACTGCGTACTCACTGAATTCCGCCAGCCTACCTAATACTTTGTTGGTCCACCTTTCGCTCTGAAGACGGCATGGACACGACATCACATGGATTCTGGTTGTTGCTGATATTCCACTGGGATCTGACACTATATATTTCTGATGGCACCTTACAGTGAGTCCACAGATGTTGGTTCAGGAGTCATGGTGCGAAGAGCTCTTTCCGTAACATCTCATAAATGTTCTTTATGATTAATATCCAGTGAGTTCAGAGGCCAGTCCGTATGCTGCAGCTCCATGGAATGTTCTTTAAGCCAAGCAAGTACAGCCCTGGCTTGGTGGCCCTGTGCATTGTCGTCCTGGAAAATTCCATCTTCGTGTGGGTAGAATTTTTGCATTGTAGGGTGATCTCCTAACACCTAAAGATACACAATGGATGTCGCACTGTGGTCCATACACACCAACAGTCCCAGTCCATGCCAGCAGAAACATCAAACCATATAGCCGCTCTAACTTGCCTGTACAGTACGCACCATGCACAAGAGATCTATAGTTTCGTGCTGTTGGCGCCACACATAAACAAGTCCGACTGAGAGGAGTAGCACAAATAGTGATTTATCAGATCAGCACACTCTTTTCCAATCATTCAGGTCCAATTAGCGTGTTCTCACCCACAAGTCGGTAGTGACTAGTCGTAAGGAGTGGATGATGAGTGGGTCGTCTGCTCTGGAACTTCATGCGTGCCAGTGTACCCCGATAGTTCAGTGGGATATGGGTGTTGGGTACCCACTATTGTATTGGTCACGTAATTCGTGGACAATGATTGTTCATTTGGCTGTCACGAGCTGTGTGACGCAACGTTCGCCCCACGTTTTCAACTTCTGTACGCCCCTCTTGGAGACCGTAATCCCATTTTCTTTCCCCTCTTTGTACACCTTCACTACACAGGAACGGCCGCATCCTCCACGTGTTGCTGTCTGAGTTATTCACGCACCTATTGCTCGTGTACAAACAATCATTCAGAATCGATAACGCATATCGAGATGCGTTTTTTTAAATCTATTGACCATACAAAGAATATGGTAAATTTCATATCATACGTTAGCCCTCTATTCGTACAGAATAAATCCTGCCTACCTTCCATTATAACAGTGTGCTGTCTGCCAACATGTAGCCTAGAGTGTGTTAATCGTTTGCCAGTCGGGTTGGTCATGTAATCAGCTCGGCTGGTGGCTACACTTTTTTATGTGCAGGGGTGTTTCGCAATGCACTGTGTTTATAAATTGGATTGAAACATAAACTGCGAACAAATTTAATTTAATTGATTTAATTTAATGTAATTTAATTTAATTGGACAAATTTAATTTAATTAATTTAATTAAATTGAATTTAAAAGTAAAATTGTGAGGTTATGAAATTAAACGATAATGCACTGTGGCGTGGATTCAGCACTAGCGGACGAAGGCGAGCAGCGGAAGTATATAACACGTTCTGCCACTGAGTTACCATGTTCCAGCATTTATTTACGCTTGTAAATTTTGTTCTTATTTTCCAGGTTTCAAATCGTTAGCAACAAGTTCTGGACATTGACCTTGAAGCCATACTTATTCAATCCTCAATCAATCAATCTACTTTAGCCTCGTTTCAAGGAGTATTAAGTTTAAACTTTGTACACGTATTGAAATTCAAGTAATAATAAAATAAATGTCAAATGTCGGAGAAAGAGAATCAAAGTAAAAAAGTATCATAAAATTAGATTGTCATATTATTCAGTCCTTTTCAATAATATTAGTAATTTAAACATGGTAATAAGTGAAAAGAAACCCCTTGTTACGGGTTTCAAGTTATTGACGTTTTTAAGAACCCTTACAACTCATTTCAAAGGGGAACTTACATTACCTTGAGTGGGATTTCAACTTAGCTGTATCCAGGTATATGCGGTAATGTTAAGTTGCGACAGGCGATAGTAGCTACTGACTTTTCGCATTACTGTGAATATTCTGTATACTAGAGACATGCTACCCACAAATATTGTATTATCATATTGGCTTCAGAAGTAGAGAAAGTAATTATAAACACATAGGTATACCAAACCGCATGTTTCTATTTAAACTTGTTGCCATGATATAAACTTTAAAATATTTTCATATAATACAATTTCGAATACATTTAGTATAAGTTGACTTTTGCGCATAACTGCGGATAGATTTTTATTCTAGATTCTTTCTTAGTAGTTTCTTGTTATAGGAAAATAAAACCATCAGCTATTACAGGATAGTAAACAAAATAAACTTAATAACATAAGCTAGGCTATGTGTGTAGTTAGATGCATATGTAACTGCATCTCCTGTAAATATTTTCGTATGTGTAATAGTAGCAGTTTAAGGAAAGAAAGCAATCAGACCCTGATTCTGTCGTAGAAAACTTTAAAAGCAAACACTTCTTTCTCTAGTAGAAGCAACGCGATCATTTTTTTTTAAAATTTGAATCGCGTCTCACATTACTACATTGACATTTACGTGATAATTTATTTCCAGTTGTTTCTTTCTTTTTAGACTCCCAAATAATGCATAGCTACCAGAAGTCATATAGAGCTGCTATGTCATAGAACTACTATCAATAGGTATCCGACCAAAAACTATAAAGAGAAATCGAGGTGCGTTGTTCGAATCGATTCACCATACAAGAATACGACAGATTCCATATCATACGTTCACATATTCATACCGGAAGTAATAGTAATTAACAATTTCCAGTTTCCACGTTGATTGCAAGAGGAAGACTGTAACAAATAGCAACAACAGGTTTATTGGAATTGATTCAGTGTCTGAAGAAAAGATATATAATCTTCACCCACATATCTCTCCTCAAACGGGAAACGATAACTATCAACGTTTCGGTTTGAACGTTCAATTCCATAGAGCAAACACCGTAAGAGATAGTGACAAGCGGTTATTTTGAAGAAAAAAAATGACATGAAATCTTTGAGTTTTACGTCCCACCATTATGCCGGCTAGGCTAAAAGAGATGATGATGAGAAATGAATGAAATGAAGAAAGTGGGAGGAAACGGGAGAACCCCGAGGAAACCCATGCTCACGGTGTTTGTCCACCACGAAGTTCACCTTGCCGGAGGCTGGGATAGAACCTGGAACCCCAAGCACCAGAGGTGAACGCTCTACCACTGAGCCAGCGCGGGCGCCGTTTTTTTTTTTTTTGGAGTCGATTCTCCCAACAATAAATTCCATCTCCTTAATTCAAATCGGAAGTGGTAAAAGTTAGCCACTTCCGGTTTCAACGTTGATTCCCGTAGATCAAAAACGGCGAAGACACAGCTTTTCGTCGCGAATTCAGTGTCCCACAAATGAGTTCTATTTCGAATTTTATTTCTTTATTCACACCGGAAGTGTTGAAATCCTGTCTCAACACTGATCGCCATAGCAATAAATAAATAAATAAATAAATAAATAAATAACATATTTCGACAAGCAGGTTTCTGAGATGGGTTCAGTATCGCAAGAATATATTCTATCTCTGACTCAAAATATATTCCCTCTGATGCAACTGGGAGTGACAGGCACCAACTACCATTTCTACTGGTAGTTCAAATATTAATAGCTATAAAACAAAACAAAAAAAATAAAAGAAAAAACAGTAAAAGAATGACTTTTGATATAGACTCAGCGTTCGAGAAACAACTTCTATCTTTGATGTTATTTATCTATAAATATTACAATAAATTTTATAGATGGACTATCTTCAGTTTCTGTACTGAACTAGCATAGTTTGAAAGTCTACAGTAGTTTCACATTATGAAACGAAACTTATTTGTTTCCAATTTACGGACGCCAAAGTTATATTTTGATTGGACTAACATCTTTGACGTCATGGATAATACCGTTAAATTATTTGTCATAATGCTAAATGGAGAAAGAGAGAAGAGGGAAAGCAAAGTCCACAATCTGGCAACACTGCGCTAAATATCACGTATCGTTTATGTAGCTTCACATCTGACAAGCGCTGTAGATCCACTGATATAAACTGTGGTTCAAAGTTTGATTTATTTCACTAGCCAACTTTCACTGTTTAGACTTCTATTGCTTGTTCGCCAGTTTTCAATAGCTTTCTCTTCGACCATACTAAGAAAATATCACTAAAGTACTGTTTTAAAATACTGTATTAGTTACTTTTGTAGCAAGTAAACTCTTGCATTTACCTGTATGCTCGTACAATAATACTAGACACAAACTTTAAACTTTCGATTCCTTATTGTCATAATACAAATACTTCGATGGATTTACATAAAGAAATAGCATTGAAACATTTTGTAGATACAGCAGAGCAAAACGAAACACAAGCGTTGTTCGTTACACATAACAATTTATAAATTCTTGTTATCAAAAGTAGTTTGAAAGTTTTCTGCTAGGAAATCTATGATAAAACCAGTTGATGTAATTTTCGTATCCCTCTTGAATATTCAATTTCATCCATATTTAACAAGGTAAGCCAACGTTTAAATATTTATTGGTCATTCTATTTTAAAAGCAATCACCTACTTTCGTTTGAAATTACAAAATTTAAATTTCAAAAACTTTCTTCCTCTTAAAACTTCTTTTTAAAACAGTGTTTAGTGCATTTTTTTTTAAAAGATATAATTCTATGGTGTCCTTGATTCATAAATGTATAAAGGAAATATATTTTCAATGAGAATCTACAAGCAGTTTTAAAGGTGTTATGATTATAGTAAACGTTAGTTCATCTCTACACTGAGAAAAATCCGTTTTCCGGACAGCGGTATATTGAACAAATATACGGAATCCTCTTGCTTACTACAGAAATCAGTATGGATTATACGTTATCCATATGCTACATACGCACTGCCCTTAGATGTTACATCATGCCGTTGCAGGATGTCTGACATTAACAGTTTTCCGTATATCGCGTGCATATACTTACAGTATGTTACATTCCTAAGCTATGTATTATATACATCTATTTGTATGTGAAATCCTGAACGCTTATACTGTTTCATACAGAAAGTATGTATAGATGGAACACTTATACGGAAAGCATTATAAAACGTGCGTTTTCAGTTATACGTCTGCTGTACGTTAAGTCCAAAAACTACAAGAATTACGCATGTAATCTAGCTTTTTAAGTACGCCACCTACATTTTTTTTCAGTGTACACTTCCATTTCACATATGAAACATCAGCATATATGGAACACTATCAACTTAAGTGTCCTGGTATTACTAATGTAGCTAAAACTGGAAATTTGTTATACAATAAAACTCCTATTATCCGCCCTCGGCTAGCCCGCAACTCCGGTTGATCCGACCGTGCTCGAGCCGAATTTGTCCCGACTCGTCGGTGACTCACGAGACCCATAGTCATTTACTGCCGTCGCAACATTGTTGTTTACTTGCTGTTACTGTATATCCGCTTTAGTGCTCAGTCATCTTTTGTAGTATCATTTCTTTCGTTGTGCGCGTTTTCTGTACTGTATACTGTTCAATTTTTAGTGTTTACTGTTCGTTCGTTTTTACTGCATACAGCAATACAGTCATTTTTGAGTTCAGAGATTGTTTATTTTACTATAAATCCGTATTTTTCGGTATTTTTTGCTAATCCGAGCTTTTTTGCATTCCGATCATACCCCCTGTCCCAAAGGTGACGGATTAGAGGGGTTCTACTGTATTTAGTTGTAAATGGGTATATGAATTTAGTGACTTACTCAATACCAGATTTCCGATGAACGATGGTTCTAAAAAACTTAGACATCTCTACAAATAATCTTTTTAATCTCTAGGCGGAATTGAACTATAGGATGTAATTATATAGAGAGAATTTCAATTTTAGTTTGAAGGTTCCAGCACACAGGCCAGCGTACAGAATAGGATTATCACATTATGTGTGCAAAGAATGCTGTTGATAATTTACAGGTTAACGGATAACGCGACGAGCGTACATGTGTGTGCAAATGGTTTATAAATTGAACCATCCACTCTGTGAAATACCAGCGCAAATTCAGCGAGCGTTTTTCTTTTTAAAGACAATTAAGAAACTTTCAGTCCCGTTGTATATTGATTGCGTGTAAAACATATACCGCTTGAGAAAATGAATGTGCTATACTCCGTGTATGTTTTCTACCCTAAGTCCCGTGTGGGATGTGAGGAAGGAGGTCATCTGACCAGCACCGAGGCTCTATCAAGGACCATCATTCAGCTACAATAAAATCTATAGCGATATCTTACACCAGACAGATATCAGTATTTGTGTTGACGGTCACCTAGTGAAGTACCTGCTTGCGTAGCCACTGTGAATGATTACACTTGCTAATCTTGCAAATGAATTATCATTTATGAGTTATCAATGGTTCTCCGGATATGAATTAATAAAGAATTTAACCTTGTAGAATCAACTCCAGAAGTTTGTTCTCATGGTTCAGAGACATAGTGCATATGGTCTATTCGAATCCAAGATTTGATAAAGGAGAGGAAGTATATACGTCCATATGTCATTCGGTCCATGGTTAGATACAAATAATAAAGTGTCATAAATGCAGTTTTGATCATCATAAATTTGAAATCTAACGGGGTCTCTGACTTTTTTTGAATTTGTCTATGTATATTCTGCCATACAATAATGCAGTTAGTAGGAACGAACATTAATTAAATTTGTGACCGTAATGACTCAGTGGCACAGCACTCGCCTTGGGCACGTGGGGTCCCTTTTACGATTTCAGCTCTCATCATATGGGTTTTATGGTGGACAAAGACCATATGCGGGAATTTTCTCCGGTTTCTTTAGTTTCTTCTCACTTTCATCATTCCACTATCACTATCCATTTAATCATCATCATTTCCCCTATCGTCGTAGGACGTATATAATTGTGGGACGTTAAAACAAAAACCAAAATAGGCTACAATTCCCAATAGTACAGAGAATTCTTATGTCGCTGTTTAATGTTCGTACAACTACACCCGAGGCTTTATGCCTAAAATTAATTATATTGACCTGACATCTTGCAACACTAACGTAAGTACGGAAGAACTACGTAGACGAGCCTCAATGTTAATAAGATAGCATTGTGTCATAGACAATTATTTTCAAAAAAAGAAAGGTAACTGGTATTGCAAACAATGTGGAAAGGAAAGGGAGAACATACAAGAAGAAAGAAACAGAAAGTAAAAGAAAAAAACATTAATTGTTTCTTTCCGTGAAGACGTGACATAGAAGCAAGTGAAATCCAATATTGGAAACGCCATGTTGGCAGTGTGGCAGCAAGGAGAAAATTGGAGAGAGAAGAGGAAAGAAAGAAAGAAAAGAAGAGTATTGAAGAAACAATCAGATGTTCTCTTTCGTTCTCTGTTCTTCAATATTTTCTCCGTTTGAAACTGATGTTGCTACATCCACGAACATATTACTGCGTAAATCTTGTCTACAGTCTTGTGAATAAAGTATTCTGTCTTTCTTTATCTCATGAATCTGTTATTACCACAAAATACAATAAATCCTTAAAAGACTAATCACTGAAATTAAAATACCGCTAATTTTAAAGTAATTATGTGATATCTAATTATGTGATATCTTTAAATAGATAAAAGATAATCGAAATGTGGAACAAGAACAACCTAGACAATATTATTTTGCATGGAGCACCGTTATCACGAGTCACGTAGTAGCTTTTTGTTTGCAGCCATTTAGAAACACGAAAATAAATGCCGATTTTCTAAATGGCTGGAAATCGAAAGTAGATATGTGAGTCGTGATAACGGTATCTCATGCGAAATAATATTGTCTAGTAAGCTCCTGTTCCACTTTTCCATTATCCCTTATCTATTTGAAGATATCACATAATTACTGTAAAATTAGCAGTATTTTAATTTCGCCGTGGCGGGGCCTCTTAACTAGGTATAATGGCAAACAAACTTGACATATTAACCCTTAGAATCCAGCCCTTTAGATAAAATACAGAACCTCATGACCATACGAAGCGGAGAGCATTAGCAAACTAATATTGCAACCACATTGGTTGCTAATTCACTCTCCTCTTACACCGGAACATAATCTGATGAACTATATCCCTCCTTCGTTCCATATCCTACTGCTTTTTTGATACAAAGTACACAAGATCAAAAACACACGTCTCATAAATAGGAACAGATGACATAACGATCGTGCTTTGCTCATTGCTTGCGAAGGTTACAAGCTCTAATGATGTCACAGCAACACGTAGACTTCGGTCCTCTCCGACTAGAATCATTCGCACGTTTTTGTGACCATTACCATGCAGGAATATTTCCTCTTCAACCGTTAGAACCAGTTACGTACGGGCGCTCGTAGTGGTCATCAAGTGGTTAAACATGAGCTATTAGAACAACTTCAAAAGTACCTAGAATTAGGTTTGTAGCTACAGAGTGACAAACGGATTGAGCGCTCTGCGATCGTTTGTTAATTAAACAAAAAGTGTCGCAACCTATTATTTAAATATTTATTCATTTTTTCCTTTGTTGCATGTCACCAGGTCACAGATGGTGATAATTGAGCTAAAATGAAAATTCTTACAGTGAGTATCGCAGGAGCATAGTGTATACAGGAAAACAGAATATTTGTTCTGGAAGAGCTCATAAGACGTTTAAGCTAAGAAACCACCTCGGCAGCTCTTACAATCCATTCAAATGTTTGGAAGATGTTTAGACGACCATGATTCCATGAACTGTGGAGAACATTTCACAGTTAACATTTTAGGACATGTTCAGAAACATGCTCAAAAGGGAGAAATGTATGAAAATGTAAATAATGTTCTTTTCAACATCTTTCATAGTACCTAAGTGGGTTGCGTGACTTTCTTATCAGTCTGTATATGTTAAAAAGTAAGCAGCATGAAATTCTTATATCTTAAATCATTGTAAACGAAAAAAGAGTTCCATGTTGGTTGTGAGGTTATAGAGAATCCAATTTAATATATTAGTATTTACAGACTTTTGCTTCCTCAAAATCGCTCTGTTATTGTAGAGGTTTCTGTTCATATTGACTTGACAATGAGTCCTTGTATCGAAGGGGATATGGTTTTAGTTATTTCTTATTTTCAGAAATTCAAGAGTTTTGCCATAGGAATATTTAGAACCTGTTAAAGTCTCGCGAAACAGTGCTAATTCTTCAATATGTTTCAGATGCTTTACACTCCAAGCAGAGTACAGTTAGAAGTATCCAATTGTTTATATGTTGATACCATATATATGAAGATGAATGCAAGGAATCTATAATGAGGTTAAAATCAAGTAAATCCAGTAGACCTGATCAAATACCTCAATATATATTTAAAGCATGTCTTGAATTAATATTGAAATTCCTGCGCATATATATACGAAGGTATAATTCTATCTTAACAACTCAAATATTTCGTGACAAATGGAAATTTAGTAAAGTTTATTCTATTTATAATTGTGATGTTATAGAGAATTACAGACTAACATCATTAATTTCTGTGCCCTCTAAAATCTTTGAACAGATTTTGTACGAACGAATATACAATCATGTAAAATCATATATTTCTAAATTATAGCATGGCTTTTATCCTAAAATAATGACAGTATCAAACTTAGTAACGTCTACACAATTTGTATTTAATGTAATTAATAGCGAAAATTCAGTTGATGTAATTTATACAGATTTTGCTAAAGCTTTCAATAAACTTGATAAAAATCTATCCTGATAAAAAATCTACGTTTTTCTTTTCTGATAGTTTATTGAAATTGATCATATCCTATGTATTAAGTCGAAAGCAGTTATGTTCCCTATTGTCAGACAGAGTTAAAATGGTATGAAGTTTTATCAGGTGTTCCACAAGGTTCCAATTTAAGACCATTGTTTTTTTTATGTTGTTTATAGATGATTTGCTGCAAAATATTAAGTCATTTAATTGTTTGCTGTTTGCAAATGACCTTAAAGAATATAGAGTAGTCAATGATGCTTTAGATTTGCAGGCTGACTTAAATAACAGTCACATGTAGAGCATAGAAAGCAGACTGTTTTCCAATGTATGTAAATACCATACCATTTCATTTTCTAGAAAGTTAGTTACATATAAATACGAATGCAAAATAAATGAGGAAATACTACAAAGAGAGGATAAAGAAAAAGATTTAGGTGTGACAATAAGTTGCTGTCTTAGATATGAATATCATATTGAATCTATTATTAATGATGCATTCAGAACACTGGGATTAGTAAACAGAAATACGGTTGATTCCAGTAATATAAGTGCAGTATATAGTCTGTATAATAGCTTTGTAAGAAGTAAATTAGAATATAGATGTATAGTGTGGATATAGATGTTCTCTCATCGTATCAAGAGAGAACATCTTATAAAACCGTATTAACGAAATTTAATTATGATAGCTTGAGTGATAGGAGGGAATTAACTGATCACATGTTCTTATACAAAATATTTAATGGTTTGATTAATAGTTTGGTTGATTGTCAAGAACTTCTACACTTATTAAATTATAATATTAGGAAACAGTCTACGCGTGAACACTTGATAAAACTTGATACCATTTTAAATCTGTCTGACATTAGGGAACATAACTGCCTTCGACCTGATACATAGGATATGATCAATTTCAATGAACTATCATGTTAGGCCTAAACAAATTCTACCAATGCCTGTCTTGATTCTTGTATAACCCCACTTTCATCAAAATATTGTTTTATCACTTTATCAGGCTTAACCTGTACATTTCAACCTAATTGATCCTGTAAACCATAAACCATAATCTTCACGAAAACTGCTTACACATTTCTTAAATTACCAACTGCCAACTTACATAAACACATATTATGAAAATCTGCCTCAATTATTCAAACAATCTGGCTCGTAACACTCTTTAATTTCTTTTTTAGTATGTGCCCTAACTTTTAACACTTTCCGCCCATATGTTCCCAACATATCAGAAAAAAATAGCTATTTTTCTATCGGGATAGATTGATCAAGTTTGTCGAAAGCTTTATCAAAATCTGTATAAATTACATCAACTGAATCTTCGCTATTAATTACATTAAATGCAAATTGTGTAGACGTTACTAAGTTTGATACGTTTACCTTTTAATTGTTGTAAGTCGAATTACTCTCGTACATCAAAACTTGCCAATGATAAGGATAATTAAAAAACGTATCCTATTGTGAGGTCGACTTTACTATGAATGTGGGACATTATTTAACTATACTAAAAGAATATATTTACAAGTAAGACAGTAGTTTTGTTACAAATGATGAGTGATTAATTTGCAATGCGATTTACACCATGCAAATTTATAATTTACAAATACTAAAAAATGTGAAGTGCTAAATAAGAATAACTAGGGTTGGCACTTTATTCCTGTATTCATATTTTAGTTTCATTGTTTTGTATATGTTTCTTCTTTTCTTTCTTCTTTCTTATATCTTTTCTGTCTGTTTTTCTTTTTCTTTCTTTGCTTTACTGTGTACCATTACAAGAATAATGTAAAATTTACCTGTAATACCTATTGTAAAGTGAGAAATAGTTCTGTAATGTGTAATAACGATAAATTAATGATGAATGCTGTTATTTCTATGTAGTACATTAAGGAGAATCGTAATTTATAATAATAATATTTATGTATTTACAAACTATGAATGTAAGGTGCACGCAAGTTAGTACACCCCAGAGAAGTTAGTTCACTTCCTTGTCTTATTATTCTGCTTCCTAGCATGTCTAAAATGCCATTTGTGTTCAGTGTAAATTTGAGGATTTAACGTATGCTATTCCGACAACCAATATACCTTTATATAGTTACTGAACAAGAACTTTGAGATTGGAGTTATAAAACAAGAACATTTTGTAATAGATCTTTGTTCAAAAGTTCCTTTTTTGAATACAGCAGTTCTTGAATACGGTATTTTCTTTTTAAGAATTTGTTATGCAGGTGTTTTAATCCATCTCTGCTTCTACTTGCTGATTTTTTTTGTTTCACAGTACGTAATACAATGGGTCATTGAACACTAACAGTTCCTTAGTTTTGTCCAATAAAATAGGTAGACCACTAATCATACTCGTTTGAATGTCTTCCGTCAACAAAATTAACAACCTATGACATCCAAAGGATGTTGAAGATCATCTCAAGAGGATATAATGTTTGACTGACTGTAGTATTTGTAATTCTGGACAAAAAAATTCGATATGGCAACACTATGTATTCTGAGAGTGGGGATAACGTTGACTGGACTATGACCCATTAGTGTATGCCAGACAGGTTGATAGGAATGAACGAAACATTTCCGAACTGCTGGACCGGTCGACGTGGGTCTATAGAATGGCCAGCTCAATCACTTGATTTGAACCCACCTGACTTTTTTCTAATGGGATGTTTTAAAGGACAAAGTATATCAACATTACATACGTAATTTGGCCAAACTATGTTAAGCTATTACAGAAGAGTTCCACAGGATACCAATACGAGTTTCTCAAAGTCCTTGTGGCAATGTTGCTTTTCGCCTCCAGACATGTATAGATTTTTATGGTGCATTGGTGTACCATACCATGGAGAACAGAAATTAAAATTCTTGTAAGGGGTATGAGACTAAAGTGTTTAATTTTATGTTCCAGTTATGTTGCTGGTTTCTTTACCACAGTCTTTGAAACAACATATACATATTTATAGGCAATCGTGTATTTTCCTGTATTGTGAAGTTCAAAACACTTTTAAACTATCATGTTTTTCTCACCAATGCTCTAGTACACCAGATGTAATGTGGACAAACTGACTTAGACAGTAGACTGTTCGTGATTCGAATGCCATTTGGGGGCTCTAATCCCTCTAAAGAGCAAAGGCATTTTTCTTAACTGTGTTCATGCCCTGTCATATTAGAGTACATGGAAAGGTGATTAAGATTCAGTAGGGGTCCAGTGAGAAAAATGTCCCAGTTGGAGTGATTTAAAAATAAAAATGGCTACCGCATACGTCTTTGGTTCTTTGGTCCCGGTTTCGATTCCCGATGGAAGAGCCTTGAAATCTGAACACATTATAATGGTTCAAATTCCATCTTAAACTGTACGTCCACGTCTAATATAGTGTCGGTGCTGAAAAGAGTAACTAAATTCCAATCAAACTACTAACTAATGTATTATGTCAAATGGGTCACAGTTTAAGAAAATAAAAACATTAAATACTGTTATATACTTTTTGGGTTGAGATATACTGTCTTAGTTTCGCGACTTATCCACTTAACATTTAATGTATGTAGTTTAATCCTTATAGTAGTGTTTCTCAAAAGTATGGGTAGCGACCCATTGGTGGGTCGCGGGTCGTTTCTTTGGTGGGTCGCGAGAAGTTTTTCCTTTTAATTGTGAAAATTTTATTTTGATGCAGAAACATATGTTGTAAAGTAAGTACCATTCAGGAAATGAAAATTGAAAGCGTTCGTTAATGGCGTGAAGAGTAAGTGGTTACTCAGAACTCTGCCGTGCTGTACAGTCAGTAGAGATGCTGGGTTAAGATGGAAAGAGAATGGCTGAGTCAAAATCTGTCACGGGGTAGGGCATTGCGTTGAAAATAGTGTTAGCTCTGTGTTACCTTTATATGAAAAAATTAGAAATATGATTTACAAAATTTAATTGGTTTGAAATACCACCATAAAAGTAGATGGGCCACAAAGTACTTTTAGTATTTAATGTGGGTCGCGGTAACAACACGTTTGAGAACCATTGCCTTATAGGATTTTGGTAACTTTTGTTACCATTGCGTAGTATCGACTTTCATCGCTTATTTAGGTTCTACAACAGGTATTTAATCCGGGTTCGTTTTATTAGTCAAGTCAAGGTTGGACCAGAGAACACTCCAAATGCGTTTCGGAAACGGACGATCAACTTGGCGGTGCCAAGTGGGGGCGGAGGGGCGTAACATTTTATTTTCTCTTAAGGTAAATTAAAAAAAAAATCACGTCTTTAGTTTTCACGATATCACCCTGAAACTTTGCATACCGATTGTGTGTACCTTTGGATGTTTCTCAAAGTTTTCTGAGATTCTTACATGAAACCGGGGCTGGGGACGAGGGACACAAGTGTTCCGAGGGAGTGATTTTTTTTTTAAATTCGGTTTCTCCCGATTTTTCCGGTTCAGACATATGATAAGGACATGTGAGTGGAATCGTTGGAAAGGACTTATTATACTGAAGAAAATAACGTTTATACCATGACTCTAGGCCAAATAGTAATGACGCAGTGAATTTTTATTATATATGTGTGTGGTGTGTATAGAGAGAGAGAGAACCTAAATTCAGAATTTCAACAATTTTTTCGCCCTTTGTTTACAAAACACAAGATTGAAATGTTGCACAGGTATTATGTATATAACAACAAATATTATGTATATAACAACAAGGAAAAAGACAATTTTCGCTGAGATTGATGAGGGACGGAGGAAATAAAAGTGACTTACACCAGTACATCGTTCTGTATTTGATGCGCACTTTCTTGAGTGTACAATTTACTAATATACTAGTGCTATTTGTTAATCTGTATCTTATGATACCCACTTTATTTCCCTTCTGTTTACACAGGCTTGGAAGAAGATACAATGTAATTTCAGCATATGTGTATGAATTATGCTAGTGCTATTTTTGCCCTCTAGAACTTGTGACAGAAGTTAATAGCCTAACACTTGAAGAGCAGGCTGCTACCTTCAATCTAGCAACCGTGCCTTCTCAAGGTATAAGACATTCAAATTAGCTCACAGGAGCCCTGCATCTCACTAACAAGGTATCTCGGGAGAAAATTTATGCAAATTTTGAAAATTCGAAATACGCCTTTTACTCCGCATAATCATCACAGAGGGAAAATTGCATTATACTAGCTTCTTTGCGAGGTGTCTTAGAGACCCATTTCTTTGGCAGAGAGGGGAGTGGGAGGGAATTAAGGTGTGGTGATGTTTCTCTTCTTGAAGGACGCTTGAAGACGATTTGCTTGTTAGAGACGCCTCCTGTTCAGCTGCTGATCTTGTCTTGTCTGTTGAGTGAATAAGCTAGCTCAGTCGAAACAAAAGCCCAGACGTTAATCATAAAAGTGTACGACGTCTTTTGAGCATACACATACACAACGCTTTCTTGTATATTTATATGTAGCGTCAAAGATAAAGCTAATTTATGGAAGCAAACCCTGTTTCATGGAGATTATAATAACTACGTCAATTTTATTCCCGTCAAGATAGCGTGTTAATTTTTTTTCAGTAAAGTTTTAAAACAATCCATGCTATTATTATGATTATGAATATTATTATTATTACCTTGTAAATAATATCTCATACAGAGTAAGGAAAGCAAATTTATTGTGTAAGTACGGTACAAAGTATTCTATATTAACTAATTTACTTACTATGTCTAATAAGAGATCGGATTCTTAAAAATTAGGATTGTGTAAGGATTTTAGTGGTTTTATAGTGTTCTATTCCGTGTAACGTGGGTTCCTGTCACCACGGCATGGCGCGTCCTCAGGTTGCGGATCGAGGAGAAGGCCTCTAGATATAGAGGTTAGCTGCGAATATACTGAATAAGCAGTCGCGGACAGCCGATTAGGAGTGGTCCTCCAGGTTGGGGGTTTGGGTAGGGCTAACAACCTCATCCTGTAAAAAAAAAAAAGCACTTGTTAAGAAATATTCACAAAAGCCTCGGACAAGGACTGATAACTTGGCACGACCTCAGCAAAAGAAAATGGACATGAGATTTGGAACATGGAATATTAGGAGTCTTTATAGGGCAGGCGCGTTAAAATCCGTAACGAGTGAGTTAGAGAAATACAGGATGGACGTAGTAGGAGTTCAGGAAGTTAGGTGGGAAGGAAATGGATCTGAGAATTCCGGAAATTTTACGTTCTTTTACGGGGAAGGAAATAAAAATCACCAGTTAAGAACAGGGTTTTTCATTCATGAACGTATATTACCAGCAATTAAACGGGTTGAATTTGTTACTGGTAGACTTTCTTTTATTACTCTTAAGGGACGGTGGTGTGATATTATTGTTTTAAATGTACATGCCCCAACTGAAGATAAGGATGACGATATAAAAGACAGTTTTTACGAAGAAGTGGGACGGATATTTGACCAACTCCCGTGATACCATATGAAAATTCTATTAGGGGATTTCAATGCGAAGGTAGGGCGAGAGGATATTTTCAAACCTATATTTCAAACCTAACCTAAAATGCTATATTTGTGGTACATAATTAGAAATATCAATTAGGTGTAACATAACTAGACCTAAAACTGTACCTTAGCTACATAAAACTGTAGGTAGCTGAAGTACATACTTAGCACATGTCGGGTACCTAAAAAGTAGCTGGAACACCTAAATGGCACATGCCTAACACATCCTGTGCTGTTAGGGTATTGTCAAAATCAGAATATGTATCGGTAATTTTAACGGCTTAACATTGACAGAACAAAATTGAAATGGGTCAATAATCTATATATTAAAATGCTAAGTTTGTATGTTTGTGGTCAAGAAAAGTTTTTATGTTTGTGACCAATACTTTTGATAATGATATTTCGGAAACCACAAGATCTAGAAATATGCCGTTTTCACTGATTGATTGCAAATTTTGTATAGATTGTTCAGTTCTAATTGAATATTTTTTTTTAAAAAAATGTCTGTTATTTCTTTATTACATTTTTAGGGGTACACTGGAAGTATTGAAATTTTAAAAAGTAAAACGTCATATCCTACGAGTTATACATTCAAACACCACATATTTGTATACGGGGTTAGTATATCTCTCAGGCGTTTGTTTCATGGCTAAATGATAATGAAAAACGAAGGATAAGCATTTCTACAATCTGAGATGAATGTTTAATGTTTGGAGTGTTTTGCCAAATGAACACCATATATCACTGACATTATAATTAATTTTGCGTGTAATGTATTTGCTTATTACATACTGTATGCAAGAAGAAAGAAAATACTGATCATACATGAATTAGAAACTCCAACCAAAGGTAGGCTAACATCTTGCAAACGGTGCGAGATATTGAAAAAAATAATCGAAAAAAATTCCCATTTATGATACACCTTGCCGATTTTTATCAAGACGTCCTTCACTTGTGTATATAAAGGCACATAAACATATGTTGTAAGGAATAACAAGAAGATTCATGGTCATTTGTGAATGATGCGCTGTGTAGAGAGCACAGGTTCAGCTAGTGTTTTATTAAAATGTTATTATGTTTTAAATTAGGACCCAAATCAGATTACTGCGGAACATTAAAAAACAACCTGGAACCATTATAACATATAGAGAAAGAAATTACTTGATTACATTCATAGGAAACATATTTGACAACACTATAATTTAGACTTTTTTCTGAGTGTATAATTAACAAATCTAATATGTGATACGAGGGCCATATTAGTATTGTTTAAGCCTAGGAATAGGAAACACATTTTAATCTCAAATCTTGTAAGAAGCTACAATAATTACATATCTAAAAATGTTGTTTTATTTCAGCTATATTTATTTTATATATCTATTTTATAAAAATATAGCTTTGTAATGTACAGTCACGAAAGAAATAAGTCAGCCGGCCAAGAGGAGAAAATATTCCCAACCCTGTTCACGTGAGTTAACTTCTCCGAGAGACTTGCTGCTTTCACGTGAGGTCTGTAAGCAGCTGTTGGAAACAAATCCAGTGTCTGCTGGAAAGCGAGGTTAATTTTGATACTAAGCTTAGTGCTTTTAGACAGAGAAGGAAAACAATACATGAATTTGTTTTCGAGGAAAACAAATCATTCATCCATAGTATTTTACAAGTGCCAGATTACCTATTATAAATTAATTTAGATATGTAAATACTTATAATCTACTCACATGTAATTGAGGAGTAAACAATGAAAAGTGATTTCGGAAATTCAAGACTTCATTATTGGTCTAATACTATGAAATGAAATGAGAAGAGGCTAAAGGAAACAGATGATGAGTGAACGAAATGATTAATGAAAAGAACTGAGGAATGAAGTGGAAGGCAATAAAGAACTCTTAGAAAGAAATGGACAGAATGCTATTCAACACAAACTTACATATCATAGACTGGAATCGAGCCTATGACCTTGAAACCAAAAGTGAGCACTCTATCATTGAGCCACTATAGTTTAATTATGACGGAAAGGACCTCTCAATTCCGACGTCGATTGGTTGGCTGTTGGATTGATTTGGAGTTTAGTATTCTGTTCAGCGCCGAGGCAATTTAAGACGTGGACCTATATCTTAACGTGGAATCTTAACCACATAAGCACCAACCAGAAATCGATTCGGGGTCTCCCGTGCCAAAGATGAGCACTCTAACTATTAGGAGGAATTCCCGCGGTCCGGTGATGCTATTCAGCCAGTTTGCTAGAACCGGTTGTTAAAATATTTTCAGTTCGCAGAACCGTTTGTTAAACCCAGACAACAGTAAATATGTCCCAGTTATACCCAGAAACAGTGCATTTTTGTTTAACTATCTTTTTTTAGAACCTCTCACAGCTACAGGGTTAAACATATGATCTCTGAGAACAAGGTATAAGCGCTTATTTCTTAATCTCAAATGCTCAGATATCAAGAATGAGACTTGCGATTACATCAGTATAGTTGTGAGGATTATTTATATTCGAAATGCATACACACCATTATCAACAACGACGTAAACTTCGTGGTATTTGCTAGTGTTGTTCACGACGGGGGTCTCTCTGGTCTCGTGAAGTATCATGGAGATTCAATTTCGTTTTCAAAAAGGTTTAATTATTTCTAATGGACGATGTCGTTTTGTGTCCTTTCCTCAGTAACACTACTTTCTGCACACAATAACACACATATGAGTAAATAGCATGTGTATCAGTTTTCAGTATTATAGCGTTTCGTTTACTCGTCATACACTTCAATTAAAAGATCATATAGTTATAGCATCTATACTATCGGATAGGTTGTTTTTTAAATATTATTATCATCTGTTGCGCAATTACTGCTCGTGAAATATTCACCAATGTAGTTTCAAGCGTTTAAGTCAACAGGTTTCATTATTTCTCTTTGTTAAGGGGGAACTTTGGATCACAAATTCTTTATAAGTGAGATTAGGAGGTTAAGGAAGAATTGTGCTTAATCTTGAAGGAAGTAGTAAAAAGAAACTCATAGGAAACAGGAAGAAGACACTTAGGTAACAGGAATAACTTGACTTTGTAATTGAATATTATGCTGCCCACACCAAAAGAAAAATATTATTTTCAGATGGTCAATGACCCGGACATTTTCATCTTCCATTAAATAATCAAGGATCAGATCTCATATAAAACGCTCCAACAAAACTGTTGATTGAAAGTGTTGAGAAATAAGATGTTTCATTCACTATGTGTACAGGGACACTTGGTCGAAAAGGTGTAACAGCTATTTCAGTTCAGCCATTCTGAGTGAGGCTTTTCTTCCGTTTTCCTCATTCATACCAGGCAAATGCCGGGATGGCACCTAACATACAGGTCCCAGTCCACTTCCTTCCTTTCTCATTTCTGTCTTCCTTCGTCACTTATAGATTCAATGCCTCCTCGAATCAATGCAGCGATAGATAATCATGGTTCGAGGACGCTCTATTAGGGATTTAAGATTTTTATGTTTATTGGAAAGTGTTTTGTTGAAGAGTAATATTAATTCGAAGATATGAAGTGTTCACGAGCAGAAGAAAAAAATAATTCTAAGTATTTGGAATTGCCAAGGCAGACTGAAATATTTTATCTTGTTCTCTTTGTTTAATAAGTGTAATTATATTTTTTTCTTTTACTATGGGAATTAATAATTATTTTTATTCCATCGTTTTTCTATTGGAATTAGGAAAAAACATTTTGATCAATTTTGAAACATACAAGGGCAAGGCGTAGTTAAGCAGAATATTTTATTTTGTTATCTGTGTGAAATATATTTTTCTTTCTTTCTTCTATATATGAGAATTAACATTTCCCTTTATTCTTATTATGGGAATTAGAAAATAGATATTCAGAACAGTTTTGGTTTTCAAATACTTAATGCCAAGAAGTAAGCATATCTCCATGAAACAAACATATCGTTTTTTCCTTCTTTCTTTCTTGACTCTTATCTAGTCGATCGTCAGTAGTTCACCTGAAGGCAAAACATCGCACAGCAAACAAGCTGATTCGACACGTACAATGTACCTTCTGAGCAGGGTTGGATGTTCATTTTTCTCTTTCCTGCTTTCATGAAAATATATAAATATCTTTCCATATGTACAATTTGTTTTTATTTGGTATATTATTTTTGTTTTTCAGCTCCAAATGCTATCCTATCTAGATAGTAGGTGGAGCGATTTAGCACGCGGGATTCAGTTTATCTTTTTATTATAAAATTCCTGTTACATACGATATAATAGAAAGTCACTATAAATGTAATGCTAACACCAAATTTTTCTAAGTGGTTTCGGTAAATAGGTGTCCCTAGGCCCAGGTAGCCAAGGAAAGGATTCAGTCAATCCTCCAGGCTGGCTAAGTGGAAGAATGTAAGAATCCTCAGTGCTCCAGGCAAGCAAAGAGGGACAGGTGTTCCGCAGAACTCAAGGCAAGTTAGGTAGGCATAAAAACCAGAGAGCTCCAGGCAAGCTAGGTGGTTGAGGTTAGGATTCTCTCAAAGGTCCAAACAAGCTAAGAGAGTGGTTGAGTTCCCACAAAGTCCCAGGCAAGATAGGTGGACAGATGACCTTAGAGCTCAATTCAAGCTAGGTAGGAAGGAAACCCACAGAATTCTAGGCATGCTAAGAGAATGGTAGAGTTACCACAAAAATCCCAGGCAAGGAAAGAACTGAATAGAACAATAACAAGGCATTAATCGAAGGAGAAATGTAGAAAAGATTTGGAATTCAAACAGGAGAAAGGCAAGGAGATGCGTTGTCTACATAAATTTTCAACCTACCACCTCAGGACGTTGTTGGACAAATAACAGGACAAGGTAATATTTTACATGTAACTACTAATACTGATAACATACTGATAATAGCCCGAACCGTACAAAGCTTAAAAGAAACATTTAAGCCATCAGATGAACTTTTCCGATTTAAGGGGCTACAAATTAACGAAAAAAAAAAAAGAAATATATGAGAACTTCCCATACGGAAAACTGCACCAATGAACAAGAACTAAAGATCATTATAGTTTCGAGTGTATCAAAGATTCAACTATTTAAGATACTTAATAACGAGTGAACATAACGTAATGAAGACTATAAGACACAGAATAAGGCTGGCAACAAATGTTAAAAATACGAAAAACTATTCAAAACCAAGATATTATCTAGGGAAACAAAGTTGAGAATATATAAAACACAAATAAGACCGGTGGATAGGAAGCGTGAAAATTCACACGAACATCTACAGAGCAGCTCTTAATATTTGAAAGGAAATTTTTAGGAAGAATTTTCGGACCAATTAAGAACGATGATGACACATACAAAGATACAATCATGAAATAGACCAGATAATCAACAATGAAAAACAGAACTTGGATATGCATAGCAAAGTCACACAGAATAAAGTTGGATAGGAGATGTCATAGGAATGAACGATACGAAAATCCCAAACCAAATAGATCAGCCAAAACATTATCGCAAGAAAAAGAGCGAGAGGAAGACCCAGAAGAAGATTGGTAGAGGACGTCGAAGAAGAGCTATGTGCACTGGGCATTCGGGGATGGAAAGACAGAGCTACGGGCAGGATCCAATGGCGAGGCGTTGTTAAGGATGCCCTAGCTCTCAATGTGCTGTAGCGCAAAAAAAAAAAAAAAAAAAGAATTTTCACCATCTGCCGTGCTTCGAAGCCTGAATTCGTCACTGATTGTGTGAATGTGTAAGGAGCTTCTTCCTGCAAATGAGAAAGGGGGGGATTCCCTCGGATCAACTTTACCTCTCGCACTACGAAGGTATTTTCGGGCAAGGCGGGAAGGGGGTATTTTGTGCCCACCTGTTAAGATTTAATATATCTCGCAGAAGAAACAGATTAGAAACTCTCACAAAAATCTAAAGTGACTGAAGTAAACAGTGCATGGCATAAGACTAACAGATATTTATTATGCTGCCATCTAGGAGCGACACTTGTAAATACAACCAACAGGGGATACTTTGTGTCCACCAACTTAAAATGGCAATTTTTTTTTAGGCACACTAACGTTCAGTTTGAACCACCGTAAGGTATACGCTTTAGTTAAACATGTTGAGCAATAACATATTTTCTTACAATTTTAAAGAATTGATTAGAAGAGTAATTACAAAAGAAAAAAATACTGAGGTGTGCAGAAAGTACTCCCCGATTGTTAGTCCTAGGGTTATAGTAACATCTAAATCATCTCTGTTTGTATGAATACATTGTGCATTGATGTTCATCAGGAGAGTAGGACTACACTTCACTCATTTTAACCCTACTAGTAAATATGTGGACTCATGCCTACTAAGTTGTCATCATTCTGCTGGTAATACCAAAAGCAACAGACGAACTAAAGACGACGAGAAAAGTCGTAGGTTGTGTTAAAGGTGTAGAAGTAGCTGTAATAACATATTCATTCTTTGTATCAGCAGGAAGAATGAAAGCACTGAAATGAAGGAAAAGGGAATTTTTTAGTTCAGGCTAACGTTCCACGGTTATGCCTTTTAGGCTAAAGGACACGGGTGATGGAAGGAATGGTGGGAGGAGGACAGAGAACCCGAGAAAACCCAATGGGCACGATGTTGTTCACCACAAACTCGTGTAGTCGGGAATCAAATCAGGACTCACTCGTGCAAGAAGTAACTTCCCTACTACTAAGCCACCGCGACCCCAGAAAAGAAATTACATAAACAATGCTTTTGCTAAAACCTCGATTGCACAGCGGAATTGGATGAGTATTCAGTATACAACACTACAAAAGCTTTTGTTGGAATGGAAATGATTTATGACAAAACACTTTCAAATAAAAAGAGCGTGTAAATAAATAAATAAATAAAAATCATTTTTGTTCCATTGTATTTATATAAACAGCTTTTCAAACATGTTCTTTTGTCTTGTTTTATTTTCATTAAAAAAATCATTTTTTTATATATTCTATACAACAAGGTAAAGAAAGAAAAACGAAAATTTTGTTTTGAGTTGTTTCTAAGAGGATTTAGAGACATAGAATGGAAACAAAAATTCATCTGCCTTTTTACTACTGTATACAATCTTGAATTCGCAATGCTTAGCCCAACAACACAAAAGCAGCATACATTCCTCTTTTCTTTAGTGAAGCTAGTAGGTAGTTCATGTTGAGAAGGAAAACAGCGAAGAAAGAGAGAAGAGAGACATCTCTTAGTGTTCTTTTTCTCTTCTTTCTTTTAAGTTTCCTTCTAGCACATTTTTCTTGATAAGGAAACCTCAAAAAAGCGTCTACGCATTCTCTATCTGTACTATTATCTGGTCCCGTTTCTTGGGCTCGTCCCACGAGAAACCCCAATAGCGTCGTTACATTCTACCATTAAAGAAAAGGGGAAAAAACGAAATAAGTCTCTACTAATACATATTTCGCCTTGTTGGGAAGAAAAATTTTACAACTCTCACACCCCTTTTGGTCTATTCGGAAGTTCAAAATCTCTCCGCAAGAGGCGGCACACTGGTGACGCGGAAGAAGTTTCTTCTGTTTCCCGGAAGGGGAATAAACGTTAAGTTGTGACGTCAGCTACAGCCTTCCCTCAGGATAAAGTCAGAATTGCACCTTAGGGTGACAACGATCATGGAATGCAAGACACAGAATCGTTCCTCGTTCTCTTGGAAAAGATTTCTTTCAGGAGAGAAAGAGAGACAGAGAGGAAAAGAATAAAAAAAATAATTAGGACAAAACGGATCGACTTCCAAATTAAAGTAAGTGAAAATTAAAATTGAAATATTAAAATGCTTTTTTAAATTTACATTTAGTGTTTCTTCTTTTGGGGGACGGGAACACTGAGAAAAATACGTTTTCCGGACAACGGGTAAATTGTACAAATAAACGGAATCCATAAATTTACTACGGAAATCTATATGGAGCATACCGGTACGTTACCCCATATAATAAATACGTACTGCCTTTTTACGGCTTAGATGTCACAGCATGATGCAGCAAAATGTCTGACATCTAACAGTCTTCCGTATATTACATACAATATGTATGATACTTATGTCAGCTATATGTTACATACGTTCATTTGTATGTGAGATCCTGACCTCCTATGTACATTTCTTTGTTTGATACGGAAAGTGCGTACAGATGGAAATCTTATACGGAAAGTGTTCAAGAGAGAGCCACTCTTGGAATCATCTCTGAACACAACTGTGACAAAACTTGGATTTAGAAGGAATAGTATGTCCAGGGCAATATTTTCCTGAAATAAGGAAACACCAAGGTGCTTTATTATTATTATTATTATTATTATTATTATTATTATTATTATTATTATTATTATTATTATTATTATTATTATTATTATTATTATTATTATTATTTTAGCAAGTGCGAAAGCAAAATATCACAACTTAAACAAGTGCAAGTTGATGCAAGTTATTGATCACACATTACTTTTTAAATTCATATAATATAATGTTGTCCCAATGCTCAATTCGACCAAAAAATTGAAAACAAGAAATAACATTTAAAAATACAAATACTTAAAAATGGTTAGAAACTAACTAACTAACTAACTCTATGGCCTATGGAACCCGGAGGTTCAATGCCGCGCTCACAAAAGCTCTCCACTGACTTCCATCCTTAGCTAACTGCATCCAGTTTCTATTTTGTATTCCAATCTCTGCGAGATCCATCTTAACCCTTAACAGGAAACATGTGTCTGTCAGACACGTATGGTTTTTCTTTGTATTACATTGGCAACACTGATTCACTCAATGTATCGGTTTTCTCAGTACCTTCCTATTATTTAGTTGTACGTGTGTTGCAGTAGTTCATTGTTGGCGTTAATGTCTGAGTGAACATTTATAGATGATTTTAGAAAACCTACGGTGTCTGAGAGGCACGCATTTCCGTTATCGTCTATATTTTTGCGTGTTTATTGGACACACATTTCCTGAAGAGACAGTTTTTCTTTCAAAAGGTTTTGTGGTTGACTTTTATTTACCACGAAAGGGAAGCTATAGAACTCTTTAAACTTACTATTTTGTTTGTATGAGATTTTATGTATTTGCAAAATATAGACCTAGTACTTCGAGAAACAAATGTAAGAAAGAAACTGTAAATACAGCAGATCGTTATTCTACGGCAAAAATTCCAAAAAATGCTGAAAGTGGGGGAGGAATTTGTTACTGTCTTCAGTAGATTCTGATTAAGACCCCTCATTTTTTCCTGAAAGTCAAGAATTACCTACTGACAGTGAGGGCGATACCAATTCTGATAAGTGCAAGGTGTGAGGTCAAGTAGTAACGGAAGTGTCAAGGTGAGCAGCCCTACTCAAGTTTCATGTGATAATGAAAGCCTTAGATACAGAGGTAAAAACAGGTTTGTTTGGAATTAAAATGAACCACTAAGAAACCGAAGGGTTCATCAAAACGTAGTAAGAGGGATGCCTGGTATAGCCACCCATGTAAGAAATTTCGGGGGAAAATCCTAGCAAAGTTGATATTTGGTCTACCTTATTTGATGATATAATTGAAAAGATTCCAATATGAAGTTGGAAGAAGGTCGAAACAAATTTGAAGTAGAATAAAGTCAAACTACAGATCTACTGACCTATCTGAAAATAAAGCCCTTATTGCTCTCCTAATGTTCTGTTCTATTTGTAAATCAGGATATGAAGACATACATTCACCATTTTCAAAACACTTTCGGACGACCTCTATTTAGAGCTACCATGTCCGTCAAACGTTTCCAAGCTCTTTTGGACAAATAGCACATTTGAACAGGGTAGCTGCATGTGGACAAATAGCATATTTGCATGGTAGTAATGTGTAGAATTATACTAACTTAAAATTTATCACTTTTTAAATTTATGTACTATTTTTATTTAGATATTGAAATATTTTCTGAAATTATATGCCAATAGAACCGAATTAATGTATGTAATTCTTGTTTATCATATTTTCCTCGCAGTACAAAATATAAAGTTTAACTAATCTACATTACACATATGATTTTTTTAAAAAAGATATTGCTTTATACATGTCCGTGTCCCACAGACACACATTTCCTGTAAGCGAGAAAAAAATACGTTTCCTGTTAAGGGTTAATATTGTCCTCCAATCTGCGCCTAGGTCTTCCTAATGGTCGTTTTCCGATTGGTCTTCCAATCAAGACTTTGAAAGCGTTTCTACTTTCTTCCATTCTAGCTACATGACCTGCCCACCTAAGCCTCCTAGACTTCACGACCTTCACAATGTTGGGTAAACCGTATAACTTATGTAGTTCCTCGTTATGAAGTTTCCGCCATTCCCCATTCCTCTTGGGCCCGAATATTCTTCTCAGGATCTTGTTCTCAAATACTTTCAGTCTATGTTCCTCCCTCAGAGTAAGTCACCATGTTTTGCAGCCATGCAAAACAATAGGCATGATTATCGTTTTGTATATTTTAAGCTTCAAATTCCTCGATAGAATTCGCGACGACAAGAGATTTTGAACCGAATAGTAACACGAATTCCCTGCTTTTAGTTGACATTTAATTTATCCATGAATATGATTTTCCTCTGTTAATATTGATCCTAGATATTTGAAACTATCCACTTTATGAAAAGTATTATTTAATATTTTAATGCATCCATAATTTGCTGTATTACGGTCCCGACGCACTTTCATGTATTTAGTTTTCTCTGCATTTACTTCTAAACCCATGTCCCTGCAAGCGTTTAATAAGATCTCTGCATTTCTTTCTATTGTTCTCCTATCATCCCCTATTAAATTTGCATCATCAGCATATGCCATAATCTGGTGAATACCATTCAACTGTAGGCCTTGGTTGCTATCTCCAGGTTAGAAAAATAGATTTTTTAAAAAAAAAATTTCAGAAAAACAGGTACCGTTACTAAATCCGTTTGCATACCATCAGGAGATAGTACCAGAAGCGCATTCACAGGATGGGGCCCTGACCCTCTCCTAAAATATTTTCCTATTCAATATATATTTGTACACTGTTTCAATAATGCTATACTTGTTTAACACGGAAATGATTGTTGTAGCATGAACATTTGATTTTACACTTCAACTGTATTCTTTCTCTTATAGAAACGATATAGTTCTGTCATTTTTTCTGAAAATATAGGAGGAAGCATTTTACAGATACTTATCGGCAGTGGCGTATTTAGGGGGGGCTTTTGGGCTTAAGCCTCGCGAAATCTTACTTACTATAGTAAAGTATATGAAATATCTTGCAGAATTTTCACATTTTCAGGCAAAGCCCCCTCACCCCCGCCGAAAGTTAGCAAAGTCCCCCGAAACAAAATCGTAAATACGCCACTGCTTATCGGGTACAGAATAATACTCGTTCAATACTAAATAGACATAGTATTGGACTCCCCAACAGATGCTTCCCCCTTGAAACAAAAATTTCTGGTTCCACTGCTGGAAAGTACTATATATATATAAAAGTATATTGGTTAATATATTTTACTTACAAACTTTCAAAACTATTGTATTTGTAAAAAGAACTAAGGGCATAGAAATTAAGTAACATTAAGGGCATAGTTCTGAGAGCACACATTTGAGATAGACACATTAAGGAAAGTTCATTTACGAGTGGCAGTTTATTGTCGTGCTCACCAGATATTAAGCAGTAGATCAACGTCGTCTTCTTTAACACAATATAAAGAGGACGTTAAATTTTATTTATTTATTTATTTATTTAACAACCACCAGATACAGCTCAGAGGCCATTTTACATTGGATATCCAACAACATTAACAATGGAAAGGATTTGGGAAGGTATCGGCCAGGGCCTGTTCAGTAGGTACCATCCCGGCATTTGTCTGGTAGAACTGAGGGCAACCCTGGAAAACCTCAGTCAGGATGGTCGGCAGCGGGATTCGAACCCACGACCTCCCGAATGCGAAGCCAACGCTCTACCACTTGAGCTACTTCGCTCGGTGAGTAAGGAAAGAAGTAAATATTTAAAAAAATGAAAGATTAGACAACATTTAAATTAAATCTGGAAGAAAGATTAATGTCTTCGAAAAAAATGACATGAAATCTTTCATCTTTACCTCAATAATTGTGCTTTTTAGGCTACAGAAAACGGACGGATAATAAGAGAAAATGAAAATGAAAATCAAATGAAATGAAGTGTTCAAGTTTTACGTCCCATGATTATGCCGGCTAGGCTAAAGGAGACGGTGATGATGGGAAATGAACGAAATAGTGGAATGAAGAAACTGAGAAGTAACGAGAAACCCCCCAACACGGTATTTGTTCACCACATAGTTCACTTGGTGCAAGCTGGGATCGACTCAAAGACCTCATGCACTTGAGGTGAACGCTCTACCACTGAGCCACCGCGGCCCAAATTGAAAATGAAATCTTTCCGTTTAACGGCTGACGATTGTGTCCTTTAGATTACGGGAGACGGATGATTAAGGCAAGTGAAATATGATGCAAGAATTGGCGGAATGAGATTGTGGAAGGAAACGGGAGAACCACGGGAAAACCCACGGAATGGATAACAATAGAGAATGGATGTAAAGTAACTAGTGGTGTAAGAACGAATTCGAAGACGAAGAAAACGAAGACAGTTAAAGAAAGCTCATGGTCTTCAGAGGGGCTTGAGGGTCCAATGAGTTTTGCCTGAGTCAGTCTAAGTCTCATCCTATGATACTTTTGAAGCCATGTTACACTTTTCCTAACATTTCTTTTCCCACTCTAAATTCCTACTTCGAGCATTGAATTTTCAGAACAAGATGACCGCATAATATTTGCCCATGTCTCGTTACCATTTTGCTAAATAAAAGGATCCTTCGTTTTAACATAGGGGCATATATAGAACTGTAAAAGAATGTAGGGTTATTTGTTCAAAGACGGTCTACACGCAATGTTTTGTTTTGCATGGCCGCACGTGGCGAAATTTGGAACCAACAGTTCCTGTTCAAACACGCAGCCGCAGTGAGGCTTTCTTATAATAAGTGACATAAGCGTCGTGTTGGTAAAAGGAAGCGTCCAGCTGGATACCCCTAATTACAAAGGTAAGTGATAAAAATACCAGTAACAAAAAGGCTGATATAACTCTTTACTTAATGAAAAAACTCGAGATAAACAAGCGAATCTGTAGTTATATAGAAATCAGGTGTATAAGAGTATTAGGTGAAGCATCGAGCATACAACGCTGTTCCATTTTCATAAATGCACATAAGATAAGGAGGTAATTAGCTGTAAGATGGTTTAGTCGGAAGAATGCACTGGCGACCAGAAGCAAAATTACTCAGGCGTGGAACAAGAGTGCCAGTGTAGACATGGCTGTTTCCGTTTTCTCGAGTACAGGTGTACACTCTGTGAACAAATACGCAATTCCACCACTTACTTCAACATCGCTGATTCTACTGACAGACCTAATGCTACTGCAGACGGTGTCACAGCCTCCTCCACAGGTGCAACCAGTCTATCCAATGGTCCCATCTCTGATGTTAGACTTGTTCAATCTTCTGTCACATCTAGGCCTAACTCATCTGTCTCAACCCCCACCGTCGAACCCATGCCTTCAACGTCTCGAGGGACAACGGATGGAAATGCAAACATGGTGCGGTTTGCAGATTTAATGGAGGTACCACGTCTTGATACTCCTGGGCACACGATGAAACACGGATGTACATCTTCTGAAGAGTTGACATCCTTGAATACACAGAGAAAGGATGAGGAAAATGAACAGTCAAGAAAGGAAGGTGCTCAAGCGCAAAAGAGTTGTGAAGATCGAGGGAAGAGAATCTTAAAGAAACGTAGTACAAACCATTGTCATAAGTGTGGCGGTTATTAGTACAATGCCATTGATGGGAAGGATTGACTCAAATGTAACGACTACAAGGGTTGGTTCCATGGAGATTGTTCTGGGCGAGATAGAGTCCAGGTTGGAATATGTGCTGTTTATGGTGATCAATGATGGTTTATGGTGGGGTACATGGAATATGGAATACACATGCTGATGTTTTATTTTTCACCTGTTTATTACATTTAGTTTGTTTTTCATATATATATATATATATATATATATATATATATATATATATGAGAATAATTTAAGGGGGTTCATCTTTGCACAACAAACTTTTTAACGGTAGGCCGACTTTGACACATGTTTGTAAAAACGGCCTACTTTCCACTACCTGCTATTTTTATTTATTGTGCAGAAAAGATGTGTGGTTAGCGCATAAGACCAATATCTTCTGATAACCTAAACAACAATAGTGTTAATCATTAAATTGCTTTTTCTTCAAAATTTATATTTTCTTGTTATTCAGAAACAAAGTTCTTATTGGTGCCGTCTTTGAACAAATGATCCTAGGTAATTTTCTGTGGAGTACGATTGTACTAAAACATTTCGTGAAATATTTGTGACTAAAGCTTTTAATAGGTACCTCATTTGAAACCTTCAAAAATGCCATATTTAGGTGGATCAACTTAAAAGGTATTATACGTGAAAACTTACGTCATTTTACACTTCTCAATATAATTTGTGAAACAAACAGATATGTTAAGGTTTATTTTTAGGTGAGTAATGATCTTTCAGCTTTACGTCCCATTGTTATGCTGTGTAGGCTAAGAAAGGTGGTGATGATGAGAATGAATTAAATGGTGGAAGTGGGTGGAATACCCAAGATTACCCATGAACACGGGGATTGTCCTCCCACAAAGCTTAATTGGTGCAGCTAGGATCGAATCAAGGACCTCATACACAAGAGATGAGCGCTCTAGTTCACGATTAATAATAATGTGAAGTATTTTACCCTATAGGATAGAAACATGCACTCTACGCAAAACTGGTTTAAACAAGTTGGAAGCTTTCGAAAAGGGCATGGGAGAAAGTTAGCTGTGTTGGACGGAAAACAAATGAAGAAATGTAAGGAATAATATTTGAACAAAAGAACCATTTTAGATGTTAATGAGAAGAGGAAAAACGAGAAAAACCGGTTGGGGCATTGGCTGATAAGGAAGTGTATCAAGGGTAACATGATAGAACCTACAATGAAAGGATACAGAGGCGGGATATAAAAGAACCTATCAACAGTAGACAATATTAAAACGAAAAATCGCTTGGTGAAGGCTAACAAGTAAGTTGATAACGTAAGATTGTGGTGCATGGAAAGTTCTCACTTCGCAAAGCGATTTATGATGATGATTAATACGACATCAAATGCGTCATGTTTATAAAAGTTTTTCCCGACTGGACTAAGGGGTTTGAATCATGTTGATAACACCATTGAATCCCAGGAATATAAATATAATTACGAAATTATATCCTGAGGCACTGAGGTCAACATCATTGAGCTACCAAGAATTGTGGTATCTTATTTAAAATATTGTTTGGAACTATTAATTAGAAACACATCTAAACTTCAGCAATAATAGTTTCAATAACAACACCTACATTACCAATTACATATACTCAATTACCACTAGCGCCATTCCTTTGTGCATTGTCTTACAAGCAGCATCTGCCATTTCCTTGGTCTCCAATAAGTATTGTGCGAGACACACAATATTTCTCTCCCACAGCGTTCCCTCAAGTTGAATGAGTTAATCAACCCAATTGTCCAGGAAGCAGTGCAATTAACGTCCACCAAGGCCCCTCATAAAAGAGCTTTCGGTACAAGGGTTTTTAATTACTAGTTAAAGCAGTTGAATATTTTAAACTTTAATTACTTCGCTTGAGAATCTGTAGTAGGTTTTTTTTTTCGTTTTTTCATAAAAGTAGTCCCTATGGTAACGGCGTTGAGAAACGAGCAAAGCAGACGAATAAATGAGTGAAAATTAGGGACCACTTAAAGATAAATTTTACCCCCCCCCTCTCTCTCTCTCTCTCCGCTGCCTGTTTAAAAAAGCAGAACAAAAGTGTTTTAAGGAATTAGGCGGGAAAAGAGAATTATGAATCATGAGGGATGTTAGAATTTTGATTTAAAATTTATTTTTCTCCTTTTTTAAAAATCCCTCCTCTTTGTTGTTGTAAACGACATTAATTTGAGAGGCAACGCAACTTAATTTATAAATATTTTAGTGTTACCTTTATCATAAATAAATCTTTATGGCAAGCAACGTTTTGTGTACTTTGGATTGAACAGAATACATTTAAGCAAAGCTACTTTTCTACTAAAATGTGCATGTTTTGTCCTCAATTTAAACTCTAAACTGTAACTTTCTAAGGCTGTTCTGTATAGAGGCCATCTTGGTAATCGCCTTACTATTTTAACTCACAAAGTGATCTTATATATATATATATATATATATATATATATATATATATATATATATATATATATATATATATATATATATATATTTAAATGTACCGGTGCATTAGTGAATATATTTGAGTATCTTAATTTCTTCTTTAAGTCGATATAGTAATACCTAGCTTCATTAATAAACTTCGTTCACTTCTAGTGTGTGCGGTCCACGGTTCGATCCCAGCTCGCGCCAAGTGGACTTTGTGGTGGTCAAACATAGTGCGCGTGGATTTTCTCGGGGTTATACCGTTTCCTCCCACTTTTTCATTCCACGTGTGTATTTATTTCTCATCATCTCCGTCTCCTTTTGCCTAGCCAGCATAATTGTGGGACATAAAACTGAAAGATTTCATTTTATTAATAAAGTCTGTGCTGTACAGGATGTGTCAGATAAACGAATTAAACGAAAGTTCTAGCTTTAGGCCTCACATTTATGCGTTGTAAGCTATTGGAAACGGATATTGAAAGTAATGAAACTGAAACTGAAATATTTCAGTTTTATATCCCATGATTATGCTCGTTAGGCTACAGGAGACGATGATTGAAGCAAGTGAATGATAATAGAAGTATTAGTGGAATGAAAAGTGGGAGGAAACGGCATAACGCCGAGAAAACCCGTGGACACGATGTTGTTCATCACAAACTTACATAGCCGGGATCGAACCTGGGACCCCATGCACTAGAGGTGAACGCACTTCCACTGAGCCACCGCGGCCCCACCCAAGAATTAGAGAAGCATAGTAAAGTTTCATGCTAGTGTCATCTATATGACAATTCTATCTGGAAACATATCAATGTCCATCTTTTATATGCCCTTTATTTCTTTTTAAGTTACAATTGTTCACCTGTGCACTTAAATCATCCAATTTAACTTCTTTTCTGGTTGTCATCTAATGATGACATTTTGTATAATAACACAATTCGGATGATAATACACCATTAAGCCAGGAGTGTTTCGGGAAACACCACACCATGAAGAAATACGTACAAGAAAAGCACTGACATACAATTTGAAAACTGTAATCTGTGATATAAATTATCATATCAAGGTGTTAATTTTGTATCCGTATTAGTGTTCATGTTTCATAAAACTGAATTTGAATCAATGTACTGAGATACTAAATCTCACAGAAGAAATATGAGTGAATTGGATAAAAAAAAAAAGGGTAGAAATAAAGCGAGTGAAAACCATTACCTCAAGAACGATGATGGATGACTCATGCTGGAAATTCAAGTGAACTAAGGGTTGCTGTGTTGCCAGATGTACATAACTGTTATAATACTCATGTATAAGCTAAACCCTTCATTATGTTTTATATTTTCGGGGAAGGTGTAATTTTTGCTTGTGATATTAAGGTATTAATCTACAATATGGTATAACATGTCTTTCTTCGGGAAAACATTTCTCACAAGGGTACATTCTGGTGAATTCAATTGCAGAAAGTGATTGCTAGCACTGGATTCAGGACCAAAAGAAACAGAGAAAAGAGAGGGTGTTTAATGGCAGACAGTATACAGTCACTGGCGTCTCAGGCATGTAAAATTTAAGGGGGAGGACATCGAAGAAAGTTATTTAAATGGTGCTACCTAGCCCAACCTATTTAATATCTTCGATTCCATTTGTTACCTTTCTGCTTACCTTTACGGGCCCCCTAAGCTATATCGAAAACTCTGATATAATCGTTCCACAGCCTAAATAATATATTCCAAATAAATATAATAATATTTATTTATTTATTTGTTATTCTGTCGTTAGTAAATAAATTAAATTAGAATGAAATATTGAATATTTTGTAGTTCAAAATATTGGGGGGACGTGACCCTCTCGTTTCCCTCACCAGAGACGCCCATGTATACAGTGGTTGAGATAAATGAGGGCAAAGTTTGAAGATTGAACATAGAAAATGTCTAGCAATGCCATGTTAACTTTGAAACGAGCAGAGGGATTGAGGTCAGATGTTGGATGTGAAAAATGTATATAGACCTCCGCTGAATAGTCGTAATGTGAACAGTGTTTTAACTACCAATTGCATGTAACTGGTTGTGAGAAGAGTCACCAGTGTTCCAATCTGCACGTTTTGTTGGAGGAAGTCATTAATATTTCAGAACCCTGAATGGGACAGGTATCTCTGTGCAAGGTACGACACCAGCATTCATTTAGTGCAACTACTTCTCATTGCGTTGCACGTTCGAGACATTCTTCTTGATGCTCCAGAATTCGATTTTATTTCTTTCTCCCCCTCGTGCATACAACGTGCTCATGGACCGTACTACAGGGTCTCTAATTCCTCATTCACGTCACCTTTACGATAGTATTGATACATTACCATAGCGTGGAACACCTCCTGTTACAGAAGTTTCAAATTGTATTGGCCATTATTGATTTCAATAGACGGTGTGCATCAAGAGCCATATGTCACATAAACCCTTTCCCGTATATTCTTCTTTCGCTAAGTTCAACACGGTGGCTTTTCAGATGTCCCTAAGATTCACATTCAGTGGAGCTCTACATGCATTCCTCATATCCATTTGACCTCAATCCCTCTAATGGTTTCAAAATTAACACGGCATTTCTAGACATTTTCTACGTTCTATCTTCTCAATTTGCCCTCATTTTATTTCAGATCATGTATACTGTCTGCAACTAAACACCCTCTTTTTCTGTTTCTTTTGATCCTGAATCGAGTGCTAGCAATCATTTTCAGCAATTAAATTTACCAAATCGGAATGGTCCTTGTCAGGAAGGTCAGATTTACTAGAAATTACTTTAAACAAAGTTCCCGCGAAACTTCTGAAACTACTTTATTTATATTTCGTGAATAAATAGTTCAGTAGTAATTCTATAGAATAACATGATTCATGATTCAATATAAAATACGGGAGTGAGAAAATTTAGTGTACTGTCGCGTACCTTTTATCCCACTGTTTTGTTTTGCAACGCGATTTGATTTATGTTTGGATGACTTGTAAATCATTGACGTATATACAGTTCTCTATACGTTTTTATGTTTCTCTCTATGGCTGCCCCGTAAAGCAAAGGGGATGAGGTAGAATATAACAAGCAGCTAGAACAGTTTGCTTTCTCTCTGGGGTTTCTTTTCCCCTCTGAGAAGGAAATTTCTAACCGTTCAACAAAAGGGCATCTTGCGGAAAGAGGTATGACTTTCCGTTCCCCATAAACTTGACAAATGTGGCAGAGAATTCGATTCAAACAAGTAAGAGCTTTTAACAGAGACTGGCCCGTTGTTCTAAAGAAAAAAAGAAAGTCACCCAATGCTGAGAGCCAGGAGGCACTTTTGACGCTGATAAATCGAAAACTAAAGGTAAAAAAAAAAAAAAATAAATAACGTTGACCGGAAGGTTTTTCCAGAGCAGAAAGAAAGTTTATACTCTTTTGTTTGACGGAAATTCAATATTTCAGATTGGAGTACATTATAAATGATTCCGTCTTTATAATCATCTATTGCTATTACACTGTCACTACAAAGAGCATTCTTGTAAGCAAGGAAAAATGTATGTTCATTTTCTTCTAGAAACATGACAAAAAAAAGTGTACAAAAGGGAAGTAATTTTCAAAGAAAGCATTTTAATGTCTTCCTCTGTAGTCGACACTTTAATGAATGAATAAATAAATATTTTATGCGTCTTTCTCTTGTAGACTAATGGAGCCGATGAGAAATTCAAATGATGAAGGACGAAATAATTTCATGAAAGATAATGTAGGAGAGTCCCAAGACTCATTTTTCCCTCTGTTTGTTCTCTGTTTGTTCTGAGCAAGTTTTAACGTAGCTCAATCTAAGATAAATTTTGCAGTCAGTCACTCTAGCAAGAAGGAAACACAGAGAATGCAAATCACTTCTAAGCCTCTTGCCTATTATCTTTAATTTCTAGGGCTCAACTACTTATTTAATTACTTATTTTGTTTTAATCTCGTATGTGGGGCCAATAAAGCAGATATATGCACAGATTAATGTATTAGCATCGTAGCATATTAATGGCTCAATTTCAAAGGGGTGTTAGCAGTGGCGTATTTAGGGGGAGGCTTCCGGGCTTAAGTCCCCCCGCCCGAAATCTTACTTACTATAACAAAGTATATGAAATATCTTGCAGAATTTTTACATTTTCAGGCAAAGCCCCCCCGAAAGTTAGCAAACTTCGCAGCGCCATGCTACAGAATGGATACTCAATGCGAGATATAAATATGGCCCTGAAAAGGACCAGAACGAAGGACACCGACAACAAGGACAAAAGTCCAGAAGAAACTGTGAATTAAGAACGGAAGAACATAATCTGCCTCCCATACACCGGAAACACTTCTGGAAAGCTCAGTAGACTATTTACCAGCTACAACATCAGAACAATACACAAACCTCTAGCAAAAATAAAAAAAAACTTAATACGACCAACCAAATACGACCTGGGCTTCCGAACTCCTGGAGTTTACCACATTCCATGTGAATATGGTAAGTCATATATTGGACAAACAGGACGAACCATTGAAGCCAGATGCAAAGAACACAACAGTTACATCAGACTAAACCAACCAGAAAAATCCGGACTGGCTGAACATAGCATCAAACAGCAACATAAGATTTTGTTCACAGATGCCAAAATAATAGCAAAATGCTCAAGAGTTTGGGACAGGAGGATAAAAGAAGCCGTTGCAACCATAAGAAAAAACGAACCTTAACAGAGACACAGGATTCCAACTGAGTAAAACATGGACACCAATCATATCCCGCCATTTCAAGCACCAATCAGAAGCCGCCATTTCAACCACCAGTCAGAAGAGTCCAATTATACATACATGAGTATATATATTCCATACACTTGAAAATTGCATGTTAAAAAAATAACAGATGCCCCACTAACAATACACCTCCCCATTACAGACAACACAGACATGTATCACTAATAATTCAGATAGGTTTTTAATTTAACAGATAAGACATTAAGATAGGATTGTAATGTAAGAGACAAACTAATAGATTATTACTACAGACATGTTTACATGGATTTTTGCCACCCTTTCTCAGTGTGGTTTTGCCATGTAAATAGCCTAATGCATGCAGCATGACCGATACTCGTTTTTTTCCCCCTGGTTTCCAGTTTTTTTTTATCCCTCTATCAAATCACAAATCACACCATCATATTCGCCTGAAGATGAGGACGATGTCAGCCCTCGAAACGTCGCAAGATATAACAGTATTTACCTGGCTGCTAGCCCGAGAAGACCTGTTCACAACATAAAACTTGTTTTTGGGTACTGCCTCGCAAATGTCGCAGCACTTGGTTTTACACACAGGTCATTATCTATTCCCCAGTTCCCACATGCCCTAAGTCAGTCTCCTAGGAACATGCAGTGAAACAGTAATGTTAGTTCATGGCTCTTAGCACTCGTAAGAGGTTCTAGAAGAAAAAGATAAAAAAAACGGCGACTAATAACGTGTGCAAGTTTGGAGGAGTGTAGGCGAATAAAACGCAACAAACTGAGAAAACAATCCTACTTTTAGACTCTAACTTCTGGAAAATTTAAACGTCCAGCTGAAGGCCGAACAACGAAGGGCAGAAAAGTAGATGCCTACTGCTATTATTCAGAAGGATTAGAGCCAGTGCTACTAGTCTTGAAGATGTTTTCTACTGTGAAAGGGCGGGGTCAGTATGTATGTTCTTGTTTGTAAGAGCTATACCATGCATATGGAAGTTTGCTAATTATTCAAGTCTCTTGTTATTAAAGCAGCAGACTGTATCTTCAGATTCTTCTATCCCTCAATACAGCCTTACTTTCCTAAAACTGCGAAGAATACCAAGTCGCGCATCTGCGAACCGTTATGGTCTAACATTCCCAAGGGACTCTGACCATGGTAACGTACAAAGTACTTGGAGATAACAATAGCTATCAGTCAATACATTCCCGGATCTGATCAATGTCCAAATCCGGCGGCGAACTGCTACCGGTCGTTGGTCGGTCAGTGTCCGTCAACCTGCCATCTGACGCAACCTGTCGTCAGAAGCATATCACAACATATATTATTCTTGGTCCTGAAAAGAGCCGCAATCGTGATACAGCGCAGGTTAGAAGCCACAGCACTACGGAACATGATTGTAGACTTTAGGGGCTTTCCAAGTAGTTGGCACTAAGTTCGGTCATGAATTGTGTTTACAATCAACTCGCACTGCTTCCATTCGCCATTTCATTCTGCTGCTGCTGACTGCCTTGTCCTGAAGTATATCTGTTTCAGTCTATTTGAAAAATCAACCAGTTAGCTGAGTAATATTAATTTGTGGTTCTTGTTAAATGATAGGAAACTCAGAGGAGCCCTGCTACAGCACACTTAGAACTATCACCATGTGCGGACTTTATCTAATATCAGAAAACAATTTTCACATACCTGTTTGAATGGAACGCAACTAGCACAAAGTAAACTATTTTACGTCTCTCTGTTTGCAGGAGCAACCCACCTCCTTTCTCAACACGGGTTTGGAACCGGCTGTGGTGGAATTCGGTATGTATATCACGTTTTCTTGACCTATAAATTAAACAAAACATGGCAGCATGTTTTATTTCGAACATAAGTGATCGCGGTGCTGGCGTCCTTAGTCTTCCGACATCCTGTCGCAGCGTTTTGTGCTCACTTTTACCTACTTTGAGCTCACCTTGATGCAGAGTATATCTAAGACTTGGGAGTATGTCTGAGAATCATACTCTTTAGAGAATCCCTTGAACACTTGTTGCGTATTGGTGAAATATTAATTTTTGTATTGCGTATGTTGTCCATCTTGCATGCACTGATATTGACCTCCACTGAATAGTTTTCCACATTGTGTTGAAATTTAGCTTTTGACGATTCTGGATAGCGCTAAAACTGAGTACGTTCCAAACAGGTCGATATTAACTTTTTCTCTTATTTTGATGTGAGGAATCACCTCTTATGGTTTCTTGATATAGCCCATTAACACCCTGTATATATCTAAAGGTTAGAACGAAGCTCGCAACAAACGCAGATCTTGAATTGTAAATGGATTAGACAGGTTGTTATGTTTCAAGGGCTTGAATAATAATTGTGGTTTATTATATCTATGATGTGTTAAATACAAAAATGACAGACATTTTTAATGGTTGACTTGTTCCATTAAAAGGGTGGGGATACATTTATTGGAATAGCGCGCCACATCAATGAATCGAAGAGACTATTATGTCATTTGTAAATAAATGTCTGCTACTATAGAGATCTCATATTATGTATATAACCACATATGATTTGTCTATAAGCACAAATATTATTTTCCATTGTTTCTATGTCAAGGTGAAAGAGGGTGTGTATGTAAACTCAGATATAAGAAAGTTAATGGAAGTAGAACCCATTTATTTGCACAGCTTCTAACTTAGCAACACACAACCAAAATATAGGCATATGTCATTATTCCTTAAGATTAAGAATCCGTAGCCTTATAGCCTCGTTCCATACAAGTTCTTTTTACGATAATATCTAAAAAGACAAAAGAAAATATGACTTACATTTCTTTAAGTTTAACCTGTGCAATTATGATATCTAAATAATAGCACGAACCCTCTACATTTGTTCCATGTCTCCTAGCAGGTTCGCACACTACCAATTGGACAAGACTGCTCTAATAACTAAATAACTAACTAACTCTATGGCCTATGGAACCCGGAGGTTCAATGTCGCGTTCACAAAAGCTCTCCACTGACTTCTATCCTTAGCCAATTAGATCCAGTTTCTACTTTGTATTCCTATCTCTGCGAGATCCATCTTAATATTGTCCTTCCATCTGCACCTATGTCTTCCTAATGGTCGTTTTCCGATTGGTCTACCAGTCAAGACTTTGAAAGCGTTCCTACTTTCTTCCATTCTAGCTACATGACCTGCCCACATAAGCCTCCTAGACTTGACGACCCTAACAATGTTGGGTAAACCATATAAATTATGTAGTTCCTCGTTATGAAGTTTCCGCCATTCCCTATTCCCGTTCCTCATGGGTCCGAATATTCGTCTCAGGATTTTGTTCTCAAATACTTTCAGTCTATGTTCTTCCCTCAGAGTAAGTGACCATGTTTCGCAGCCATACAGAACAACAGGCATGATTTTCGTTTTATATATTTTAAGCTTCAAATTCCTCGACAGACTGCTCTAATACATTCTGCAATTAATTTATACATATTAATGTGAATTTCATGTGTTTTATCCGCCTCATTAATGCTTTTTTTCTTTTATGGGAACTAGAACTAAAGAGAAAGAAGTTTAACTCTATATTATGCTGAAAGGTGCATCACATAATGCACAAAGGGCTTTCAAATTTCGTTTGATGCATTTTACGCCTTCTCTCTTTCTCCCTCGCTTTCTGAATCGCAATTTTTCTCTTTACTCCAGACTCTCTCTCTTTGAGCTTGGTTGTTTGTACAATATTGAAAGTCCTGAAGGCAATTCTTGCTTCAGTGTTGGGCGAAATGTCACAAACCGTGTACTCTCACACCTGCCAGCTAAAGATTAGCAACCCAAATGAAGTTGATGCTGTAACAGAGCTTATGTTTTCATCTCCCTCTATCTCTTTCTCTGCTTTCCTCATTGGCTTTCCATACGCAGCTGCCTGTTACAAAACTGAATGTAAGTTTCTGGTGTCCTCTATCTATAGCATGGCATCTCTCCATCACTAAACACACTCATACACCATCACACAAACACACACACGCGCGCGTATATGTATTCATAAGCAACAACAAGCTGCCCAAACGGAACAAATATCCAATTACTTACCAACAACGTCTGTTCCGTGCGATGAACCACGAACTATTTTTTTTAAATAATACCATTCACACTTACGCATACAGATGCACATTTAAACTTTCCAAATTGTCACCTAGTTTTGTGCAACTGTACAATTCCTAAAACTTGGAGAAAAAATCACAAACAATATGCTGCAATTATTTAATCATCAAAGCTAGAAATGCATACCTACGTTTCATGCTCTCTCTTGCGTTTCATGTTTTTCGTAACACAAAGAGAGAAAATATATTTTTTTGATAATGAATTTTCAATTAAAATCTTCGTTTTTACAGAATGTTTTTGAGCAATTTAATCAATACATTTGTTCCAGAGTTTCTCTAAGAAGTACATAGAAAGTCTGAACATACAAGAGTCACTGTCAGAGTATTTGTAACTATAAACTTAACTTGTAACATAAATTCGTAGGGTTGTTTCCTAAGTTAGTCAAGCGAACAACAGTTTCTTTTAGGTCTCTTGAATATAGATAATGCTTATAGACTCAGCTGGAATAGCCTACTTTTCATGATAATGCTCATATTTATGTTTCTAGTTTTTAGGCTCCAAAATGGAATGTTTAACATACTAACTAACTAACTCTATGACCTATGGATCCCAGAAGTTCAATGCTGCGTTTGCTATCCTTAGTCAACTTGATTCAGTTTGTACTTTGTATTCCTATTTCTGCGAGATCCATCTTAATATTGTCCTTTCATCTGCATCTACGTTTTCCTAATGGTCGCTTTCCGATTGGATTTCCAGTTAAAACTTTGAAAATGTTCCTACTTTCTTCCATTCTGGCTACACATGGCCTACCTATTTGCCCCCTAGTTTTGATGACCTAACAATGTTTGGTAAAGCGTATAATTATGCAATTGTTCTTTATGAAATTTCCGCCATTCCCGTTCCTCTTTGGGCCCAATTATGCGTCTCAGGTTTTTATTCTCAAATACTTTCAGTCTGCTCAAATACTCAAATACTCTCACTAGTAAATTCGGCTACGAGGACCGTCAGTCAAGGATGTTTGACTTGTGCTATATGCATGCTATGAGTTGAGAAACGGATAACTTCAACCAATCAGAACTGTGTATTTAGCTCCTGTGACTAGGGTCGAGCGTGATATATGCATCTTGGACATTATTGAATATAAAATCTGCGCTCCAGCTTTTCTTCGAGTAACAGATTAACTATATATTTTGTACAGATTATAAAATTGTAATTTCTATCGGAGGAAGAAACTCTGGGAGAGAGTAGTAATTTACGAATTAGCAGTAAATTCTTATCTCTATCGGAAGAAGAAACTCTGGGAGAGAGTAGTAATTTACGAATTAGCAGTAAATTCTTATCTCTATCGGAGGAAGAAACTCTGGGAGAGAGTAGTAATTTACGAATTAGCAGTAAATTCTTATCTCTATCGGAAGAAGAAACTCTGGGAGAGAGTAGTAATTTACGAATTAGCAGTAAATTCTTATCTCTATCGGAGGAAGAAACTCTGGGAGAGAGTAGTAATTTACGAATTAGCAGTAAATTCTTATCTCTATCGGAGGAAGAAACTCTGGGAGAGAGTAGTAATTTACGAATTAGCAGTAAATTCTTATCTCTATCGGAAGAAGAAACTCTGGGAGAGAGTAGTAATTTACGAATTAGCAGTAAATTCTTATCTCTATCGGAGGAAGAAACTCTGGGAGAGAGTAGTAATTTACGAATTAGCAGTAAATTCTTATCTCTATCGGAAGAAGAAACTCTGGGAGAGAGTAGTAATTTACGAATTAGCAGTAAATTCTTATCTCTATCGGAGGAAGAAACTCTGGGAGAGAGTAGTAATTTACGAATTAGCAGTAAATTCTTATCTCTATCGGAGGAAGAAACTCTGGGAGAGAGTAGTAATTTACGAATTAGCAGTAAATTCTTATCTCTATCGGAGGAAGAAACTCTGGGAGAGAGTAGTAATTTACGAATTAGCAGCAAATTCTTTAATTTTATTTACTCCATAAGGAAATTAGGTTTGGAATGTTGGATGGAGGCGTAAATGTGACCGTGAGTGAATGTATTGTGAAGTTTGCTTTAGATTTATTTAAATAGTTTTTTGTAGATCTTGACATATTTATATAGGAAATTAATATTATAAAACAAATGAAATGTGTGAAATAGTTGTTAAAGTATTGAAATTGCATTAAAAGTGAATCAGAACTGTAATTAATATTGCATTACAACAAACGACAATCTATATATTTAATTGCTTTATGTACAAAGTTTCAATTTAATTCAATTATTTTATTTTATCATAAAAATAATTAACAAATACAAAGTAATTCCCCAATGTGGTTGTGCCAACAATTATTATAATTAAAAGTAACAACTTATAACTTTAATATTCAGGAAGAACAGGATTGAGAATTCTAGAATAATCTAAGCCTTTTACAATAGCAAGGTCATCATCATAGTTATTCAGCCATTATCGACAGGTCATTTGCTACAACTGACAAGTTTCCATGCTCTCCCACTAACTTCGTCTTCACGAAAGATTTTTCTGTTTTGATATAGTCCATTAATTGTAGTCTCCTTCGCCTCTCCTTCTTTGTTCTGCCACAATACCCTTTAGCACGTCCCTCATGATTAGTGCTCTCAAACGGGTCGGGTTACGGATCGGGTCGAGTCAGTCGGGTCAGCTCGGTCGGGTTGTCGGGTCGGGTCAATTGGGTCAGTTCGGGTCGGTTTGTCGGGTCAGGTCAATCGGATCGGATCACAGGTCGGTTCACTCGGGTCGGGTCGGGTCATCGGGTTGAGTCAGTCAATTCGGGTCACGGGTAGGGTCGGGTCGGTCTTCAACCCGACCCGACCCGACCCGTTGAGAGCACTACTCATGATACAGTTCCTTCTCAGCCAATGTCCCAACTGGTTTCTCTTCCTCTTCTTAATAATATATAAAAGTGTTCTATTCTCACTCAGCATTTCTAAGACCTTCTCATTCGTTTTCCGCTCGACCCAGCTAATTCTTTTCATTTTCCTCCACACTCACATTTCGAAAGCTTCCATCCCTTTTTCATTCTTTTTGAGTAATGCAAATGTTTCAAACCCATACAGAACAATAATCCACACGAGGCATTTTATAAGTCTTTTTCTCAAGTCTTTATTCAAGATCTCACAATACAGTCATTTCCTTCTTCTAAAGTCTTCTTTTTATGTTTCTATATTAGCTTTTATTTCACGTTCACACTTCATATAATCTCTAATATAAAGGTAACCAAGAAAGTTATGTCGCTTTTTGTGGAGGTCTGTGTTCCATTAGCCTTCACACCGTGAGTTGAATGCGAATGATGGAGATAAGGCGAAGGTCAGTTGTTAGTGTGGGGATATCCAACACACTACTTGGTAGTGCCAGTTCAGTTACACCGGGAACTTGCGTAAGGACAGAGTAAACATAGGACCTCCACAGAGCGTCATAAGGGCATGTATGCTTGTACGAATTCAAACTTGGGTCAAACGCCTCTGTAGCGGGACGGAAGATATGCCAGGCCTTTGGTGAGGACGCCATGGCTACACGGACAGTGTAGGGTGGCTTAACAAATTTAAGGACGGTTTCGAGACACTCGAAGACACAGTACGTGCCGAAAGACCAACACATGAACCAAATGAAGATCTACAAGCTGCAATTGACGCAAACAGTGGGCAAACATGTGGGGAACTGGGGCTACAATTCAGTGTGGGTGGGGAAACCATTCGCCAGCACCTCCGACAACTTGGGAAGCACTACAAGTTGGGTCAATGGATCCCACGTGATTTAACTCCATTTCTGGGCAAGCTGTTGACATGTGATGAGAAGTGTATCCTGTACGAAGCTCCACGGCGCTGTCATCATTGGTTAGCATCCCATGACCCGTTTCCAAAACAGCCGAAACCAGCACTGTACCAGAAGGTCCTCTTGTGGGTTTGGTGGACTGCTCGCGGCATTGTGTATCAAGAAACTTCTACCAGTTGGTCAGAGCATCAATGCAACTGTGTACTGTCAACAGGTGAGCTGTGTTCAAGAAAACCTCTAAATTCTGGAGCCAACACGTCTGAATTGCAAAGGGGTCCCCTTGTTATATGACAACGCTAAGCTCCACGTGTCCGGACACCATTCTACGCCTTGAATGGGAAACACTATTGCATCCGCCATACTCTCCGGACATTGCACCGTCCGATTATCACCTGTTCCATTTCTAGGACATTCACCTTAGACGACGCCAGTTCAAATCCCTAGCAGAGGCACAAAATGCACTTAAAACCTTCTTCGCTTCACGGCCCACCAAGTTCTACGGCGATTGAATTCATGGCTCTTCTGAACGTTGGTAGAAGGTCTTCGGTGCTGATGGGAACTGTTTTTGATCTTTCAGGTACGTCTTAGGTGACATATTGATGTTCGAAGATGGTAGGTGGAAAATTGACAGAACTTTCTTGGTTACCTTTATAATACTACAATAGAATAGAAAACTAATCACCTGTTCTATTTTTTCCCATCCTACTTCTATATTTGACACCGACCCCTTCGTTCCAATCACCATAGCTTTTGTCTTTCGAACCTTTATTTTCATCCTAAAACGTAGCAAGTCGTGATTAAGGAGAGATACACTAGGTTGTCACCATTTTAAAACTCAAATATATCAATTTGAGGAACAGAATAAGCCAATTTCCAAATCTAATATTCTACATGTATTTCTTAAATGGTTATTCAATATTGGACTTCCTAAGAGAAAACGGATTAAACTTATTAATCGTGCCTATAGCGACAACCCCGAGTCACAACCTCCTTTCAGTTTCAATTTAAAATACAGAAATACTGAGAAAGAGATTTAGAAAAGTCATGGGGAAGGTAAAGGAAGAAGAAGGAGGAGAAGAAGAAGAAGAGAAATACAAGGACGAAAGAGGGTTAGAAAGGTCTCGATGATGGAAATATGTTAGAGATAGTGAAATACAAGAGAAAATGTTACAAGAAATGGATATTGAATAGTCTATAGCTAAAACAGAAGATAAAAGAGGGAGGAAATAAGAAATAGAAACGAAGAAATACGGGATAATTATCGAAATACAGGGTGGCCCAAAAGTAGGTATACACCCCTCCATTGACCAAGTATAACATTCTAGTTTATTGGTGTATTTGCTTTGGCTTTTTCGAGCTTAAGATCTAACAATTGTAAGTAAAAGCACAATAGGAACAAATAATAAAGAAATTAAGTTTACCTGATGGATAACAATAAGAAATGATATAAAATCCAATGAGCTGATCAGTTGATACTGTATACCGACTTTTGGGCCACCCTACTCGAGAATCGATTTTGAATTCTTCGTGATAAGACACATGTTCCCTCACACAACCCTGACCTGGATCCAGGTAACTGCACAAGTTGGAGTTACCCTGACCCAGCCCAGATGATGAGAAGTGCTAAGTTAATTGTTTTATTCGTTGTTTCTGATCATTAAATAGTCTTCATCCATTTACTGACTCTTACGCAATGAACCAAACCCATGTTTGAGTTAGCCAGGAAAAAAAATACAGAATATAAACACATCCTGTAAAAAGTGCAGTTCTTGAAGATTTTGAACAAACTATTATCATTCCTAGTTTAATTATATTACTTCGGCTTGCCTTTCAGAGCTGATTCGAATTAATTAGAGATTAATCACCTTCATAACCTAGGTCATGACTCAAAGGTAAACATATTTCCCATTAGAACATACACATAAGAAAGATTATTAATTTGCATTAAAATTTAGACTTCTCTACTTAAGACTAGAGTTACCATTCACTCATGCACACATTCGTATCGTATTTGACAATGCATTGATACAGGTAAATGGGTAAACATTGCTTTAGGAAAGGAAACTATCATCTAACTACAGTTTTGTAACATTTATTACATTTACTAATGATAAAAGCACTGGAGAAGATAACAGTTATATGCAGACATAAACACATGTATTAATATACATATAACGTCAAACATATCTATCAACTTTTAAATGACGACAAGAAGGAAAGAAAGAAAACGAAAGATAATTTTAAAAAAATACTATAGTCTAAGCGTTAGTGACACTAGATCGAATCTAATTTGTTACAATTTAAAAATGAAAGAATTTCACTTAACGAGTCTGTTCTCTCGACGTTTTAATTAGTATCATTTGTTTCGCGTGTCCATATTTCACTCATTAAGCGTCTATGCACGCAGTATCTCTTGTTCGATGTAAACACAAGATGATACTTATTCATTTCAACGTTTCACATACTAGATTTGCATAGTCACTAAATTATATTATATTCGTTTTCGAAACTCACTTAAAATTTCACTATTCAGTTCATTCAGCTAACTGAATCTTTATTCTTATCACTTAAATATGTGCTTAGTCCAGATTGAGATTTATTGAAAATGTCAGAATTAGGTTTACACTGGTACAACTTAGAAGCACGATGAATTTAGTAGAACTGTTTATTATGATAGACGTCGTGAGTGGACTTGTCATAAAAAAACTTATTTACTCATTTTCTACAATTTCTAGTCAATTATCCCGTTGAATATAATCTCAAGGTGCACAACTATATTACATACCACGAAGAAACTCGACAAATGGAATGAGTAACCTCATGAAACCACATAAGAAATGTTTATTTTTTACTTAATTTTTAGTGATACAAATAGGAGGTATTATGAGTAGCAGGCAGGCATGTAAACCGGTTTATAATAGTGAAACGTTTTGCAGTTTAAAATACAAATTATAAACTTTAAGAAATGAGCAATAAATTCATGGACCCATGTAACCTACACAGAAAATCTCTATAGTATCGTGTTAAAACAAAAGTAGACGCAATGATCGCGACGATAGTAAAAGTGATGCCCGAAATATTTCATCTGTATATGTCAAGGTTAAACAAACAAAATATGTAAAGTATTTCAATGTTATTCTACTGTGGAAAAATGAAAGCAAAATTAAATCAATTCACTGGATGATCGCTCACGACTACAGTGGGTCAACGAATAATGGTAAACTGTCCAGTAATATATAACGAAAGCATATAACTCTACGAATTATGACATCTCGTGCAAATCCTAACAAATCTGTAGATAATATCTCTAAATTTGTACCAGTTATACTATATAGTTATGTAAGTTGACAAGCTAAAAATTGGGGCAGGTTGAAAAAAAATCTTAGAGAAGAAAGTAGAAAGACAACTAGAAAAGAGAACAGAGTTGCACAGAAGAAGATAAGATAGGATAATAGAAACTTTCATGTAAAGCGGTCAAATCTAAAATAAATATGTGACAAATAGACTTCAAAGCCAAACATGTATCTTAATATGCCTAAAATAGGTGACCATCTAAATGCGTGGCCAACTGGGGGAAGCTTGTTGCCAAGAAGCAAGTCTGTATCTGGAGTTCCTTGTGAAATGTTTACCTAGTAACCATGTCCGGCTCAAACTAACAAGGAAAAGAAGGAGGGGCAAGATGATTTTCCCCAAACTTAGAAATTTCTAAATAAAAAATCCGACTCCTCATAAAATCTAAGATTTTAGGTTAAAGTATGGATAAAATAGTTCAGAAGTCAATAAGTGAAGAGAACCCTAAACCAGGATACCCAAAAAAATAATTAAAATAATTTTGTAATGGCAAGTTAAAATAAGCCACATCTTGCCAATCACTCAAAGACCGAGAGATTCGTGAAATCTTGAGATGTCGATTAATTTCGATTACTACATCCTTTAGAAATATGGAAAATGAAGATATGTGGACGGGGAACATTGACATCCTGGTACGGAATTAATAAACCTTTACTATAGTAAACCTACTTTATTATTTGCCCTTAACCGTTCCGTCATCTATGTGGACAGCAATTAACTTAATTTCGTAAGCTAACATTGGCAAAAAAACTCAAACAGCAACCAAGTACTGTGAGTCGCAGGTTGTTGCCACACGTATACTTTAACTGCACCATAATTCATTAATTTGTTATAACTTTCTGTAATTTCTCTTTATCTCTACCGAAATATTTAATAAACAAATACTACTCATATCATCAGGTCGAACATACCGTTAATGCATACACATCTTCACAAATCAGGTTTACTTTAGTGACTAGTATACTTAAGCGGGGAAACGTTTTATTAAGTTTACGAAATATTAATCGTTTTCAGCAATATGATCCCTTTTATATAATTCTTCGGCTCAATTTAAATAAGTTAACCAGTAAGTTACAATGTGTAAACATGGCCAGCCATATATACAACATTCCCTTCATACGAGTCTTCGATGTGACGAACACTGCTTAAATATTTACTATCGTATAGGAACATTCATACAACTAAATTTGGATCGCGATCCTAACCACTATCCAGAGAGTAACTGGGCTCACATATACATTAGGGTATCTTATTATTCAATTTCTCTCATTATATTCTTATATGTCATTACCTACTTATATTTATTTATTTATATTTCATATGGTAGATATTCATTTTCCAGGCACCCAAATTTTTAATACGCCCAAAAACTGCCTAAAACAGTCGCATTCTATACATTAAAATCCATACGCCACTAAATAAAATTCTCAAGCACTGACCACCACGTCGAAGATTCGCACGAACCAACATTCACTTCTACCAATACGAAAGATACCCTTTATTTAAACTTTGCAGCCTGGCAAACGTATATATGCAAACAACATTTAGTATTATTTACTTTATTTACACTTCTGAGAAGCACATTGCTGTGTAAGACGATTCCTATTTCTATACTGAATTTGTTTATAAATATACGTATTCAACAATCAACAATTTGAAATCAACAATCAAGGTATTCGCAGAAAGAAAAGGAAAAGAAAATTTAACGTTATGATCTATCAAATAATTCCGTTCTCCGACGATTGGAGTAGCCCTTGTGGAGTAGCGTTCTGCATAGCAGCTTATAGTTAAGATCAAACGTAAAGTTCAATTTTATTTACTATTTGTTTATTCTACTACAGAACGTATAATACTCTTTAGGATAGTTAATTAATAAGATGATTTACCGATTTAATTACTTACTGAAATCGTAGCCCAAATAACTAAAAAAAAAAAATGGTAGTTTTACAGATCGCCTAGGAACTTAACTATTTCGAACAACAAAAGAATGCCGCTGTGTGATTATTTATCGCGTTAGCGGGAGCTGTAAGGTGAAAATAAAATTTGTACTGGGAAAATGTTTTGTCCACTATTACAGAATTACATATTCCACATCACGAGACAAATATATAGATTGGATTTATATATGAATTATGTACTAGGTTCGGTCGAAAGAGATGAATAATTAACAAATCAACAGTACATTGTTCTTAAATAAACTATCAAACACTCTCACACACACATGCTATATCTACTCACAACATGCTAAAACTACACATATAACACATATTACTACAGGAAAATCAAATTTGACATATCTACACTAAATACAAGTACACTTTCCTTGACACCAACACATTTTTAATCGGCTCTAATACGCAAAAAGGAGGGGGGAGAATTGGGACCAGGTGGTCCTTGTGCCAAAACTAACCCATTTTCTCGATTCCACTATTATTATTGAAAATTATTCTAAAAAGATAGATTAAGTTAGACCCATTCTAAAATAAAGGACCCTTCACGTCATTATTCAACCCATATTGTGTTCGAAGCTAGGCTAAATTAAGAGTAAGATAGGAGTCCCTACTAGAGTTTACTCTGCCATGGTAAAATTTAACTTGACTAAAGCAAAAACCATGTATACCGCCATGTTATCCCCTAAATTACAAATATACTACACACACACACACACACACACACGAAAAACTATGTCAAGGACAGGCTATCGGATCTGATTGTGTAATAAAAGAAAAGGGAGAATTTCTGAAGTAATTTTCGTATCTCCAAAACTTAATCACGCAACCGAAAAACCAATTCACTTTAATGCTAATCCTATCCACAACTATTCATATCAGCAAACATGGCGTCTGCTATATGGGACTCTAATATTTATTTTAGCTACTTGACTTTTTCAGATAAAATCCAATGATTCGGGACTCTAATAAACTTCTGTGCTATTTATTTCGTAATTTGGAATAGTATTACCTGGATTTTCAGTAGATTTCCTGTCAAATGGATTAAAATTGTTCCTGCGGCGATATGTGCTTTTTACACCTCGAAGGTTTCACGATAAAGAACAAAGTAGAGACGCGCCAAATTATTAAGGTGGCATTTAGTTCCCAATCGTAACGCAGAAAATTCGCGGCAGAAAATATAAAACGAATGAAAATAGTGAAAACTGGATCAAACCGATTTTAGCAGGATATGGGTATCTCATTGGGACGAAGGGGGGTGGTCCAAAGCGTCCTACCAAATAACAGATTGGTGGAAAATCAAGAAATTCTACACAAGTACTAACCTATGAATTACATCGAAATAAGAATACATATTTTATACTTATCCAAATGAGATGCCCATACACGAAATTTACGGAGAAAAATAATATATACCTAGGTAAATAAAAATTATATTTCGAAGACCTATATTTCTTGATTATTTTTAACACTTCTGAATTAATTTTATTTGGACAAAAAGAAAACGGATTTAGTATGGAAACTGAAAATTATACAGCAAATAACGATAACACACAACATTGTTACAGAGTATGGTTAAAAATTATTCCGACCGGAAAAAGGTTGATACCACCTCAGCTGTAACTGAAGGTTACAATACCATATTTTTCACAGCTCTTCCTCAAGTTTTCTAATATCTTATTGTTTTTCTAATATCTTATTGATTTTGCAACGAGTGCCGTTATCATCTGCAACCCGTATACACTTGATCACCGTACCTCCTATAGGAAACAATCTGCAATTACAAACATTGCACTAATAACAAACTGAATAATATTTTCAATACTAAAGGATACAATTAAAATTTGAATCCAATAATTATTACATTTTCTTATTTCTGGCGGTGGTTAAGAGAAGTGCATATATTATTATATTTTAGTCATTAAATTTATAACAAACTTAACAGGTGTCATTATATGTATATATTATAGACAATAATATATTTAACAAGACCGTTACCATTATGTACAATTGAATCATACAATACTAATTGTTTACAATACAGGATGAGACAAAGGAATGTTAAATGTGTGTTCCTTCTGTTTTTGTTTTGCAGATTAAACCATAGTATGCCGATATTCTATTGACGAAGGAAGGAAAAAAGCTGGCTGGATGGAGATTTATCAGTCCCCAAGAATCGTATAAGAAAAATTCTTTTCCTGGACCGGACAGGATGCAACTTCGCGCCTGATAACCAGTGGAATCTATAAGTTTGTAAGGACTGGGTCTGTTCAAGACGATTGCAAGGGAAAGAGTGGTAGAAAGAGATCTATCTAAGCTGAAGAGAATAGCACCCTCGTCCAGGGAGCAATGGTAGCTAGCCCAACCAAGTCCTCGCTCAGACTTTCTCTAGAGCCTAACATTTCTCAAAGGTCAGTGGTGAGAATTTTATACCATGATTTAGGAAACAAACTATACTACTTGTAGATTGTGCAGCATCTCACAAATGCTGGTAAGGAAGCACGTGTGAATGCTGAACAAATTATCTTGGAAACGGACATTCTGTTCATGTTTTCTGACGAAGCAATATTCCGCACCAGTGGTCGTATGAACAAATACAACTATGTCGTTTGGGTGACAAAGCACCCGCAGGAAGTTCGCAAGCACATATGAAATTCCCCCAAGGTGAACATTAGGTGTGCACTGAGCAAATTTGGAACGATTGAACCCATTTTTTTTTTGAAGATGAGACCGTCAGGGGAGAGAATTAATTACCTTGCCATGCTCAGCACTTTCATGGAGGAGAAAGCGCCACTTGCCCTTCTGCAGCGAGGTTACTTCCAGCAAGACAGCGGCCCTGCCCATTACAGTTAGGTGGTTCGAGATTACCTGAACGACACGTTCGGTAAATATTAGATTGATAGAGGTGGTCCTCTTCCATAACCAGCACATTCCCCTGACATTCCGCACTCAGGTCATCGCTGCTATCCCTGCCCGAATGGCGCAGAGGGCCATACAATCAACAATGGACAGACTCTATAAGTGCATTGAGCAGGAGGGTTGCCAAATTGAAACCCTGAAACCAAATCCTTGCCTTGTAATTTCACATGAGTAAACCAATATTTAACGTTACCATCTTTTTGAGTTACCCTGTATATAGTGATGTAGTTGACACGAACTCAATATCCTCAACTTGTATACCTTGTAAAAGGTAAATAAAATAAAGTAAAGAGAATGATATGACTGTACTGGAATCGTAGCAATATGTATTTCTTATGAATGGAGTACTAATGGAATTCCAACTTAGTTACATCAATTCTTTAATTATTCTCTGTTGTCTGAACAAAGTTTCTAGTGCATTAGAGGTAAGCAGAAATGAACATGATCATACTCAATAGGCCTCACATTCCAAAAGTTAGCTGGAAAGAAATCATTAATTACTAATTGCCTTAAATCGGGCCCGCCTTAGTAACTACGTGTTTCTGGCCAAATTCGTTGGTAAACTTTTGGTGCAGATTTATTGTACGGATCCATAGATATATTCATTACACGTATGCTTCTTTTTCAGTAAATTTACTTTTCATATATTAACAATCACTTTTGGGGTATTAACTTGTAATCATCTGTACAGATTTACTTTAGGAGGGCTTCAGTGAACGTACAGAATAGTAACTATTGTGCAAAGATACTAACCAACTTGTGCTAGGTCGCGACTAGAAAGCACGAATGCTATCTGAGCGATGATCACCGAATGCCATCAGACAGGAGCGCAGCAGGTGGGCTTGAGCAGTAGTGAGAGGATGCGTCCGTAGGGAGCAGGTGCCTCAGCGAAAATACACATACACTTAAACGAGGACAGCACAAAACACTGTATATGGCATAAAAATACTTACCTCAGGTGTTAAATGATGTATTTGTACGGTACTAAAGAAGTTAGAGGTAACATCCCGATACCAGGGTCGGAAAAAATACAGTTTTTTTTAAAAAAGAACAAAACATGGGTTTAAAACATGAAAAAGACGTTCAAAATGTTTTAAACATGTTTTAAAACACGAACGAACAAAAACATGTTTTAAACATTTTGAACAGTTTAAAACATATTTCAAAATCGTGTAATAACTTATTTGTTAAGACTGTTTACTCTTTACTTGCAACTAGTATTACAGATTCATCCTGTATATACTGATTAGTGCAACATTGATAACCAAAATAAAATCGTTTGACTAAAAATGGCTTTTATATAGTTTTTTAATGAGTTTTTATTGGCCACTTGTTGTTCAAAATGATTTTCGAAAAAAGATTAAATATTTTCATAGTGCACTGGTGATAATACACCTTTATATATATATATCAAATTTCGTTTTTGTAGCATCAGCGGTTTTGGAAATGACTTTTGAGTGTCCGTATCGGATTCAAAATGCTGACTTTGTATTTCCGTAAGCTGTCACTAATAACGCACTTTTTTTTTAACCTAATTTAATTTGTGTAACACCAGTGGTTTGCAAAGTGGCTTTCGAATGATCATAGGATTTAATATGACATTTTTTACGGTATTTGGCTCAAATAATTGTATTATTATTGGAATTTTGCACACATGTACAAAAATTTGATTGCTATTTCGGAATACTGATGCTAATAAAATTATTTTAAACTAATACATTTTCGAAAAGTGATGTTTCAAGCACACTTCATATTGTGCTAACTTTAGAATATTTTCTGTAAGCCTGTGTATTGGCTGTTGTTTAAATCAATAATTGTGTTGAAGAGAAAGAATATTTGTTACATTCAGAGCACAATGGATCCAAGTCTATTTTCAATAATGTTCAGTTTTGCTCAGCAAATGAATGCAATTGCCGAGCAAAACTGAACATTATTGAAAATAGACTTGGATCCATTGTGCTCTAAATGTCCCAAATATTCTTAAACGTAATATCTTAGCAGTCAAAAGTACGAAATAAATGAAACTAAAACCACGCGAAAGGGCGTGAGCTAGTTTCATATGACCGAAACTCGAAAGTAGTGGAATCCTTGGGTCAAAAAGAAAGAAAAAAAATACAAAAGAGCAATATAAATCTATAGCTCCTTGCGACCAATTTAAATGGAATTTAACTGATCAAACTCCGTATTTATTCGGCGTAAGGACTTCAATTTTGTTATGTTGGACTTTGCTTTTCTAAATCTACATTACTGTTCCAAAATTTGAAATTCAGGGTAGGCGGTAGGAGGGCGGATGATCTCTAAACGGACGCCCCTCTCTAGCGGTAATCATATAAAAGCTCTAGATTGCATCTTGTCGCATATTTTTCTTTCTATGTTTTCGGATTCGTAATTGCTAATATTTGACTTTTCCGTCGGTGTATTCTTTTAGACACACCCTGCATTTATTTAATGTAATTATGTACCATTCACTATGACATTTGGAACTTGACTTATTAATCTTTCTTACGCTGTAGCGTACACAATATTTTAAATTTATGAGCAGGGAGGGGGAAATTAGCCCTCCTGTTCCCCCGTTCTAGAAACGCCCTTGTCTAGCGGTTGTCCGATGAAACTCTAGCCCACACTACAGCTTTCACGTATTTTTTGGTGCATTTATTTCGGACTCTTCGCTACGAAGGTACTATGTTTGCTGAGCAAAAATGAACCTTTTTGAAAATGGACTTGGATCCTTGTGCTCTGAACGACCCATATCTAAAAATATTTTTAAAAAGCCCTAAGTTGGAGCCAAATGTATCCTGCAACTCAAGTTTGTTCGAAACGTCTAAAATTAGTTTCTTCGGTTTACTCAAAATGATGTCCTTTTTTCTTCCCGCAAAACTCACGTTAAACGATTCCAAGTTATACGAAGACTGAGAACCAAAATGTACTGTATGTATTAACGAATGCCTGCGATATTTTAATTTCAGAACCGCAATTTAGTAAAGAGCCCTTTGTTTTCTGAATACAACACAAAAACCTGTTTCAATGATAATTCTTTTATTTATTGTTTAATATCATTTCTACAAATAGTCCAATCTTCGACTACAACACTTTCTCGCAAGTTAACTAGTAAGCATTTAAATAATACAACAGACGATAAAAAAACAAAGGAAAAAAGAGACGAAATAAATTGTGGATCACTACATCGATCTGCTGTAGCCACGAGAAATCAAAATATTCACACGGGAACAGTGTTGCCACAGTCCTAGCTCTGGAATGGGCTGAAAAATATTCCCAAATTAAAACAAAAAGGACTGAATTCATTATTTTATAACAGTGTAATAATTACATGCTTCTATAACACGAAACTAAAAGAAGTAAAGTTCTAGAACACTCCGCCCCCTTTCTCCAAGAGTCCAAATCAAGAAATTGCTCTTTTAAAAAAAATTACTTTTTAAAAATATCCAAATAGGAAGACCCCGAACAATGGTGGAAGTAGATGAAACTTTTTTCGCACGTAGGAAGTATAATAGAGGCCACAAATTAAAAGGAAAACAGTTATCATTTTCGGTATGTATTGTAAGGAAATCAAACTCTCCTCTATTTCAAAGAGACCAATAGACAAAACGGCATTATGGCCATATATGAGAAAATTATATAAAACGAGTAAAAAATCAATCAATCATGAGATGTAGGAAAGTCTTACTGACACTTTTGAAAATGTGACAAGCATCTGTTCCATGGTGCTGAATTGGATAGAATTGTACCAACCTTTTTCACAAAAGGGTCTAAAAAATGCCAGCGTGGTACCAACGGGCCGATGAATGATAAAACGGGCTGAATTTGGTAATTGCACCAAGTGTAGCAACACTGTACGGGAAGAAAATAGCCTTCTAAACGGGATCACTTTTTGGTAATTTTCTTTCTCTGGCAGATTTTTTTTTTACAAAAATTAAAATAAAATAAAAATAAACATATGTTTTAAAACAAGACTTAAAATACATGTGATTAAAACGTTTATAAAATTTGTTTTAAACTCTTTGTTTTAAGCAAAACAACCTTGCCCAATACTTTTCTTTGCTTCCATATTTGGGATCAAAAGTAACAATACAATACTAACGTGAATTTCACAATTATGTGGATCTATTAATTCTCGGACATTTCTTTGGTTGCGCTTCATGAGTTAGTACATTGGCTTCAGATACTCCAGTTCACTTCACTTTGAAATTGTGGTTATTAGCTATCTTATGGGCAAATATGTGCATAACAGGTTCCGCTTCGATTAACGTAATTTTTACATCAATATTCATCTCACAGGTAAGAACACAGCTGTTTAGTTTATTTACGCACAGGTTTATTAAAATATTATTACAAATTTGCTTTGTAAATTTTACAAATCAAATCTGTGGATCCGTACAGTAAATCTGCACCAATCTTTTTTTTTTTTTTGTATGGAAGTCCTGGACACAAATATAAATAATTTGTCGGTTTATTCCTGGAACACCCTATAAAATTTTATCCTATTCAACCCTTTGAGTCCGGGAGAGGGAATATCGAGAACTGCTTGATGAATCACGACCAATTTTGGTCAAAATGAAGTGCGTTAAAGTTAGGTATTGATTTCATAGATGGAGGTAATATTTAAGCCAAAATTTGCAGAAATCAACCATGTCCAATTGATCAAAAAGAGCAAAACGGTAATAGATAGCGAGAAGCGAAGTCCTGCAATCGGTTAAGCGTAACATCAATATTTCATATTCATCCTTAATTCTTTACTAAAAGAGGAAGCCCGGTTTCTATATTGATATACATACAGCATAAGCGATTAAAGATAGCGAGAAGTGTTTTTTTTTAGCGGGGAGAATCGATTTAACATTATAGAAACAAGTACCATGTTCTCTCGTAAAAATCTATGCAAACCGGATGTGGCGAAAATCAACCACTTACTGTTTTAATGTTGATCGCTGTATAAATGAAATGAAATATACGTTCCACGATTATGCCGGCTATGCTAAAACATTCGGTGATGATGAGAAATGAATGAAATGGTGAAATGAAGAAAGTGGAAGGAAACTGGAGAACCCCGAGAAAACCCGCGCACACAGTGTTTGTCCACCACTAAACTCACTTGCCATTAGCTGGGATAGAATCAAGGACCCGATGTACAGAGGTGAACGCTCTACCACTGAGCCACCACGGCCCTCCTTCGCTGAAGAGTAAAGATACTAGTGAATAGCGAGAATTGCAATGGATGTACCGTCCCAAGGATATATCCCATTTTCACTAATCTAAAACTAGAAGTGACGGACACGCTGGGTCAGTGGTAAAGTGCTTAACTCTAGTGCGTAGGGTTCTTTGCCCTATATCCGATCCCCTATATAGTAAGTTTGTGGTGGACAACAACGTGTCTGTAGGTTTTCTCGGAGTACTTCCACTTCACTCCACTTTATCACTTCACTAATTCCTCCATTATCATTCATTTGTCTTAATTCCACCAATTATTAATTTTAATTCCACCAATTATTTCAGCATCATCACTGGCTTTAATTATTCGGCGCCCTTAGCCTAGGGGGTATAATCGAGGGACATTAAACTACGTGATTTCATTTTCAATAAAAAACTAAAAGTGATAAAAGTCAATTTTAGTAAGAAAATATGACTCCATACAAAACTAAACCCTTTCACATGGTATACACATGACACTACTAGTTTTTACTGAAGTCATTATCTTATGTTGTTATATGTTGTTCTTCTTTGGTTTTATTGACTTCCATACATCATGAATATGTATCTTGGTAGAGAAAAGTTGAAATGTAATGTAATAACTTACTTTGAAATGAGAACATGTTAGAAACTTTGACCAGTGTCCGTGAGCGTGGATGAAACATCTTCAAAGCAACCTCCTTTAACTCTTCTTACGAGCTCTTAGAATTTCATATGATTTCATATATATATATATATATATATATATATATATATATATATATATATATATATATATATATATAAGTATGGTAAACATGCAATTTGAATTTAGAGTTTCTTACAGTTGAAAGATTAAAGAAAATACTTGGTTTATGACTGTCTTTCTAGTGCAATATTTAGTTCAAATGTACAGGGTGTTCACAAGAAACACCAGAAGAAAAACTTTGGAAAAGGAATAATCACAAGAAAATAAGTGAAACGAAAACTCTATGACATAATGCTGTCATAAGACTTTCAGCCGATGATTTAACTTTGGATTCTACAGTATGGTCAGCGCATCGTAAGTTCCACCGCAAATATATAGTTAATAGTATCATGGCATGCTAGTCCAAGACGTGTGGACAGAGAAAAAGTACATACTAGAAGCGGATATCAGCTGATGGATATTTGTCTCTAGGTCGCAGAATGACACAAAAAAAATTCAGTGATGCATACATATGCCATGAAGGTCATTCTTCTGATTATAATGGTCGCAACAAGAGTTGTAATCGATATCAACAAGGCAGGGTTTAATAAGGGTCAATTAGATACTTTTACCTGTTTTTCTAGTTACACTGATCCCACACATAATGCTTCATACCCTCTATCTGCTCGAAAGTCGTGAGATATACTTTGCTCATCTTGTACCTAAATCACTCTACCAGAAGCACAGGAATAGTGTAATCCCACAACAGACTTCACCAACAGGTTTTTGTGTCTATTTACTTTCAAATTGATGCATCAGGTGACCTTCTTCTCATTTATACCAATTGCACTAGCTTCAACATGACCATTTTCAAAATGGCCTGTTACTACTTTTACAGATCATAGCTACAATCTCGTATCCATGTATGCTCATTTCGTGTTGTTACAATGACCAGTTTTGAAGAAAAACGTCCTTAATGTAAAACGACATCATGTCCTTAATGTACTGACGTTACACTTTTGATCTTTCTCGAGCCCTAGTGTTCCAACGTATTGGACACTGCAGCTACAATTTTGACTATGTGAGTTTCTCGAGGTACTCACTTCATATGCAAAGTTTCATGAGCATCGGGGTCTGATCGATACCTAGGATTCCTTGTCAGCTTAAGAAATTACGTAAGAAACTCATTTTCAATAACGATTCAGGCGGGCCGGATTAAAGAAACCAGTGGGCCGGGCGCTGCCCGAGGGTGGGCTTTTGCACATAGCTGCTATATACAAATGTTTTTTATCAGTGTCCATAAAATAGGAGTTCGTCGTTAGAGAAATCTTTATAATGTAACTAGAATCCATGCGTCTTTGATGATAGTAACAAAATCATCGTAAATGCGACTCATAATGCTTATTTTTTTTATATTACTTGCTTAGAGATTTCTATTGAGGTGATGGACTACTTAAAAGTTTGATAAATAGTTACATTATAATACGTGCTTTAATTATTCCTTAAAAACGTTAAAGAGAAATATTGTGCACACATTGGTGCTTTATTGGAAACTAGCATTCTGCAACCAATAAGAATATCACTCTCACGGATGTAGATTAGATCTGTTTTATTCTATGCCATACAATATAACGAATCTTAGTAAAAATACACAGTTCAACTCAAGATGTCCCGAACATTGGATGGTAAACGGGAGGAGATCTATTTTCAATCCTTTTTTTTTTTTGTTCAGTCATAGGTAAGGGTGGTTGCCTCGCATGAATACAAGTAATGGTTTTGACTCCACTTAAAACAGTAGTCCTGTCTCATATACGTGTCGAAAACAGAAAGTGAATTCCAATTAATTAATAAATATTGTGAGTAGTGGCGTATTTACGATTTTGTTTCGGGGGTAGTCTTTGATAACTTTCAGGGGGGGCTTTGCCTGAAAATGTGAAAATTCTGCAAGATTTCATACACTTTACTATAGTAAGTAAGATTTCGGGGGGGGATTAAGCTAGGAAGCCCCCCTAAATACGCCACTGATTGTGAGTTATTCTGTTTAAACAATTGGGTAAATACCAGAGTAGAAAGGTGCATAGTTAAGAATGTCTAAGCGTAACACAGTAGTTCGTTAATATCTTAACGACGAGGTAAGGCAAAGACATACTTTGCGTCTTTTCACTGTATGGAGATTATCGAAAACTAAAAGTTAATAAACTATAAAGAAATCTATCCCAACACCTAATTATTTAATGTATAACCAAGTATGTCAGCGGCTGATTTAAATTTAATAATTATCTTAGAATTGTACTCAATTTGGTTTAGAATCGGACAACTCAGTCTTTAACGCATAATCCTGAAGTTGTTACTACCGTGCAATCAGGGATAAAAGTGGATCTGAAAAGGTAGGGAGACGCTTGGCGTCATGCCGTCCCCGTGCATATCTTTGCCCATTGTATTTTTTCTTTAGAAAGTGGGGGACACCATAGAGAATTTATGGAAGTAGAGGAACGACGTCCGCCCGCGTTTCCCCTCACTTTTACCCCCTGTGTAATTAGAGTTTCTCTAAACACAACCAAATAACATGAAAGTAATTTTCTTATTTCTTCTTTCAAACTTTCTTTTTTAATGAATTTTAAGAGAACATCCGTTTGTTCGCCTCATATAATTATGCAAAACTACATTGACGACCTTACTTATGACGTCCAACAGCCGTTTTTTTTTAAAAAAAATTCATACTGAAGTCGAGGAGAAAAGTAGAATAATCTTTCTCTGAAATTCTTTTAAATATATGAATAACATACTGATATATAATACATTAAATTGTCCTTGTCAATAGATAATATTAAGCTTTCCTAGATTAAGTACTTGAGATTAGTAACCTTGTCAATAATACTGTACAATACCTACATAATTATTTCACTTGTGGAATACCAGAGAATAGCCCTATTGTTTTGAGATTCGAAACAGTAAAGGGCGTTGCTGTGCTACCTGCATTGCATTTCATAGTGCATTCTCCGGGCTCTCAAACATAGAAATTTGCCGATCTCTGGTATAGAACATATTCAATTCTTTCCTTGATACTGTCCATTTATGCTTATACATGTCTCCCTCCTTCATGTTTCGATTCCAAATACAAGACCCTAGTATTCCGTTTTCCGATTACTCGTCTATTTCACTGGAATGATTCAGTTCAACTGTAGTTTCACTTCTTCCCGTAGCTGAAAAAAAGAAATTCTTATATTCTTAATGAATTCGATTGATCTATTATCTATTCCAGTTGTCTTTTCATTCCTAATCTCCAATATAGCTTTTTCAAACTTATCTCGAAGAATACTAAACCCTTTATCATCCTCGCCTATTTCATTTTTTACTTCAACATCTAGGCCACTCTGCCCATCTCTACTCTCGTATCTGAGAAAAGTTTCCACGGTTGAAAAATGAATTTGAGGAAGCACAGAATATATCCAATAGAAAAGAAAATAATCAGAAAACACACAACAAAACAAAAGACAGCACAACATATAAAGAAGAACATAATATAACAAAGAAGAACAGAAAATACAAAGAAGAACACACTATAAAAGAAGAGCACAACATACAAAAAGAACACAATATGACAAAGAAGAATACAACATACAAAGAGCACAATATAACAAAGAAGAATACAACAAACAAAGAACACAATACAACAAAGAAGAACACAACATACAAAGACAAACACAAAATAACAAAGAAGACCAGAAACCATAAGAAGAACATGCATATTCTAAACATCAACTATTGTATCAAACATCTTATCTTATTAAGAAGAACACCACGAAGAACAATGTAGAACACATATCCATCGAAACGAAATACACAATGAGCACTAAACAAAGAAAAGCACAGTGAACTTCAACCGATCCCTGTCAAGTTAAAAGATAGTTAATATAATGAACAAATAACCAAATGGTAAGCTTTCTTTCGTCTACGGAATAAAAACAAATATAAACTGACTGAGTAACTGAAAAAAAAAAGATTGCTCCCTCTCAGCAATTTGTTCTAAACTTTTGGAAGTGATGTTGTACTAATAATGTAAGTCATATGTATAAGGTAATCCCGTTACACGCAGGAAGATTGTTCAAGTTCCGAAATTTAAGCAAATTGAAACCTTTCCCACTTTCATATTATGTGAAATACACTATAGGGACGAGGGTTTAGAACACTTCTCGATACGCCACTGAATTCGACCCTCGGCAAGAAAATATTCTGAATGTCTCTTGTAAAAGGTTGTAGTTCATTACAGAGAAGGATTCGTGTTTATACTACTGTGACTATTCGTATGCAAAGCTCTTTCTACAAATATTCTTCCTTTTGTGTAATTCAATTTTCAAAGCCTTTCTCTGCAATATATAGGAAAAATGACAAACAATAATAACTTTTAAAAGGAAGTAAAAGCAATATCCAAAAAGTGGGAAAGTTATCATAAGTAATTTATTGTTCTTTGGTTGACTTCTTTCCCTCCAGAAATTGCTGGTCTATGATTTGGAAAAAAAGTAAAATGTTAAAATCACAAAAACGGCAAAGATGAAGAGAGAAACTCTTTTCTATAATATCATGGACGAGATGCTTTTAAGATTTGTGGACTGGTTTCCAGAAATTTTTTTCTTTCTTATTTTTCTAGTTGAAAAACGGAAGAAAAAAAAAAACAGTTCTTTCCACGTGGAACAGCGGCTGAGGGTTTTTGTGCTGAAAGACCATTATACATTTCTTTACAGCTGCAGCTATCTAAACCTTATGCCAATCGAGGTTTTCTCTGTAAGAGAATTGGAAAGGCTTTTGAGGGGATAATATTAGGGTTTTCACAAGATGATTTGTTTTCTGTCACTATATTCTTGTTTTTTTTTTCTGTGCACTATCTACCAAAAATCAAATTATGGATAGTTCTCTCTTCCAAGTAAAGGGTCCAAATGGACGAATCGAGTTGCGGGATGAGACATAGTGTACCTGATAGAGGATATAAAAATATGTGTATGTGCAAAGTTATAGCGGCTGAGTGTCATAAGAAACGGAGAGGGAGAGGGTCAAAGTTGGTAGGAGAAGGACTAAGTTATGCTATGTTATAGAAATACATTAGATAAACTGTTGAATCGTAAAAATAGTGAGAGATAGATAATGCAAACAGTGATAGTTTCACACATTGGTAAAAGAAGAATGGTCAGAGTAGATCACGAGCCTCCGCCGCCATCTTGGAATCCGCCATTTTGAAATATGTGATATTTTTTGAAATGGAAAGGTAGTCATGTGCTATATCAATTAGGGTCAGAATGTTCTCAAAAAGTCAATTATGAACATTAGTGATCGTTATCTAATATTTGAAAATTTTAGGATAATCTTTTTAATTATTTACGAAAATTTAGGATACTGATACTCGTGTGTTGAAAGTTTGGATTATCATAAAAGCACATTTCATTGCAGTAGTCCACGCTTCATCCAGATATCACATGCTACACTCGTCCCAAGTTGCTATTGCTCACGAAGGTGGACAAAGAAAGTTGAGTGAGAAATCTAGCAAGTGGTGAAAAAAATAGTGGTTTACGTACAGTATGTATTAATTGCATTCCAATCTATCAGATTTTATTCTGTTATGATCTATATTAGTAAGTATGTCAGCTATATAAAGTATACAAAAGATAGCTATATAAACTTCACATTGTTTTCGACCAAAATTGAAAAAAAAAGCGGAAATCGTTTTTCCAGACCGGAACAGTTCACTTCGACACTATAGGAAGCAAATTGGAAGTAATATCATAAATAATAATGTACTAATATACAACTTGTATATCAAATTTCATTGTTACTTCTCTTGGTTTGTGATATACTTAACTTACATTTGTTTCGTGATAATCTAAACTTTTAGCGTACGAGTATCAGTCTCCTAGATTTTCGTAAATAACTATGAAGATGTTCCTAAATCTTTCAAATAACGATCACTAAAGTTCGTAATTGATTTTTTGAGAACATGCCGGCCCTAATTGATATAGCACATGACTATCTTTCTATTTCAAAAAATTATCACATATTTCAAAATGGCGGTTGAGGTTCGTGTTCTACTCTGACCATTCTTCTTTTACCAATATGTGAAACTGCCACCGTTTGCACTGTCTGTCTTTCACTATTTTTACGATTCAACAGTTTATTTGATGTATTTCTATAACATAGAATAGTTCTTCTCCCACTAATTTTGACCCCGTCCCCCTCTGTTTGTTATGACGCTGAGCCGCTATAACTTTGCACACACATATATTTTCACATCCTCTATCAGGTGCACTATGTTTCATCCCGCAACTCGATTCATCCATTTGGACCCTTTACTTGTTAGTGTGGTGATCATAATGGATTGCTTTGCAATATGTGAAAGAATGACAATCTGATTTTTAAAGTTATTTAACTTATTACAATAATATATCCTCATTATATATAAAACTGCATGAACTGACTGACATAAAAAAGGGTACTTTCGGTTGGCACTTGAAGTTGAAATTTGGCATGATTGTAGCTTTCCGGGACCAACCCACAGAAAAATTATCAAAAGTGAATATTTTTAATCTTTACTGGTTCTAAAGGGGGGATGAAGAAATTCCCCATGTTATTTAAATGTGCTTCTTTTAAAATTATAATCTCATATTTTAGGTACTTTTAATTGGAATAAAAACTTGAAATGGTATGCTTGTACGTTTTTGTTAGCGTTACCTAAGTAAATAACCAAAAATGAAACTTTCTATCTTCAGAGTAGTTTTATAGGGAACTGAATAATTTTTCCCCTGTTATTTATATGGGACACCTCTTACATCCCGAAAATGTTTAGGCACTTCCTGTAGGGTTGCAATGTTTAAATTTGACATGATTATAGCTTTTCAGGGCTAACCAACATGGACATTGCCAAAAGTGAATATTTTTAATTTTTAGGGGGTCTAAAGGGGCGATGGAGAAATTCCCCATGTTATTTAAATGAGCTCTTTTTTTTTTACCTATAATCTGAAAATTTAGGTACTTGCAATTGGAATAAAACGTGAAATTCGGTATGCTTGTACGGTTTCATTAGTAAGTAAATCACCAAAAATAAAAGAATCCTACTTTTGAGTGGTTTTATAGGGAACTTAAAAATATTTCCCATGTTCTACACCCATGGGACATCTTCTACACCCCAAAATGTTTAGGCACTTCCAGCGGGATCAGAACGATGAAATGTTTCATGATTGTAGACTTCCGTTACTAACCCAGAGAAACATAGAAATAAGTGAATATTGTTAGTTTTCTAATATTTTTAGTAAGGGGTCTAAAGCAGTGAAGGAATTTCCATTTATTTAAAGATTTATTTTTGGGGGATACAAAATCTTTTCTTTTAGGTCGTTAAAATAGAAAAAGAAACTTCAAATTTCCTTAGAATTATGGGCTTAAGAGGTACGAGGCAGTAGGCCCAGTATACATGGTGGTGAGGGTGCGGAGTACCCAGCCAGCTGAAGGCTAGGTTTTACTATATGATCACGATGAATCAATATTTGCTTTCTTAATTAATAGAACCACCATTAAAATAAGTATACACCCTTAACCCAGGAGCAATGAGAGATATGCTGACCTGACGGCGTTTAGCATTTGTAACTCGACCGAATGTCTAAGGAATCCAATCCATCAAAAGTTACAAATCCCGTAGTTCAAGTGAGAGCTCAATTCTAATTTAATTATAATAGAACAGTGTCTTCAATTAATTTAATATTCTTAATATTTTGCTTGCAACTTAGTAAATTACTTAAATATGATTTTTGAGTCGAAAAACCAATGTAAAATTACAACTATACTGATCACAAACTCAGATCGATTGCCGACAGCAGGGACATCATGCAATGGAACGTCGCTATGAACGACCTTGCTGCTGCTTTGCTAGTAATTATTATATAGATTGTCTAATTATATATATAATTAGACAATCGTTTTTTTTAGACACATTTATTTGAATACGAGCAGTCTAGCTGATAACACGAAAATGGAGAGAAACGAAGCTGTGCATAGAGCTGAGGTTGAGATGGCTTCTTCTCGAGATGCAGGATTCGAATTTCTCGAACACCCGTCGTGTTCTCCAAACTTAGCCCTAGTGACTTTTACCTCTTTCTCTGGCTGAAGAAAAAGCTCCGAGAAAATACGTAATTTGAAGACAATAGCAAGGTAATGCCCACTGTGGAAACATTTTGGTAGGGTCAAGGCAAATATTCTTTTTTTTTCTAATGGTTCAGGGAAAAGATGGACTAAACTTATCGTCTTGTTAAGAGAATATGAACAAAAATTTACTTTTAAACCATAACCGTTGTACTCCATACTCATTATCATTACCTTTGGAGTTGGATTACTTGTGGATCACCTCCCTTGAAAATAAATCCGAGTAAAAGAACTAGCGAGCTCTTTTATGGCTATATAGTTAACGTACACGTCTTGAGCCTGGGAGACGTGTGTTCGATTTCCATCGAGGACTTATGTGGTTCGAGTCTTACGTTAAGTTATGCATCGATGTCTCATGCAACCTATGTGCTGAAAGGGACACTAAATCCTCAATCCATATGTTAACACTTATGTCAATCCAGTGCTGGGCTCTGAAGTGCAAGCTTTCCGAAGAATGCTGGGGTTTTTGCAACCTTTTAAAAATTATATATCTGAATATCTAGATAAGCTAAAATAATACACGTTTTGAGAGTTTCGATCTTGCTTTTTTATTATATATATAATATTCTGTATTCCAACCACAAAACCACTACAAATCACAAATAACATTTACACGTAGTGAAAGAAAAATGAATACGAATATGAGAATTATTATCTCAAGATTAGTTACCTGATATATCTGATATTCCTGTTGCAACATGATCTGTATCATTCTCCCAATTGTCCAATACCTCTTATTCAAACAAATCACTATCACTGACACTCAATTCCGCTTCTAAACGGAAGGGTATTGACTCGTCAGACAGGTTTTTGCCCGCCATTTGTACGGTCAAGTACATGGGTTTTGATCCCTGGCGGTAACAACGTATTAATTAGGATCTTCACGCCATCTACTGACAAAATTCCGAACTAAGAAGTCCAAGGGGTATTTCAAAACTACTATAGTACTCGCGCCGAGTCGTGAAACTTGACCTAGATCTACCGATTTCATCACCCAATAGAGCGCGAAGGTGTGTTGCAGTCGTCAACCCCCACCCATCACATTTTGTCAGTGTCGTCTCTCGCGCTACACAGAAAACATCTCCCGAGAGTACAGTGTTGTCGGATTGGCGTCAAGTTCCGTTTTGTTAATTCTTTTTTGTTGCGTTATATTTTCGTTGTTACCATTTGTGCTATTGTTACCGTTTTAGAATAGTTGTTACAGTAGTTATTGTTGTGCAGTGTTATTATTGGTAATTTTTAAATACCTTTTTATGTACTCGTTTACTGTGTCTTCAAAGTTTGGCAACTTTGTTGGCGAATTTCAGCTGTTTGACGTTTCCCCAAGTGTGCGCTCGGGAAGCGGCTCCACGAATTGTACCGAAGTTTTTGTGATGTGTTAGAGCTCAAGCAAAATATTTGTATGATTGGTTTAGAGCCCAAGCTTCACGACTCGGCGCGAGTACTATAGTAGTTTTGAAATACCGTATAATAACTCCGTATAATAAAGGAGCAAAACCATTGAAATGCATTTTGAATCACATCACGTATAAATACGGAATCCGCAGTCTACAAAAGATCAGCTACTCTATAAAAACACAGGGGGTTAGCACTCAAAGTGTTAACTTGGTCAGAAGATTTTGTTTTAATATAACGGGGTTAGCTTTTGGCAGTTACCAACACAAACGATTACCATAGAACATCTTTGAATATGTTTGTCTTTGTAAATGTCTGGGACAACTTGACGTCAAGTTGGAGCGGACATTTGTTTTTATAACAGCAAAGAGTTCATACTTAGAGACTTTCCAGCACAATCGTAGCACAAGCAATTTACATGAAGCCACTTTTCAATATGTTTGTTTTCGTGAACGTCCTGGCCAACTTCACGTCAAGTTGGTCCGAACATTCCCTTTCTCAATAGCAAAGTTATTTTTATTGCGCAAACGTTGATGTTTGAGCACTTATCAGCACAAGTGTGTCCCGGTCAACTTGACGAACATAACAGGGACACTAGGAAGGAGGACAAAAAGAAGACGAAAATCCAAAGTACATCGTTAAAAAATTAAAACACTATGATACTGTGAGGAAAAATAAAAGAGCTGAAAAGAAAAAAAGCCTTACTAAAAGTGGGATTGAAACTTACTAAAGAAGAACTTGGGAATGAATTTAGTTTACGATTCTTCTACCTGACTATAAGTAACTTGTTCATAAAGTTAGCTGATTCGTCACGAGGAGACATATATATATATATATATATATATATAGTGTTTCTATCTTTATACAAACATTAAACAGTTTATGTTTTATTTTCCCGTTTCTTTATATCTTCTTTCTTCATCTCTTTACACGTCTCAAGTTTTCTCTTCCGTTCCTTCTTGTCATTCTGTCTGAGAGCCTCCTCCCGTACGTCACCCACCTTAAACCCCGCCCATTCTCTTGCATCTGGAAATTTGATTACACTGAATGCTGTGAGTGAATGAGTGAGAAAGACGCCTGGACTTAAAACCGGAGAGTCTGAGTGTTTGCGATTAAGAGAGAGAGAGAGAGAGAGAGAGAGAGAAAAAAAACTCTTTTTGAAAAGCGAGACTATTTCCCCGAGGCAAGTTTTATTGCTGCCAATCGGACCCGATAAAGCTGAGAACTGAGAAACGGTGTATCGGAAACTTAGTTTGGCGTTGAGTAAATTTTAGCTTCTCAAAGGGAAGTTCTTTTACTCTAAAGGATATATTTTAAGGTTTCTTATCACATCAACTTTCTGTCGTTTTCACAGAATGTCGTCGGGTTTACTTTAAATATATCCTTCTTGTAGTCTAATTACCTTAATTCGCGAATCTCTGTATATTTATACTGCAGACAGCTGACTTCATGAACAAAATACTTCGCTCTTTAGATTATATAGCCCATTATAGATATTTTCTTTTATTCTACTTGATAGAGTGTTTGACTTCGATTTATGAGGCCTTGGATTCGGTTCTCGGTAAGAGAGCATCGAACCAACTATAGTAGTTCACAACTTGGTTTCAACTATAGGTCATCCTACAGCGTCTTGCTGCTAACGAAAAATCTAAGTATAAATCAATCAATTGTTTAAATGACAAAATACTACAGTTAAATACAATGTTCAGAATGAAGTATTGTGTTTCACTTGTCTCAGATTGATTAATAAAATACTTAAGTTTAATACAATGTTCAGAATAAAGTATTGTGTCTCACTTGACCTTATATTTTAACAGTGGAACAGTGGTAGATCCTTATATTTTAACGGGTAAGATATTTACAGTTATCTATTTGCTTATTTCCTATTTGTGCCCTATCTCTCCACTCTATGGGATTTCTTATTAACTGAAAACTAATTCTTAGGCTGAGAATAAGCATATGTTTTGAGCAAAGCACAACAGAGCAAAGCTCTAAGAACTTATCCTCAATTCAATACACTTGAATTAAAAGAGAGATAAAAAGAAGCTTCATATATCCTAAAAATAAAAGATGATTAAGAGAAAGAGGTACAAAACACTTTCAAGCAAGATCTATCAACTTGTCATATCGGAAACGAGGCAGAGTCCCTCGTACTCAAATAAACCCCAAAGAAATTAATACTATTTACAAAAAATAAAAATAAATAAATAAAATAAAATAAAAATAAAAAATAAATAAAATAGAAAAAATATCATATCCTAAAAGCAAAACACTAAACAAAATTCTCATAAACAAGATACTAGCATACTGAGCCATAAAATAAGAGCAAACCCTTCTGCTATATATTCAATATTAAATCATGAAACAAGCTCAGAGTCTCCCTCAGCAAAATCAAAAGGAGTTCGATTAGTCTCTGCTAAACAAGAAGCAAACCATATCAATGCTAAAGAAAATATAATTCACAAAAAAACATAACTTCTCTTGAAAACAATCGAAATTTAACAATCAATATATTTCAGCTAAAAATACAAAAGACAATTAGTCTGTGCAAACGTCCTAACAAGGAATATGAAGACTTAGAAGATCAACCAGCAATCATTACACACCTATTCGAGTATAGCATAAAAAACAAGCCCAAAGAAAATGTCAACATAACACTTAAGTAAGGAATTCTCAGTCACACCAATAAAGATAAAAATAAACTTAAAACAGGAGCTAAATAATAAGAACAATAGTTATATACAGGAGGAAAAACTTGTTCCCTGGTAAATAACTTAATTGCATCCGCAAAAGGTTGGAGTAAACCACAAATTCCTACCTTATTATGGCCCCGCCGGATCTGAATATATCCTAGAACCTTCCGCTCTAATAAAGTTAAAAATGCAACCCCAATCAAAACACAAATAATCAAAATTAAATAAGAAATTTCACCCATAGTATAATTATAATACACTAGTACCTGAACTTATTACATCCATTATTAGATGCTAAATCTAATGCACTTATCTACCAAAGTAATCATCAATTATTTTTATTCCTTAATAATAAATATTACAAGTATTTGGTCCTTTCGTACTAAAGTACTACTTTAAATTAAAGGATAGAAACCAATCTGGCTCACGCCAATCTGAACTCAGATCATCTAAGATTTTAAAGGTTGAACAGACCTATACATTAAGCTTCTGCACCTAGGTAAAATCTTAATCCAACATCTAGGTCGCAATCGTTGCTATAATCACTATTTCTTTTACATTTGTAAAGCCTTTAGGAGTTTGAAGTTTTAACAATGAAGATAGACAAAAAGTGAAGAGAACTTAAAACAAACATGAGAATGGCACAAAAGTGTTAAAGACAAAGATAAACAATGAGCATTAATTTTTTCTTTTAGACCATTGTATTATGCGGATTAGACATTACTCAAAATATGACCGAGAGTAAGTGACTAGATGGCTTCAAAACGTGGATATGGAAAAGCAAAAAATAATTAAATTGAAAAAAACGGAAAACTAGAGTTAAAGTGTAGGAAATAGTGAGTAAGTAAACAATATTACAGGAAGAATGTGTGATTCGTTAAGGGGGCATGTCCGTGTTGTGGCCTCATACGAGAAATTTGCCAACCTGTCCATGATCCTAGTAGTTTGGAGGTGTATTCACCGCTTGAAATTCCCATCTTTTCCAGAACACCAGTATTTGCTTAACGACCATTATTAAAACACAGAACAGTATCATACACTGCAATTTGTACGAGTTTAGGACCCGCAAATGTAGTTTTTGGGCATTGTTACCATAGCAGTGCATTAAAACTTTCATTGGGTTCTGTGTTTTACAATGCAAACATTTTCCCAAAAGGGCTGGATCCGCAAGAGTTCTGTAGATAGGTTTAATAGCATCCATCACTCAGGCAATGAATGCTTATGTTCATAATGACATCTGTTATACCCACACTAGGGATTTTCTCCTTTGGGTGACAAAGCATAGCGTAAATGTGTTTGTTTCTCATCAGTTGAATATTTATGGAAAAAATTGCCTACACTGCTTTCTTCATCTACTGATGGTTGCCAACGTTTCCCCTGATTGCTTTCCCACACATCAGTTTCCTTACTGTTATTCACTATTCTGTGTTCATAGTTATTTGTTTTCCTTATTTGTCTGTGTTGGTAAACTTAGTGTCAAAGAAATTGCAAACATATATTTACTACATCATTACAGAAGAATGGGATGATCGAACAATCTGGAACTGGAAACTGTAAACAGATATATTTAAACCTGAAAAATATAACGGAAGTACAAAATAATTTGAATTTCCCGAAAGGAACCTGATGTTGTATGAACATGAAACTTTCCTCAATAAAACTTCAAAGACGTAGATTCTGAAATGATACTTTCAAAAATCGAAAATTTGACCCCAAACACGGACATCCCTCCTTAAGACATTAACTGTGAATACATTGTATTCTCAGAAGTGATTGGTGGATACTTATGTATGAAATATAAACTAAATCGTTATAGTCGTTTTTGAGAAAATCGCAGTTTCTTTCAGTAAACTACCCTTATTTTTGGTGTTAAGAAAAAAATTCGAAAGACTCTTCCGGAAAATCGTATAAAAAGCTTATGTTTCAATTTTGTTACCAGTGCGTTAAACAATATGGCCTCTAGGCAAATATACATACCTCGAGATGAACGAACTTATACTATTAAAGATAATTTCTTAAAATTGAGAACCATTTCTTATCTGTGCACCGAGGCAAGTACAGTATTTTCTTCGAAATGAGATTTGGCTATTCTCATTCATAAGGAAAGTAACAGTATATTTTCTCGTTTCGCTTTATACAACCTCATCTACTTTTGTTCATTTCTCACTAATGAGAATTTCATACATTTGTTTCTAAGATAGGGTATTCTTGGTGCACAAATAAGAAATGAATTCCCAGATTTAAGAAGTGTTTTTAACAGTGTACAGACTTACATTCTAAAAAGCAATTTTTCAATATGTAGGGTTTATGAAACGTATAAATCTTTTAAAATCTCGATCACCATAGATTTTTCCTGTACAATCGTCATACATTTGTCTCTCCTATCGTTCATTGAAAGGAAATACCAAACCCCAACTAATACATAATTTATTTCTTGCAAAAAAAAAAAAAAAAAAAATAATAATAATAATACTTTAATCCAGAAGACGCTAAAAGTTTCAAGTTTACAATGAAAACAAAGGAAAAGAAAAAACTGTCAAACATCTGGTCTTATTACTTACATTGTGTTGTTACATGGAAAAATTAAAAAAAAAATAATATTTTAAAATACCGACATATATTTTTTAATTATAATAAATTCCGCCAACTAAACAAATATCACTTGAAACAGATTATCTTTTAGTCACCTCGAGATACTTCTAGCACTAACCTCCCTAACCTGCATCATTTGTTTAATGAGAAATTAATATGTATAATCTTTTCTCAGAGATGATGGGACAATAGCGGAAATAGTATTCTGTGTTCAGCGTGTGTTACGCTCAAACTCACCTATATTTCCAGTTAAGCTCTACTCACGCTCACATTTTTCAAAACGAGTTGTCTCATGATAAAACTCATGAAAACGAGCGTGTTCACGTGAGTTAGCTTAAAATGAGCGCGCGCTCATTTAACCCTGTTGATGGTATAGTGTATGAAAAATGAGGGAAAGAGAGAGAAGAATGCAATTGGTGAGTGCAAAGATGAGGTTCACTGAGGACAGTAGTGCATTAGAAGATCTACATTTTTAGCCAAGAACCTATCAACAATACGAGAGTATTTATGACAATGATATTAGTTATCATCTCTTTTTCATTTCTTTTAAAACCATAAAATAAACCAAGTTCATTTTAAAATTTAACTTGAACCTATATTCTTTCGGAATTTACCAAAATGTAAAAGAACATCTGATTGATTCCAGGAAAGAAAAAACGGAAAGAAACGGAAGAAAATAAAAAGAGACATTATTGAGTGCTGTTAACAAGGATGCTTTCTGATATATTAAGTCAAAGAATTGTGAAAGACATAACGGAGATTTGTAATCAAGATTTGTAGCAAACAAAACTGCCGATGGCTAGACTGGATCCTTCTGTGTTTGTCATAAAATTGATTGGTTGGTGCGGTTTACGTTTCATGAGATTGCATCCAGTGGAGTTTCAACTTCACTAAATTATTTCTTTAAAAAAAAAAAGACTTTATGCGTTTTCAGGGAATTATTTCGTTTATATATATTTTCTTCTGGGAAGCTATAAAGCAATAGATAATAAAGAAACTTAGAGAGAAAAGAGAAATACAAATTGTATAATTTTAATTGTTCGTTATGAGAAATTAAGTCCACATATTGTATACAATTTCTATTTTATTATTTTCTATCTGTTTTTTCCTGTGTGGTGCTGCAACCCAACATGATTAGTTGTTATGTGGGCTAGCTAATCAGTCAGGATAAATTTCACTACATCGAGCTGATTAATGATAAAAAGAAACTCATGCGTATCGTATGCTAGAGAATGAAAATATAATTCTATGAAATAAATTCTTAAAAAAAAAAATACTTTATTTCACAAAACAGACAAAGATGATACATTTGTTGATCAACAATACAGTGTGTAACAAAAGTCTGGGAATATTAAAAAAATATTGTAACCAAACGAATTGCATTACAAAGTAACAAAGTAAATCATTATAAAAAATAAACTTATACATAAGCTGATTGAGCAGCATTCACTCCAGAAACACTAGGAACCACTTGGGAATCATGTGGACCCGATAAATATCGACGCGATAATCGAACCCTTTGCCACCCACAGCCCAAAATATCTTCCAAGTTTGTGACTGTTAATTGTTCAATTTTCCTTTAGAGTTTCACAACACTATCTAGAGAGTATATACAATGTTTTTTTTTTTTTTTTTTACATAATCCCACAAAAATTACAAAGGGTGATGTGGGAATTAGTCGGTTACTCCACCCCGACCATTCTAACGATCGGGTAGCTCTGTATTCAGATATGCACTACGATCACGGTGAAAAATGTGGAGGGGAGATAGCGTCTATCTGAAGGGCAAAGAACTCTGATTCAATGTGCAGCAATATCATTAATCTGTTCTGCAACATCTGAAAGAATGACTCTCCATTTACAGTTTCTTCTTCAAAGAAAAACAGCCAATTAAGTTTCTTTGAGACATAGCAAAAAAAAAAAAAAAAAAAAAAAAAGTTGGATATTCTCTTTCGTATTCAACAATATTATGCGGCTTTTCTGTTCCCCAAATTCTGCAATTGTGCTTGCTTTGTTTTAAATTTGAATGAAATGTTGCCTCGTCTGATGAAAATATATAGTATTCACAAAAGGATCGTGTTTGATCTGCAACACACAATGAAGCTATAACCGCTGGTCTTTGTGTTTAGAATATAACTTTTGCACTAACTGTAATTTTTACTGTTTTATATTTCATTTTTTCACTCAAAACACCTCACACAGCCGCTTTTGACATTTCCAACACGTAAAGCTCTGTCCATATAGAATTCGAATTTTAATTTGTTTAAAAGTAGTTGTTCCGCCCTACTCTTTAGTCCACTGTACTCTACAAGTTAACCCTGAATTACTAAACCTTTTTTCGTTCAACGTGGTTACTAAACATTCGTCAAGTTTACTACTCAAGTTTATTTCTTTTGGTATAGTCTATATTATTATTTTTGCCTAAAAATGTATTTGTTTACAGAATTTTATAGGGAATAAGATCTTTGGAATACTTTACTTAAAAAATACATGCAAAAATCTGTGTATTTACCTTCTTAACAATATATCTGAATTACAAATATTATGTCATATGGAAAAAATGTATATACATATGAGGGCAAATTGTTTTGTTGATTTTATGAGTAAATAATTAAGAAGAATAAGAACAAAAGAACTAATAGACGTAATATTGTGCATATAATTTTAAAATGAATTAATAGTGGATCGTTGCAAAGTGTCATTAATCCACATTTGTTTCAATGCCGGAACATTCTATTTTAAAATCTAAGTCGCCATCAGTGTCGTCCGTATCCTCTACATAATATTTCCCAGTTCATCTTCTTCTTTACAGGCCCGTATGCAGGGGAGTTAAGGGGGCGCTCCCCTAAATTTTTGCTGCTCCCTAAAATTTTCACGGTAAACTTGGAAATGAACTACAATATGGTGATGAACTATAGTATGGTTGGATCGGGCCCTCCCTAACTTCAGCACCCCCTAAATTTTTGGCCTGGCTACCGGCCTGCTTCTTTATCACTTCTTTCTTCAAATAATGTCCTATTGTCGGCACCACTATCGTAATCATCGGAATTTACATTATCAATCAATCGTTTCATTCGTTCATTTTAAATCTTCCTCTGTATCTCCATATGTTGCGGAACAACAGAGATAAGCAATAATTAAATTATTATGAAACTATTATTTGCAATATAATAGTCTAAAACCAATCTAAAATTACTGACTGAGGTTACAAGTTATATATATATATATATATATATATATATATATATATATATATATATATATATATATATATATATAAGTCAAAATATGCATCTAAAGCGTCGCTCAAAAAAGGCATAATTACAAAAGCTGTGTAAAAAATTGCGAATAGATGAGCAGCACAAGTGTAACACAAGCGACAAACACGATTCTTAAATCACAGCTGGTCTCTACAGTAGGAGTTAGGAAAGTACTGGGAAGAAGAATTCTCGGACATGCGTAGTTCGGTAGACACGGCAACGTTACTCATGGTATTTCGTAAAATTTACGACGGATTAGTGATTAATAGTTAAAATCATCCTTAATCAAAAGATTTAATTGATTACGTTAAACATTTTCTTTGGAAGTGTTTATTTACCAACTAACCCAAACTCCGCATCATATTTATGCAAATATTCAAGAACATCATAAACTGAAGTGAAATACTTCAATTTCACGTCCTAAAGGGTATGCCCTTTAGGCTAAGAGAAACGATGACTAGAGCAAGTGGATGATAATGAATGAATTTTGTGAAATAAGGATGTGCGAGGAAACGGGAGTACTCCAAGAAAACCCACAAACACGATGTTGTCCACCACAAACTTATTTTAGGGATCAAACCAGGGACCCCACGCATCAGAGGTAAGCGCTATACTACTGAGCCTCAATGTGATAACGTATACGGCGAAACGTATTAACGTAAAGCAGGCAACCAATAACACAGGTAGTGGCACCTAATAGCGTGGTTGTTTATTATTAAGATGAGTATGATGGACAGACTGAGACATTTTACAGCTTTTTAAAATTAGAATCATATAGAAGAAGACTGAACAAGATATAATGCGAATACTTTACGTTACGTAGTAAAAGAAATCCTCTGAGTTCCTCATGCTAGGAGTTTCCCAAATTGTTTGATACTGATTTGCGATAGAAAGGTCTCGACCGGAAATGCTGTAAACAGAAGGAAACCATATATCTTGACTAAAACACTGAAATTCAGTTGCTTCCAAAGTAAAAGTGAAATCTTTCTCCTAATATAATTTTGAACTAGTAGTCTTCTTTAAGATTTTTGATAAAGCATGCTTTAATCCTAAGAAACAAAACGAGAGTAAAAATAAGAATCACTAATGTGTGAGGACAAACTTTTGCTTAGGTGCAATTATTTGTACATTTAGAAGTCCCGAGGTTTTAGAAGTTTTAGAGGTCCCGACTCTGCAACTGAAAATCACTACAATTCATTATGCCTATCAGTCTGTTGGCATTAACAACTCTAGTAGATATGTATACCTGGTTCGGTATGAGAGCGCTAAATGACTGTGTGAAACATCCTTTCTCAATCTCTAACTCTGCAAGCTTGTAACCAATGATCTTGGTTCTATAGAGTGTTTTCGGAGTTACCAGTGACTCCCAATATTATCATTCAGATGATTTTGTTATTATCATTTACTTGTATTTATCATACACTTTCTTTAGCATATAGGTTATAACTTCGGAACAAAGCATCATTTCCATCTTTTACCAACAAGAATAATTGTGTGTCAGTAAATGATCATTTACGTACTTGGTACTAATTTAAGAGATTGATAGTGGCCGAGCAACCACAATGGGTTGGTTGATTAAACAAGGTATGTCGAAAAAGAACCGAACCTTATGTTTTTCTCGCGCAGACCAATGAAAAGCGGGAGACTTTTTTCAGCGCAGATGTACGGGAGCCAATCACATGCAGTCGTGAATTTTTTCCCGCCCGCGGAAAGCGTCAGTGGCTGAGAGTCGACCAATGAGTGAAGACGTGTAGTGAGCTGTTGTCGGATTTCTTTTCTTTTTTCTTTTCTTTTCTTTTTTTTTTTAATAAAATGACAGAAAAACTTGAACAGCGATATTGCATGAAATTTTGTCACAAGTTTGGCGATACTCAAGCGAAAGCCTTTCAAACGGATTGGTACATTCAATTTTGAACGAGAATTTGGGCATGAGGAGTGTGTCCACGAAATTTGATTCAGGATTTCATCGCCAAACACAACATTCCTGTGTGTCGTCAGGTTTCCTACTCACCCGACATGGTTCCGTGTAACTTTTGATTATTTCCAAAGCTGAAAATGCCAGTAAGGGAGACCCGATTTGAGTTAAGGGAAGACATGTTGAGGAACGCGACGGCATAAGTTGTTCACCATCGCAAAAGCTGTTTTCCAGAAGTGCTTCCAACAATGGTGGGAGCGCTAGGAGAAGTGTGTGTGCGTTACCAAGGAGACTACTTTAAAGAGGATTATTGTTTCGGATTTCCAAATCAATAAATGTATTTTTGCCAACCAAGGTTCGACACTTTTTGAAAATACCTCGTATTTTTTAACATTTGTTTCCAATTCTGAAAGTATACAAGACAGGGATGTATTTAAGTGGGTTATGAACGGTTATTTGGTTTTATATCCAGAGCCGTCGCGTGGGCTGTAAGCGCCCGGGGCGAGAATTCCAAAGCGCCCCCTAATGTGTTATGAGAAACAACCAGAATGTATTCTGTACGCCTAGATTTAAATATGGAATGTAAGATAAAACAAGTTAGTATTACGTCATTTTTTGTAAAAAAAAAAAAAAAAAAATTGAATGGCTTTTGTAGTCAAAACATAAAAGTTAACGAAAACATGGTTTTTGAATTACTGAAATCGATTGCTATTCTTGTTTATTTTGAGCTCGATACACATCAACATAGTAATAGCATAGAATATACAAATAATTATACAAATATTAAATTCCAAGATAAAAAAACTCTTCTCATAGAGGACAGGAGAGAGTTTCAGTTGAATAATCCTAGACGATGTTTTACATTACCGGTAATTTTCAAGTTCAAAACTCTATCGGGAGTCTCTCAAGGATCTAATCTAGGTCCCCTGTTGTTTCTTCTTGTTATTAATGATATTCCTCTGTGTATTAAAACTTCTCAAGTTCTTCATTATGACGACAATCTCAAATTATACACCAAACCAAGTTCAATTTATGATTGAGTGAAACTTCAACAGGATTTACAGAGAGTTCAAATATGGTGTGATAACAATAAGTTAGTCCTGAATGTGTCCAAATTGTAAATCTGTATCTTTCACGAGGGAAGAAAATCCAATTAACTTTAGCTATACATTAAGTGGTCCTTCCTTGTCTACCCTAAATAATATAAAAGATCTCGTTGACGCAATAACGAGTAGTGCATATAGAAACCTAGGTTTAATTTATAGGATAAAACAGGATTTCTACAAAGAATCAACATTTATAAGGTTATATTTTTCATATGTGAGGTCAAAATTAGAATACTGTTGTACAGTTTGGACTCCAACAGTAACTAAATACTCTGATGCAATAGGAAATATACAGTTTAAAATTTTCAAAATGCTTGCATACAAGGAAACCGGTTTCTACCCAAAGTAAGTCCCCTATGAAGACTTAGTAACGAATTTTAGTTTCCAAACATTAGAAAAAAGGAGATGGGTGTTTGATTTGTTGTTCTTACATAAATTATTAAATGGTAAAATTGACTGTAGAGAATTAGTTTCAGAAGCATTATTACGTGTACCAGTACGCAAGAGTACAATAGCAAACACTGGGACATTCTATTGTAGAAAAGCAAGAACTAACATATTACATAAGTCTCCTCTGTGGAGAATCTGTGCTTCATATGACTAAATGATTAGATTTCATATAATACATGTATTTATTATGTCCGAAAACAAGTTCAAAACAATTCTTAGGATATAACCTCTGCATTATTAAACAACGTATATTTGTGTATGTATAATATTCATGGTCGCGCGAAGGGGGCGTCCCCCCTGGCTCACGAAAATGTATACGTAATATAGCAAACCACGAATATTAAATAACATAAATACCAGATTTAATATAGCAACCATGGAGATGAGCCCCCTTAGAAAATTTTCTTCGGGCGCCCTTGATAATAATGTATGTATAATAGTGTATGTTAATTATGTACATGACACTATAACTGGGCATTAAGTCTGTTGTGTTGTCCTTGTGAAATAAATAACCGTGGCCTGATCATTACTAAAATATCTGATAAAGCATTAATTAAAAAAAATCATTTATCAACATAATCTGAATCAATTGCCTCAGTCGCCCCACCCACGCGACGTCCCTATTTATATCCAAGACAAACACCTCTACCGGGAACCGAACCCAGGAGCGCGAGTAGAGAAAATACGAGCGTTAGTCCCGGTCCATAAAAACGGTTTCATAATAAGAAATACGTCGTTCACTTACACCATTTGAAATGAAATGAAATCTTTCAGCTTAAAGTCCCGCAATTATGCTCTTTTAGGCTAAGGGAGACGATGATTAACGCAAGTGAATGATAATGAAAGAATCGGTGGAATGAGAAAGGTGGAGGTGGGAGGAAACAGGAGGTCCCGGAGAACACCAACTTACACGATGTTGTCCACTACAAACTTACCTGGCCAGCGATCGAACCAGGAACCCTATGTACCAGAGGTAACCGCTCTACCACTTTCTTTAAAAACCTTCTTTATTGAGAAGCAACAAACAAAAAGTACATGAACGTATTGAGAATTAAAAAAAACTTAAACCAAAACATTTAAAAAAAATGTATTGAAATAATGAACAAAGAAAATGCATATGTACATAGGTGTCTGCACGGGGCAGGCGAGTTACATTATCATTAGTAGTTTTAGCATGAATTATACCTACATTATCATTAGCTGATGTGACAAACTATATATATATATATGGTTTCTCTTTTTTAATATTACATGAGGAGCCAAAGACTCTGTACGAACAGTTAAATAGTTCGCAAAATATTTTCTTTTTCGTGCAGGAAAGAGAAGACTGACCTCATTTTACAAATATTGGTTGTATAATAATATATAATACGGTCAACTAGTATGCACAAGAAACATACTTGTCTGCATAGTGAGCCAGATAATAGGGTCATTTTTACATGTCGGAAAGTAATTAAAATCGGGCCACAAAATAAGTTCTGTTAGAGTAAAGCTATGAGGTGAAAGACGACAAATATTACTTATTAAAATACAAAAATATGTCCAGATAACTGGCACATTGGAACAGGCATGAAACTTATGCGCTAGCGTATCGATATTTTTGCAGTATGTGCATATATTACTATTTACAATACCTATATTGTGAAGTTTTTCCAGTGTGTGAAGTTTCGTATATATTATTGACTATATAATACCAGATAGTGCGTTGTTTGTGGGTAAGAAATGAAGCGCGGATGTTTTTTTTTTTTTTTTTCAAATAACATACCAACTTTTGTGTGGGTGCTTTAAGACAATATTAGATATACTGGTAACCCACATGCGAACACCACTGAGCTATCATGGCCTCCCCAAATACAAATACCACTGTATACAGTGGTGTCAACATAGTGTCAGAGTGTCAAATTTACTTACATTGTGTTTCCTCACAGGCCTGTAGCCAGCCCAAAAATGTAGGGGGGCCCGGCTGAAGTTAGGGGGGGGGCGATCAAACCATATGATAGTTCATCACAATATTATAGTTCATTTGCAAGCCTACCGTGAAAATTTTAGGGGCCAGCAAAAATTTAGAGGGGCGGCCCCCTAGACCCCCCTGGATACGGGCCTGTTTCCTTATTTCCTTATTTAATTTCTATACGCCTCTGTTACTGTACTTTTAACAGGCTAAAAACGAGTGATGAATTTCTAAAAGAACACAGCAAGATTTAAGACTATCTGAAGAGCCATATCCGAAATGCTTCTGATAAACACAAAGATAAGTTCTTCTATGGAGCGATAAGTGGAACAGAAAGATAGGTAAACTTGATAGATGATAAATAATGTGTTTCGTTTGATCTGAGGCCAAAACCATTGCTAATGTGCGTCACGTTTCAAGATTGATGCATGTTAAACTTCTGCAAAGCACACAGGGTCAAAAGTGCTCTGGGACACACGTCTGGTGATAAAGGTGCAGAGGGGTAAAGGGAGAGAATTTTCTTTTAAACTCCTCGAAGGCAGACAGATTTCTCAAACTGTGGCTGTCAGGAAGACTAATGATGTACGGAACTAAATTTCGTTGTGGTAATGTTTCGCCTTTCTCTTGCGACTGTGTTTTGTTTCTTTCTCAGTCAAGGATAGGTGAAAAAACAATGATGGAAAGAAGTAAAAGGTAAAAAAGGAACGGATAGTTTGGTTGTCTTTCGAACGAAATTAAGTAAAGGTATTAAAGTAGCAAACTCAGTGAGCCATTTCTTTAATTGTGTTGGTGACAGTAATCTTATATTGCATTAAAAAATAGGCGGATACTAAAGACAAGTTACTAGTGTGGCTCAAGACAAATAAAGAATCATTATCATACCTGTAGTTACAGAAAAAAAACATGTCTGCAAATAGCCTTACTCTTTAACAATTGAAGTAAATTATGATTTTTACACTAGAGTGAATATCTCGGGTGAATATTGCCATTTCTTATATCAATGTTTCTTTTTCATGCATAAATTTAATGTCTTATATGTTGCTGAAAAATTCAAAAAATCACTGAGTTTAGGTGGTCCTGACGGGCGTTCCTCTAGAACAGGGTTTCGCAACCTGGAGTCTCAAAGATAACTGAAAGAGATATAATTAGAATCTAATACTGAAAAATATATTGTTAAATTTTATTTTGAACTTTGTTCTGATAGACATATTTTTACTTTAATAAATATTGTTAAGAACAAAAATATATATATATATATATATATATATATATATATATATATATATAGATTACTAAACATTTTCAACAGATGCAGAGTTGTTCAAAAGTCAATTTAAATGAAAGAGGCACAATATGAAACTAATAGGAACTGCATGTTGAAATATCAGAAAAATACAAATGCAACAAAACCTACATATTGAAATACAATTAAAATTGAAAGCTAATGAGATACCTGAGCATGGTGCGATTTCACTAGTGAGGCAATGTCCGGTTCAATCTTCGTGACGCACATTATCAAGTCATTTAAAATACTTAATAACTTTTTTAACAACTGTCCAAGTTTCTTTTTTAACCAAAATTAGAAATCACTTCATTTTGTTTATCGTATGGTCCAAAATTAGGGCAGTTATGAAGTTTTAAAATTTTCAAATGGCCTTCATTTTGAAACAGTATGAGGAATCGGATTCGATATTTACAATATGAATGAACTGACTAATTTTGGTTTTAATCCATTCGCTTCTAGGGAAGTTACTGTAACAATTATATACAAGAAATGGATTTTACTATTACAGAAATAGATGGAAATCGTGAGATCTCCGCAATAGGTATATTAAAAATAACACACAAACTTATTACAGACCAGAAGGGGGTCGGTGGCAAGAGGATGTGATAAAATGGGATAGTGATTTAAATTAGCTTGGGAGCCACTAATGTAGAGTACATTACTTCTGGCATACGGTATGGACTTCATCAAAATTGTCTAGAATTTTTTTCACTCGATCATTCTTTTACCACAAAGAGAATTTGACTTGAATAAATTTATTACTATGAAGAGATAATATATCAGCCTTTTAACAATAATTATGAAGGGTCCAAATGCATAAGTTTCATAGAATGTAAATTTTTTAAATATTGTAAACCTTACATGCAATATGAGTCTAGATTCTAAAATCTTTTATACGCACCATATATCCTTTACTCTCAAGTCATTAATAAATCGCTAAAAAGTAGTTGACGAATGTGTAAAATGAAAGAATGTTATCCACATTCAAAAGAGCTCAGCAAGGGACAGGTCAAAAAATAAAATGATGGAAGAAAGATATTTACCATTCAAAGAGGCTAAAGAGAGACAGGTGAAGAAACAAAACATAGAAAGGAAGCTATTCACGTTAAAGAAGGCCAATAAAGGACTAGTGAAGAAATAAGATAATAAAAGGATACTATTTACCATTCAAGGAGACCAATAATGGACGAACGAAGAAAAAAGACAATGGAATGACGCTATTCATCATTCAAGGAGGCAAATAAAGGAAGAGTGAAGAAACCAGCCAATAAAAGGACGCTATTTACCATTCAAGGAGACCAATAAAAGACGAACGAAGAAAAAAGACAACGGAATGACGCTATTCATTTTTCAAGCAGACAAATAAAGGGAGATTGAAAAAAAAAGACTATGAAAAAACGCTATTTACCATTCAAGAAGGTCCATAAGGGACAAGTGAAGAAATGAGACAATGAAATTATGCAATTCACTAATAAAGGAGGCCAATAGTGGTTGACGGAAGAAATAAGACAATGGAAAGACGCTAAGGTCAATAAGGGACGAGTAAGGATATAAGACAATGAAAAGACGCTATTCATCATTCAAGGAGACCAATAAAGGACGAACGAAGAAAAAAGACAATGAAAAGACGCTATTCATAATTCAAGGAGACCAATAAGGAACAGGTGAAAACATTCGCAATAAAGGGATGCTATTCACCATTCAAGAAAGTCAATAAGGCACGAGTTAGCATATAAGACAATGAAAGAACGATGTTCACTATTCAAGAAGGTCAATATGGGACCAGTCAAGAAATAGGACAATCAATGAAAGGATGCTATTCAACATTCAAGGAGGTCAATAAGGGACAGGTGAATGAATAAAACAATGGAATAACGCTATTCATCATTCAAGGAGCTCAGTTAGGGCAGGTGAAGAAATAAGACAATGAAATGACTTTATTCACCATTCAAGAAGGTCAATAAGAGACGAGTGAGGATATAAGACAATGAAAAGACATTGTTCACCATTCAAAAAGGTCAATAAGAGACAAGTGAAGAAATACGACAATGAAATGACTCTATTCACCATTCAAGAAGATCAATAAAGGATGAACGAAGAAAAAAGACAATGGAATGACGCTATTCATCATTCAAGGAGATCAATAAAGGACGAACGAAGAAAAAAGACAATGGAATGACGCTATTCATCATTTAAGGAGGCCAATAAAGGACGTACGAAGAAAAAAAGACAACGAAATGTAAAAGGACACTATTTATCATTCAAGGAGACCAATAACGGACGAACGAAGAAAAAAGACAATCGAATGACGCTATTCGTCATTCAAGGAGGCAAATAAAGAAAGAGTGAAGAAACCAGCCAATAAAAGGACGCTATTTACCATTCAAGGAGACCAATAAAAGACGAACGAAGAAAAAAGACAACGGAATGACGCTATTCATTTTTCAAGGAGACCAATAAAAGGAGATTGAAGAAAAAAGACTATGAAAGGACGCTATTTACCATTCAAGAAGGTCCATAAGGGACAAGTGAAGAAATAAGACAATGAAATTATGTAATTCACTAATAAAGGAGGCCAATAATGGTTGACGGAAGAAATAAGACAATGAAAAGACGCTAAGGTCAATAAGGGACGAGTAAGGATATAAGACAATGAAAGGACGCTATTCATAATTCAAGAACATTAATAAGGGACAGGTGAAAACATTCGCAATAAAGGGATGCTATTCACCATTCAAGAAAGTCAATAAGGCACGAGTTAGCATATAAGACAATGAAAGAACGATGTTCACTATTCAAGAAGGTCAATATGGGACCAGTCAAGAAATAGGACAATGAAAGGACGCTACTCAATATTCAAGGAGGTCAATAAGGGACAGGTGAATGAATAAAACAATGGAATAACGCTATTCATCATTCAAGGAGCTCAGTTAGGGCAGGTGAAGAAATAAGACAATGAAATGACTCTATTCACCATTCAAGAAGGTCAATAAGAGACGAGTGAGGATATAAGACAACAAAAAGATGTTTTTCATCATTAAAGAAGATCAATAAGAGACGAGTGAAGAAATAAGACAATGAAAGAACGCTATTCATCATTCAAGGAGCTTAGTTAGGGCAGGTGAAGAAATAAGACAATGAAATTACTTTATTCGCCATTACAGAAGGTCAATAAGGGACTAGTGGAGAAATAAGACAATGAAAGGACCCTATTCACCATTCAAGGAAGTCAATAATGTACAAATGAATAAATAAGACATATAGAAGGCTGCTGGTAATGATTGATCATTCACCTGTTTTTCTATTTGAACAACTCCAGTAAATGATAACAATCTTTGAATTCCTGTACGAAGGAAGAATGATAGTTGTTTTTAGGCTGGAAACCCGTCCTCCAAGGACAATGAACAATCACTGAGGTGGGAGAATGAGACAGCTAATACATGTATAGCCATAAACAGTGCTTCTTCTGCGATCTTTTAATAGGATACAGATAAAACAGCGTGCCCATATTTCACTAGTAATGTAGTCCCGTGACAAAAATTCTTGTATTAACATTTCCTCTCCGAAGAATAATCTTAGTTTAAACTTACTTAGCAGTTTTAATTTCCAATACTTCCGACGTGGTATTACCTTGGTTAAGGAGTATCTTTCACTTTGTTGAGACTTGTTCAAGAATACTAGCCACCCAGGGACGCATGTAATAATTTATTTTGGAGAGCGGTACAAAGATTTTCGAGATTTGCTCTAAATTCAATAAGAGTATACATTATATTGAAATTTGTAAATTATCCCTAGATTTAGACTAAGTTTACGGAATTTTGGAGGAGTTCCAAATTCTCCAATCTCCTTCGTACGTCGTTGTAGCCGCAAATATTTCTTCAAAAGCCCTGAACTATTGCCGATTGTTCAAATTAAATCAAACACATACAGAAGTATTGACGTTTAATCGGCCAATTGAGATCTTTGTTTGAAGATGAAAAACTAATTTTTTTACATACTCTGGAGAATATAGACTTTTGAAGTGAGGTCGGTGCTAGGCCTTTTGAACAAGACTTATGTTACAGAGTTTTAATACTTTCTATTACCGCTAACATGCTCAATATTTAAACTACTTTCGTCTGGAAACCCTACTCATAAATTTCTATGACCGACTGGGGTATGAGGTGCCCTCATGTTCATCCCTGAAGAAAAGGTTGCTTGTTTCTGGTCGGCGCTGCTAAGTTTCAAGAGGATTATTAATGTACTCAAAAAAAGAAAAGATCGAATGACACCTGTAAACCACTTTATTAGTTATATATCTCCGTTTATTAGTCATAAAACATTAAATAAGGCAGGAGGGTGAAGAGTGAATGTTTGACCACAACAATTTCTTTAACAAAATAGAAATAGTAAACGTTGAGGTGTATTTGTTTTGCATATCTGTATTTGTCACGAGAAACTAAGATTTAATAAATTCCTTAGAACTAGTTAATACTGTGAGCACAAATTGTAGCTTTTTCTACACAAATGCAAGTATCTGAAGTTAAATCTATTTCAACGAAGTTTATTTTATATTTTCAGCAGAGGAGTGACTTACCTCAATTTTGCGACCGTAGTTTAGCCACCACCTTAATATTAACAAATTATTTTGTTCTAAATTTATGCTGCAATTAATAGAAATTGTGCTGCAATAGTTAAACAATATACAATAAAAAGGTCGGAAAAGAATGAAATTTCATACTTTCTCGACTGAAACGAACAGAACCATTTGTTGTAATGGATTTACCTTCGGACACTTTGTATTTGGGCAATGAAAAGAATACTAGAGCTTTCACCGTTCACTAGTTACAAAATATTAAAACAAAGGGGAGGGGGAAGAAATTTCATCGACCACACTTTCTCTATTGAAAATAATAACACCAAGCGTTGTGGTCAACCTTCCTTTGTATAGTTGTATTCGTATAGTAAAACAACAATTTGTGTTCCCACCCTGCTACAATTTCGCGGCAGAAAGTAACAAAATCAATTGTTGTAGTGGATTTGCTTTAACGTGCACTCATGTCCAAAATGATTGTCGCACATCTATAACTGTATTCTTGTAAGAATATAATTTGATAATGATTTTGCAGGGTACTTTGAATACTGATACCATGTGTATAATCGGAAAATGTATATTTGTGGTAAATGTCATAGGAAAAAATATAAAAACGAAAATTAGAATGAGTAAAACAAAATGTTGCTAAATGGACAAGAAAGTTTTATTGTTCTTATTTACTGCTCTTTTGACATGAACTTTACCACATACACGTCTTTGCCGATTATACACATACCAACATTATAAGAAATACCAAGCGAATTCATTATCAAATTGTATTCCTACAACAACATATTTATAGACATGCGACAATAATTTTGGACATGAGTGTACTTGTATTTGTACAGGTAAAGCACAATTTGTTAGTTTTCTGCTCGTACTGGTAATTGATGATAAGACACTAATTAAATGTTTATTTCCCCCTGCACAAATGTAAATTGTGATGTGTGCTGCACAAGTACAAGTATTCAAAGGAAACTCTATCATATCTGATCATTTTGTTATTATCAGTTGAGACATTGTGGTCGACGAAGTTTTATTTTTCCCCATCCCCTATTGATTGTTGCCTTATAATTCTAAACTGCGCGGGAGCAATAATATAAGTTAGAAATTGGCCGAAATGAGATAAGTCACAATTGGAGATCTATGTGTCATGTTCCACTTCCGATTAACTTGGTATAAGTCAATTCTAAACGTGAGTTGAATAACCGCGTCTTGGAACTGTTAGTATAAATGATTCATACTTATGCTTGGTAAAATAAAAAATCGCCACCTGAAAACCTGTGTTTATAACTTATACTGTTTTTCCCGCACAATCTAGAATTAATGAATGATGCGAGCATAGATTGTAAATTTTGCTGCAGAAATACAAGTATACGAAAACAAATCCATCATAACGATTAGTCTTATTAATTTCAGTTGAGAAAGTGTGGTCGCTGTCTTTCCATTTTTATTCTATTTTTACTTTTGTGAATCTATTGCACCATAAATTTGAATAAATGCAACACAAATTAAAGTAATTAGACAGCATTCATTTCGCCAGCCATTGAACATTTATCGGAATCACAGTGTTTTAAGCAGCACATTACAGTGGATTGCGAACTTTAAGAAAACAGTTTACACTTTAAAGAAGATACTTTCAGAAAAGTCGTGTATAATTTGAACTCCAGAGAATCTTCAACGTGTTCTTGCTCTTCTGCAAATTTCAGGATTATCTGCATTAAAATATGTTACTACAGTTCTGTTGAAATTTCTGATCACTCCGTATGATGAATATTACATATGGACCTTATCTTCTACCCATATAAATTTACTGCAATGCAAGAATTGACCACCGTGAATAAGAAAATTCGCAGTTTTCGTTGCAATGACATTTTGAACACTATTTAATGACCAGTTAGCAATAATCTCCTCACGCATATAGAGCATGAACGTACTATAGAGTTGCTATCATACTATCAAAAAATTGACATACTATCAAAAAATTGACTTCTATTATAATGTTCAAACAAAATTCGTGGACCTCTAATTCAACATAAACTCAGTAACGTTATAACATGTTAAGTAAAAATGTATTTCTAACTCAACATACCTGCAGTCTCTTGTGGTACAGTGCACAAATATATCCTCTTTCCACAATATCATAAAATTCCGCAATAGCTAAGCTTTTTTTTTTTCCTTTGGAACAATGCGATGTTGTGTATTGCATGAACAACTGGTTTTGTAGCATGTGAAGAGAAGCATTGCTTTTCAAACTAAGACATTATACTGAAACCGAACGTTTTTGTGTTCACTAATCACAAAAACAATGTCTACCAGTGTTAGATCTTTCTGTTTAGTGTGGATTGAACCTGCATTGATCCATGTTTATGTTTTTCATTAGGGTATAAATTACCACACTTACGTGACCCTAGTTCTGGAATAAGTTAGACGTTGTTCGCCGAACAGCAGGTTGAATCCTTACCTGTCAAAGACTTTTTTCAATAACAAGAATACAACACTTCGTCTTAACTCACATTGTACTTAAAGAACTAAACTTTCATTTGCTTTATATCTGACTAAATATTGATGCTTCATTTTTAACCATTTAGCAGTGATTCGATTGATATTTTGCAGTTAATAACAACGAACCATTTGACAGATGTTATGAACTATGTATAGTTTCCCATAATATTTGTGCTGCATACAATAATGTAGATATTCTTAAACGCTGCTTTCAAGTGCGTACAGAGGTTCAGAAAATATGTACAGAGTTATTTAGAACGATGATAGGTAAAATTTGCCGCTTGTCTTCATAATATGTTTTTATAGTCATGTTTTAGTTTCTAGAAAGAAAATTAAATAGTAGTGCAATTTGGATTGCTGCTCATACATTAATATATCCACTTATCACTATATGATGCAGACATATATTTGTCCGATCTACGATGTCACATACATAAAATTACCATGCAGTATCAACGAAAATACAACTCCAAGTTATTTTGTAACTTATCTTCATAGTATTTGTATTGATTTGTCTCAATTGTCAACAATTGTTTAGTTTTGAAAGCTAGCGTCTTTGTATCAGTTTTCAAACTGAAAACGATTTACAATTTAGCTGTCAATTAAGTATTTTAAAACGCAGTTGTTAGTGGTTCGCTTTGTGATCACGAGATTGAAGGTTTGAATGTAATTACCGGTCCTACTGACTGATTTTTTTTTTAACAAGATATCCCATTGTTTCACCAATAGAATGCAAGGATGACACGTTTACGTGTAAGTTCTTGTCGAATTTCTTCTATTTCCTTTGCTATTGTTGTTGTCATGATTCTTGAATGTTAAGAATTCTGGTGTTAATGGACTTCATATTGTTTACCTTAAAATATGTTAAAATAAACATACAAGAAATAGAAATGGGGAATTGATTTTTATTTAGTTTAACGTGTCTTCCAGCAGGTATACACCCCTGCATTGATCAAGTATAACATTCTAGCTTATAGGTTTATTTGCTTCGGGTGTTCCGAGCTTAAAATATGAGTAAAAAGACAGTAAGAACAAATAATAAAGACACTAAGTCTACCTGATGGATAACAATAAGAAATAATATAAAAAGCATTGAGCTAAGTACGGTACTATATACCTACTTTTGAGCCACATTGTATTGGTAATAACTAGGAAAACTTAAAAGTATAAAAAGCGTAGCAGAAATTTACACATACAGTTGGTACGTTGAACATGGTTGTGGTTTTCTAAGTGTCTAGACGAATCTAATTTTAAAAGCATAGTTTTAGAAAATAAAGCATAAAGCATAATTTAAAATATAAAGCACAGTTCTTGGAAAATTCTGTTTAACTGCAAATTTAGCATACCGTATTAACATTTTTTAAAACCAGTATTTGCAATACAAAATCATTGAGAACATAACAATGCAACAGTGAAAAGCTTATTTTTATTTCGGTGTAATCCTTTGATGTGGAGAAAAGAATAAAGCAAAGAAGAAAACTTTCCGCCAACAATGAATAGTACAGAAGAACTCCACACTAAATTGTTATGTGTACCACATGAACTTGAGCCCTTTCTGTACTTTTTGGTGGCATCTTTTACTTTCCCTTTCTGTATATTTGCACCTCTAAGGTGCACACAAGTGATAAAGAAACTGACTCAAGTAAAGCATATCTCTTTACAGTGCATTAAGTAGAAAGTTCATTAAAGATGAAAAGAAAACTGGTTGCAGAAAATATTAATAAATAGATCAAGATATTTTGAATATTTAATGTATAGTAAATATTATACATTATTCACGATTAAGGTAAAACAATGATTGAAATTAACAATAAAACACAATAAAGTATAATTTGGAAAAAATAAAGCATAATTAAACAAAACATAAAGCATACTGTGGGTTGCTTTAGTAATAACAGAGGAGCTAAGAGTTGAGACTGTATTGTTTGGAAAACGTGTAGCAAAAGCGATGTCTTGTCTCAAAAAATATATTTCATTGGAAGAGTTCTGTCTCGTCTCAAAAAATATATTTCATTGGAAGAGTTTTGTCTCATCTCGAATTTCGGAACGAATATTCCATCTACTCTCATGTGTAATCCTAATTACATGAGATGTACCTAGGTAGACCTTCAATTTAACGTGGGATCTGAATTACCTTATGTGTTGTAAGCCAAAAGGCTATATGCAATTACACAACCACACAGCCACACACACACACACACAAATAAAAGTTCTGTGCACTGGAATCGAGGGTATGGAATCGATGTATTTTGTTATACAGGATCCAAATTCGAAACCTCAGGAAGATCGATAGTGTCAACTTTTTGTTATGGGAGAAAAACTTGAGCGATTTTGGATAGGGAAGATTCCGTAATAGAGCTGTTCCACAAACAAAGTTCTGTTCAGCAATCCCCAGGGCATATATTCGATGTATTTTGTCACACAGAATCCAAATTTCGAAACTTTAGGACGATTGAGCATGGAAATTTTGTTTTATGGGCGGAAAACGTGTGTCCTCCCTATCTAAAATTGCTCAAGTTTTTCGCATATAACAAAACATTAATACGGTCAATCGTCTTGGGGTTTCGAAATTTGGGTTCTGTGCAACAAAATACATTGAATTTGTACCCTGGAGTCTCTTGCACAGAACTTTTATTTTGTGTGTGTGTATGGCTGTTACTGTATCTTCCCTATACAAATTCCCTCAAGTTCTTTCGCCCATAACGAATCATTGACACTATCAATCTTCCTGGGGTTTCGAAATTTGTATTCTGTGTAGCAAAATTAATCGAATCCAAAATACATCCTCGAGTCCGGTTCACAGAACTTATATGTTTTGTGTGTGTGGCTTTATTCTTTAACTACAAAGAGATTATATGTGCAGACGTGTACTCTAAAATTAATCTTCACCGTTCGATAATGTCTAGGTGCCAAATCACTTTCGAATCTTCTATAATTATACGGTTAGGCCTACTGATAAACATAGCTCATTAACTCTTTTCCAGTAATTTCATTTGTTATAATAATTCTATCATATAAGTGGTAATATTTCATCACAAAGTATAACTATTATATTGTCAGGTTCTAAAACTTACTTCCCAGAAATTCTAAATTTACCCCTACATACTCCCGGGGGTAAGGGGTTTCAGAAAATTAGTTATATGCTCTATTCTGAATGTCTTTTGAATCCATTCTGTAGCGCACGTTTCAAAATTTATCATCTGGGATGGGAATAGGAAGCAGTAGAAAATACAATAAATTAAGGTTTTTTTTTTCTTTTTAATATTACTGAACTCCTGCTTAATCGAATTATTAAGGCCTGCGACTTCGGTGTGCATGGTTCCTTAATCCCGGAAGAGTACTAAAACTCCCCAGTATTCAGTACCATGAAGCAATAGAGGAGTAACTTGTATTAACAGGTATTGAATTTCTGTCCAAAAAATCAGAAAAAGAACATGGCATATGGAAGATGATGTGCTGACCACACATGTCATGATTGAATGAGTGCGATCTGGTGGACAAAAACACTTTACTGACTTTAGCTAATTGGAATTCAGTTTAGTAGTTCCTTCTATTGTTATTTTCATAAGTATTTAAATACCGTGTTATCAGAGAAAACGAAAGAATATAACTGGTCGTCCATATGGTGCACATTACAAATAGTTATGCGTGGTCAGCGCATTGGTTGAACAACGTCCTATTTGTTATCTTTCCATGCTAGTGCGCTTTCATCTGTGAGCCCCTCTTGATGAAGTCTCTCCTACGCAAGTGCAAAAGATATGCTACACATTTCTATTATCATTTCTCATTTACTCAATAGAATGCTCCCACTGGGAATCGAATTCGATCCCCCACAACAAAGAACCTTACTTTAACCATATAACCACAAGAGATCTCCACATGCCAAATTGACTACATGGAAGTGAACGAAAAATTAATGTTCGTGCTCCACCTAAATAAACAGAAAACACAAGTTACGTAAACTTATGTTATAAAACTACAGAGCAATCTCTTCAGTTTCCGATTTTAATCTAGGGAATTTAAGAGAAAGAGAATCTAGAGTCCATGTGTGTGAAGCAATTAAATCTGAGAGAGACGAGCTCAAACGGTGGAGAAGAAAGCAATTTAAGTGCTTCAATTTATTCTCCCAATTCAATAAAATGACGTCCGAGGGGGGAGGGGGAGGGGAAGAGAGTCTGAAAACAGGGAGAGTATTGCTTTTAGTAAATAGTTGGAATCCATCTCTTAAGCAATGACTCCATTTCTGTTAACACAATCTACGCATTGAAGGTAGATTAAAGGGGAAAGTTTAAATGAGTGGGACGGGGACTGGTGAATACAACTTTCTTGTTCATTGAACAGGAAACAGCTGTGTATAGACGGCAATCAAGGTAAGACGAATGAGTGCAATCGCTCACAAGGGTTGCCTACTCAGAGAGCAACGTAACAACAGCGTTGCTTAAGTTTCAAGGGAAAATATTCCAACAGGGTTTTCAGATGGAATTTCTATTTGGATGTACACAATAAGAGGGCGAATTAAGAGAAAGTAATTCTTCCGAAAACAACCTAAGGAAAAAAGGCAAATCTTAAACTAGGAACTGTTTATTTTTAGTTATTTGATTTTGAAACCATATAAAATGACTATGTCATCCTTCAATCTATTGGCCGGTATCAGAGAAAAAACTGTAATAGTTAGCGGGAAACGCTTTCGTAATATTGATTGTGCCATAGGTGAAGATACAGGGGAACACAGGAGTGAATGAAATCAAATGAAATCTATAAGTTTTACGTCCCACGGTTATGCCGGTTAGGCTAACGGAGACGGTGATTATGAGAAATAAATGAAATGGTGGAATAAAGAAAGTGGGAGGAAACGGGAGAACCCCGAGAAAACCTACGAGCACGATGTTTGTCCATCACAAAGTCCACACGGCGCGAGCTGGGATCGAACCAGGGACCCCAAGCACCAGAGGTGAACGCTCTACCACTGAGTCACCGCGCGGTGATGATGAGAAATGAGTGAAATGGTGGAACGAAGAAAGTTGGGGAAACGGGATAACTCTGAGAAAAACACGCACATTGTGTTTGCCCACCACAAAGCTCACTTGGCGCGATCTGGGATCGAACCAAGGACCCCATGCACCAGAGGTGAATGATGTACCACTAAGCCACCGCGTCCCTACAGGAATAAATCTACCTCAATGTAAGAATTTGGAGGCATTGCACCATAAAGCTCAAACAACTTTATACAATACACCCAAATTCATATAAGAATTCAATTGCTGTTTGAAGCACTAAAATAACTATAAAAAGTGTATATAATGATGTAATTAATACATTCAACATTAGACCTAATGGAATATGTGAAACGAGTAATTTTCAAAACAAATGTTAGTTACGGTAATTACTTTATGTTATCATCAAAACTGATAAAAAACAGTTTTGTGATAACTTATGTTCTGTTGTTCATAGAAGCTGATTGTGACACTGATCACTACCTGGTAGCAGTAATAATAAGAGAGAGATTACCCTTGAATAAAGGAAATATTCAACATCTGAAAACGAACAGGTTTAATTTTAAAAAATGAAATCTTTGAGTTTTACGTCCCACGGTTAGGCTAAAGGAGACGGTGATTATGAGAGATGAGTGAAATGGTGGAATGAAGAAAGTGGGAGGAAACGGGAGAACCCCGAGAAAACCCACGAGCACGGTCTTTGTCCACCACAAAGTTCACTTGGCGGTTGCTGGGATCGAACCCGGGACCGCAAGCACCAGAGGTGAACGCTCTACCACTGAGCCACCGCGCCCCCAGGTTTAATTTAAAGAAATTAAAGGAGAGCCAGGCAAGAGTGGAATACCAGATTGAAGTGTTGAATAAATTCTCGGTTTTAGAAGGTTCGTAGTAAACTAGTGTTGAGGATTTTTGGATTGAACTTAGGAATAACTAAACTTTATTTTTCCCTCTTACAAAAGTAACATCTAATTTATGCGAGTTAAAGTAATGAGAAATTAAAGCAATATTGGATTAACTATCGTTACTAGAGGTCGTCATCTTTCTATCTTTCAAGAAAACGTTTGCATGTTAGTGTCACTTTTTAAGTTCAGTTGCCAGGAATAGATCCTGCGTAAACTCCGTGTGTATGCTTTATGTGAGACCATGTTTCTTCTTAGTCACCTATATATTACTAATACGCGTATCGCCTGTTAAGATTCACAAGCTATTGTATCTCGGCGGAAGTAGACAAATTGTACCCTTAAGTAGACAAATGTCGGTGACTTCGGACATTGAGAATTGTGGCTTCCACTATCATTTTTAAGACATTCTTCCTTGTCAAGAAATTTATAGATAAGTTGGTACTGAAGAATCTATATTTGCTTCTAGTTTATGTTACTCAAGGTGTTGCCTTGATTGCAACGTGACCGAATATGCCCACAGGTGCGTTTTCGTAACATTTGTAGTGCTATTAAATAATAAAGTTTTGTTTTCCTTTATAACGATCTCGGTGTTCCATTTTCACAACAGACAAATACGTAAAAAGTTTATATATATATATATATATAAATAAATTCTGTTTCTTACACACTCCTAAAACCAATGTTTTTAATATTACTTAATTTCGTGACAAAAATATTCTGAGCATATATGGGTAAATTTGGTGATTAGTATTGATATTCGGTTTTGAACAATTGGATGTCTCATTTTGATATAAAGTATAATCCCTAGTGAGTTAACCTAACTTTCTAGCATGATGTGTTTAAAAGTGAAAAGGGTTCCGTCCTTGATCTGTTTAAGCTATTGTAAACAACTCGTCGGCTTATAATTCTATTATCAGGTGATCCATATATAACTAATAAGGCAATGGTATTTTTCCTTACTTGTTGTATATATTTATTATCTTGTTTATTCGAACTATTTGTTTCCATTTATAAATACTCTTTTTGTAAAATTTTGTCTAGTAAACAGGGAGACTCTGATTGCTCTGGTCGCATATGTGAGGATTGATTATACGTTAAGGAGTAAACCCGTACAATTGTGAATATGCTTTTTGGAGATTGAGAGTCAATATGGAATTTTAGCAATACTCAGAAATTAATTCCTCGATTGCAGTACTTGGGAGGACGCCACGTTCGTAGAAAAAAATAGATTTTTTAACAACAATTAAAAAAGTAATAGTATACATTCTCTTCCTTTTTATGTATGTAAATACTGGTGTTCATTAACAGAAAATTGGTTAATCACCTCCCGTGGGAAAACTAAATACTCTCCAAACGTATTGGAACAACAACCTAGTCCCATCTTCAGGGGTAAGGTAGCAAGGATAAATATGGATATTTGAAAAATAGCGTGGAAAAAGGAAATACATACCATTAGACAGGGCCGTGAAGTGGAAAATCAGCGCCCGGGGCGTGGGGTATACGACGGCGCCCCCATACATATATTCCAAACAATTTTTCCTATCTTTTTTCCTTTTCTCTCTCGAATTTTTCGCCCCTTTACTTCGGCGCCCGGGGCCGCCGCCCCACTCGCCCCTCCCCCCCTTGACGGCACGGCCCTGCCATCAGATAAATGTAAGTCAAAATTCAGATTTAAGGCTGGTTTATATTTATGAAATGTTGCCGTTTATATTCAGTTGTGGAAATAGATTTTTCTCTCTTTTCTTCAAGAATTATTTTCAACAATTACCCTGATAGAATATTCTGAACGCAGATTATACAACTTCATTTAATTAAGTTTACAATTAAAAGAAAAGTGAATCTACATGGTCTACTGCTTTCTTTAATGCTTCTTTAAGGAATATTGCATGATACATAGATGTAAGATCAGTGTTGCGTAATCAGGTGTCTTAACAGGTATCGCCCAAAGATTTCTTTCTTTCTGGAGAGTAATACCGAAGTTCTACGAATATTCTAGTTGAATAACAGACGTGTTGAACAAAATATTTATTTGTTCCATTACCCATTAGAAGTTTCTTGCTTTTAGTAGCTGTGCATTACCATATTGACTTTTGTTAGTCATAACTGTAAAGCCCGGTCTCTTATACAGGTCTTTGAGGATCCTAATTATCTACCTCTTGTACCTACAGGTCCAGGGAACTCTCCATAACAAGCAAGAAGTCGACCATCATAAGCTGTGCTTGCACAAGAGTGTTATAAGTTAAATTCATCTCCCCTTGCTGTCTAAGACTGCAATTACTAAGTCCCACGGTATGACCATAGCCTGGCAGAAACCACCTAAATCTGAGATCTACAGGATTTCTGAAGAAGACTTGTTATTTTTCAACTTCATTAAGGACTTCATTACTCATCCTATGGTAGGGTGGGTCAAATATACCAATAGCAGGAGTGACAAGTAACACCAACTATCTCAAATTTTACTTGTTATAGTGTTCAACTTGCTTTCGATGTTCCTTAAACCATACTCTAGCAGCTGTACGCATGGGCGCATTATCATCCTGAAATATGAAAGTTTAGCTGGAATAGCACATACCAAATCATGAGTTTATATCAAATAGAAACATAGGATATTACAAAGTATATGAATTTAATTCACCTAAGGCAGTTAAAGTTCTCTTTATAACAATAAAAATATATTCTTTTTTTTTTTTTTTTTTTTTTTTGCTTTCTCGTATAACGCTTTGCTCTACAGCATTTACGTTACTGTGTAAAGCTTTGAATCCTACTCACGTAATAAATGTTCAAGTTTTTAATTGTTTTAGTTGACCTCAAGAACATATATACATTTTCTTCCACATCTCGACGAGATTTTGTGTCCCTCTTCATGTTTAATAATGAGACACGTAACGAAACACATATGCATGTGTTGCATATTCACCTCTGAAACATTAGCATGCATGAAGAGGAAGAATACTGTTTTTTCCTATCTTTAACCGTGTGTGATTATGGAGGCGAAACTACTTATTCCCTTGTGACCATCTCTTTCTACCAAGTACGTTTGTAGTTTTCTGTCGTAGCAGTTCCTTTCTCCTGCATTTATTTATTTTGTTGCCGCAATCTGTTTTCTAGAACTTTATTCAATGTAATTGATGTAACATTTTACTCCACAAGACTAAATCAGAACTTACTTGAATATGTTTATTATTATCTTATAGACGTATTATTTTGGTGTTCCGGGGCACTCTCAGAGCTTCGTGAAGGGGGGGGGGGTTGCACCCCAAAAAACATGTCTGGAAGAAACACTGACTTGAACATTCCCAAACATGTAAGAGATGCCTCAAGTATTTTACTATCAACGGTATATATTATTAACTTGTCATACACTATAAAAAATCGTTGTGTTATTTCAACGACATACCTATGTGTTAACACGATTGTGTTAAAATAAAACACAAACAGATAGTTAGAACAACTCAGTCTCCATTTGGAGTTGTGTGTCATATTCCGGTAGTTGAAATGACACACAGCATGTGTGTTAAATTAACACAAGTATAGATTCTTCAGTGTTGTTTTCTGCGTGATTGCCAAATATGTTCGGCATCTAATTATAAATGCTTATGTACTGAAGCTACAGGCAAATATAGTAGAAACAAATATTTAAACAAATCTAGATATTCGGAAAATTTCAACGTGCAAACCGCGCGATGTGTTCTCAGTTGTTTTACATAATGTTTTTGAAAAAAACTGTCAACAGCAAGAAACAAACCGTATTACTGTGTCACTTCTACACTGCACTAGAACTCACCAATCAACATCGAGGACTGTGTTTCAAAAATGGCGGAAAACAAGTAGAAACACGACTGAGAGGCAAACACACTATAAGGATATAGGTAAGAGTTTCCTATCATTTTTGAACAAGATGTTGGTGAAGGTTGTGTTTCGCACCATCAAGAAATACTTCACAAGAAATGTAGGAGAGGACGACAAAAAACTTATGAAGATTTTCTAAATGAAGTGTTCTGTAGTTTACTGTTCATATTTTAAAAATTAGAATGTAAGCATGCACACAACAAGCTTTTCTAACACAAAAAATGGTTACATCAACAACCTACACGGAGTTGTTTCAACACGTAAATATGTGTCGTATAAGACAGAAGTGAAGTCGAATTAACACCAAAAACGGTGTTAGTCTGGTGGTCTGAGCTTGAATTTTAACATAGGGAGTGTTGAATTAACACTAAAACGGTGTTACTTATACGGCTTGACCTTGAATTATGACAGATTGTGTGTTGAAATAATAATAAAATGATGTTCAAATAACACAGAGACTGTGATATATTGATATTTCACATGGAGTAATATTAACAGAAAATAATTAACACATTACACACTGTATTATATTTTCGTATTGGAGCAACAACACCACAAATAACACTTTTCCCCATACTACTGACCCCGACATGGTATCGAATCAACACCGAAAATACTAACACAGATCCGAATTTAACACCACTCAATACCAATTGTGTGTTAAATACGTAACACACCTCCTGTGTTAAATGTCAACACCGCGGGGTCTGTGTTGAATTAACACCGCAAATTGATAGTCACTCTGGAACCACTGCCCTGTGTTAAAATTGAGTTGAATTAACACAACCATATTTTACTGTGTGCGCTATAAGGAAAACCAAAGCAACCGGGGTCTAGAGTTGAACGGTATTCACCAGATTGTGGCTATGCTGATGGTGTAAATTTAATAGGGGATGATAGGAGAACAATAGAAAGAAATGCAGGGATCTTATTAAACCCTTGCAAGGACATGGGTTTAGAAAGCAATGCAGAGTAAACTAAATACATGGAAGTACGTCAGAACCGTAATGCTGCAAATTATGGATGTGTTAAAATATTAAATAATAAGTACTTTTGATAAAGTGGATACTTTCAAATATCTAGAATCAATATTAACAGACGGAAACCATATTCACGAAGAAACTAAATGTCGACTAAAAGCAGGGAATTCGATATTATTCAGTTCAAAATCTCTTGTCGCGAATTCTGTCGAAGAATTTGAAGCTTTAAAGATATAAAACGATAATAATGCCTGTTGTTCGGTATGGTTGCGAAACATGGTCGCTTACTCTGAGGAAAGAACATAGACTGAAAGTATTTGAGAACACGATCCTAAGACCCAAGAGGAACGGGAATGGGGAATGACGGAAACTTCCTAACGAGGAACTACGTTATTTATATGGTTTACCTAATATTGTTAAGGTCATCAAGTCTAGGAGGCTTAGGTGGGCAGGCCATGTAGTAAGGATGGAATAATGTAGCAACGCTTTCAATGTATTGACTGGAAGACCAATCCGAAAACGACCATTAGGAAGACTTAGGCCGAGATAGGAGGACAATATTAAGATGAATCTCGCAGAAATAGGAAACTGGATCCAGTTGGCTAAGGATAGAAGTCTATGGAGAGCTTTTGTGAACACGGCATTGAACCTCCGGGTTCCATAGGCCATAGAGTTAGTTAGTTAATCTTAGTAACAATCATAAATTTAGAACCATCATGTGTATCTATGACTATCGTTATATAGATAAGGTTATATCGCTATTTTTTTTGTGTGTGTGTGTTGGCACCAGTGAAATCACTGTCAATGTTGTTATTCTTCTTTGTTCTGGTTCCAACCGTAGTGTTTTTTTCAGGTTTGTCTTCTTCATCAATACATACCTATTTATATATTTTTATTATTCCTAATAAGTTGTTCCACATTATATACTTGGCTATGATAAACTGGCGATTTACACATACTCGATGAGAGTGTTCTACTTCAGTTTGTCAGAAAGTGGCAATTCTAACCTCATTACCTCTCAACGTCATCACTCACTCCATCCTGACGGCCCCTCAAGCAATTCAACCTCACTCGCCCTAACCCTCACGGATTCTCAACTTAATTTGCTTTCACCTTTACGCCCATTCATCATTCCTCAACTTAACTCGCACTCACCTTTACGACCCCTAACAATTCCTTAACCTTTAGCCCTCACCCTCATCTCTCTTCAACCTCACTCACCCTCACCTTCATGGCCCCTCACCATTCATCAACCTCACTTGAACTCACCACCACGCATATACTTTGAGGGTGAATGAGGTTGAGGAAACTGGAATTTCGGCACTTTTACTGACATCCCTGTCAAAGATCCAGATGACAGCTCAATGCAGTATTGTGCTTTAGGACTCCTTAAAAGGCTTCTTTCCCATCGTAGAGTCCGCAACGTCACTGATTTGTAGAAAGCATGTAAAAAGAAGTGGAATGCAATACCCATGATCTAGCCACAATGCGATCTCAAGCAATGAAAACTCCGATGGAGTTCAATAGTGAGCAGAGGTGGCCTACAGATGAAACGCATACGGTAGTAGAAACACATTCCTAGGTAAATCGTACATTAAAATTCGGCTCATGAATCAACCTCTGTATATGCCGATACCTTCATTTGTGTGTATATTTATATTGTCTCTAGTGCTGCCATATTTTTTTCAAAAGTATTATTTATTAACTATGAAAGCTAGTTTTAAAATAAAAAAAATGAACATGTAGTATTAAATAGGTTAGCATCTGGATTTTTAATCCCATACAACAAATAGCTTTCATGTTATTTTGCAATGAATTCATAATATCATCGGATAGAGCTATGGCTCTCAACCGACGTGTCGCGACACACTGGTGTGTTACGCAGTCCTCTAAGGTTTGTAGCGAAATTTTAAAACTTAAAAGTCACGAAGAGTTTAATAATAATTAGTTAAGATCGAGACAAACTGCACCAGTCAACACCTCCAGAGTAGTAACAATACTCAGTGCTTTATAGTCATAAATACTAGTAGGTTTCACTACTATAATAGATATTATTATTATTATTATTATTATTATTATTATTATTATTATTATTATTATTATTATTATTATTATTATTATTATTATTATTATTAAAATATCAAACAAGTGTGTCATGATGTGTTGCACGTTCAGTAAACTGTGTCGACAGCCAAAAAGGTTGAGAACCACTGGTATAGAGAGACATAAATTTAGGTATAAGCTTTAGGCAGGGCCTTAAATACTTGCACGATATCCACTTTTCCATAATCCTATACGAATTTAGTATTAAGAGTCTTCATCCCGGCGAAATTAAAATACCGCTAATTTTACAGTAATTATGTGATATCTTCAAATAGATAAAAGATAATTGAAATATGGAACAAGAGAGCCCTAGACAATATTATTTTGCGTGAGGTACCGTTATCACAAGTAACCTAATGGCTTTATGTTTTCAGCTGTTTAGAAACGCGAAAATAAATGACGATTTTCAAAATGGCTCGAAATCGAAAGCAGATAAGTGAGTAGTGATAACGGTTTCTCATGTAAAATGATATTGTCTAGGGCGCTCTTGTTCCACATTTCGATTATCTTTTATCTATTTGAAGATATCACATAATTAATGTAAAATTAGTGGTATTTTAATTTCGCTGGGATGAAGATTCTTAAGTAACTTCTGCGTATATTATATTAAAATTTTTAAAATTGTCAGTCTGCTTAAGAAGGAGATGTGAGAAAAAGTTAGTAAGAAGACAAAGTTGGATAAAAGTAAATGAAATAAAAAGAAAAAAACGAAAAAGAAACTTTATTTACTTCGTCCAAGAACAGACACACAGGAGCCATAGCATCTCTCCATCTAACGACATAGCAATCCCAAAGGTACTTGTTACACAAACGTGATCCAACTTTTTTATATTTAGTTTATATATAAAAGAACTTGAGAGAAAAGAGGAGGAGAAGTGAAGAAGACGTAAAGCAACAATTGAAAGAAAGGCACTTTCTTCGCTGGCAGAGTATAACTTGTGTAGGCGAGTGTGTGTATGTGTGTGTAGATGGTTAACAGCTGCATCCTAGAAGTAGAAAGTTTTCTCCAACTCCCTGAGTGACACGTCCCTCTTTATTTGACCAGTGAGGATCTGGAAGAGTTCGGTCTTGCGAGAAGTTATCTTAGGCGCCCTCAGCAGGTACCCCTCTCTCCTATCCATGACTCCAGAGTCAATCAGTATAAATCTTCTTCCGCTGTCTCGGAACACTTCTCAGTATTCAGCCGAAGAATCAAGCGAAGTCTCTTCCCATAAATGTTTAAATAAGTGTAACAGTGGCACAGAAGTACAAACACTGCATTTCAAAATGAATGCTAAATAAAAGAAGATGCCTGTGATTACTGTAATGAATTTATTGTGCAAATATTGTATCGATAACATGAAAGTTAAGTTTATTTTTTTTAACGGATAAAATCACTCAATTACATATGTTCACAAATGTTCTAGAGTGGGACTATTCTGATTTTCACTAAGCTTTGCACCCTTGTAAACAATGCAGACTGCAGTGCAGAAATGTTGCCAACTAATTAAACAAAAAATATTATATGTAATTTTGTGCTAAGAAATTAATAAACAAACTGAAGGGAGAAAAACAATGAGATAAAAAATGAAATGGCATGGGATTGTGATAGGAGAATCAGGAACCATTTTCTCTTGTTTGCGATTGCGTACGCACTGCTTTCCTGAATCTTTGAACTACTGTGTAAACGCAGACACGCACCAGGAGGAAGAAGGGCAGAACGTGAATTTCTTCTACAATTGTAAATTATAACTAAAACTTACTACCCCCACTTCTAACGTTTCCTCTAGCTGAGAATCTACCTAAAATGTTAGGATTCAGAGCCACTATTACATGACGACTTAGTGGCCCTACTAGCAGATCTATGGTTGGGTGGATGGATTAAAGTTTATCGTCCCCTTCAACAACAAGGTTTTATGAGATTTGGACCTACAGGCGAACGAGCAATCCTAACTACATAAATTTCCTCCGGAAATCGAACGCGGGTCTCCCGCCCGATGACGAGTACGCGGATCATATAGCCACAAAGGAGTTAATTATTAGATCTAGAAACATGTGCAGTTGTACTCACGACTTCTATTCAAAATTGAGCTTGGGGGGCCGGAGTGGTTCAATGGTAGAGTGTTCACCTCTGGCACATGGGGTTCCTGGTTCGTTCCCAGCTCGCGCCAAGTGAACCTTGTGGTGGACAAACACCGTGTGCGTGGGTTTCCTCGTGGTTCTTCAGTTTCCTCCCACTTTCTTCATTCCACCATTTCATTCATGTTTTCATCATCACCGTCTTCTTTAGCCTAGCCTGCATAATCGTGGGACGTAAAACTCAAAAGATTTTATTTCATAGGCGAGCAAGTGTTCGGAACAAGCAATTGTTAATTCTGCAAAAACTTGAAAACTACCGAGTTTACTTATTTATTGGATAGAGAATTTATTATTTTATTTCCTTTGCTATATGTAATAAAATACCTATAAAAAATATGTTTTGAATCTTCGTGACTTATCCTTTCATTTCATATCTAACAGAAAAGTTACGCCATAAACTAATATCAATCATGAGAGTGTGAAGACTCTATCGACATCTTATTCAACAAATTCCAAGAAACTTTTTAGATTCTACATAGGAATAACTAACTAACTCTATGGCCTATGGAACCCGGAGGTTCAGTGCCGCGTTCACAAAAGCTCTCCACTGACTTCTATTCTTAGCTAATTGAATCCAGTTTCTACTTTGTATTCCTATCTCTGCGAGATCCATCTTAATATTATCCTCCCATCTACGCCTAGGATCTTCCTAATGGTCGTTTTCCTATGGGTCTACCAGTCAAGACTTTAAAAGCGTTTCTACTTTCTTCCATTTCTACATAGGAATAAAGACTCATTATTTAACATGCATATAGTACCCCCTCTTAATTTCACTGGAGCCAGAAAAAAAATAAGACTCAAAAGTTATGAACATTTCTATTCAATATTATAAAATTCTTAAATGTTGAAGATTCATTTGTACATTATTTCATTTCTGGCACCGAATATTCGGTTTTCGCATCTTTTAAATGGTCATTTATTCTGATCGCATTTTAAAAAGGCAAAATACAAATTATAACTGAAAAAATTAGCCTCATATTAGTTCGTAATGAATCACTAAAACTGGTTTTATCCTCTTTAACTTCTCTCTATCCCCCTCACTCTATCTTTCTTTTTTTTAATTGACTATTTCCTCATGTCTAATGAAAGGTCAAACAATGACCTGAAATACTATAAGGAACTTATTATCTTCAATAAGAACAGCGGGTACACTTAATTTCTCTTTTTCATTTTCTTAACCCATTTTCATGAAATGACAACTGTTTGACAACCATTCTTTGAGAAAAATTGAAAAATAACTGTTAGTTAGCAACATTGAAAATGAGACTAATAGCAGTTTATTCATCCATGAGCAAATAGTACACAACAAATGCAATGTATTATGGTAATTAATGTATTGTTGAGGCACAGTAAGAACATTTAGGATCCGGCTCAAAGTATGTATTTATATGGGATCGAAATCTTGAACCAAAATCGAATTTGTAACAGAAAGTTGTTACAACAAATGACAAAACACGCGAAGTGCGCGCCGCAATTTAAAGATGTCGCCCAAGGAAGCCAGCAGTTTACCAGCTGCTCCCAGTTATTCTGTTAAACAAAAAACAAGGCAAACCCGCAAGTGCAGAAGAAAAGCAAACACTTCATCAAACGATATCGACATTGTTCAATTCACTTGAAGAAAATTAAGACCTATAATAGCTAATTTTCATGTTCTCATAGAATTTTTACTTACTTATTTTGTAGTACTGAAGTTACTATTTGTACATTCGCATGCTATACAATGTAAGAAAGCACATCAATAAATTGAACTTAAGGGGAGAAAGTACCATCTGTTTTCATGGATATGCGTAATGATTTAGGTAATATATGAAAAAGAAATAATCTCCCATAAGATAAGTATGCTTGCTGTTACATACCAGCGCCATCTGTATCGTTCAATTGATAATTTGACATAACTCATTGCAGTTTTCATCTGTAATTACAATCTGGAGAAAAATAACAATGTTCAGTTGCTCTTAAAGGAGGATAGTATTGAGTATTTTGCCCCATATCACGACGATGGTATGAGAGTGAGACGAGTAATGCACACAGCAGTAGCAGAAATACATGCACGTGCTGCAGCGGAAACATTGCGGGAAACAGACAAAACAATTTCCTCTTCACCAATCAGCAAATAGTCGTGCGCGCAGTGATACAACACCAAGTTACGCGGTTTGTTTATGAAAGGTGCAAAGGACTGTGAAAAACGCTTTAGAAAATGCAAAAAAAAAAAAAAAAAAAAAATATCTCAAGTCGTATTACTGAGGAAAAGCTGGGGAGAAGAAAAAGGGGTAACAAGAAAGGGTCAACAAAAATAAATAAATAATCAATTTATATACTCTGATCCCACTGAGAAATAAAAACGTATGTGGTGTATAAACGTAGGTTACGTGTGTAAATCCCGTAGTTCTTGGACTTAAGGTACACCAAACGTATAATTGAAAAAGTATATTTTATAAGTATTTTCTGTATAAGTGTTTCGAATAAACGTACTTCAAGTACGAACGAAATAACTGTTTATAGGCTTTCAGGATCTCACACACACATGAACGTATATAACATATAGCTGACGTATGTAACATAGGTAGTAATCGCCGATAGTTGGCAGCACAATAGAACGCAATATCACAACTACATGTTTTGTATGCAATGAGCCACTGAAATCGAGTATCGCAACGAAAATCAGACTTTGTGGACTAAAGTCGTTTTTCGCAGCGAAAGAGGTAGTGCCTCTACAATATAGCATACACTATCGTGAGACTATCACTTGTTTTGGTTCCTGAATAACTTCCTGAATGGTGTTAATTTTGCTTCAAGAGAGGCCTTGAAAAACACGTGTCATACTTTTTTAATATCAGAAATCACAGAAATTCCATATCGTGTTACCGGAAAAATGACAGAAGGTAATCGAACAAAATGGTGTATATGGTTCAGGGATAAAAGTGAATCGGAAAAGATAGGGGACGCATGACGTCACACCGTCCCCTGTGCCTATCTTTGCCTATCGTAATTTTTAGGAAGTGGAGGGACGCCATAGATATATTTAGAAGTGAGGAAATGTCGTTAGCCGCGTTCCCCCTCACTTTTACCGCTAAATGTAGTTGCATAATGTTATTTTCAAATATTAAGAATGGTATTCTCAATTTTGACCTGCAAATGTTCAATACTTCTTAGACAACCTGCTATATCCTGGCTAGACGCTTTAAAATAGAAAGAATATCAGAATCCTCTTCAAACATCGTTCTAACAATATTTTCAGATAAAACTAGGATACTAAAATTCTCAGAAGATATGTTTTTAGAAGAATCGTATTCAAGTTTTTTTTCTGTGACTGGGATACTATTATTTTAACATGTACGGTTTATTTTAACGTGATGAAAAATCAACATTATTCTATGATTTAATAAAATAATATACTAAAATCTCTCTTTCTGGTAAAAAAAAAAAAATTAGGTTGCTACGAAATTTAACTTGAAATAGTTTTTCCTATTATAATTTTAAAGAAAGTCGAGATAGCAAACAAATGAATATGAAAAATATTTACGGAAAGATGAGGTAGAACCGGGTAGTCTGGTCCAAATTGGATATCCCTCTTCAAGAATAAAAGCTTTTCTTGCCATCTAGATTGGTGAACCATTTACTATTACTACTACTACTACTGGAGAAGAAGAAGCGTTTATTACAGCGATCTGCTGCGATCAGTTGTGTTGTGTAAGCGATGCTTTTTGAATTTTTATGCATTTCCATTTTGAGTTTAGCAGATTAATTCTTCAACATCTGCTGCAGAAAACAAACAGGTAAATAAATAGTATTATACATACAGGATTCAATAAGTTGCTAAAAAAGAAAATATTGTAATTATTTAAGATCTAGTGTTGTTATTTGAAAAGAAAATATAAAAAAAACTACTGAATTGTCAACATTGCATTACTAGTTTTAACCCTGATAAAGCTCGTGAATAGCCTGTTCCATGACATCAAACTTTCTTCTTAAATGTTTGCATGCATATGAAAATATTTTAGATTGTTTTAAGTACGTTTTCTCAACCTACTTCATAACATTATCGCCCTTTATGACATTCTCATTCTACACTGCTCCACAAAACTTAAGCAACTCGAAGAAAGTGGCAGAAAATAAAACGACACCATCACTGCACCAAGTATAATGAACAAACCGACGGTCCAGATGCACAATGCAACACAAGTGAAGACGAACAATACAGTTAGGATGTACAGAGTGACCAAAAAGTTCAGCACAACAATACCCCAACAGGTGAAGCTGGATTGTGCGAGGGCATAGGCAGTCAATATGGCGTGTGACCACCACGAACAGCTATACAGGCACGACATCTGGCCTCCATGCTGCAAATCAGAGTGTTGATCAAGTCTTGCGGAAGATGTTGCCACTCCTCGAGGAGAGCTGTTCCCAGGTCAGGGAGAGTGCGTGGTGGTGGACTGTGCTGCGGTATTCGCCGTCCAAGAGCATCCCACACATGCTCGATGGGATTCAAGTCCAGCGAATATGCAGGTGATGCAATACGCGTAATGTCTTCGCTCTCCAGATAGTCGGAAAGAAGATGTGCACGGTGTGGGCGGGCATTGTCATCCATGAACAGGAAGTCTGAGCCAAATGCTCCGCGGAAATTGCGCACATGTGTATTCAGGATTCAATCCCGGTACCGTTGTGCTGTCAAAGTGCCATGTTGCACAATATGGAGGTCCATTTTCCCATTCAGCATAATTCTACCCCACACCATAATGGAACCACCGCCATAGACGGCCGTTCAGCAGTGAAGTTTGGACGATAGCGTGTTTCTGGCTCTCTCCACATTAAAGTCCGACCAGAATCAGACGACAAACTTAATCTCGACTCATCGGAGAACATGACACACGCCCACTGGTGTTCCCCCATGCAACATGTTCCTGACACCATGTGTAACGCGCACGTTTGTGCTCCACTTTCAATGGCGCACACAGCACAGGCCTTCCTGCATACAGTCCTGCTCTGTTGAGCCGACGACGAACAGTTTCACGACTCACGCGTTGTTCTGTAGCCTGAAACAACTCATTGGCCAGTTGAGAGCGTGACTCTTGACGGTTACGTTTGGCAGAAATTGTGAGAAATTCGTCATCGACGGCCGACGTCTTCTTCGGACGGCCTCCTCCATGACGTCTACTGACTTCACCTCCATTTTGGAAGCGACTCCACAACCTTGACACAACGCTTTTGTTCACGTTGAATTCCTCCGCCACTTCCACTTGTGATCGACCCAATTCCAACCGCCCAATTATTCGCCTGTGGTCAAAGTCACTCAAATGTCATCTATCAGTCATTGCAAGGTGTGTACCCCACACAAGAACCACTAACACAATGCTTGGAGCCTCGGACACTACTGGGCTGTGGTGTACGCCTCATGGCATAATTTGTTCACCGCGCTTGCAACGGTGCTGCTTATGCGATAGAACGTGTGCTCGCCTTGTCTGTGTGTCTCTGACGCGTCTCTGTGTATGTGCATGCCACTAACCAGTGCTGAATGGGCCCCACACGCCGCTTATATCACGTTCTCTCGGGTTGCTTAAGTTTTGTGGAGCAGTGTAGCAACCCATTTAACTTTTTTTGGACTTTTAATAAGCTTTTGGATTATAGCTGCTTATTGCTTCTGTTATATATCTGAGTAAGCATTAACACATACGCACTCTGCAAAGAATGTCAAAGAATCCCAAACGAAACCAATCCCTTTGCAATTGTTGACGAAATCAATTCTTCATTGTAGATTTATCAAGCAACAGAACAGCTATTGCGGATTAATGCTTAGCATTTATAATTCCCTTCGACTTTAGTTCAAATACGATGCCAAATCTCATTTAGTTCAGACCATCACAAGCTTTTTCGTCTCCGTTGCCAGTTTTGTAACCAGAAACGTGCCCACTACACGGGCGTTGCGGTGTTGCCAGTTGAGTTTTGATATTGCGTCGTAACTTGAATGTGTTATTAGTAAAAACTCAGAATGTACTTGTACTGTATATAATTGTTCTCACTCTTGATGTAGTGAACTATCAAAAAGACAGAAGGTCAGAAGATAACAATGGATCGTATTTGAGGTTTGGTTTCATGCTACTTGGCAATCAACCGTGTAACAAAATTCATCAAGGGACGAATTCTGAACCGGCCAGTGAGCTTAGAGTAATAAAATACTCAAATGCTCACTACACAATCTTATTTAATACTCTCGGGTATAATTTTTGTAATACAAATAAAGGTGAAATGCGGATGTTGGAGGAACTCTCATCCAATATCTTACTTTACACACGTTGTTTAAATTTCATATAAAATACTAATATCCATATACGTAATGCAATTCGAATGATCTCCTACCACTAATCTTTCTCAATCTAAAGAAGTGACGTGGGTTATATACTAGACAGAAATAAAATTTTAAGAATTTAAAGGAACCTTCTTTATAATAAAGAATCGTATCAATTGAATACAATCCATATATACAATTTCTCAATAATATAGATTAATTATTATTATTATTAGGGAATAAGTAATGTTCTTGGAAACAACTATTTGAGTTTTACTTCTGAAAGTAATTTCAATAATTATAATGAGAACCTACCACATACAATGAAATAACTCTTACGCAATATAAACTCATTATTTGAAACAAATATTATATAGAACTTCACTTATTGAAAAAATTAAATACAATATTATAAAGTAAGTCTTTAACTTACCTAATAGATGGTATAGGCTAAGTTATGAACAGCAATTGTTCGTTACATAGGACTCCACATTTATGCCTAGGTACTTCTTTAAATAGCATAATAGTTTGCCGAAGTGGGAGAGTAATTCCATACTTAACTCGTAGATTGTGGAAATAGCAATATTAACGAAAACTCTCAGATAATCGGCATAATTACTGAATTCACTTGATCACCCACACGAACAGTCCACTCACCGAAAAATTAATCCAATCAATAGATAGTCAAAATGGAAATATGGATGAACTAACCAAATAATTTAAGAAAGTACTTCCACGGACAATCCATTATAGTGTAATTTAACACCATTTAGATTTCGGATTGCACTATATCTTTATATCGAAAATCATTGCCACAATACGATTTTACTTCCATAACTTTTAATAAACTCGTGGTTCACTTCAATGTAACTATAATCTTATGAGAGCTCATAGGCGAAGTGTTAGCCGTTCCCAATTTCACACTTGTATATCCGTGCATACTCCAGCGCGCTTCCTCATTTCAGCCTAGTTCGGCATTCCACCACCTCTTACAAGTGGCGCTCTAAGTAGTATTAAAAAATTTGATAGCGCGCTAGCCTCCTGATAAGTCAAAATAAACAATAAATTTATACGCAGAAATTAAATAAATCCCTCTCCGCATAAATGCTCTTTAATCTCTCTCTCTCTCTTTTTCATTATTATTTAACGAGAAATCGTTACACACATCCCCCACTTCGGAAAAAAATTCTGTATATTTTTTTTTGACAAGGTAATCCAAATCGTAGAACCAATACTTGCTATCAAAAACTTTACTTTTTATACATAGTCCATTTATGTCAAGCGTCAATGTTACTTGCAAACACAACTAACATTTCACTACATACCAGAACGAAACAAAATATAAACCAGAACTAAACCAAAACTAAACAAAACGAAAAATTAAGAAACTAAAACAAAACAACTCAAAATACCCCAAAACTACACATATATACAAAAGTTAATCATTACAGTCAAACGTCAAACTGACAATGTACGTCCTTGTAATTTTTATAGATGTACCAATAAACAATCAATAGCAAATACACTTTTCAAGATAAATATACCAAATATATCTTAGCAAGTTATTATGACATTATAAATAAATATATATATAAACCTAATAAAATGCACACACCATATTTAATGTACCTAGGATTTTAAATAACATTTTAAACATTCATCCAAATTATACATATTCTAGATAGATTTACATATTTGATAATGTTTATTTACATATATATAAATATATCAATAATACAAAAAATATAAATATACATACAGTAACAGGATAAATTTTAATTTCAGAAATATTCAGAAACATGACGATGAATGTTACGCTTATGGGAGTCCTGCCAATGCCTCCATGTACAGAGCCTATGTCGTCGAGCGATGTAGTACTCCAACATATGTATACATCCATTTAGTAATACAAATTCCAAAGTTAGGCCAATAACAATGATGAATTATAGGTACCTATAATTGAAAATACTTTAATATATTCACCATATACAGACATGAAATACCCATTTCACTGATGAAATATTGTTATAGATGACATATAACATGAAATGAATAAGAATAGCCATTTAGGAATATATGCAAAGATAACCTTCAAACATTAACAAACAAATCTATATGAAAACAGTCATTTACTTAAGACAGCATGTTAATTATCTCGAATACGAGGTTCACGAAAAGGCTTGGTCATGGATACATGAGCCTTTCTGACATCTTTTTGGTCATTAATAGATTGTAATTGAACAGTGTTGGTATTTAAAAGTTTTATTACCTGATAAGGACCTATCCAACGGTAACACAAGCTTTTTGTGATTTTATCCGCCAAGGAAGACTGGAATTGTGATTTTATTAGGACCTTATCACCTACTTGATAGGATGTTGGCACGCGATGTTTGTCATACAACTTCTTTTTCCTTTTCCAAGCTAGTTCCATATTTTTCAGAGCATTTTTCCAAAGCTCAGGATCCCTCTGACGAACATCTAATAGATCCACATTCCATTTTATGTCTAGAGGGTCATTTACAGAGAAGGTAAAGGTTAAATCCATAGGACTAGCTTTGTGATCGGAATGAACTGAAGAATTTAATGAGATTCTATTTCATGGATTCCCTTATCCCATTGCTGTTGTTTTTCCGCAAAATATGCTTTTAAACTATCTTTAACTATGCGAATATATCGTTCGCTGGCGTTACTCCCACTATGATATGGAGATATCCTAATATCTCGAATACCATTGGCATACAGGAAATCCTTAAATTTGGCACTTACAAACACCGAGTGGTTATCATGACATAATGCATGTATGAATCCATGCCGACACATTAGTTTATACAACTTGTTTATTATTGTTTGACTCGATAAGGTTCTAAAAGGTTCTAAGTAAGTCATCTTAGTGAAAGAATCAACAACTATTAAACAGTATTTCCCTGAACTGGAATTTACCATTGGTCCAATTATATCACAGGCCCATCTTCCATTGGGGAATTTTTCATATGTAGATACCAATTGACCCATAACTCTTTGATTATTACTCTTTGATTTTTGGCATTCAACACAGGAAGTTATAAAATCTCTTATTTCAGGAATCATGCCTTCCCACGTATACCGAGCACAGATTTTGGCTGCACATTTAGCAAATCCTAAATGAGCACCAGGTAATATATAAGAATGGTAAAATTCAATGATATTTTTAGAAAGATTCTTAGGCAAACAAATTTTATAAGGATTATTCCTTGCCCGTGTCTTTTTACACAATATACCTTTTACCATTTTATAACCTGGTACGTCTTCATTATTATCCAATCGATCTATGATTGCCTTCAACACCTGATCGTTTTTCTGATGATCAGATATTGAAACTTGGGCAAAAGGCATATTCCATAAGTTGATCATGATCATGTTTATAATTTCCTCATCATGGGATGGATCTACTTGAAATTCTTCATATTCGTCTGTGTTATGTAACCTTGACAAAAAATCGGCTGGAACATTTAATGCCGATGGAACATATTTGACAGTAAAATTGAATTCAAAGAGTTTATATAGTAAGCTACCGTACCTTTTTACTCTTTTTAAGTTACGCAAAGCATGTGCAAGACCAAGATTATCTATTCTTAACTCAAATGGTGCATGCAGAAACGTTCGAAAGCGTTGCATTGTCTCAACTGCTGCCATTAGTTCGAGAACAAATATAGGTTTATTTACATCGTATTTTCGTAATTTTCTACTAAAGAAACTAACAGGAATCAATTTCCCATCATTATCTTCCTGTGAAATCGCTCCACCAATTGAGTGATTCGACGAATCTGATGATATTATAAATTTCTTATTTAGGTCAGGTAATTTCAGAACAACATGGCTTTCAAACATATCTTTGATTTTTTGGAGAGCATTTCTCTGTTCTTCCTTCCATTCAAATGGAACTTTAGGCGAACGGAGTCGAGATATTGGCTCAACAATTTCTTGAAAACCAGGTATATATCTAGGATAGTACTGTAAAAAGGAACACAAAGACAGAACTCCTTTTCTACTTTTTGGAGCTGGAAGCTTCCGAATCACTTCCAATCTTGCTGGGTCTAAATACATTTTCCCATCTTCTATTATCTGACCTAAATATGAAATTTTTCTCTGGAACAAACAACATTTATCTATTGAAAGTGTGAGACCATTGTCTTCCAACTTTTTTAAGACCATACTCAATGTCTGTTTATGGCTATTTATATCCGGACTGGATATCACTAGATCATCAGCATACCAACTCACACCATGATCTTTGAGAGGGTATAAGATGTCAGTGATCAATTTACTAAGTAAAAATGATCCCGAAGCAATTCCAAAGGGGACATACTTGAATTCAAAAAGTCCTCTATGTGTCAAAAATGCGGTATACCGATAAGACTCCTCACTAAGTTTAATAGTATGATAAGCTTTTTTCAAATCTAAGCGTGATAGCACTACTCCGTCTGCCAACTCAGCAAGAACGTCTTCAATACGAGGAGTGTACTGAGTGTTTACCACTAACTGTTTATTAAGATCAGTATAATTTATAACTAACCTTCGGGATCCATCTTTATTTCCAACCAGAAAACATGGAAATGCAAAGTCACTTTCACTAGGTTGGATAATTTTTTGTTCAAGTAAAGAATCGAGAATTTTATCTAATTCTTTTTGTGCCATTCTAGACATTGGATATGCCTTATGTCTTATAGGAGTTTGATCCTTTAACAAAATTTGATATTCATAGTTAGGTATTTCTCCTATATTATTAGAAAATACAGAAGGAAATTCTATACTTAACTTATCTACAAACGACTGCAACTCAGGATCTTGTTCCAAGAACATTGGGTCTACAACCAAAGATAGTTGCTCAACATCCTTGTGAACCATCTGGTATAACATTGGCTTGACTAAGGCTTCATCAGCTAGCTCACATATGTCAAAGGTATGATCCACTGGATGAGGGATGTGGTGAAGACTCTGCGCATTGGCTGCTTTCGTTCCAATATTGGATTGAAATCCATTATCTGATTGTCCTTGGACACCTGTATCACCATCCATCTCGATGTTGGGACACCCTTCATCAGCTTTCTCTGATTCAAACACTTCAGTCTTCAATTGTGATCTGCAAAACTCCCCAGACTGATTAATATGACTACTAAACTCATTATGTCTAAAACCATCTGACTTATTTTCCATAAACCGAAACTTGTCCGATGAATCAACCAAGGCACGAAAATTAAAATATAGATTATTATCCAGTGGTTGATTAAATTCAAATGAACTGGCACCACTGTTATAGTCTAATTTAGGATGACACTTCACATGTAATTCATCACCACTCTTACTAACATGTGAGTTAGCACCACTGCTAGATTCCAAAAGTTCACCATGGCTAGATGATTTTGGCCTAGGGAAATCCTTATTTCCATCTGAGTTTTTAATGGAACAACCGAGTTCATTTGATGCACTATTTATCAATGATGAGGATGAATTGGCAACACTGGACAGCTGAGAACAACTATTATTAGGTTGGAGTTTATTTAGACCCTGGGTCATTACACTTCCCGTTAAAGGTTTTAAATCAGAATGATTCGCACCAGATAATGTATCGTCAATGTTTTTAATAGAATTGGCAACACTGGGTAATCGTAAGTTCGAACCTCCTTGAACTTGTTTATCTAGAACTATGAAGTTTGGTTTCGAGTCCAAAGATTGAAAAGAAACATTATTTTCCTTACAATCATTTTTGGGAAAACTACGAGAATTGGCAACATTGCACCTACCCAGTGTGCAATACTTGTTTTTTGGAGAGTTAGATCTGGTGTGATTTGGTAACGAATTGAAATCCTGGCTAAATTCTTTTCCCTTGCATTTATAGGATGCTTTTAGATTATTATGGGAAGTGGCAACACTGGTCTCCTGGAACTGTGAATATACACTAAGTCCACCTAAACTTTCAGAAAACTTCGGAATGTTCGAAGAATTCCTCGAAGTAGCGTATTTATTTGTGATACGAGAGTTTTTCCTATTTGTTGGAATTTTATTACCGATGGCAACACTGTCACCACAGGGTAATTCACTAACACACATTGGTAAAGGATGATTCATAGGGTTACCTAGGTTCGCAGATTTCCTTTGAGTTTTATATTCACCAAGTTTATTATCACCACGATTATTTTTTACAGGGGCAGATACTGTGGCAACACTGTTATATACAGGGAGGGAGTGAACCCCATGTTCCGAAATGTAGTAGTCAGAATTTATCTGACCAATAAAATTCACTGAAGAAGCAAAACTTTTAGGTTGCTCCTCAAGTTGATCACTATTTAATGTTTTTGGAGAGGTGGCAACACTGGAAACCTGATCGTATATCTGAACAATATCCTCTGATGCAAGCACCGCCCCACGAAAACTATTATGATATCTTCTTTGCCTTCTCCATCTACGTTTTCTTCCTCTATCTGAAGACTTGGCAACACTGGAAAACTCATCAGGTTGGATACCGGATGACGTCACATTTAACTGATCAAGCTCCCCTTTTAATATCTTAGAAGAATACTGTGAGCCACTCAGCTTACTGGAAGATGAATTTGGAATATCCGTCGTAGTTTGATAAATCATCTTTCTAAGATGGGATGCTGGCTGTATCATATCAGAATGGTCATCTCTACAAGTTCCAATAACCGATGTTCTATGATTAGATGAAGTATACATCTTTCTTTTCTTCCGTCGACCCAACCTCTGAGGACATTCCATCAAGCCAGTGGCAACACTGCGTGTAGACGTCTCAGAATCTCCATCTCCTATGAGATACTCAGAACCAGCTGTTTCCTTGGACGTAGGTGCACAAGAACCATTGGTCAGAGTCGAAGGTGTGGTACCGAGACTATTCTCTCTTTGAGAAGAAACCAACCCAGCATCAGCAACTGGTTGAAGAATCCTTTCTTGACCGGAAATAACTCCATCATTCAAAAAGAGATTCGATATGGCAACCGAATCTTGAGGATAACATGATTTCCTTGATGACGACTCTATCCCTTTTTGCGACCTTGAATCCCGATAGGAATCTATTGACGTGGGATTATTATAATACAACGGCACCCTTACCTTTTCCAGGCCAAGATACAGAAAATTATTAGTAATATCTATCTGAACTTGCAAATATTTTAAGTGATTTACACCAATAATGAAAATTGGTTTTAAATCAGGCACTAAATAAAATTTTAAACGATAGACTCTCTGTTTGAACCGTAACGGAAGAATGACTGACTGTGACAATTGTATTTTAAAATTGCCAACACCAACTCCAGAAAAATTATCAGTTTTAACTTCTACTGCTTTCTTGAGGGATTTGTTCCACAACGTGAAACACTCCCGATTAATTAATGAACAACTCGCACATGAGTCAATAGCACCAATAATATCTTGTCCTAAAATATACACTTTAACTAAAGCTGCAACTAAAGATTTATGTTCTTCAGATCCTGTAGATAGAGTCTTATCACATTTCGAACGCACCTGACTAAGGTCATTTTGCGTAAGTGGAGTTTGAACCTGAGACCCCCTTAGACTTGGACTCGATCCCGGTTCCCCAACGACAAGAGTACTATTATTTATATATTTTAAGTTTCTATTTTGTCGACTCAAACCACTTTGACTCCTCTGTGCCTTATTGGAGGAAGTATTTGAAACATAGTTTGATAGAGACACACGACCGGAATCGAACCGTGGCCTTCCACCTGAGAAGTTACGAGAAACGCTTGACACTAGTCGAGTCTTTTGGCTGGTATTTTTGACCGCAGCAGTATACATATCAACATTTCTACGGTGTAACGCATATACTTTGAGTTCAGTCACTAGTGTAGACAAATTCTCCGGCACTGAGTGTCTAAAAATTTCAAAACGTATTTGTGGGTTCAATCCTCTCATGATAATGTCTTTCACTCTATGATCCTCTAATCTCCCATGTGTTCAACAATAACTGTCCATCACTTTATTTACATAGTCTATCAAAGACTCATTTGGATCTTGAATACAATATACGTACTGATCAAATATTATTTTTTTCCCAATAGAGGTGATGACATTTTCAAACACCCTGTATGATATCAGTACCCAATCCTGTGTATATTCTAAACAGGCTAAAATCTGATCATGCAATGCTTGGGAACTCTTTCCGATAGAAGCCATTAAAATTGCTTCACGGGGATAAACATTAGATTTAACTATCTTATACACACTTAACAAAAATGCGAACGTCACTAGATCGTCACTTCCATCCGCAAAAGGAATATTTCTATTTAAACCAGTCAAGTTACTTGTAGCAATCCCTACTGTAAGTTTACTTAAGTCTGTACTAAAGGGTTTAGCTACGTTTAATAACCCATTTTCTCTCGAAATTTGTAAATTCGGGTTATACGAAGTTATATATGGCTGTTTGACAAAAGTCTCTGCATCCAAACAAGGCATACAAGCTTCCTTAACCTTTATCAAATTATCACTTAATTCTGCTTGAGTACCCATATCATGACAAAATGGATTTTTCTCCTGCATAACATAGGGTATTGGTGGTGCCCATTCACCAGTTTGTGTAACATTATCACTTACACCCATCTGTACACTTATGTCATTCAGAAAAGGATTTGTATTATTCCTAACTGGAGGTACCGACTGGGCATGTTCAACGTGCAAATCTTGCTTATTATTCAATTCCTTCTCATTATAGCCGACAGGCGGGCCTGAACCCAGGACCTCATTAACATGATCTAATGTCGAATGTAACGGTTGAGCTACTTCCAAATTGAGGTCCACTACATCGTTTGAAACCCAAGCTTGTTGAGCCCCACGGGGATTAAAACCGGGGACCTGATCTCGACCTGAAATCCCTACTTGGCTACCTATACCCAGGTCCGGCAAGGACAATTCAGACAATGACAGCCTCGAAAAATCACTAATCAGTGTTTCACTAGGAGACCTTATAAATATACCATGATCTCCGTTTGTAAAGTCCCCCAAGCAAAGCTGACCAGGATAGGCAAAAATTGTCGAAGAATTGCTGTTCATGTTAACTTCTACTAAACTAGCAACTATATAAACTAGGAATATAACAAATGTCATTAATTTGTGTGTAATTTTAATCTTTATAAACAAAAGAGAAAACTACTACTTCTTATGTTCGTTCAACCACTTGATCAATAATAAGTGTATATATATAATGACGTAATGGAACCTTGACGACACAAACATAACATCTTACCCTTTTCTTTTTTTTTTTTTTCCAAAACACGTCCAAAAACTCTGATACAAATAGATCGAGATATTGTAAGGCAGTCAACACCTAACACACACAACAAACAGACAGCTTCTTGCTTGTCCTTGATAATCCCTCAGACGTAATATAAACAACAACAATCCTACCTTTAACACAAGCAGTCTAGCCATTAAATATTAAGACTTGTTTTCTCAAACAATACCAAAAGCGATAGCGGCCACTGAATGCAACTTATCAATCGAAGTGCCTAACATTTATTAAGGATAACAACACCTGTAGTTAATAAACAGGCCTTCAACATTCACGAAGACAAAACTCTCTTCCGTCTGCCTTCTGTTTATGCACATGACGTGACTCCAGGCGCAACTACTCGCATATCGGAACTTTTTTTTTTTTTTTTTTTTTAAAGGTATACGTAGAATCTACAGTTTTGTAAACTAAATATACCAAAGAATATCTTATCTCTGCAAACGCAAGGTACACGTTCCTATAAGTCTATTCCTTTTACCACAATCAACCTAATTAGTGAATAAAAGCTACGACTTAGCAGAGGCATACAAGTGTGAAATTCTGTGTAACAAAATTCATCAAGGGACGAATTCTGAACCGGCCAGTGAGCTTAGAGTAATAAAATACTCAAATGCTCACTACACAATCTTATTTAATACTCTCGGGTATAATTTTTGTAATACAAATAAAGGTGAAATGCGGATGTTGGAGGAACTCTCATCCAATATCTTACTTTACACACGTTGTTTAAATTTCATATAAAAATACTAATATCCATATACGTAATGCAATTCGAATGATCTCCTACCACTAATCTTTCTCAATCTAAAGAAGTGACGTGGGTTATATACTAGACAGAAATAAAATTTTAAGAATTTAAAGGAACCTTCTTTATAATAAAGAATCGTATCAATTGAATACAATCCATATATACAATTTCTCAATAATATAGATTAATTATTATTATTATTAGGGAATAAGTAATGTTCTTGCAAACAACTATTTGAGTTTTACTTCTGAAAGTAATTTCAATAATTATAATGAGAACCTACCACATACAATGAAATAACTCTTACGCAATATAAACTCATTATTTGAAACAAATATTATATAGAACTTCACTTATTGAAAAAATTAAATACAATATTATAAAGTAAGTCTTTAACTTACCTAATAGATGGTATAGGCTAAGTTATGAACAGCAATTGTTCGTTACATAGGACTCCACATTTATGCCTAGGTACTTCTTTAAATAGCATAATAGTTTGCCGAAGTGGGAGAGTAATTCCATACTTAACTCGTAGATTGTGGAAATAGCAATATTAACGAAAACTCTCAGATAATCGGCATAATTACTGAATTCACTTGATCACCCACACGAACAGTCCACTCACCGAAAAATTAATCCAATCAATAGATAGTCAAAATGGAAATATGGATGAACTAACCAAATAATTTAAGAAAGTACTTCCACGGACAATCCATTATAGTGTAATTTAACACCATTTAGATTTCGGATTGCACTATATCTTTATATCGAAAATCATTGCCACAATACGATTTTACTTCCATAACTTTTAATAAACTCGTGGTTCACTTCAATGTAACTATAATCTTATGAGAGCTCATAGGCGAAGTGTTAGCCGTTCCCAATTTCACACTTGTATATCCGTGCATACTCCAGCGCGCTTCCTCATTTCAGCCTAGTTCGGCATTCCACCACCTCTTACAAGTGGCGCTCTAAGTAGTATTAAAAAATTTGATAGCGCGCTAGCCTCCTGATAAGTCAAAATAAACAATAAATTTATACGCAGAAATTAAATAAATCCCTCTCCGCATAAATGCTCTTTAATCTCTCTCTCTCTCTTTTTCATTATTATTTAACGAGAAATCGTTACAACCGCAATATGTATGAACTGTTGTCTGCTGACAATATGAAGAATTAAGAGCTGTTACGGCACCTATAATCTAAATATGCTTTGATAACAGATAAATCGGTCGAATTTCTTCAATACCGGCATACTGTGCATTAAAATCAAATATTAACCATCACCCAGGTGAGCACTGTAAGTGAAAAAGCACATCAGGGATCAATTGTCACTGAAAATTGACTGAAAAGTCAAACTACATAGGTCTACTACTGTGAAAGATTTGACGTTTCTTTCTGCAGTCGATATAGTGTCAACAACAAGACACCCCGAAGAAATCAGACAACTTCAAGGATTCCAATGTCAAACGATACATTGGTAAGGCGTATTACTGACTTGGCTCAGAATGTCCACGACCAGCTGAAAAAAATATTAAAAACGTAAAGACAAAGTTAATGCTTTCATAAGAAATTAGAAGTTTGAACTTCCAGGGAGAAAACTCACGATTTAAAAAATCTCACTCAAGTCTTATTAAATTTGTCTCAACTTGTGACTACTTATCTGACATAAGAAAGGTGTCCAGTTTAACCTGTACCTGTATCCAGAAAGGCTTCAAGAGCAGATAATGGGACGTATACCCTTTGATGATAATGTCGGTTCAAGATTGATATTTTATAACTTCGTCAAAGAGTGATATACATACTTTACATACTTCTAATAGTCTCACATATACTCCTAACAGTGACATGCATACTCGTAACAGTGTCACACATACTCCTAACAGTGTCACACATACTCCTAACAATGTCACGCATACTCCTAACGGTGTCACGCATACTCCTAACAGTGTCACACATATTCCTAATAGTGACATAAAAGTATCACAGTGTTACATATACCCCTAAAAGTGTCATACATACTACTTTTAATGAAAATCCATACTCTCAAATGATAGCAATATGGCAAACTAGACCACCTACCATTTTTTGCCGACAATGAGTTATCTATGCCAAAGTATGTGCAATATGCTAAAGTTTATCCTGGTAAAGTAGACCAACTCGACGTTGAATAATACGGAAACTGGTATATGTAATCTAGTTTGCCATATTCATTTATCTGTTTTTCTACATACCATAGTAGACCAAACGAGGCGTGTCTACTTTGGTGTTGAAAACGCCATCTGGTTTAGTCTGCCTTGTTGCTATCCAATATACCAAATCCACTTTTCAGAAACCGTTTTACGGATGGGAAACATTCCTTGTTAACTTAATGTTCTGTTGTTATGTAGTCAAGACTAAAGGAAGAATATTCTGGCAAATTCTCAAAAGAGTGTCGTCTCGAAAACATTAATTTTCGTTCATATTATACTATTTTCTAAACAATATATCACAATGAGTTTTTCTTGTTTATTGTATAATTTGGTAATCTTATGTAACATTTGTGGTAATAATATGGCGTAATAAAATTAATATATTGTGAAGTACTGTATATGTTCGTAACGAATAGTTGCATTTGCATTCTGTTTTACTTTGAACATAGCCATAAAAGCAGCAGTTTAGTGAAAATTAGTAATGCGCATATGATTTAATATGCGCTTGTTGTTTATTATGCAATGAGTGAAATTCAAAGTTATGATGTGCTTCCTGCTTTTGTGGAAACTAGGCAGCTGTGGTTTTCCGTCTGAATTATAAAGTGCGAGCTTCGTAATGGAATGTTGTTATCGTTGCATCTGTTTCTTCATGTCTACGTAGAAAGATCAACGTGGTTGAATTTTGTATTATTATGATTTGATACAGTAAGTTCAATGTTCGTGGTGTTGTACATATCGTAATATAAATGAGTGTGACACAGCGTTTCGTTTTTTTTTTAAAGATAGTATGTACAGTTGACTACGAGACAAGAATTGGTGCTGTGTCCTGTCACGTATGTGTCCCAGAAAGGGACGTCTCGTCTCAAAAGTTTGTGTGTTTTTATTTGAAGAGCTCATTCTGTTTTGCCTCATGTACTAGGTAGCTCTAGAGGCACGTAGAAATAATGGACTGCTAATTTGGATATTCCCTTAATTTTATGATAAGTAAACATTCTCTTTGATTTGATATTATATAAAACTATTATAGTCACGGTTGTTAGAGCTCCCATCTTTCGTGAAAATGTTGATATGATGGTGTACAAAGACATAGTCACGGTTGTTAGAGCATCCATCTTTCGTGAAAAGGTTGATATGATGGTGTACAAAGACATAGTCACGGTTGATGGAGCACCCATCTTTCGTGAAAAGGTTGATATGATGGTGTACAAAGACATAGTCACGGTTGTTATAGCACCCATCTTTCGTGAAAAGGTTGATATGATGGTGTACAAAGACATAGTCACGGTTGTTAGAGCACCCATCTTTCGTGAAAAGGTTGAAATGATGGTGTACAAAGACATAGTCATGGTTCTTAGAGCGCCCATCTTTCGCTAAGAGGTTGATATGATGATACACAAAGACCGTCACGGTTGCTAGGGCACTCATCTTTGGTGAAAAGGTTTACACTTTAGTTTCAATATATTGATCTTGTGGACACTGTTATGTCTTTGAGTTTTTCTTAAGATTTCCATTTTTACGGATATCCTGAGAAAAATTAATAAACTCTACCATAATTTCGATCTCACTCACTAATATCTGGACTCTTTATTCAATAGACTGCATCGGTTACACAAATGCATCACAGTTTAAAAATACAAGTTTTCAGTTTGGAGGATTGCAGATTTTACTCTTCACCAAGATTTCATGATTAGTATACACGTTTGGGATCATTGAGAGATGATTGAAAGGAAGCTACAAAGAATATAACTTTTGTATTATTCACTGCAACTTAACAACTAAATTTATTTGTAGACGAATTGTTGCAAGTTTGAGGATTTCTAATTCTGATTATGTAAACTCGAGAAGTAGACATTTAAAAAACGTGACTTGTCTGAAAAATTGGTCCAAGGTAGAAGTGAAGTCAGTGGTGTGGTTCCTTGTGGGTCTAAAACGCTACATCTGCTAATACTCATAGACAGATTGTGGAGATAATGAGAAGGGCTCAATTTCAGGGCAACATGTAGCAAAGTGGTGTCACGTGTTCAAAAAAAAAGACAGCCCGGAGCACAGCAGTAGACAACACCTCAATCACTGATGTGAGCTGTGATCATATGGATCAGAGTATTCGTGTGGACACAAAGACATTACCATCAATATCAGCTGAGCTGGGACTACCATATGATGTTGTATAGAACATTGTGGTTAATGTCCTTAAGTGCAGAAAAGTGTGCACAAAATTGGCGCCACGCGCACTATCAGAGACCATAAATCGACCAAAATGGTCACTTCGCTGATTATTCTGCAGCTAAACAGCGGAGGGTAAAAATTATCTTCATCTGTTAGGGGAACAATTATCTTGATTGCATCTGTTCACCTCATCGACTAAGCAGGCATCCATGGGATAGAAGCATGCATCTTCTCCACGGAAGAAGAAATTCAAAGTAGTTGCTTGCTTTGTCCAGGGAAGTTTTGTGCACTGTATTCTGGGACTATCCTGTGTGCTACTGATCGATTATTTGAAACAGGAAGAAAGTGTGAATGCTGAAAGGCATTGCCGGACATTTCTCAAGAAGGGGGTGCATCAGACGAAAACGTCCTGGTCTATCCTCCGTTTTTTCTTAATGATAATACGAGACCTAATTTAGCACAAAATTGTGGAGTGTATTCTGAGAATGACTAGGACACACTTTTACAATCCTGAGCAAGCCCCAAATTATTTTCATAACATGATTGGGCGCCATTATCTTTCATGTGATGATGTAATGATGTTTCACACACTTAATGCATTTATGGATTTGGTCCACTCAATTGGTAAGATGTACTAATAATGTGAGGGACATGTAATATACTTTTTTCGCGTAACAACACCATTTTCTCACCAAGCATTGCCCGTAGCACCATTTCCTGATTTGTGGCAAATTATTTCACAATTGTCACATCAAGTTTACCATTAAATGATCATTAATTTGATTCATTAATGTAAGTAATGTGTCCCGTTCTTCAAAGTCCAATTGCAGACCAAAATGTTCTGCTTGACCCAATCTAATGTCTAGTACAAACGAAGTAACACTGATACCTATCATCACATGTTTCGTTTTGAATGTATTTACTGGATAATAGTTGGCAAAGAGGAATTTTTTAAAGTTAGGACTACACAACCTTTCAACCAGAATCCTCTTGCTCGAATGATTTTATCACGAATTATAGAATTGCTGCTGACGTCGTGCAGACACAAGTCATTGAAATGAAATTTGTTGACGTAAGTTTCAAAGAATAGAAAAGCTAATGCATAAATATTGTGTACTAAATTGAAATCGATGACTTTCGAACTAATTCTTTATAGAGAAGTATACATATGTGGTGGTTAAGAAGCACAATACCACATTTTGTTTTGCGGCCTCCATTGTTAAATATGTTCCGGTAAAATAATATTATCATTTTCAAGAATCACTATGATTCTTAATCCCAGCTCTGTAGGAATAATTTGGATACATAAGATTCCCAAGGTACATTCTGTTTTAAATAGGCAACCTTGGTAAATGATTTCATCACATCACGTGTGTATAAAAACTAAAGAAGTAGCCATTATGACGTTATGATGAATACTATTTCAAACAACACATATATGAGTACGCGATAAATGAATGTAATACAAATCTGCTGACATTGCATCAACTTCTTCTGACATGCACTATTGTATCATGATTATGCAATTGTTGTCTGCAATTGTTACCTTATGATCGGCATAACGTAACATGGCCCGGTACTTTTGAACACCTTGTATATTGAAAGGAATTTTTATCTTTATTGAAAATGTAAGAAAACATGTTTAACTTCTTGTAGTATAAAAAGTAGGTCGCAAATTTTGCGTAATTTTAGTCAAGTAAATCGTTTCAACGGGTATTACATGACAAATACATGGTTAGTAATTATATTTTTGCATATTTTACGTATTTAACCAAAAATATAACATTATTTTAGAAAATAAGTGTATATTTTAGCTTTTTTAATGGTTTTCAGTTTATTTCTATAGATATTTCGGCATAGGGAATCTTCACAAGAAAACTAAAGATTTTATTTCGTAATTTTTCTTCAAAATTCCAAATTAAGAAAGTCAGCCATAATTTCTTCTTGGTGCATCTCTTTGTTTTCGGAATAAATTATTTGATTGGATCATCCGCAATCACAGCTGTGGTTGAGATTTTCGGTTTTCTTTGATCTCAGCAGAGAAGCCTATCATCCGATAGTTACGTCACGATTATCTTCCAATTAGGGATCATCTTCTCATTGTTCTTTGTCTTACATCATCAGAAGCTATAGGAGACAGACGTACAGTGTTCGTCGTCTGTATAAAATTGTAAAAGTAATTAGTATTTTTAAAACTGTGAATTGTTCTTCGACTCTTGAAAGATTTTACGTTCTCGAACAGCGAGAAAACATAGTAGAAGCAGAATAAGACGGTGGCAAAGACTAAGGTCTTGAGTGTGTGTGTTAACATCAGAAAGAAGTTGAGTGGCACTCCATGGCCACATGGAATGTCATTGCAGTTGCTGGTGCATGTAAATATATCTGTTTAGAGACCACGAGTCAAATCTCTTAAGGAGATTTCGTGGAATAAATTCATCATATTTTTTTTAACCTCAATTTAGTCAGTCGTCGATGGATGGATCCATGTAAGTAGAAAACCAGTGAAACAAAATTCAGTTCAGATAGTGACAACCTCAAAATCAATATCTTGTGGCATAATAATAACAGTGAGGTTTTCTTGTGTATGTGTAAATATTAACATGATGTGCTAAGTGCAGTAGGTTTTTCCCCAATATTACACACATATAGGTCTGGAAAATGTAACAGTGTGAATTCATTCAATGGGGGGGGGGGGGGAAGAAAGCTAGAATTATCTCAACGCAGAGCGATTGTCATAACATCAAGAAAATGTGTGTACCGCACACACATTTTCCCCCAAAGAAAGAAATGTTAGATTCCCTAAAACCTCCAAATTGTTCATTTTCGGAACATAGTACTGCTCGAAGTATTTATAATTTGGCATGATGTTTTTCTTTGGTTTTTACAATAATTCTAAACATTACAGAAATTTTGGAAGTAAGTGTCAGAAATCACGGCTAATGTCTAGTACAAGGGTACATAAAATTTGCGTACCGGTAGCAGGAAACTATCGTCAATAGGTTAAATATCCGTTATGTTACTCTGATACCCATCGAGAAAATTTAAATTACAGTCTTAACGAATACTAGTAGAAATGTTTTAGTATTTTTAAAGTAAAATAGAATTTCAGAGCGGCACTTTAAGAAATAGCCACTACGTCTTTGGTTGTAATGTGGTAGCAAAATCAACATAAATTCTATGAGTGAGAATGGTGCTTCATGAATATGTGTATGACTTTTTTTTCTTAGGTTTGGTTAGTATAGTATAGCTAGGTTAGGATAGGGATTTTAGGTTTAAGTTGTGCCAATATTTTCTCTGAGTATTTACCTGTGCTAGTTTGTTCAGTGGGTCCGAGCTTCAAGAGAGATAGCGAAAAGCGTAAATCCTCTATGTCGGCCGCAATTTCGATGCACAGAAGGTTTTGAGCACCAAAATGATAGAGAAAGGAAAAAAAATAGCTAACCACAACCATATGTAGTGAAGATTTAATAGTGTGATGTGTTTATATTGTGTTGATTTTTCATTTTGTTTGTGTCGATCTGATGTGAATGTTTATAAATGTTGAGAATATTAATGAATATGAATATTTCAAGAATATTTGTGGAAATTTAAAGGAAAAATAAGTAATGTTTTCGGCTGTGAAGACTTAGAAAATCTTTAATATTAGTTTCGCTATCTCAATTCAGATGGGTATGTCAGTACGAGAACGTGTAAAGATTCTTTTTTTTATTTATCAAATTTCTTGTTAAATCCACTTTCCATGAATAATGTCAAATAAAATTTACTAGCCGTGAAAACATCTTTCTTTTCAAGTACAGGATATAAATTATTTTGTAGTTTTAAGAAGTAAAATTTGAGTTACAGTTATGTTTGATATGCATGTGAAGCATGAACAAAGCAAAGAGCAGTACACACATAATAATTTTACTGGGGACATGAAATAGCTGTGAATCGAGGGAAGAGATTTTCCTTAGTGTGACCGGGGTTGGAAACAACCGAGTCTGCAGAAATTTTCTTATTTTATCAGTTTAAATCAAAATCTCAGTTTGGATTTTCTTTAAAAAAAAAAAAGGTTGCGCGACAAAATTCTGTTTTGGGATTTGTAAGATTTTTTTATTATTTAGATAGGGCTTTTACAGACAACATTAAGATCTTCATTGTGCTCATTGCCAGCTCCCCTCGTAGGTCGATGTTCTGTGTCTGTAGTCGTGGTTCACAACCTATTTCCTGATGGGATGTGAATAATGAACTTCAGGCCTGGATACCGGACTGTGAGTTGAGATGGAGGAGACCCTGGAATCTTTACATTTTCGGGCAAGATTTGAGTTCTATTTTCCGTAGATGATTGGCTTGGTGAGTGTGTCAGTGACTGTTGATGACTGAGCCCATACGGGCCCAGTAGGTTCGATGTCACTAATCAGTGATACATTCAGCATAGCCTGTAGTCTCAAGGAAAGGGAACATCATACAGAAATAACACAATATCAGTATCATTATTATTATTTTTTATTATTGTTTTATTTATTTATTATTTTTTATTTACACATTTTTTTGTAAAACAATGTTGCTATATTTCTTTATTCTAAATTGTACCGAATTTAGGAACGGTTATTTTTTGTTACACTTGTAACTTTTTCAATGAGTGCAAAAAGTTTTGAAAAGAACATTTCCAAACCAAACATTTTCAAATCAATATTTTCAAATTTAAAAAGTTTTCAACCAAACTTTTCAAACTACACATTGTCAAACCAAATTTTGAAAACTTAAAATTCTCAACCAAAAATTGTCAAACTAAACCAATTTCAAATCAAAATATTTCAAATTAAATATTTTCAAAACAAAAATGTCAAACTCGATTCGTTCAGACAAGTTTTTCTTACACTTGTAAGTTTTTCAGTGTGCGAAAGAATATTCAAACTAAAAAGTTTGAAATCTTTCCTTCTCAAATTAATGTTTTCAAAAATTTCAAATTATACATTTTTAAACCAAAAGTTTCAAATCAAAATATTTAGAACCGAAGATTCCCAAAACACAAATTCAAACTGAAAGCTTTCACACCAAACTTTTCAAGCTAAAATTTTCAAATCAACGTTTTAAAACCAAATATTTTCCGACGAAAATTATCATACTAAAAATGTTAAACAAAGAGTTTTTAAACTAAAAGTTTTTAAACCAAACTTTTGAAACCAAGATATTTCTAGAAACAAGATTTCTCGAACTAATTTTCAAAGTAAAAATTATAACTTAAACAGTGATCGAAAAAGATTAGCGAAAGGTTTAAAGTATATTTCAATGTGTTGTTGCACATCAATCGATTTTATGAATTACACATCAGGTATCATATCTTATTTTCTTACATTAATGCCGTTAGACTATAAGTCGTCCTAGTATTCAAAGTGTAACTAGATCAGATTTCAATAAAGTTAACTTTCCACCAATTATATTATACTATGAGTTGTGACTAAAGTTGAAAATGTAAAAAATGTTATTGTTTCTTATTCATCGATGGTAATTGTTACCTATCAGATTTTAAATTTTAAAACGTTTACATCAATAACCTTGGATTATAAGCTATCTCTAAGTATTAAAATCCTCAAATATGCACTTTGGTATTTATTTTTATCCATGGAAGGAGACAAGCTAGATCGTTCAAATTCACCAAAGTTCTAAAGAACGATTACGAATGTTTATTTGACTATTCTAAAATTTAAGGACGAGAGAAATGTACTTCTTAGACAATGGGATCTTTTATTGGTAATGTTGCAATCTATTTTAGTGAATGTTAAGCACAACATTCAAAATGTTTACCTTGTGTTATTTCAATTCTCCGCGAAAATTTAGTTTTTCCGTTAAGTGTTACTTTTGACAGTTCATTTTAAATAAGTCAATAAACTTTCACATCGTAATATGAATATTTCGGCAATATTTTACCCATAGAAGGGAATAAATATGACCATCCAAATTTACAGTCAGATCTGGGGAACATTAACCACATTTTCTTTTTGAAATTCACAAATTTAAGGGATGATCCTATGTACCCTTGGGGAACATTAACCACATTTTCTTTTTGAAATTCACAAATTTAAGGGATGATCCTATGTACCCTTAGCAAATTTTAAAAGAAAGTACAATTGTACTCATGTCTTATGAAAGAGAGTTAATCAATGTACTCATTTATATAGTTATATAATACATTAAAACCTCATCTAAGTTGATATAATAGGTCACAAACTACCAACTGTTGAATTTTTAAACATAAAAGAGAATAAACTGAAATATTCAATTGCAGCAAAGTCCTCGAAAATATTTACCAAATTTTGCTTTCTTTTATCATTCCTAAAATTAAGGTGAGCCAATGTTTCGCTCTCAACATTTAAGAGGAGTGTATGCATGTACCTACAGACTAAAAGAAGAAAATATACCCCTTTATTCAAACATATAGTCATAAACATTAAGTCTCGTTGAAGATGATAAATTAGGTCAAAAACCGAATACTTGCCAATACTAAGATTTGGCAATTTTTCTTTCCCACAAAAGAATTAAGCTGGAGAACCAGGATTACAGAAATATATATCTGTGCCCTTGAGAACATTTACCAAGTTTTTTGTCAATCCCTAAATTTAAGAGGTGATGCTATGTATCGTCGCTAGTTCTGAGAAAAAGGCATCAAGGTACCCATGTCCTATCTTGTATCCAACCATGTGACAACATAACATGAGAAAATCAATCTAGAAAATAAATTAGCTCAATAACCTACTACGTGGTACGAAGTATTGCTTAGGTTTATATTTTGGTAACTTTTACTCGTAGGAGAGATTAATCAAGACCAATGAAGTTTACAAAAATGTATTCCTATATTTGGGTTCTAAACAAAATTTACTAATTTCGTGGCTCTCAAAATTTAAGAGAGAAGAATCAATGTACTACGTCTTACTAAAGAAAATAGATCCCTATAAATATCCATGTAACCTTATAAGGAAATAAAGCCTTATCAAAGAAGATAAAATAGGTCAATACCCGAACATGTGACTACTAATATTTGACAACATTTATCATGAAAGGAAACCAGATGAACCACCAAAATTTAGTGGTACATATTAAGGTCCTACCGAACATCTAGCAAAGTTTACTTTTGAGATCCCCAAATTCAGAGGTGGGCCATATACCTCTCCCAAAATTTAAAAGGAGTGCTTCAAAATACTCATGTCTTATAAAAGACGGATCCCTGTACACATACATATAATCATAATGTGTAATAAATCCATATCAAATGATACAAATTAGGTAAAATAATCTCCTAATTTTAATTTTTGGCGATTTTGTAGCTATGAATGGGAAGAACATGGACCACGTAAATTTACAGTGATACATATTAGTATTCAAAAGAACATTTCCCAATTCTTGTTTTTTTGACAATTCCCACAATTAACAGGTGTACCCGTCCCAAAATTTAAGAACGGAGCATTAATGTAACAAGGACAAATGAAAGGGAATGGAACTCTGTACACATTTATATAACCATATAAGGTAGTAAGGTCTCATCAAAGCGGATAAATTAGGTCAAAACTCACCGAAATTGACATATTTGGCAATTTTAATCCATTAAAGTAAACGAGATGAACACCCAAAATGTACAGAAATACATACTCTGGTCATATATTATCACACAAAATTTGGAGGTAGTCCTAGGTACCCCTCCTAAAATTTAGGGGGTAGGACAATATGTCCCTACCAAAATTTATCGGAAGAGATCCTAGTTACCTCTAGACTATTGACCTTGGGTTTACCCCTATCACATTGATCCCGGGAAACACAAAAATTTCTGCTGACTCGACAAGATGTACTTGGTTCCTACTGCCAGGTGCAATAAACAATTGACAAATTTCAATAAGCAATATTCAATAATGATCGATCACACTCTAGTACACTCTATTACTTGCACACAAGTCATGTGGCAGGGAACATTACAACTATTCAATGTAACTGACCTGCGAAATTAAATTACTCTTTAATTTTTTGTAATTATTAATAGTATTTATTTTGCTGGTCATTTTGTTTTGTTGTTTAGTCGGCACTCGTTTTGCTCTGTCGTTCTTTTAGCAGTCGATATTTTGTCCGTAAATTGTGAGCATAGTAAGCATATAGGGACTATCCAAGGGGGATAGAACTATAAACATGCTATGAAAAACTGTCTTTTCCGGATCTTTCCGGAAGGAGGGGGAGGGAATCGTCGTTATCTAGCATTTCATGTAAGTATCTTATTCCAAATATGTAAAACAGTAACGACAAGTGGACAACATAATATACATACTTCTTCTAATATACATACTTTTAATTGCTTACTTCGATTGCAATTAATAATAAAATTAAAAATTACAAGTTTCAATTGCTGAATTACAATTAACAATTAAATGTATAATTTGCACTTCTGCGATTGACAATAATTACAAGTTTTAATTCCCTGGTGACCAATTAACAATTGACTTAAATTCAATTGAAAATTTTATTATTTAATTCAATGCCAATTTATATTAATTGCAAAGGACAAATTGAAATCAATAGCAATTAAAATCAATTGCAATTAATTTCCAGAGCAATTACTTTCAGTTGATTGATTAATTACAATTGATTTTAATTGATTTTGCGCAAGTCGCCTGCTACAAATTTACAACACTGCTTAACTGTGATTGCAGAAAGCAAGCGGTCCGTTCAAGACCATGTAAGATATGTGAAAACCGAAATAAGTAATTTTTATAAGGCAGAAAGAGAACTAACAGAAGTATGAGTTAGAAGTGCATCATAATGAATTATGGTTTTATATCATTTTGTATGTTTCCTAGAAACATACTTAGAGATTAAAGACTTTTAATATAAACTTGGTCTTGGCTCTTCCTTTTGTCTACAAATACAATGGAGAGCAAATTAAGTGAATAATTGGTCTTCATGAACGAGGCGGACGCTACGGATATACGTGGACCATGTCTTTTTAATACACTCTATATTATATATTTTTTTAAAAAAACCTTGAAACTGAAATAGCTGAGAAGGACAAAGAGACCCTGAGAAACAATGGAAGAGCGAGTTGAAATATGGCGTCGGGCGGACGTAGCTTGGATGACTTGTCAGCTTGTGACGTGTACTTGGAAAGTAATCGTTTCCGTTCTCCCAACAATTTTACATTACAACCATATTTCAACGCCAGAAAGCGGACGGAGTAGTTTTTTTATTCAGTATTTTTTTCTACTTCTGTTTGGACGGGAGACTAATTCAGTTTCCCAGATAGCGCTGCTTGCGAAAGAGATTTCTAACAAAAGAAAATCTACAATTTCTCGCGCTCTTTCTTTCTGGCTGTCGTTACGTTTTTTTTCTTTCTTTTATTCCTTTTCACCTGCGTCTGAATTGCAACTGATACACCTGGCTTATAGAATTGGCTTTCCCATACGAAAAATAATAACTGTACATAATTAATATATTTTATTTTTCAAAATTATAAATTTTGTTTTTAAGGTCCAGTATAAAAGTTTTCATATTAGAAAGTTAGTATGGATGAGACAATAATAGTTCTGATTTGTCTGATTTACTTTCGAGTGAAAGGTAATTTCAAAGAATACCGATTATCGAGTGAAGAAAGATTTTCGAGAAAACCATAATTTAATGATAGTAAGAACATATAATTATTGCTCTAATTTGTACGTTGTCCAAGTATAGGGTTATCCATATTTCAAAAATGAAAATAAGGGACGCTACTAAATTACGAGAATCTTTGAAATGCTTAAATTGAAAAGAAGTGTTATATATTAGTTTACTTTTTTTCCATTAGATAGAATTGTACAAGTATTACATAATCACATTTTAGTCATTTTAGTAGGCTACCTAGATAAGCAAACGTAAGCAGATGATTAAGCCCTCCCCTCTGGTAAGCAAAAGTTTTTTTTTTTTTTTTTTTTAATTTCTCAGGATCTTTTGTGTTTCGTGGCTTTCAGTCTATTTTAGCTCACTGAAAGATAATTCAAGTGGTAGTTGAGAAGGGGCAACGGAAACATGTAACTATTGTTGCGCAAAAGGAAGGAAAAAGAAATCTGCCTCAAATAATTCAAAAAATACGTTTCCCCCCACCTCATGAGCTTCTATTTCCTGAAAAATACTCGAATATTTTCTCGTTGTTGTCTATTCAGTTTTATTAATTAAACAAATCTATTTTTCTTCTTGAATGGTCAGCGGAAAATTACCAAAAATAACGGTAAAATTGATTAAAATATTTCAGAAGCAAGATGTAGATTGAAACAGAGTACTAAAGATAATACGATTGTGCAGTAAAACCTTTGGTCCTTCCCCCAATGAAATGAATGCTTCGTTCACTGAATTAAATATATGTTTTATGTATTCAAGTTTATTTTTCAACTTTTGAATTACCATACTCAGAAGTTTGTGAAAAAAGCAAGCTATAATATTCCCTTCTTTTCTTGTTCGCTGAAATCCGGGACATTTAAGCGTCCTGAAAAATATTTTCGAGACGCCGGGATGCAAATCTCGATTCTGTGACGGTCCCGGATTTTCCGGTACGAATGGCAACCCTATCCAAGTATCTATGACTAAGAGTAATTGTAATTTACAAAGAATAATTTTTTAGCCTTTGTTCTTAGCTTACGTTGGGAATCTGTTATATATTGGACGGCATATATGAAAATCATAAACCAGCGAAAGAGGACAATTAGTCCGGGATCCACAGTACATGCGCGTAAAAGTTTGTGTGTGCACGGAGTTTTGGGTAGACATCTCAATTATGGTCTCTTACCTCCACATACACTATTTTCCAATATGGCCGCCAAATAACCAATTAGCATACATAACTAAGGAACTAAGCCACCTAGGAAAGTCATCTTGGTGTCAAATCGTAGGTTTTCGGGATCAAAGAATTCAAATATTATCTTAAATTTGCGATATATTGAAGTCTGATGCATAGCATAGCCAGGGGCGTACGCAGAAATTTATTTCGTAGGGGTCCAAAGCTTTTCGGTGATTCCAAGTTCAATATGAGGACAAATTGTATTAACCACTTCCCGCTGAGGTTCTAATTTAGAAAGAATCCAAGATAACCTTCCATGCATTATATGCTGAAACATTTCGGCTACAATAACTGGAGTGCGTGGAGAAAAGAAGTTTCGTGTGTGTGAAGAGAATAGAGGCAACAAATTTCTGGCAGCTGCAAATTTCTTTCAAGATGAAGTATTAGATCGTATCGAAGAGTTAGATAGTTACTCCAAGATGTTTGCAGCCGATGTACTCGTCCATGGAAATTGCGAGAAAGCTTATCTTAGCTTATCAGCTTATCTTCGCCTGTCAAATGTTAAAGAGCTGAAAAATACAAAATTGTTACAAACATTCCAGTTATTCAAGCAAGCGAAACAATTATTGACCCTTTGCTCAGTAAGGGTTATGGCTTTACGCCTTCTAAAATTAGGGAGTTGATGAAAAACTTTGATGCCAGTATTCCAATTTATAACAGTGAGGTGAAGATATTTTTGGTATCAAATATGAGGACAAAATCAAGTTTTGTCCATCAAAGACTCGAAATGAACCTTTGCTTGTATTTTCTTCTGATATGAGTTCAGAAGTTTTAGCTCAAATGATTACATCTCACTATTTCGTAAAGACTGCAGGGATACTTCTACGTAATGCTATTAAGGAAGTAGATTTTAACTTAAGCGACAAATTTTGTAATTCCACAGATCTTATAGAATCCTGGAAAATGATGACAATGTCTGGTGTTGTATTGCCATTCTTTCCATCCCTATTCAATATCAGCAAAACACACTTACCCATGAAAGCGGCAGGAGACAGTGATGTCGCAAGCATTGATAATGGTAATGAACTGGAAAATGATATCATTTCTGATACTAATGCACTAGAACTTAAATCTCTCTCTATTCTAAAGAATGTATTATCAGGTATGGCAAGGTATGAAGAAAACACAAGTTCATGTGATGATGGCGTGTATATTTTATGATTGATGCAAAAGTAAAACGTTAATAACTTCCTTAAATCGGCTTGGTGTTTCCATTAGCTACTAAGATTTAACAAGAAACATAAATTTGCTCTCTGCGTACTCTGTAAAAGTCTGTGAAATTGCTGACACACCAATAACAATTCATTTTAACATAAGAGGTTTTACAACAGGAGCTCTTGACAACTTCGACTTTGAAGACAAGTCATTGCTTTCAGGTACGTTTGGAAGCCATCATACTGCCATGGTTCTTTTATCAACATAAGACATCAGAAGAGATCCACAGAAAGAAAGAAAGAAAAAAAAGATTTCACAAACCCTACTGATGAAGAGAAGTTGTCAACTTTAACTGGCCAAAACCTAAAGGAAGCATATAACAATTTCCTTTAAAAAGTAAATCTGTTTCTAGTGGCCTTGCAAAATAAGGAAAAAGGAAAGTATAAATTCCTTCACAGTCAACTGTTAGTTTCAAGTCAACAACTAAGAGACTGCTATTTAAGATTTGTGAATGAATGTAGCGAGGAATCAGTACTTTTGTAGTTACCTCAACAAAATGACAATGTTAGAGACTGTAAATATTGTAGTTGCTCATGTATAATGTTATTTATAAGTGGGAAATATTGTAAGAAAACTCAGTTGTTTAGTCACATCAGCAACTTTTCTAATGTTTTAAATTGCAATAATATTTTGAACCATTAACAAATAATAATTCATAATAGTACTAATAGCGCAATATTTGATATACTGCTTTTCATATATTGTAAACAATAAGTCATTTTGTACATCAGTTTTGTTTTCGCATCCTTTTAAGTTAACATAGACAGGGATCCAACATCTGTAATAAATACAATACACAACATATACAAGTTGGTAATAAATACAATACACCACATATACAATACACCATTTTGATCCATCCATGGAAATATTTCGGAAACTATATGACGGATCAAAAGAGCTTTACAATGAAATTTGTTTATCACAAAGGGGAAAATGAAAAGAAATATGTAACTTTTACGTCCCACGGTTATGCCGGTTAGGCTAAAGGAGACGAGTGATGAGAGATGAGTAAATTGGTGGAATGAGAAAGTGGGAGGAAAAGGGAGAACCCTGAGAAAACCCACGAGCATGGTGTTTGTCCACCACAAAGTCCGCACGGCGCGAGCTGGGATCGAATCAGGGACCCCAAGCACCGGAGGTGAACGCTCTACCACCGAGCCACCGAGCCCCCCTATCACAAAGGGGGGACATTTTTGAAGTACTCATTATACCACTAGATAAACAATGTTGCATTCCAATACAAAGTTGCATTTTTCAAATGTCACTACGCCAAGTTATTACAAATTTCAAATCTACATTTAAGAAGAAAACAAGCAATACCACAGTTATTTTTGAGGATTGTAAACCAACGACGCTACTAAAAATATCATAAACATTAAAAATAACCAAACTTTGAAAGCTTCTAAAATAATAATAACGCAAGTGAGACGAGCGGGACAAGGCATATCGAATGCACCTTAGTGTCAAATACTATAATCATGATCTGACGTATTTCGAATAATAGGATGAAAATGATAAAAAGTTGAAAATTACACTGGTTTAGTGTTAACAGTTTTTGGCAGTTGTATTTGCAACAAGTTCTCACACTTACATGATTTTAAGAAGTCTTGCCAAATTTAATATTAATTGCCACATCTCTCCAATGGTTTAAGATTTCAAAGTGCTGTAAACGGTATTTTGATCTACAGCTTTTTATACATAATTAGATGTGATAGTTATCTATGCAATTTTTCGAAATAAAGCCTTTTGAAAAAGTCAAATCTTATATAATCTTATATTATCTTTAATTTCTTATAATTTTGTTCACATTTATTCGAAATATGTCGCATCATGACTGTAGTATTTGACACTAAGGTACATTCAATGTGCCTTCCCTCGCACGCCTCACTTGCGTTATGATTGTTCTCGAAGCCCTCAAAGTTTGATTATTTTTAATGTTTGTGATACTATAGCATCGTTAGTTTACAACACTGGACAATAAGTGGGTATTGCTTGCTTTCTTTTTAAATGTAGATTTGAAATTTGTAATAACCTGAAGTAGTGACGTTTGAAAAAATACAACTTTGTATTGAATTGGCAACACTGTTAATCTGGTGGTATTAAAGAGTAGACCAGCATATGTTCCTCTTTGTGACGAACAAATATAATTGAAATTTTCCTTGATTCGATTTGTAGTTTTCGAGATATTCCCATGAATGAATTAAAATGGCCCACCCTTTACATATAAAATGTATTTTTTTTTGTCGGTAATATATACCGACACCAATATGACTTACCTGGTAACTTAGTTCCTTAGTTATGTATGATGATTGCTTATTTGGCAGACATATTGGAAAATGGCGTCTCTGGAGATAAGACCATAATTAAGATGTATACCCAAGAAGATAAGTCGAAGAAGACGATACAACAATAAAGACCCTTCACCCACAATTTTTATGAGCATGTACTGTGGTTGTTCCAGGACTAAGTATTGCCAACAAAAGTCCTGAAAGAAAATAAAATACTAAAGGTGACAGAGATATATATTTTAGGATAGAGAAAAACTGACACTGTGCAATTATGATAGTGTATTCATAGTAATATTCGGAAGTGATATAATCCGAAATGAAATGGATTTGGAAATGAAATAGGTTCTATTCTCCGGATCCTGAATTTATATCAAATAACGATTCCCGACTTGTATGCTTGAGTGGCACGAAATTGTGTCTATGTATGCTTCATAATCGTTCTGCCAGTAACAAAATGAACGAGACCGATAAGACACAGACGACTCATTTCTAAAAATTGTTAGGAAGGGTTAAAATTTTAACAACTACCTTCGACATTTAGTATTCCTTCAGATGTAAAGTCATAATGTTCAGACTGTCAACGTAGAATAGAAATTGAAACTCATATTAATAATGGCCGTACTTTATTGATGAAACTGTGTCAGTTCTTGCTTCGGGGTTCAATACACCTTCCAGCACTGACATTAGTTGTCTAAGAGGTGGTCTTACAGCTTAATGTGAAATACGAAACACATGAACTCCCACCTGGAATCGAACCATTGTCGCTCGGGATCGAAAACCCTTACAGTAAACATATATTCAACAGGGAATTTTCAAACTCTTTCAGAATTCAATGTCAAGTACTTATTCCCAGGGATGAATTCAGGGGGTAGCCCGGGGGGAATCTCCCCCCCGAAGAAAATTCATTCCCCCCCGGAGAAACCCAAAAAATTTCATTCACAAAATGTAGAAATTACTTCACCCAATTATTTGCTTTCCTTTCCGTGGACATGCAGACGAAATCCGATCTCTCAATATACATATAAATGACGCAGACTCATTCTATATAAATAGTAAACATGTAACATCTAAAATAGAATACCAAATAGTCAATAAAACTTGTATTTTAACTCTATGATCGAGTTTGGCAGAACATGAAATTGTTAACTGTTGAAGAAAGGTTTGTATTTTAGTAAGTACTAAAATCTCGCTCTATATTATATATTAGTAGGTAGCACTAGCACAGATTGAGATAGGTAAGGAAAGATAGGGAAGATATTTCGATCATTCCATATGATCTCTGATGTCAGCAGACTTCAGTTCTTGAAAATGTACAGTTCTTGCATTATTTGAAATAGAGCGCCTAAATCCCATTTCTCCCATCGGAATTAACAGACGTAAATGTGTTTTACGATTGTTAAAGTAAACACATCTTTCTTTAATTAAAAATAAGTCAGTTAAAGGATGAGATTCAGAGGGCGTCATTTAGAGGGATCAGGGAGAAACAGTTATCCCTCCTGGGTTAGAGATTTATAGAATTCATCAATATAATTGTAGTATATAAGTGAAATATTGCTATTGAAGGTGATGAAGATCCTGCTCAGTGCCGTGCCATGGGGGAGGGACAAGCGGGGCGACGGCCCCGGACGCCGAAGTAAGGGGCGCAAAATTCAGGAGGGGAAAAAGAAAAGAAAAGAAGGAAAGAAAAAAAGAGGGAAAAAATGAGGTTTGAAACACATGTGCACATATATAAAATAAAAGGAAAACATTAATAAAAAAGTGCTCAAAATCAAGGAAAAGCAGGGTTTACTTTTTAAAATTTTCACACCTTTCGCGGCTGGCATTTTCGCGGATCCCAAGAGCTTCAGATATCCTCTGATCTGATTGGCCGATACAGATACATCACGAATCATGACATACATATAGCACAAAGTAAACGCCAGCTGCTATCGGCACTCGTGGCCGAGTGAGGTAGCGCATCATGCTAGTAAGGAAAATCGTTTTTACCGTGGGTTGAAACCCTGCCTCCTAAGGAAATTTTTTAAATATTATTTTTAAAACTTTTTATAACACTTCTTTTATTAAAATAATATTCAGAAAGTGATTTAACGATTATTTTTTAAAATTTTTCATTAAACTTCATTCATTAAAATAAATTTGCCCTTAGATCCAAATGGATTTAACGATTGTTTTTTAAAATTTCCATTAAACTTCTTTCATTAAAATAAGTTTGCCCTTGTACTGTACAGATCCATAGCAAAAGCAGTAGTAGTAGTAGTGGTAGTAATAGTAGGTGACGTCATCGATACGTGGCTAATAAGAATGCTACTTCAGCCATGTTTTGGATGAACCTCTTGGAATCGGCGAAAATGCTCGCGGCTGGTCTGCCTACTTCATTCATATATACGGGGGTCCCTCGTATACTCTCGCGCCAAGCGCTGATTTTCCACGACACGGCACTAATCCTACTTAAGATTTCGTAAACTAAACTATTGCAGTGCAGAAACCAAGGCTAATATGCTTGATTTAGAATCAGAAGTGTGAGAAAGAATGATAACTTTTTGTTAAGATTTTCCTGTGTATGTTTGTTTTAGGACAAAAAATATTTGAGTTAATTTAAATCTTTTTAAAAACTTCTACATTAGTAACAATCAGTAACTACTGAGTATAGGAAATAATAACAAAAGTAGCTACTGTAAATAGCAGTTCAAGGTTAGTCTAAAATATTTTTGCCAGTCTTTATTTAATGTTTTAAATAAAATTAGATTTGTTTTAAAAAATTATAATCTCACATTGAATATTTATCAGCAATTAGTCTCAATATTAGGTAAGATGTGCGTGTGAATGGAATTGTTAAATATGCTGCTTTCTTGCAAAAGTACAGAAAAACAACCCTCCCCCCCGAGGAGTTGACATTCCCCCCCGGGTGAAAATGTCTGAATTCAACACTGCTTATTCCCCCAAAGAAACATCCTGTTTAATCCAATTGTGTTAAGGGGCCACGGTGGCTCAGTGCTTGGGGTCCCCGGTTCGATCCCAGCCCCCGCCAAGTGAACTTTGTGGTGGACATACACCGTGTGCATGGGTTTTCTCGGATATCTCATATTTCCTCCCACTTTCTTCATTCCACCATTTCATTCATTACTCCTTTAGCCTCACCGGCATAACAGTGGAACGTAAAACTCAAAGATTTCATTTCATTTCATTTCCAATTGTGTTAAAAAAATCATTCACCGCAGATAACATGATATTGAGCAGTCCATTTCCAAACGGCATCTTGTCCAAAAAAAAAAAAAAAAAAAAAAAAAAATAGATTTTGAGATATTGGCATCATTGGATCAACCGTATTCATAGCTTTCATATGACGTATGTTTTATAGTTCCAAAACAATCCGATAAGAAGTGTCATACATGTGGGAAATGTTGCCATACAGTTACAAACTGGCTCTTGTCCAAATCCAACAAATCAAAATGGCGGAGGAAAATTTACAGAAACCAACTTCTTCTTGTTCTTCAGACATCTGTAATACTAAACAAAAACAATTTCAAAGCGACTCTCGTCCACAAGTCACAGCTAAATTCAAATAACTTAAAGTGTATTGTTTTCTCATAACAGTAGGTTTTAACTACAGTATGTTTATTTGTAACCCTTCTTTTGCTGTTACTGTCTAAATGATTGATTTGTCTAAATGAACATTTTCAACGATCAATTTCATTGTCACATCCATCCAGGTAGGAGGTTGGATCTTGTTTTGAGTCATGCCTTCTAACGTTTTTTGGTTCTTTTAATGTGGTTAGTGAGATTGAAATTACCTCCAGTTTGATTTGTGTACAGTATAATCTAATTCTGTGATCGATGAAGAACCAGAGATCTCGCACGTAAAACATTAGTCTGAACTATCGTTAATGAAGAAGGGGTCTCTTGTATGAGCAGATTCGGGTAAGATGAGGTGATATAAGACGAGTGCTTCAACTACATTTTGGAACGGATTGGCAGGATATTCGTTCGAAATTCTACAAGGGTATAAAATTTGATGATAACTTAGAGAGTAAGAAGCAGAAAATGATGATGCCGATGGAAGAATGGAGGATTTGGGATATACTGAATAAATACAACGAGATGATGGTTCACACACATAATCATCTTTAGAAACTGTTGTTTACCATGCAAACACGCTTTGAGCACGCGATTTTTTAAATTTTAGATTAATTTCATGAAGTTATAAGAAGGGTTGTCGTTTGATTTTAATAATGTTATTTCCTGCTCTTATGAATGTTTCAAACCAATTATTATTTATTCAGAAGTCCTTCTATGTCAGACATTACAACAATACTTTCTTTTATAGCTATCACTTTTACCCTGTTTACATTATAATAAATAAATCATAACATTACATCATTATATCACTTTTGTCTCCGAAATGCCTTATCTCCATGACATAATGGCTTCCTATAGTTCCAAAAGGTATGTTGTTCTCTAAACAGTTCCAAACGAGTCTTGTCCAAACTAGTTTTTTAAGTATTTTCTTCAAACTATTGCATAGAATTTGTTCAAAGTTTTAGCATTTATTTGCCTCAGATCAATAATTGTACAAAAAATAGCACATATTAGTGGAAATTTGACGCTCGCGAATATTTTTTCGATTTCTGGAATATTTTGTTTGGTGGACAAGAAGCCGTTTGGAGATGAACGACTCATACATTTCGTAATATAAACAATTGTAACAATTGCGATCTTATGTAAACCTTACAGTCTTACCAAAAAAAAAAAAAAAAAAAAAGACTCCAAACATAAAATCTGTATTGTATTACAAGAGAAAAGTCATACATAAAGTTAAGGTACAAAAGAAAAACTTGGGGAAAATGAAGGAGGAAAAGCGAAAATAATATTTCTTAAATGAGGGATTTATAAGTCATCTTCCGCGTCAGAAAACTTCCTCCAACTTTTCTGAAAGAAAAAAAGGGAAGATTTACCTTAATTTATGATTTGTGCCTGCTCAACGTAGAAAAGAACGTCTGGTTTTCCTCTTAGACAGAACAACACTACTTCCTGTTGCAGTTCTTTTTTTATCTTTTTTTTTTTTTTTTTTTTTTTTTTTGAAGAAAGCAAAAGAAAACAAGAAATCGTGGGATGCTATGAAAATATATGAGTTTTTGGACGTGTAATATTATTTATGTTTTTGGTTATAATAATGAACCATGATACATTTATGGCTTTTGAAACTCATGTTATTTTCTTCCTGCTATGATAATATTTATTTTTGTTAAAAAAAAAGTAGCTATAACTTCATTTGAAATCATAATTATATTTGCTGTTCTTTTTTGTGATAAAACACAAACAACTTATCACTTTAATTAAACTAAATATTTATTTGATGACTGGGATCTGAAAATTTAGTTATCTGCTGCTTCCTTTACTTAAAAAAAAACATAGCGAGCAAACTCATTTAGACTAATTTCCGTTCAGGAAGTATAATTTCACGTCACGTATTTTCCTCAAATAATCACATTTATTTTTGCAACAAAATAATTCAAACTATTTTTGTTAAAAAAAGAAACAAGTACATCATTGCAGTAATTAAGCAAAGAGTAGGCCATGAGTTTTGTTTTATAGCGTATAGAATAACGAACGTTATTTATTTATTTAATATGACTAATTAATTGACTTAGCTCTTTACACTGTGTGTATGTATGGGGGATTAATCCTACACAAGAGCGTATCACAAACTCGGTGAAGACGTATAGGAAACTAGATGAAATATTCGTTCTTCTCCCAGAAATATTAGATCTATGGAAAATATTCTCTGAATCGAATACTGATTATGTTTAAAAGTACATTTCAAAAGATTCAACCATTATCCCGTGATGGTGAGACAGATACCCTTGACCTCATTTTGAATATTAAGTAAAGATTTATAGAAACTGCATTCATGATCCCAATTAAATGAAAATTCCGAAAACATTGCATTGAAGAAAATCCGTTATCCGGACAACGGTATATTGTACAAATATACGGCATCCATATGTTTACTACAGAAATCTTTATCTGTATCTGTTATCTATATGCTACATACGTACTAGCTTTTGCCGCTTACATGTTACATCATGCTGCTTCAGGATATCTGACTTTTAACAGTTTTCGAAACATTACATAAGTATCATGTATGTTACATACGTCAGCTGTATGTTATATACATCAATCTGTATGTGACAACCTTACCGCCTATATACAGTTCTTTCTTTCATACGGAAAGTACGTAGAGATGTAACACTTATACGAAAAGTATTATAAAACAAACGTTGTCAGTTATATCTACGTTTGTTATAGGATGTTATGTATAGATATACTTTAAGTCCAAAAACAACATTATTTACGTATGTAACCTACGTTTATACGTACGTCACACAGCTTTTTCTTCTGTGTGGGTCGCGTGTCCATTTGCTTTTAATAAGAGTATATAGAGGAAGTTTCATACTCTTAATACGTATGAGGGGCTAGGATATATTCTGGTTTTTGGCACAAATTTCAATGAAAGTGACCTGATAAAAATTTAATACTTGTTCAGTATTCAAAAATTAATTTAAGGGTTCAGCCATTTTTTCTATTATGACGTAACAGAAATCATTTATTTAATTATTTCTAATATAAGGATAAGTCATTAGTCTTGCAACATTCTGGTACACAAGACACCTGTAAATATTACAATACAATGAGTTGTTTAACTGCCTGCAGTCACCTTCCTGCCAATTTCTCGATTCCACGTCTAATTAGAGGCAAAGAAGTCAGTCACTGTTGTTTGTAACTTCTTCAGAAAGTGCACGATCGACTGAAAAAGGTATAATCCGAAAGTGAAAGGTCAGTACTATATCCTGGGTGTGGCATCAGCTCAATGACATTAACTTACTGAAATTTTTATTGTGTTTCTCGAGCCAATTGTAGTTTTGCTTTTGCATGTTGCAGCAGGCGTGCTTTTGGTTTAAAAATGAAGGATATTTTTGACGCAACATACATCCCCTCCAACTGCTCGGAATAAGAGCAGGGATTCTTGACACGACTATTAGGAACGACTCAAAGTGTATTATCTCCCTTGTAGTTTCACCACACATAAAACAAAACGTTTTGCTTGAAATAGACATGTTTGGTGACCAGTTAGAAGTTATCCATTGCTCAATACCTTTCAGCATATTGCGATCTCGGAAAAAGAACACCCACTTTGAGTTGCACATGGTAAGCTGTTCCAGGAAACGCAGATCATGCGGATTTTGTAAGAGTCGTCGGCACACATTCACTCTCCTCTGACCTAAGCTTGGGTCAACTCATATAGTGGTTCCTGATGGTTTCCAAGAGTTCGTGAAAGTGAAGCACTAGAGTAGACTGGGACATTCCGAATTGATTTGACAATCGTCATGTGCTGGTGGATGGATTTTCGTCAACTACGTGTGTTGTGACCTCAAATCTGTTACCATGGAACGGCGGGATCTTGGCTGATTATCGACATTTTTACAGCCCGAATGAAACTTTCCGGACGCAATGAGTTGCAGTGTTGTGGTTCACTGTACCTTACCCTTTCGCATGACAAATTATTTCAGATACTGGCGCTGTGTTATGCTGAAGCTCAAACTAATACAGTAACAGTTCATGTATCAGATTTTGTTAAGCACTCATCGTCACTGGCACTAAAAACTAAATGAATATACTGACGGAGTGGTGGCCTCTCTATTAAATAGCCCGCTTGCCACACTATCTTTTGGGTCAATTTTACCTTATACTTATGGTCGATCACGGTATATACACGTGTCTGCTGTTTGGATTATGGAAATATTGCAAGACTTATGTCTCACTTTTGTAGATATATGAATGAAAGGAAGAAAACTAAATTATGAATATTGCTTAGTCAGTATACAATAATGTAACATTCTACTACTTTTTATAATATTTTAATTGCCATACCCTACTTTAACAATAATTACAGCTGTAAATGTGCCACAAGTAGCAAAACCACACAGATTTTCTTTACCTAAGAAGTCGTAGGTTATAACTACGCTAAACAATAGGGCTAGATGAGAAAAATCTAAAACGTACTTGAGAGGCAAAAGTTTCGTATTTTAAATAGAAAAAAATGAGTTTTTTAATTGGTCTATATTGCAAGAATCCATACACCCTCACATACTATAAACTCCATGTTTTCATTACAGACACGTCTTTTAAGATTACAAAGAAACAATAGCAGACGCAGGGAAGAAACTACACCTTTCAAGAAGAAGCGTAGAGGACACGGAAAGCCACGACGAAATCCGACAACCCCTTTACACGACCTCCCTCCAAGGGGACGGCTAAGTAAGCGAGCGACGGGACCAAGAAGTTACCAGTTCTAGTGCTGATCATTCATCTACAAAACGATTTTCCAGAGGATGCCGTGGATTACGGAAATATCTTTTAATACTTACTCAAAGGACAGTTATAAGCTATGGAGTTTAATCCTTTGAATACCTGCTCCCGGAGATGCTATGACCTATCCCGTCTGAGCACGCTGTGGACAAAGACAAGCATTCTCTTTACCCGTAGGCAGTATTGTATGCTGAAGGGAAATATTCATAGCCTACTCTGAGAGTATTTTAGAATGATCAAAGAGTTATTTTTTTATAATGAAAAGGTGAAGGGTAAAATTCCCGCCCACTTTATATTTAGTCTACCTATATTTAGTCTACCCAGAGCATTGCAATATGGGTGGCTTTGAGTGTTATGAAGTCTTAAGACCAAAACATCAAAGTTCTGTAGATAAAGAGTGGTGATAGACCTTATATTAGTATCATTGGCAAAAATCACGTTTTTCTTCTTAAATCCGATTAATACTATTCACTGAGCAAAACAGAACGTTTATTGTAAAAAAAATATTAACGTGTAACAGTTTCGCCAACTATTCACTTTGGCTTCGTCAGACACCATCTGACACTATCTAGTTACTGATAGTGTCTGATAAAGCCAAAGTAGATAGATGGCGAAACTGTTACACGTTAATGCTTTTTTTTTACAATAAACGTACTATTTTGCTCAGTGAATAGTATTAATCGGATTTTTTCATCACATCAAAATTTTACAAAAGTGACAACTGATGTTATAGCTCTGAGGAATTAAAAAAACAAAATGAACCAATTTTTAATATTGTACATTCATGGCTGATGAAAGTGATTGTGTAAATGAGATATGAGTGCTTTTCCTTCATGGCATCAATATATGATCAGTTTATTTACCTAATTGGTACATATTCCTATGGCTCACTCGAGATAAAACACTCATACTTACAAATCATACGTATAACTTGTCTCTTCTCACAGACTGTATCCTGCGTTCGTTAATAGGTGATTACGAAATACTGAAAGCACCCTTTTAAGACTATTAAACTTTAGGCAACGAAGAACAGACCATCCTGTCTCACGTATTACGTGATAGTCGTAATTAACAAATTGTCTACGTTGGTCGGATTCTTTGAACTGGATTTTCGCTAGTTCGATCAAAGATTGTCTTTCCTTATACGTACGGATACTCTAACATGAATATACAATAACTAGAGACTTGCGTACCAGATTTTTACCGTACTGGATGTACTGCCTGTCAGTTGGTATAAAGTGACACAGTACCACATACTTATACGTAGATTGTTCAATATAAAAATTTTACTAAACTGTAGGTGAGTCCTTCCTCAATTCTCCACATAATCCCCATTGCGATTCAGGCATTAGTCTCAGCGTTACACCAGCTTGTCCAAACCATTTCAAAAGAAAAAGAGAAATAAAGAAAGAAAATTAGGGCTCTGGCTACTTAGCACTTTTTTACATTCCGCTTCATTTCTTCATTTGTTTTGGAAACGTTTATCTTGCAATGCAGATTTTAACACCGGCAAAAAATGGAAGTAACTTGGCGCTAAATGGAGGCTTGAGAGTGTGGGGCACCCGTTCCCAAGCCGATTTTTCTATTTTGTGTCTTTTTTACGTGTTGAGTAAATGGGAAGTTATCGTCAAAAAGAGACCAGATCCACATAAGCGACCTGCTCTCCTGCCAAATGATGAAGAAGTAAAACGGAATTCCAGAAAGAGTGTTAAATAGGCAAAATCCTTTTTTTTTTTTTTTTTTTAAGGTTTGAACAAATTAATGCAACGGTGAGGCAAATGCCTGAATCTCAATGGAAATGATGTGGAGAGGTTAGCTTACAAACGTATCTTAAAAATAAAGCTTTTGCAGCTTAGGGAAACCTATATATTGAATAACCCACAAGTTTTAGTGTAACATGGAATAGAAAAAATTGCATTTTCTGTTTCAGTTACATTACTTTCTGAACACCTTCAATTATTTGCGTTTACAACAATATTCGTCTCATCACATTGGAACACGATTCATCAGATAATTTACATAAGCAGGTACTTACACGCACCTCAAGAAAAATAAACAGAGATTTTTGTTTTAGAAAGGAAAAAGAAAGTTACTAAGAGTTCTTTTAGTTAAGTTCTACGTAGTCTTTTTCGACGCTAAAGAAATATTTGAGCTTCAAATTTCAAACAAGTTAATTTCTTGTGTGTTTCTTTGAGACCAAAACTAATCTTTTCTTTGGCTGCTTCTTTGCAAAAAAAATAAACAAATAAAATAAATAAAAAAATAAAAAATAAAGAGAGCAATGAAAGAAGATTTTAAAAGGATAGGAAAACTAGCCTAACGAAATAGGAAAAGAAGGATTATATATATATATAACCGTATATATATATATATATATATATATATATATATATATATATATATATATATATATATATATAACAATCTATTTTAAAGTTAAAACCTTGTTATATAATCAAATAGATATTCGCTACAAAACTGGAAGATAGAAAAGAGAGAATCGCTTTCCAAGAAATCAGTACAAAAATGACAGGGAAAAGAATTAAATATTTAAAAGACAATAAAAAAATGACAAGATGGAAAAAAGAACGCAGAATTGGATAAAAAGAAAAGTTAGAAAGATATACAATTGGAGGCCAATATGAAATTTTCCTGGAATTTTTGTCGCAGATGGGGAAATTTTTAAAAAAGGGGAAAAAAGAGAGAGAGATACAGAGAAAAATATATTAAAAGAATGAACAACTTCTTAATCTCACAGATTGGTTCGCTGTGATCAGTTGAATAAAAGAGATAATTAGTAACCGTATCCACCTTCATGTGTCAGATTCATTTTGTTTAATTCCCGAAATCGGCATATAAGACGGCAAGTCGAAAAATAAGTTTATTTTAGCGATTGTTGACATAATTGTTTATGAAAGGTATACAAGATAGGTATACTGTGTAAATGAAGCACAATGTTTGCTTTATTTTTTCACATACGGACCAAGGACCCTGATACATTTGGCATATAGCTCTACAAGATTACAGAACGTCTTTCGGGATAAAAAAATGCACGTCCTGTATACGGAAAAACTCTTTCACGGCTGGCTTTACTTCGTCTTCGGTTTCACCAGTTCCTTTCTTATGCCGAAAAGAGACGAAATCCGCTGGACACAAGGTCGGTATTTTACGGCGGATGAACAAAGCGCCCCAAACCGAGGGTGGTTGATGATTTGTTGCTGCCACCATGTCTGGTCTCGGATTGGTATCCAAAAGAAGAATGCAAGATAGAAGTCCAGGTTGATTCCTGAGAATAGCTTACTTTTATCTTGTCTATGTCTGGCGATACTGCTGACCATTTATTACTTGAACGTCCATAGTTGGCGCGTACAGTAAGGGCCGCGTATGCGAACTTTATTACAACTATGAAAGCAATACCTGGAGAATCTTGGCGTACGGTCGTACGGGTAGCCCCATTGCTTTAAGATTTCTTGGATAAACATATTATCGACTTTTATCACATACAGATGGTGATCAGAAAAATGGATACACTTGAACCAAATTGCAACTTACCAGATTAATATGGTGTCGGGCCACCTTTCGCCTTCAGAACAGCCTTGATGCGACGTAGGATGGAGGCATAGAGGTCGTGAATGGTAGCAAGTGGAATTTTACACCATTCCTCGTGCAGGGCATCGGTCAGTTCTGTGAGAGAGGATGGAGGTGGAAATCGTCGCCGGAGTCGTGTTTCCAAGACGGACCACACATGTTCAATTATGTTGAGATCTGGGGATTGGGCGGGCCAGGGGAGGTGTTGAACTTCATCCCGATGTTCCTCAAACCACGCTGCAACAATGCCAGCTGTGTGAATGGGTGCATTATCATCCTGGAAGATGGCATCGTTGTCCGGGAACAACATCCGGACCATAGGATGCAAGTGGTCTCCTAAAATTGCGACAAAATCGTTGGCAGTGATTCGTCCACTAAGTGTGACCACAGGACCCAATGAAGACCATGATATGGCGGCCCACAGCATCACCGAGCCGCCGCCATGTTTCACAGTTGGGCGGAGACATTGCAGATCATAAGCTTCTTTGGGCGTTCTCCACACATAAGCACGGCCCGTGGTTGGGAATAGGGTGAAGGATGACTCATCCGACCATATCACACGTTTCCAGTCCTCAACGGTCCAAGTTGCATGGTCGAGGCACCATTTGCGGCGTGCGAAAGCGTTATGGTTCTTGATGCGCGATTTGGCCCGTGCAACACGACCCCGTAAGTTCATGTCATGTAATTCGCGGCGGACTGTGATTGTCGAAACAGGGTGGGGGAGGTGCTGATTGAGTTCCTCCGTCATTTGTCCGGCAGTGGTACGACGGTTCTGCGTGACAATGCGCGCGACTTGTCACTCATGATTTTCTTCCCCCCACTGTTCCGCTTCCCCGATGTGGTTTTCCCGTGTGTAGTGTAGGCCGTCATCACCTTCGACACTGTCCCACGCGACACACCTAACACAGTATCCACTGCCGTCACACTCATCCCACATAACCTCGCACCAACAATTTGCCCTCTTTGAAAATCTGAGAGGTCTCCCATTTTACACTACCTTCGTCTGCTGCAGCCACTGGACACTGCTGTTCCACTGCGCCTGACGTAGTATGGAGACCGACCTAACACACCACCACCAGCGGTTCGGTGCTGCGGGCGCCCCGACACCACTGCCAACCCATACATCTGACGTGTTGCCAACTACAGGTGTTTCCATTTTTCTGATCGCCATCTGTATGTATTTGGGATGTACTTACAATTCTATTACAGATACTTGCAAAAATAATGTCTGCATATACTATTTCTTATCTCAATAATTTAGAAATGGAGACGTTAATCTGTCTGTTGACAGGTATTAGAGCAAACACAGGAAGATTGCGAGAAAAGATTTTCTGACATGTATTTAATGTCCCACGAATATATTCCATCTCCTTACCTAACTTTCCTTTGAAACTGGAAGCAGTAGAAAACAACCATTTCCGGTTTCAACGTTGATAACCATAGAGCAAAAACGGTAACGTGAAGTATCTTTTTAAATGGACATGTCCCAAGAATATTTTGCAATTTCTGTCTCCATGTTTCCCTTATAGTACCGAAAGTAGTTGAAATATGCTACGACTTCAGCGTTCAGTGTTTATCTTTATAAGGTAAAAACGGTAAAAAAAATTAGCAAGAAATGGTAATACGATGTGTATGTACTATCTTAAAAATAAGTTTAATCGCAACTCTCATCCCTCTGTCTGCACCCAGGAAAGACGGTTGGACATCGAGAAGTGTTTTATAAATGGTTAGTCTCTTACAACGCTTGTGCATTAGTTACTACCAATTGTGCAGTGTTATAATGTCCAGAGTTTGTTCACAAAGATTGCTGTTGCAGCATATGAGTGTCACCATTATTTTGATAACTATATGTCTATTACAAAGCATAATTTTGTTTTAACCATCAGTTGGAAAATAAACATAAATAACCATTTGTAAGCATAGAACAGAAATACTATGTTACTTTACCCTTGTAAATATCTAGATATGGACCTAGATTCCCAAAACAATATATCCCGGTTTCAACCAGACTGAAAAGCTAAATACGGGAGAGGGAGAAGATCAGGTGCATTGTTGCTTCTGTCGGGTATCTCCCTGTTCTTGTAATCCGACCAGGGCTTTTCCTATCCCACTTGAATGCAAATGAAACATGGAATCCTCTGCTTCCTCACGTGGGAATCGCTGGCAAAATCCTCCCTCCTCCTTCCAGTTCCTCCCATCCTCCTGAAATTCCATTTTAGGAATCTGGTGAGTCCAGCTTTACAGATCCTTGGCTTCCGTTTCCGTTTGTCCACAGAGTCATATCCGGATG